>NC_067120.1:10595958-11286556 GCF_021347895.1 Acanthochromis polyacanthus | reverse complement strand
TACTTCATATAATACAATGGCACAACAAAATAAATGTTTGCACGTTACTGCAAAGCCTTTGCGCCAGATGTTCAAAGCTTTTTTTCGGGTTGCTAAGTGCAGCAGAGCAAGTGGTAAACAGAAGTGTTAGCATACATTTACGGGCATGCTAAATGCTTCACCAGCTTGTCACTAATTTTGTTGTTTGTTATAAGGTTCTGGCTGGTTAGTATAGAGCAGGGCTACAGAGAGCTTTTCCACTGCAAACAGCGAGCTGATACAGTTATCAGTTAAACTGATGAAAATAATGACAGTGAACCAGAACAGTGAATTGAAAGAAGCAGATTTCCCTGTTTTATTCCATTGTTAATATTCTGTAAAATACTGATCAGTGCAGCTTTAAATTCCTCATCATCCCATCATCACACCACTGTTTAAGTTTTTATAGTCTGTTAAAATCACAGTCTTCTCCACACATACAGCGCCCTCCATAATTATTGGCACCCCTGGTTAAGACATGTTCTTTAGCTTCTAATAAATTCATTTTTTTCTAAATAATATAGGACCACAATGAAAAAAGAGGAAAATCCAAGTGCATTTATTCAGTGGGGGGAAAAAATCACACATTAACCCTCAAGCGACCAAGCTATTTTAGCGACTAAAATGACCGACTGGGGTCATTTATGACCCCACTATATTTTACACAGGAATATGTCTACTTTAGTGCCTCTTTTTGTGCTTTCTTACCTATTCCACTCCACTGCATTTTAAGATGGATATTTTAAAATAACCTTCCTTTATTATTCATGAATTTTAATCATTTTTGACTCAGAGCTAAAGTAAAACCATATGAACAATATGATGCATTGTAAGAACGCAATAACATGTATTTAGACACGCTTTGTCTGCCACTTCTTTTAAAACTTTATTCCTTTTGTTTCCTCAATAGTAAATCAAAAGTACATAAAAACAAAATCTATACAAACATCTTGTCTGTATGTGTGCAATGTAACATGCAGAGAAGTATTTAGATTAGGGGCGGCTGTGGCTCAGGTGGCAGAGCCGTTCGTCCAATGCAAGACCTTTTACCCACCTTACCTCCAGTGCTGCCACTTACACTGGTGTATGAATGCGTATGCTGTGTAATGTTGGTGGTGGTCAGAGGGGTTGTAGGAGTGGATTAGCAGCCAGTCAGTCTTCCCCTGGGCAGCTGTGGCTAAAAATGTAGGTCTACCAACTATAGTGCACTGCAAAACACTGAAATATAGCGATGAGAGGTAAAAATAAATAAATAAAACTAAGGCCGACAATAGTGGAAAACCTATACATCTTTCTGGGGTCAAAAGTGACCCCAGACAAGTTTCCATTATCTTTGTCACACCAGTTGGCCGATCTCTACAAAAAACTATGAGCAGCTGTAGGACAAGTAGATTGACAAATTCATGGTAGGAAACGTTTTTCAGATAAAAGATATAAAAACGGCAAATATAATTATATGGCTGGGGTCATAAATGACCCCACTCAGTCGCTTGAGGGTTAAGAAATAATTCTTTTACGTCAAATCATGTGTGCCACAATTATTAGCAACACTGATGTTAACACTTTGTATAACCCCCTTTTGCCAACAAAACAGCACCTAATCTTCTCCTATAATACATTTTTCAACAATTTTCAGTGTGAAAGTATGCTTCCTCAATAAAAATTGAATTTATTTTGAGGTTTTCAACACATCTTAACCAGGGGTGCCAATAATTATGGAAGACATTGTATATAAATGTACTTCAGCGACACCAGTGTTTGGACTCTGCTGAATACCCCTCAGGGAAGGCGGGTCAGCTGAGTCCAGTCAGTCAGGGTTTGCTTGTCTGCATGTCTGCATTTTACATCAACCCCTCCAGCCGAAGGGTGGAGATCTCCTCACTGACACCTGGACTTAAACAGCAGGGTGCCGAGTAAAACACACACATACAGATGTACTCTGTGAGATGTGGGGAGGGCTCAGAGAATGCACTCATACAAATGAATACAAAGCATTATGTGAAAATGAATAACACACAACAATTGTTGGGCGCTCTCCCACACAAAACACATAATCTCTGCAAAACAGCACTTGCTTAAAAATATATATCATGTCTAAAATATACATATATATACACACACACACACACACACACACACACACACACACACACACACACACACATATATATATATAGTTCATATTTGACTCAATCTCAGCTGCTTTAGGAGTTCTTGAATATGTTCAGAACAGACACCCAGCCATCCACCCTCCCCGTCTGCTCCAGATGCTCTCCTCCCTTCTATCTGTCTGTTCCTGTTTTTGCCTTTATTTTTTTTACCCTCCATTTCCTTCCCTTCCAGTTTGCCTGTCTCAAATCCCTCTCCATCTCTTACACATTCTGACATAGTCACATCCCCACCCTCTTTTACCCTGGCACACATTACAGCACTGTGCACATCACAGTCTCCTCTCAACACAGACTCATATTTCCTTTCACAATAACAACTCCGCCCCCTGCCCTTGCCCTTCCCCGTATATCTTTCCCTCGTTGCCTCTGCCTCACACACTCTCGGATTGCTACTCTGATCACAGATCCTCTCCACATAGCGATGGCTCTAATTTGTCACTGTGTTAAAAAGACTGAACAGAGCCAGAAGAGAGATCTTTAGCGGAGTGGAACTCACCTCGGGCTTTTCTTGCTCTTTCTTTGCTTTCATTTTTTTAATGCAGGTTTTTAGTCCCTTCATTTTCCCTTTTAACAGCCCTCATTCATGATTCCAGCAATTCCCAGAAACTCAGTCGTATCGAATAATTGAAATCAGATTGTACAGACGATGACATTATTGCTGGCAATTCTTTGGGAGGGTACCCCTGCAAATTTGCAATGATCTCAAACATTTATTCATGATTTGAAGCTTCCATGATTTCAGACCCAGCCACCCACCCACACACACACACACACACACATAATGGAAGCTCTGCCAGTAACAGACTAATCTCCTTTACTATGCAGCCACTCCCTTTTTATTTGTTCTAAGACCAAGACAAACCTCCATAGCAATAGCATCACCCAGTGTGTCTTGCTTCTTTGCTTTTATGGCTGCTCACGTATTAATATATTATTTATCATTATTTATTCAATAGACAGCAGAGTCCAGAGAAGGGACAGATAAATAATATGCCTTCAAGATAGTATGCATTCGTAAATCTGGTCTCCATCACCTCTTTATCAACCAAGCATCTGCTATCCTACAGACTGTTACATCCTTTCGTAGTGACAGCATTTTTACAGCTTATGAAGCATTTTTGCTTTACTGAAAAAAAAAATAACAGTACTGAGAAAAAGCAGGGAAGAAAGATCGCTGCATTCTTAAATTGGTATTAAATATTGTTCCTTTACTCACCTATTCATTAGCAGCAACAGCAATCATACACAGTGTGCATTTAGTTTCTTTCATCCATCCCTATGTCAGCATTTATTTTTATGGCTGTATTATACTCGGTGTGCTCTGCTGGGCCATGGCGGGCTGCTTGACCTCAGTGTTCCAGCCTCAGGCTGTATGTGTCACAGCTTCTGATGTCTTGTGTTTCACTTCCACTCATGCAGCTCTATTAAAATGTCGTAGAACCAGCTCCTGTATCACTTGCCATGTTCGCTATGAGAAATTCAGGGTCTGTGCTTGCCGTCTAGTCTCTTGACAAACATGGCAGAATTATACGGCTGGTCATTTTACAAAATACAAATCCAATTGACTGCTTAAAGTAAGGAGCGATCTGAAATAAGATGGCCAGTGAATCAATTGTCATGTCAATAGTAAACTCTACTGTGTGATTCGTCACAGAATAAATCTCACAAAAGCAGTGACAAGTGGAATATTACAGTATACAGTGCTGTGAAAAAGTATATGCCTTTCCTGTTTTCTTCTATTTTTGCATATTTTTAACATTTCTCATCAAGCTAATGTTTGTATGTATTTAATATTAGACAGAGATGCAGTTTTTAAATTATGGTTTATTGAAGATTAATTGAAAACGTACATTGCCCCTGTGAAATAGTAATTGCTCTCTGAACCTAATAACTGGTTGGTCCACCCTTGGCAGCAACAGCTGCAGTTAAATGTTTGCAATTGCTTGTGAGCAGTCTTTGACTTTGCCATGGAGGAATTCTGGTCCACTCTTCTCTGCAGAATAGTTTTATTTTGTCCACATTAGATGGATTCAAGCCTGAACAGCCCTTTTATGGTCTTGCCACAGCATCTCGTTTGAATTGAAGTCCAGACTTTGACTCGGCCATACCAAAACCTAAATTTTGTTCTTTTTGAGCCTTTCAGAGGCAGATTGCTTATGTCCTTTGGGTCATTTTCTTGCTGGATAAACCAGCTGTGCTTGAGCTTTAGGTCATGAACTGATAGATGAGCAGGATTCATGGCTCCATCAGTTATGACAAGTCATCCAGGGCCTGTGGAAACGAAGAAGCCCCAAACCATCACAAATGCAAGATGAGCTTTAATGTTCTTTTAGGTCAACCCTCCATGATGCCATTTTAGCCAAGTGTCTCCCTTTATAGTGGAATCATGTACACGGACCTTAGCTGAAGTCAATGAGGCCTGCAGTTCTTTTGATGTTCGTCTGGGTTCTTGTGTGACCTCCTGGACTAGATATGGACACACTCTTGGAGAAATGTTGGTAGGCTGGCTGTTCCTAGGAAGGTTCACCACTGTTCCATGTTTTCTCGATTTGTGGATAATGTCTCTCACTGTGGTCCACTGGAGTCCAAGAGCCTTAGTAATGACTTTGTAACCCTTCCCAGACTGTTAAATGTCAATGACTTTATTTCACATCTGCTCATGAATCTCTTTACAACATGGTATCATTGGTTGTTTTTGAGGCCCTTTTGCTACTTCACAATGCCAGACAGGTTCTATTTAGGTGAAGTTTAGATTCAACAAGCCTGGCAGTAATCATATGTGAGTGTATCTGGTGAAATTGAACCCAACTGTCCAAGCAATTTGGTCATTTGGTAGATTTGTAGTTAAGGGGACAATTACTTTTTCACAAAGGGAAAGATGGACAGCATTTTCCCTCAGTAAATGAAATCCTCATTTTAAAATAGTATTTTTGTGTTTTCTTGGGATATCCTTGTCTTATATTGAAATTAAATTAATGATCTGAAACATTTAAGTGTGACAACTATGCAAAAATAGGATACCTGTAGGGGGGCTAATACTTTTTCACAGCACTATGTAAGCATGAGCTGTTTCATTCGTGCTTCACAGTAATTGTCTCACTCACAGCTGTGTTAACCATTAGCTCTCTAGCAGCCTCCAATAATATTCATGCAGGTGCACAGTGTGACTATTACAGCCTGACATCTCTCCCTTTACTCTGATCAGAGCGCCTCCCAACACCACCTGCTGTGCAGCTCCCCTCACCACTCCGACCTCACCAAAGATCAGAGCCTTTGCTCGGATCCTTCCTCATAAGTAGGATACTATATTTACATGGAACACAGAGAAACCATTTATTTACCTTGGATACACGGTTCTAACAGGCTAGTATCCAAGTTGCTGAACATTCTATATTATGCCATCATTTCTGGACCAACTCAGCAATACTTTTGTTCCTGGCTACCTGACCGCTGTTACATTTACTGCTCTGCTGGATATTGACTCCCTTATCTCATCACCAGTAATGGAAGATGAGAGGAATGACCGATAAAACGTACCCTCAGCATTACCGGTGTTTAACTTTCACATTGAATTTAGAGTGTAGGTCATCAATGCATCAATTATCATCATATTATTTATCACAGTGACAAAGAACTGGGATCCCCAGTACACACCTGCAAAAACTGGATAGGTAGTTTACATCCCGTGGTACTAACTGTAACAGGTTTTAATTTTCCCAAAACCAGGTTAAGCTTGTCTAGATTTCTGAAACTATTTATTTGTGCAAACACATCAGGAGGAAACTCCAAAACAGCGGGAAAACATGCTGTGCGCATCTAATACAACAAATGTGAAATGAACTGAATCTGTGCCTGATTTTCTGAGTGGTAGATTCTTTACACTCAGTAGCTAATCTGCATACACGAAACAATACTGACTCTAAAACCAGTGCGTATAGTCTCATTATTCCTGGCGTCACACTTCAGAATAATACTGTCTAGTGAGCAGCATCAGTGAATGGCATGTGTGAGGGCTAATTTTAGAGTGTCGTCTTGTGTTCAGCGAGAGCTTATGCACTCCACAGTGAATTGCACTTGGGAAAGGACTTGATTGTGAGTAGAGGAGATTGTTGTCCTCATTACAGCAGTAAGCTGCTGCTTAGTTTTTCATTGATGTAATGGGACGTAAGAAGGAGTAGAGTCCACGCTGTGCACTGATATGCTAATGCTAAAAGCACTGATGGAGCCTTTCTCACTGTCAGCAAGGCCTCTCAGCTTTTGGAGCCATTAAATTTGCAGCAGTGAACTAGAAAGAGAGCGAGTGAGAGCGGAGAGAGAGAGAGGCAGAGCTGACTGCCCCCTGGAGAAAACTGCAAACAGGGACGACTATTTGAGTGATGTCAACAAAGGCTTCTCCCTTTCCATCTACCTAAATGGTGAAGATAATGTAGACGATCTCCTGAAAATGCATTGAAACATAAATTATGTCTCCACAGCACCAAACAAGCATGAGGGTTTTTTTTCTCTGTAATAATAATATTAAAAAACATTCAGTCATTAGATTTCTTAACAACATACTGCGGACCATTCTGTAATGCAGATGGGATACTGTGAAGGACTGATGCATTTGTGTAATGTGTTTTCCTTTTTAATAACACATAATGGGCTGTGATGACAAATTGTTGAAGCTGTTACATTTGAAAGCCGGCAGAATTTCTTTTATTGTCACAAGCAAATCTTATTTGGCTCCCCTGTGTGAATGAGTCTCAGTTATGATGTATGTACTCCAGAGCCACACTTCTTATTAGTCATTCATTTAGAAGATATCCTTTCAGAAACCACAGTGCATCCAAAGCACACAATGAAGTGCTCATTACAGAGCTCTGTTGGGTGAATTTTGGATAATTCTCATGTCTTTGTAGTTCTTTTTCCTGGATGTGTGTTACTGCCTCTTCGCTTACTCTCCCCCCCTTGCCTCTTCTCATGTCTCCTCCAGGCTAGGGATGATATATTGAATGGATCCCACCCTGTCTCCTTTGATAAAGCCTGTGAGTTTGCAGGGATCCAGGCTCAGATCCAGTTCGGACCCCATGCGGAGCACAAACACAAGCCTGGTTTCCTGGAGTAAGCTTTCCTTATCAACAAAGATGCACTGATATCCGCATTCACGATAAGTGTGCACAGACAGTGTGTTGTGCTTTTTTATATGATCAGTTCACAGCTGTACAGTAGTTATCTCCTGCTTCAGTACAAGCTGTAGCTTTTGGGATTTCCTCCAGTGGAAAGCTCAGGGGTGATGTCAGCTGTTACAACTGTTTTCTGATATGTAGACACTAAGGCAAGAATGACCTCATATGTAGAAGTATGTTAATAGGAAAGGAAATGCCTGTAGGTCAAACAAGTAACCATGCAAAAATGTCATTTATCTCCGTAGCCTGAAGGAGTTCCTACCTAAAGAGTACATCAAGCAAAGAGGGTCCGAGAAGAAAATATTCCAAGTATGTGCATCACATTGCTTGAATGTTGCATTTAAAAAAATCGTGTTTGAGGCGTTTGGCAGCCCATTGAGATTGTATTAATTTGTTCTCTGTTAAGGCCTGCATACATTCATAACATGCAGACTGCATCATTTCAAAAAGTACATTAACGTGTGTAATAATCAGTCTAAGTCGGAGATGTAACTGTTGTTTTTCCAGGATCATAAAAACTGTGGAGAGATGACAGAGATTGAAGGGAAAGTGAAGTATGTGAAGCTTGCCAGGTCCCTGCAGACATATGGAGTTTCTTTTTTCCTGGTGAAGGTAAGAGCTACATTCATGCCGAGTTAGTGTGGAAAAGAAGATAGTATTTGTTACACATGCACCTGATTCATAGGTGCAACAGAAAATATGCATAAAATTCTCACAAAAAAAGTGATTTCTGATTTCCTGCGGGCCTAAAAAAAAAAATGAAACCAATGCCAAAGTGCTAAAACCTGCAGTTCCTCAAATGGCTACTTGAGGCAGGCTCCAAAAGTGATGCAATCCCAATGGACCCCCATGTTAAAATGCCCACCTTTGCAGCAGAGATAGACATATTTGCAGCCTGATACAAAAATGATCTTGGTCTCTATTGCTAATATTCCCATTCATGACAATTTTATAATGCTAACCTTTTATGTAAGTCATCTGTTAAAATTGTATGATATAAAGATATGAATAACTAAAGCTATGGCAGCTTTGAGTGAAAGACAGGTGTGGTCAGATCCACTCATATGCCACCTCTTTGCTCAATTTTGGATTAGCTGGAAGTTAGGAGGAGTCAGGCACTGACAAAATGGCGACAGCTGGAGCCGCACTGAGCTTGTGCTGTTCAAGAAACATATAAAGTAGGGCTGTCTATCTTTACATATGGTCTATGTTTCTACCTTTACAGGACGCTTACAACTTTGATCTTGTATTATTTGTGTGCAGTGAGGGATCTTTGTACTTTCTGGGGGTGCGCCCGTTTGGTTTTACCTCCAAATACACTGATAGCTACTCTGGCTAAACATTTGGCTTGTTTGCAAGTGTGACATTCTGACAGTTCATGTTTCTTTCCTCATTTAATTATGTTGCTGCCATGTTGCAGCATTTGCAGATCCCAGAATTTAACTTACACTACATTATCAGCACAATTGATACAAATGTGGGCTAATGATATTGAAATCAAACCAGAATTTCTCCGTAGTAATGATTAACTAATTTCAATTTAATGATTCATCTGGTTATAGCAAACAGGCGTACAATGCTACTGTAAAAATGAGCAGCAGCTGTGATTGGAAAGTCGCTCTGACACTCACTGTGATGTCAAACAGGTATGAAAGCTTGTTGAAAACACCAAAAGCTCCATTATCACAACAAATCAGAATCTTCAGAGTGGAAGCTTGTTCGCTCGCCGTTCAGCAGCACACTCGGTGCTGTGAAATACTTGTGACAATAGCAATTCTGTTCTGTTCTGGTTTGGCAAACACAGAAGTGGAATGGAAGTGCAGCGTGTGAATGGGATGAAGTTGCACCACTAGGTATTATAAAAGCTCTCTGACAGCAGCCCATTTGGCTACGAACTTGCAGGAAAGAGGGAAAGAAGAGGAAGAGTGCAGTTGTCTGCTGGGGTCTTAATGGACGATAAATGGAATGTTTGGCCCCGTAGTTAAAGGACACTGCAGGGTTCAAATTATCTTTGTGTGCATATGAGAAAGTGCGTGTGCATCTACATGTACGAGCACTGTCTGTGTTCAATGAGGAGATGTAGTGATGGAGATTTCAAGACTCTGTTAAATAATTCACTCCAGCTGCACTCTGCTCTTGATGCCTGCAAAAGCAAAAGCACAGACCTGGCTTTGTTGAAGCATTCATTGTAACCTTCCATTTTTCATCTGTCAGTCTTTAATCACTGCAGGTTTTGGGTTGGCAAGCCCTCTGTTGCTGCGAACGCAACAGAAATGAAAATACTGTATAATGGAAGTAAATAACCATGTTCAGTTATGTGTTTACTGCAGGTGTGTACATGAACAATATCCACTTCACTGTTGCATTGTCTTGCACAAGCAGATTTTCTGCTACAATAACCAAGGTTAAACAACTAAAAATAACATAAGACCTCGGCTTTGCACTTCAGATTAGAAAATCACACTTCCTGCTTGAATACAGCCTTGGTAATTGTGACATCCAAGTAATGTAGCCTAAAACAATGGAGATTTTTAAAAACCCTTAGCACAAAGATATCATGAACACTAATATAATGTTATCTGTCCTTGTGTGTTAAAGCACAGAACCTAAAAATGATTTAACTTATTGGCTTTTGTTCAATTCTTAGATTTCTCCATTTTGACCAAATGAGACAAAAAAAAAAAGAAAACCTTGGAGACTTTAAATATATAGATTTTTAACTCCTCATCTCTACACACTGCTAATTTTTGTTTTGTCCTTCACAACCCCTGGAGGGGAGCCAAGTGTAGGCTTGGTGTCTGAAGTGAGCTGTAATAGATTTTCAGTGGGCAGAGAGTGGAGGGCAGTGGAGCTGGTCAGGAACAGAGCTGGTGGAAGTACCATGCTGCTGCGCTGACAGTGACTAAAGCCTGTGGAGACCCTTTTCAATAAAGCAGCAGTTAAACAAGGTTGAACTCTGCTGGGTCAGTTCGCAGCTGCCCTTCTCCTCCTCCTCCTCCTCCTTCTCCATTCGGGCCTCCAAGCCACAGACACGGCATGCGTATTACAGCAGCACCAGCAGAATGGCACAATGATTTTGCGTTCGCGCCTTGAATGAATCATCTGTGTAGGTGTTTAGCACCAACATAAATGTTGTCTGATGTTTTCCTATCTGACAGGAAAAGATGAAGGGTAAAAATAAACTGGTCCCGCGGCTGCTCGGGATAACCAAGGAGTCAGTGATGCGAGTGGATGAGAAGACGAAGGATGTGGTGCAGGAATGGCCTCTGACAACAGTCAAGAGATGGGCAGCCTCCCCCAAGAGCTTCACCTTGGTACTGCGTGACCCTTTGCATCCAGCCCTCACCTCTACTTGTACACTCCCAGTGCTATTCATGCATTTTTTACACAGTGTATTGGACATAACTCTGCACCACATATTCACTCCCCAATTTATATTTTCCAATGCATCCAAAAAATTGTTGAGACCTCAGAATGCAATATTGAATGTTTTTATCGTACAAGCCAGCTATTTCATCTGAGTTAACAATAGGTTCCTGGGGGAGAATGTGCAGAATTTGGATGTATTATTTATCTGAAAACCTTTTTAATTTTCTTTACCAGCTGTTGGCTGCTTTCTTCCTGTACCGAAAGAGGATACTCCATTTAAAGATTAATATATTATGCAAATTTTGAAATGTACTCTGAGGTATATTTGCCAACATTGATTTTAAACTAAAAAAAAAAAAAAAAAAAGCTCACCCATGTGTTTTTGTTGCATGCTTTGAAGTGAGCAGTTTTCACATTCATTACATCTCGTTTTTAATCAGATCTTTGGAGAGAAAGGATGCTACGCAGAAACGCAGTCAGTTTTTCATTTCATTAACAGTAGAAATGATGAAGGTGCTGCCAAGTTTATTCAGGTCGTCACCCCAAGCGAGGCATTTTTTTTAATTTGTGCACAAATTAGAATGCCATTACTATGAGTTGAATATTTTGCAGCGTTGGGCAGATGTTAAGATACAGTGACTGGAGGGACACTTGACTTTTCCTGAACTTGTATCTCTAATGCATTGTACAGGATTTTGGAGAGTACCAGGAAAGTTACTACTCTGTTCAGACTACAGAGGGAGAGCAGATATCCCAACTTATTGCTGGATACATTGACATCATTCTGAAAAAGGCAAGTAATTTTCCATAAAGCTCATTGAATTAACAAGATAAGCATTCCGTTCTCTGTACATGAAGCCTACAGTGTTCACTGTGATGCCTCTACAGAAACAGAGTAAGGATCGCTTTGGTCTTGAGGGAGATGAAGAATCCACTATGCTGGAGGAATCGGTTTCACCAAAGAAGTGAGTGGTATTTGTGCATTATCTGCTGTAGTAAAGAGCTGACCATTCTGATTCAGTGAACACAGTCTCGTTATTCTTCATGAATTCAAAACCTCACTGTTTAATTGTGCATGTAATTACATTTCTGCCTGCCCAGCATAGTACTCCCCAAGAGAGGTAATGTTTGAATTAAACCCAAAAACAGCACTTGTAATTTTAAAATACTGCTAACACTGTTCTGGCTATTTTAGAATGCAGTTTGTTAAAGTGTTTCCTTGGATGTTTTTTTTTTTTTTTTTTAATGGCCTCGGGGTAAAATCTTATTTTGCAAATGAAAGCTGCATCATTTGAAAGTTAAGATATCACACAGGTTAAGATATCAACTAATTTGAAGCTGTAATTTTTTTATTCCCGACTGGGTGCTGTCTCCCCTGATTTTCTCTTGTAACTTAGTGCCTAGTGGAAATGAAGGTAAAGCTGATGGACCAGGGTTCTATCGCACAGGGTTGGAAATTTGTTGTCACTGGAAAGCCACATGGCTCTTTGTGAAACCGCTCTCTGGCAGACTGGGGCATCATATTCCTGCTGCTTATGGGCCAATTGACTCATGTTGTGGTTCTCAGTACAAAAACATAATTGCTGCCTCTCAAAACAAGCCATAATTAACCATTGGAGTCAGGAGCATCTGTTGAGTTGGGCATGAAAACACATTTTTCTGTACAATATTTCTTCTGACAATGCCTGCTCGCTGTGGGAACAGTTGTTGGTCCGTGATAATTGTTTTAATTATAATTTAGTCATTTTTGTCATCTCAATTGGTGACAGTTATGTTATCATCTGGAGCAATCAGGATTTAAAGATCCAGTCAAATAATAATTTGAAAGAACTCTGTAATACCTCCCTATGTCAGTTTTGAGTGTAAAAACAGAGCATTATTTAAACTGAATTGGAAGTCATAGAAAATCAGAAGAAATGCATTGTTCACCAACACTGAATAAAAATGTTAAGGCAGTGTTTCATGTAGTTTGACCTTGATTTTTCCACTGCACACATGCTTTTATGTCAGTCCTGTTTTCCATATAGCTAGAACATCATAGTATAAATCTACATACATTATGTAAGTTAAATATAACATTCACACGCAATGAAACAACTTCATGAATACAAGTTGTTTCATTATGAAAGTCATTGCAGACCTCTTTTTCTTTTTCTTCTGCATAAGGTCCACAATTTTGCAGCAGCAGTTTAATCGGGTAGGTCGTGTGGAGCACGGCTCAGTAGCCCTTCCGGGTATAATTCGGTCTGGGTCTACTGGGGGTCCCGACACCTTCAATATGGGCACGATGCCGTCAGCCCAGCAGCAAATCACCACAGGCCAGATGCACAGAGGACACATGCCTCCACTGGTGAGTCTGAGTATTTTCACACCCTGAAAGATAAATGTCATATTCCCTCCTGTCTCACTGTATTTTGATTTTGGATTGTTACCGTAATTGAATTTGTAGCATCCACCTCTGGGTCAATCTCTGCAATTTGGAAGCCGTGTTTGTGAACCAAATAAATATGAATGTGAATGAATGAGAGAAAGATGTAGCACGTTGGCTCCATCCTGCTTTCTTTTGAAATGTCAGAACATGATGTTCAGGTCTGTTATACTCGCCTTTTTAATGTAAATCTGATCCACCGGGTTTGAAATATTACTTGTGGTCTCTGCTGTCAGAAAATAACCACATCTCGCTGATAATGAGATAGAGAATGAAGGTTCCTCATTTTCACACTAAAAGCCCATCTGTCTCCTGCAGTTTATAGATATTTAAATGCAAGTCTTGAGTTTCACAGTTGTGTTTTTAATTAATTTTGTTTAGTCATTTGTACACTGAGTGTCTGTTATCTGTTTGTCTGTTGCTGTTGTTGTCAGAGTCTGGCCCAGCAGGCCCTGATGGGGACCATCAACAGCAGTATGCAGGCTGTGCAGCAGGCTCAGGCTGACCTGGGACATGTAGATAATCTGCCTCCACTGGGCCACGACTTAGTGAGTCATACTACACCAGTTACTACACAGTTTTGAAAAAAAGACACTTATGCATAGACCCACCACATTCCCACAATCACAGCAACCCACTGAGTTCTACTTTTTCAACACTTTCTTCAGCTTGCTCATGTTACAACCTCTGGATTTGCAAAGTAAAGACAGCTTAAAAAGAATCAAGCATTCCAATCACATCAAAGTCCATCATATTTCTCAGATATAATTAGGATCTTGAACTGACTGCAAATGTGGAGGTTGTATTTAATGCTCGAGCATTTCCAAAGCCATAGGTATTGTATTGCCTTAGTCCTTTAATCCTGAGCAATGAAGTTGATATGAGCTGAAAATCACCCACTGTAATGAATGCCAATAACTCTCATTCTCCCCCACCAAAAGGCATCCAGGGTTTGGGTTCAGAACAAAGTGGATGAATCCAAACATGAAATCCACTCTCAGGTCGATGCCATTACCGCTGGAACAGCATCTGTGGTCAATCTCACTGCAGGTGAGTGCCCAGGAGAAAGCTAAATAGCTAAAGGATGACACATACTATCATTTTGAGTTTTCATTTATTTCTGCAGCTCACTTCTGTTTTGTAAAATCTGTCCTTGACAGAAAACAGCCTATGTATATGAAGCAGCCTAAATATTGTTTTCATATACATTATTTTAACTCCAGGATATGAATCAATAAATGTTTCCTATGCCAGTGTTAAGCATTCACTGATGTTGACAGCAAAGCTTGCCCCAGTTCTCCTTGTTACATACTTATAAATATTACTACTGATAAATAAATCTTGAACTTGTCCTGAAGCTCAGCTTACTGGCAGCGTCTGTCTCTGCTCCCTATGTTGATTGGCACAATGCCAGTCAAGTTCCAGCCAGGTTTTAATCTTACCTTGCCATCTGTTTTGTTGCACATAACCTCACTCCAGTGTCGAGAACAAAGTTTTTCATCTTCATGGCCACTTGCTCCTTCAGCGTGCTCATCTCTGCGGAACCGTTTCAAATAGCCTCTAATTATGACACTGACACTGATGTTTGTGTTACAGCATATGACATGCAGCTGCCTCGTGGCTCAGCTAAATCAATGTGGCAGCAGCATAGCTAATTAAGATGCACAGCAAAGATGTGGTTTGTTATGATGGCTCTCTGTCCTCTGCAGGTGAGCCCACAGAAACTGACTACACAGCAGTGGGCTGCGCCATCACCACCATCTCCTCCAACCTCACGGAAATGTCTAAGGGTGTCAAGCTGCTCGCGGCGTTAATGGACGATGAGGTGGGCAGTGGACACAAGCTCATGGGTGCTGCCAGGATGCTGGCAGGAGCTGTGTCAGATCTGCTCAGATCTGTTGAGCCTGCAGCCGCTGAGGTGAGGCACTTACTGATTATTGTGCTGATTTGGACGTCAACTGTAGTCGCTGTAGTCACAAATTCGCATGCAGTGTTGGACTGTATGCTTTTTGTCAGTGTCCCAGTGAAGATATATTACAGAAGGTTTTTTGGGGATGATTTTTGACCCTAAAGACTGTTTTAGAGAATCCATGAGGCCCTCACTGAAAACAGGCCAGGCCTGTGTAATGAATGTGGTGATGTCATCCTCATGCAGCCCAGACAGACGGTGCTGACTGCAGCCGGAAGCATTGGACAGGCCAGCGGGGACCTGCTCCGCCACATGGGGGAGGGCGAGACTGATGAGAAGTTCCAGGTTGGACGACACCCACTCACTGTTCCTATGACACTGCCGGCCAAACAGGAAGACACACACTTATTCTCAGGCCCCTTTTAAAAATGTCAGTACGAACTTATGTAATCAGCTCAGGCTTTATTATTAGATCGTCACTTTATGTGGATTTGAAACGTGGTGACAGAATGAGAGCTTTCAGTTGTAAAATGACGATCCAGTGTGTCAGATCTCCATTAATACAAACTTATCTGTATCCTGCACTATCTGCCTCATTGATTCCTTTACACAGAAATTAATTTACCTGCCACACACACCTCAGCTTGGATGCCTCCTTCCAGCTGTGATACCACTGTCTTTAGTGTTAATGCCCAGAGAAGAGGGCTCGTAAATCATCCGCAAACTTGGTTTCATTGACCTTGAGCCAGAAATTTTCTACTACATTCAGACAGTGTCGTTTGAATTCCAATTGTTATACTTATAGACATAACATATTATTTGCATGCTGTGACCCATAATCACTCTTTGCCTTGTGCTGTTTGCTGTTACACTCCAGTTGTTCCTTGTGCACTAGTAGTGCAGTAATCACGTTATATCAACTGAACAAAACAGGTTACAAACATTTACTTTCCTCATCCCCCCAGTCACGTGCACAGCTGTGCGATGTTTCAGTGAAGGACATTGATTAATATGTTGCAGGACACTCTGATGAATCTGGCCAAAGCAGTGGCCAATGCAGCTGCTATGTTAGTCCTGAAGGCCAAGAACGTGGCCCAGGTGGCCGAGGACACCATATTGCAGAACCGGGTGATCGCAGCTGCCACTCAGTGCGCCCTGTCCACCTCACAGCTGGTAGCCTGCACCAAGGTACTGAACTAAAACTTGTCCATCTCAGCAGCCAAGTAGGTAAAGGACATACCACCAGATAGGAGATAATCCAAACAGAATGTAGGCTTCAGCTTTGTTGGAGTTTACTTTGGAAATAAGAAACGTTGAACTTCTTTTAGTTCAAAGATCTTTGTGTCACATCTTGAATGGAAGAAGTTATTTTTTATGATCAGTAATGATTATAGTTTTATTTTAAAAAGCTTCACATGTTGTGCTTGGTTAGCTGAAACAGGAATCAACGTAGATGCTCTCTGTATGTATATGATCTGGAATTTTCTGTCAACGTCTATGTGTGGCACAGGTGGTGAGTCCGACCATCAGCTCCCCAGTGTGTCAGGAGCAGCTTGTTGAGGCCGGGAAGCTGGTGGACCGTTCTGTGGAAACCTGTGTCAAAGCTTGCCGCTCGGCCAGTGACGATGGCGAGCTGCTCAAGCAAGTTGGGGCAGCAGCTGGTGTGGTGAGCCAGGCTCTCAGCGACCTACTGCAACATGTCCGCCACTACGCCAGCTGCGGAGAGCCCATCGGACGCTACGACCAGGCAACAGACACAATTATGAACGTGACTGAAAACATTTTTACTTCCATGGGTGATGCTGGTGAGCACTGATGGCAATCCATCATTCTTAAGTACATTCCTGTTTTCACTTTGCTTGTTCTAATGTGTTTTGGCTGCATCAGGGGGCCTTTAAGACAATGTCTGCATCTGTGTTTGTGTTAAATGTTCTTCAAAAACTTCTACTCATTTTCAAAGCTTAGGCTATTTGTTATGGTTTGAACCATGAGTCTGAAGACTTTTAAACCCCGTCAATTCTCAAGCGGTTGTAGAAAACATGTCATCCAAAACCACTACAGAGTTCTCAATCTGGCCTCAATCAGCATCAGGGAGCCTTTGAAAGTTAACAGGAAACACATGACCTATGCATTTTTGGAAGAACCATCGTTTTTCCTCTATAAATCAGAATGAAAGAAAAAAATCTGTGGCAATAGATCAGCATTGAATAACAACAGTTTATTCTATAGAGAGTACTGGCTGATTCCCAGGGGCATAGGATGTAGGTTGTAAAGCACCTAGATGTCTTTCATTGTCTTTTCTGGCTGAGTTATTTCCAGCGGGAAGTGGGTGTTTGGGAAACACAACTTTTTATAGCAGGTGTGTGGGGAGATGTTACATATATCCCACAGACTTTCATTTACGTGAAAGAGGATGACTCACTAGAAACATTCAGCTAAAAGAGGACATGAAGGTGAAAAGAATGACTTGACTAGGACATTTCTATGTGATGCACTAGGGTTTAATGTCGTGATAAATTAATAGGCCATTTACCAGCCATCAACAGTGCTATTATCCCTTTAATATCTCTGGTTGTATTAGTATTCATCAACTTACAATATTGCGCATTTTCAAAAGAAAGCGAGTCATGCACAGGATCAGACATCAATTAGACAATTAAAGTTTTAGCTATTTAATTAACTTTTGTAACCAAGAATAGACATGCCCATTGGTTGTTTTATCTCAACAATCTCATTTGAGTATCCATAAAATTTAAGATTTCGCAATGTATGTGAAGGTTAAATGGTGCTATAAAGGTGCAAAACATATATAGTATTGATATTAAAAGACATGCTATTGGAAGTTAATGTGTCACACTGCGTTAGGGTGCAGTCAGACGAATCTCCATCATCTAACACACATTTGTGTTGGTGTTCCCTTGAGAACACTTTTGTCCCAAGAAACATGTCCTTGATTCTGATAAGTTAAACGGATGATGACAGCTCTAAAATCAAAGCATCACTTTCAAAAAATCCTGCCTGTCAAAGTGGATGCAGATCTGCAACACTCCTCATTGAAAAACAAAACATGGACAAAAACACGAAACCAGCTTTCATGGATTTACCTTGTGCTGCTGTCGAGATTATTTTCATGTTTGTGCGGGGTTTCTGGCTCTATGTCCTCATGTGTTGTTTGCTTGTTTGTGTGAACAGGAGAGATGGTGCGTCAGGCCCGGGTGTTAGCCCAAGCCACGTCTGACTTGGTTAATGCCATGAGATCAGACGCCGAAGCAGAAGTTGATGTTGACAACTCCAAGAAGCTCCTCGCTGCAGCTAAACTCCTGGCTGATGCCACGGCTCGGATGGTGGAGGCTGCTAAGGTGAGAGAGTAACAGGTTTGCTCTCACAGTTTAATGCAATAGAAATTTCTGTTCACTTCAGTGTAGTAAGAAAACTAAAATGCAGTCTGTCATAATTACTGTGCTTGAGTGAGTATTGATTAATAGTTTACTCCAATTTAATGCAGAGGACGCATTTATTATCAGTTCAACCTCATTATATGCAATCATGTTGATCCAGCTGTTGATTTTATTTTAATTTTCTATCCACGGTACCACAGCAGTGATGTTCTTGTATGTGTGCTTTCATGCTGAATACAGTGTTAAAAGAACTGACTTGGATTTCTGTTCTTTGATAGAAAATAAGTCTTGGTATAAGTGCATGCACTAGACACCGACATTATTTTACATCCAAAATAAAAGGGTGCAGCATCAGTGGCTCTTAATAAGCCCCTGGCACCGTTGTGCAGGATATTATCAGTGTGAAATATCCAGGCAAGCGCTGCTTATGGCTCGTTAGATGTTTTTGATCTGTGACACATTAATCACCACATCACTGCCATTATCAAAGAGGAAGTGAGGATCTGGTACTGATGGTTTCCTTGGAAACTGTCAGAAAGCAGCCAGAGCTAAATGCCTCTTTGCATCTAGTTTACAATGTGTATAACCAGAGTTGTTCAAGTTTTATTGCTGTGATCTGATAGCTATTGTTATATGTACTGTATAGATAGTGTGTGTTTGTTTGCATCTGCACATATCTGAATAAATGTGTGTTTATATGCCCTCAGGGGGCGGCCGCCTACCCAGAGAATGAAGACCAGCAGCAGAGGCTCAGAGAGGCAGCCGAGGGGCTACGTGTTGCCACTAATGCTGCCGCTCAGAACGCAATAAAGAAAAAACTGGTCAACAGGCTGGAGGTGAGTCAAAGAAGTCAATGTGTTTTCTTCTTTGTGTTGTTTGACCTTGATCAAAACAGCTCTTCTTTTCGCGTCTCCTCAGCAGTAGCGAAGATGTCACACAAACATCCCTTTCTTACATTTTCTTTCCCTTTAGCCACTACAAACACAGCAGAAATAAAGGAAACACATGCCAGAATGAAAATAATAAAACCCTTCAACAGTCATTTGTACAAATAACGGCCCATTTATTATATTTGTGTGTTATTTCTCTTTCCCTCAGCAGAGAGTTATATATCCCATTAGTGCTGTGAATGAGCTATCTGAGTGTAAAGATCTGTGTTTAGCCCTTGGTATCAGTTTGCCCCTAATGACTATCCCCTCTCTGCTCTGCAGCACCCAATGTTCAATTTCCCAGGGACATAAACTATGTGTTACTCAGGGCTGGGATCAGCCTGCTATCAGACATGCATCTCAGTCAGCCTCCTTGCATCAGATGGTCACAGTGATGGTGCAAATGTTCGCCTCTATCAAGGCAGCATGTAAGCCAGCGAAGACCAGCATCATCAGTCTCCAAGTGTGCATGTAGCAGTAATCACAGACACGTTTAGACCTGTTAAAACCTCCATTTTACCTGTTGGGTTCTTCAGCTGCTTCAGATGTACATATCAGTTTATTTAGATGTAAAGAAAATATTTTGTGTAAAATATTGCCATATTAAAAAATATATGCATCACGTGAGGGTTACAGTATACATACAAAATACCACCTGAAGTAAATTCTACATGTAATTCAATCTTTTTTTAATGCCTCTGTGCTGGCAACAGCTGTGACTGGAAGCTTTGTATTTATTTATTTATTTATTTTTGGTGGATTATCAGTCCATCCATGTGTCTATTGATCTGTCCCGTTACATTAAACACAATATGTCAGGATTACTTTGAATTTGTCACAAATGTTCATTTGGACTCACTGATAAACTGATCACATTTTGACGGTCAGAGGTCACTGTGATGACTCATAAAATATGTTTTTGGGCCGAACTGAAGAAGTAATGCACTAACTGTAGTATATGGTGAAGTGAGTAAAATTTTTAGCTGAAAGCTCAAAGGTAAACTTCACTGGGAAATTATAATGTTCTGTAAAAACACTTTTCTGGCCATCATTTAAATGTCATAATCACCATATCAGAAGGGGAGATCGTGATTATATTTCACATTTGGTCAGATACTGATTTGGTGATGTTAATCTTAGATACAAGCTTATTAAGCTACTTCAAAGACTTTGCTACATATATTATTGTACATGAGGGCAGACATACAACTTCTCTGGTTGTTGGAGGCATACAAACGTTAGGCAGTAACTCCAGTTTCTTTGTTTAATGATATCATGTTTTATTTTCAACCTCGCCTCCTCATCCTCTCAACAAAGAATGTGGTCTGTTGTTTTCAATCTTGTCATTACTTCAAAGCTAGTCTATGAATTAATGTGAGCTAAGCAGTATATTTTTATCTTTAGTTTTGGAAACATAGCAAGGCGAAGGCAGTCTTGATCAACTTATGAAATACAGATTGAGCAATGCAATCCCAGCCACTCCCCTCGCCTTACAAAACATTTTGGTTGTGACCCCTCTTACTCTGATTAGAACTCTGGCTGAGTACAGAACTCGACAGCATAATACTGCACAGAGCAAAAGTGAATACTCCTCTTAGCCAAGCACCACTTTCTTACTTGAGACTAAATTGCCTCCATTTGTATCTTCTGAACAGATAGCTGCAAAGCAGGCAGCGGCTGCTGCTACTCAGACGATCGCAGCTGCCCAAAATGCTGCTGCTTCCAACAAAAATACTGTTTCACATCAACAGTTAGTCCACAGCTGCAAGGTATGATCACGCAGTCTTTCTCATGTGCTCTTTTGTACTACCACTGTACTGTTGTGTTAGAAGAAACTGTCAAAATATACTGGAAAACTAAGTCCCCAACATGTTATTACAGAATGGCTTTTCTGTTTCAATCATGATGATGTATAATATGGAGAATACATGATGTTTTATTTCAGGCTGTAGCAGACAGTATCCCTCAGTTGGTGCAAGGGATGAGGAGCAGCCAGGCCCAGCCAGAGGAGCTGGGCCCCCAGCTTGCCCTCATCATGGCCAGTCAGAGTTTCTTACAGGTTAATATTTCATCATTACACACTCAGTGACTATCTAAACTCTCCTTCACAACATATATGCAAAAACTGTTTTTTTAACATTTCTTGCTGTCTAAATGACTCAGCCTGGAAGTAAGATGGTGGCATCAGCCAAGTCAGCAGTGCCGACAGTGGCGGACCAGGCTGCTGCTATGCAACTGGGCCAGTGTGCCAAGAATTTGGCTACCTGCTTGGCGGAGCTCAGGACCGCCACCCAGAAGGTATTTATGCACAACACTGTTGATAGCGGCATTGATGTCACTGATGCAGGAAATTTGTTGCTAGCTTGCACTTATGTGAGTCCAGTTCTTTGATCTTATCCACAGATACTAGACACATATAACATTGCATCCTTTTTGCTCTACATATTGGAGTTTGGGTAACTGTAATGCCTCTGTATTATTTGTAGGCCCACGAAGCCTGTGGTCCTCTGGAGATTGACTCCGCCCTCAAAACCGTCCAGACCCTCAAGAGTGAGCTTCAGGATGCCAAGATGTCTGTCATTGATGGTCAGCTCAAACCTCTTCCAGGGGAAACGGTCAGTACAGAGCAACATCTAGGCTGAAGCTTCTCTGAAACCTTATACTGTAGATATCCTGCTGTGGACGAACCATGAATCAAATGTTTATTTATGTGCTCTGTTGCACCACACAGCTGGAAAAGTGTGCTCAGGATTTGGGAAGTACATCGAAGGCTGTGGGCTCCTCCATGGCCCAGCTGCTCACATGTGCTGCACAGGGAAATGAACATTATACAGGTAGTGTATTATATACACAGAGCTGGTCTGAGGAGCTTAAGCCACTTAGTTAAATAATTAATTTCTGTTTCTCTTATTAGATTAGTAACAAAGCTGTGGTAGATAGATACTGAATAATAAATGTAAATGGATTGCTGATTGTAATTTTTATTTAAAAAGTCATTTCTCTTAACTGCACCAAGTGAGAGTCTGAGGATAAAGCAAGCACAGTTTTTCTTTTTTCTTTTTTTTGTTTGCTCTATCACTGATGCCTTAAACCAGGCCCTTGGAATCCAGAATGGCTTGGCTGCTTTGCCGTCAATTCTGCCTCAAATGAGGATCTCAGTAGAGGAGAGATGAAGACAGATAGAGAATAACATTTCTAACAATGAGTGCTCCCAGGCAGTACTTCATGCTGTGGCCCAGGGTGCTGTTCGCTACTCATTAATCTCTTTTTTTCACTGGATTTAACATTCCATCAGCAAATGGCTCCACTCTGCTGCTTAATGCAATTTGATGCAATTTGCTGCTTTTTTTCCCCTCCACTCTGTGTATAATAAGTTAAGGGCACCTCCCATGTGAGGCCGTATTTATTATATTAACTCATTTATTTAAACAATGAGGGAGTTTTGGGATCACAGTTTGTTCACAGTGTGGTGCTGCTAGCCCCTGCCAGTTTCGATTTCAACAGAAACAATGTCACTCGCTCACACTACTTAACAACGCTCATCTAAAGAGACTGAACCTCATATTTCTGTTTTATCTGCATAATTTCGCACCAGTGTAACATCTATTGTTACTACATTAGAGGTCTGTGATGCACATGAGGCGGTCTCCACTTTTTTGTATTATATTTAGGGACACTGTTTTTGTATTTTTTTGATTTGCTTAGTGGCATTCTCCCAATTTTTGTCTTTGTGATCACGTTATGTACTATCCCTTTAAGCCTTGCTGGTTGTTCACAGGTGTTGCTGCTAGAGAAACAGCCCAGGCTTTAAGGACATTGGCTCAAGCAGCCAGAGGTGTGGCAGCCAGCACCAAGGAGCCTCAGGCTGCAGCTGCGATGCTGGACTCCGCCCAGTGTGTGATGGAAGGCTCGGCCATGCTGATCCACGAAGCCCATCAGGCCTTGGTTCATCCAGGAGATGCTGAGAGTCAGCAAAGACTGGCACAGGTAGTGCAGGTCCCTGTACCATATACCCCAGAGGCAGTGGTATTTGTGCAGTGATCACGTTGTTCTTCTCAGGCCCTTCTCTTTCTCCTCTACTGATTTGTAAACATTCCTTTTTTCCCTAGCAATCATCCCCTCTAAGCGTTGCTATTTTCTCTCTTCTGTGTCTCTCTCGCCTGGTATTCCTCTCTCAGGAGTGCCGGAGTAAAACTGTTCATTCTCCTGCAGCCCTTCAGGGGATAAGCATATTGTTTGGCATATATCTGTGACAGCAGCATAAATTAGTGACACGGATTATTGTGCGCCACTGTGAGCTCAATTTGCATTTGAGATGTTTTTCCCCATATAGCTTTGCTCTGGGGCTTTGTTGTGTAGCACATTGTTAGAATGACTAATGGCAGCCCATTGACAGATGTTGTGCTGTGTTTCAGGTGGCCAAAGCAGTGTCACACTCCCTGAATAATTGTGTGAATTGCCTGCCAGGCCAGAAGGATGTTGACATGGCCCTGCGGAGCATCGGAGAGGCCAGTAAGAAGCTGCTAGTGGACTTTGTGAGTCCTGCTGAAGCTTTTTCTCAGGGATTTCTTGACATTTTATGTTTGCACGACACAAAACATTTGTGTCATACATTCAAATATCAACCCTTAAGTGGACGGGATGTTTCCATTTGACGTCCTAATTGCGTGTGTTGTCTTTGAAGTTGCCTCCCTGCAGTAAGACATTCCAGGAGGCCCAGACTGATCTGAACCACACAGCAGCTGAACTCAACCACTCTGCAGGCGAGGTCGTCCACTCCTCTCGCGGTACAAGCAGCCAGCTGGCTGCGGCCTCCGGAAAGTTTAGCCAAGACTTTGATGAGTTCCTGGATGCCGGCATTGAGATGGCAGGACACACCCAAGTAGGTTTTATGATGACACAACCCCTTCACGCTCCATTGAAACAGCTCAGTGCTAATCCGCTGCCACCAGTATTTTACACATGAAGTGGAGCCTTCAGACTTTTGATGGACAACAAGGCTGAAATGCAGAGTGCATCTTTGTGTCACTTTGGTAACTAAGCTGTTTAAGTCATTTGTTAATTGGACCTTTACAGCTCATGCACTAAAGCAGTCAGATGTAATGAGTTCCTGTAATGTTCTTGTTCTGGTTATTTTGCTCATTAATTTGGATGAGATGGTCAGGGATTGAAGTTGATGTAGCATGACACCCGAGCTTTAATCAGGCTTAAACAGGCCTGCTGAGTGAGAGAAGAGGATGTTAGCTGGTAGAGACACTTAAAATACATTTTTTAGAACACAGTCTTTTGACAGCTGTTGCCAATGCTGTCACTACTGTACAATACTGCATTTAACACAGCTCTGCATCCATTTGAAAAATCACCTGTTTTGTTCTTTTTCCTTTCATTTTCAGAGCAAGGATGACCAGATCCAAGTCATTGGTAATCTGAAGAACATCTCTATGGCATCCAGTAAGCTGCTACTGGCTGCCAAGTCTCTGTCTGTGGATCCAGGTGCAGCGAATGCGAAGAATCTTCTAGCTGTGGCAGCAAGGTGCGATAAAATGCTGTTGATATGTGTCAGACATTCTCTGCGGTTGTTTTGGATGAATATTAAATTATATTTGCTAGTGAGAGGAAGCATTTTGTGCTAAATATGAATTCTGGTCCAGACTTGGACCTGTAGAAAGTCATGATAAAACATCTTCCTGCTGCATCTGTATGCCGCTCCTACGGTGTGTCTGTTCGGCATTGCTAGAGGGACTACGTATCCTCCCCTTAGTGGAGAGAAGCCAAGCAGCTGGTCCCGCAGGGCTTTAGGCCTGACTGACTTTTCTCTGTCTAATTAGGAAGATGGAAGCCTTGGCTAGAGCCTGTCTGTGCTCAGCAAGGCTGAACACAAACTCAAGACAATCTCGGCACTCCTGTGCGCTGTGTTATCCAATCGCAGCGAGAAGCCAGCGCTGCCATGCTTGAATAGTGGAGCTAAAAGCATCTGTGAGTCAGGCCAGCCTGTGTGTGCATGCGGAGGACACATGTGAGAGCTAAAGAGACTGTGTGGCTGCCTGTGTGTTTCAGGGCGGTGACAGAGAGTATTAACCAGCTGATAACACTCTGTACCCAGCAAGCAGCGGGACAAAAGGAGTGTGACAACGCCTTGAGGGAATTGGAGGTAGCCATTCTCACATACACTGTGCCACACACAGGCCTATTCTCTTAAGGCTTGTTTCATGTACAAGCCTGTAATATGTGTGTTTTTTTTCATCTAGCTTTTTCCTCTCCCCTGCTTTCCATCTGTTTTGCATTTGATTTCTCCCATGGAGCCACTCTGTCAATTTGGAACAACAGTAGCTGCATTAGCGACACTGATTGAACAAGAGCACATTGCATTCTGAAGTCTACATTAAATTGTACTATATTATTATACAATACTCGTACGTAATTGAAAATGACAACATCGCTGTTCATTTTAAAAGCCTTGATTATCGTGATTTATTCGGGCAGCGTATTTCAATCAGCATGATTTTTATGTGTGGTGTTTGCTTTTCCAAATGTGAATTAGTGGTTGATAAATGTGCAAAGGTATCTTATCAGAAATGTTCAATGGTGTATTCATTGTAGTTATTACCATCTCTGCCTGTGCACAGGCTGTCAGAGGCCTTTTAGATAACCCCAATGAGCCTGTCAACGAACTCTCCTACTTTGACTGCATCGAGAGCGTCATGGAGAACTCAAAGGTACAGGCTTTCAAAATAAATGCATGTACTATATACTTTAACTGTCAGAGACACTTAGCGTAGCAAGCAGCTGAAGATCTAATTTGTGCACAATTTCTCCATTTCTGCGTGCCTCAGGTCCTCGGAGAGTCGATGGCAGGCATTTCTCAACACTGTAAGACAGGTGATGTGGTCGCCTTTGGGGAGAGCGTGGGCTTGGCGTCCAAAGCTCTGTGTGGGCTGACGGAGGCTGGAGGACAGGTGAGATCTCAGCATTGTACTAACACATCTTGACTTACTCTCCTTGCTTCTGCTCTCATGTCAGATTTCTGCTCTTTTGCACTTTTCTTTTTTGTTTCCTCTCCACTTTATTATATGCTCAATATTAGTCTCATAGCATATTATTTAGGAAATCAAATTATTCTTTTTTTAAGCTTGATGTAGCCCTCTAAATGAGTCACGGAAAGATATTTAAGCATCTTGACAAAGTGGAGCCCACTTATAAATGGCATTTAGACACATTTCATGAGCACGGTTTCATTGGAGGTTTTACAGACTCCCACCCTCAAAGCTGTAAAATAACCTCCTCAGCTCCATGTGAGATTCAGTCGCCTTTCCTAGAAAAGGGCACGCTCTGACAGATCTTTTGTTCACTCTGCTTGTTCACTCTCCGGAAGTTCCATTATTATGCGCGGTATATGCAATTTGAATGTGAATGGTTCTGTTCATTGCCTAACATATGTGTGTGTATGTTAGAGAATGTGGATTATGTGTGGAGGGTTTCTTAGCTTGTGTGCGACAACAAATGTGATCTTTGTAGAAGATAACAAATAAGGCTACATTAGTAAAAATTTCTTTGTTTTCTACCACACAGGCCTCTTATCTTGTAGGCGTTTCTGATCCCAATAGTCAGTCAGGCCACGAGGGACTGGTGGATCCCATTCAGTTTGCACGAGCCCATCAAGCCATACAGATGGCTTGTCAGAATTTAGTGGACCCAGCCAGCAGTCCCTCACAGGTAAGAACACAACCTACAGAACATTACACGACTATTCCCTGACATGACTCGTGACTTTAAGTATTAATTTTAATGTTTGGAAAGAAAAGAACTGCCCTAAATGTTGTAAGGAATTTGTGCTGCACGCCTCACTAGAGTGGCTCAGCTTTTTACTCTTTCTCATCACTGATCCTTTTGGTTTGTTTGTTCATAAGGTCTTGTCTGCAGCAACAATTGTAGCCAAGCACACCTCAGCTCTCTGTAACGCTTGCCGTCTGGCTTCTTCTAAAACCTCCAACCCCGTGGCAAGGAGACAGTTTGTCCAGTCAGCCAAAGAGGTGGCCAACACTACAGCCAACCTCGTCAAAACCATCAAGGTCAACTCCCCAAGTGATCAAAACGTTGAGTGTAAATTTGTTACAGAATCTTTTTCGTCAAGTGAGAAGCTGCAGATGTGTGTATCAATCCGTCGCTTACAAAAATATGGGCAAAATGGTCAAATATTTATATGGCATTGTCTTCTTTCAGGCATTAGACGGGGATTTTTCTGAGGAGAACAGAAACAGGTGCCGTGTTGCTACAACCCCCCTCCTCGAGGCTGTAGAAAACCTGTCAACCTTTGCCAACAACCCCGAGTTTGCAAGCATCCCTGCTCAGATCAGCAATGAGGTATTTATCCATTTTTGCTTGTAATTCACCGTTGTGAACGTTCTTGTTTATTTCTGCTAACGATTTAACTGAATGAAAATGAGTGAAAATCTTTTCTGAGATCCTCTGTTCTCCGAAACATCCAATTTGTAAATGTTTCTCCTCATTCTACACGGATCTTGAAGTTGTTCTTCAGAAGGATTAAATGAATGTGCCGGTGACTTGTGCACTCAAGTTGCTTGAAACAGCCTCTTATATAAGCCAACACAAAACGGTTTGTACAGTTGAACATTGGGAGAATTGGATTGAGGTTCAATTTTCCCTCCTCTTTTAATGTCAAGAAAAAGCTCGAGAAGAAAGATGGATTTTTAGTTTTCAATCTGAGCAGAACAGTTCTCCCACAGTCCTCTAAAAGCTTTATGGCTGTAATCTGTTGGAGGGCAGTGTTTAACGGCACTTTCTCTCAGCACAGCTGCTCTAATCTTCAGCTTGTTAATCTAATTGTCAAGGGAGGTTTTGGCTCGTATCATAAAGACTGAAGGTGTTTCTTCCTGCGTCTGTGTAAAGCTGCCTTTCTAATCTCATCCCTGCCTTTGATTGCACCTTTGATCTCTCCAAGGTAGTCAAGGAATATTAACAACTCTGTCAGACCAATGTGGATGACTCTTCGCTGTTGAGCTGTTACCTGGGCTGTTGTTTCACCTCCACTAATCCTTTCATTTCCACAGGGCTCAGCAGCACAGGAGCCCATTGTGCGTTCAGCCCGCTCCATGCTCGATAGCTCCACGTACCTTTTAGAAACCGCCCGCTCGTTGGTCCTCAACCCCAAAGATCCCCCGACCTGGTCCATCCTCGCTGGCCACTCCAGGACGGTTTCTGACTCAATCAAGAGTCTCATCACCTCCATTAGGTTGGTATTAATCCCACCCACAGCAACATCTGTCTCTTCAGGCTTATCCAGAATCAATGTTCATAAAGGTATGCTAACAGTTGGAGGGAAAAAAAACTGTTTCTAAAACCGGAGGGCTTATTCTGTGATATCTGTTCAGCTAAGCAGCAAATTGCCACATTACTTTATAGCTGCTGAGATCCCCACTGCTTTGTAATAGATTAGTGAACACTATAGAGCAGTGATGAGATGATGAGACTTGCTACAGCGGATCTGAAACACATTTCACCATGTGGTGCCCCACCCATTCCATCTTCATCATTATCCTCCATTCACATGCATATACTACACTATTCTCACAGCAGCTAAGACTTAGAAAGACTGCATTTGATTTAAACCTGGCTGACAGTATATTTAAAGAAAAAATGCTCTCATGTCTGCATGCTAAATACGAATCTCACGACAGCAGCTCATTAGTTAGAATGGGCTTTATTGGTGTACGCTGGTTGCCTGGTTACCTTTTTAGTGCTGACAGGGCTCCAGGAAATCACTGTTCCTGGAAAGGAATAGTTGATTACAGATTAAACAAATGTGTTAATCACTGATCTTAGTTTTGTTGGAAGGTGGATTTTTTTTTTTTGGCAACTTAAAGCCAACTTGTTTTGATTCTTTATGTTCAAATAAGTTAATTAGCTATTGGTTTGTAGCTTTGTATTTCATATCCAAACATGAAAATGGTAGCAGTTTTATTATAACTCTCAATACAAAGCAAAAACTGAAGACACTTTACACACTTAAGACACTTTACTTTACACACTTAAGACATTTGACACACTGTAACACTTCACACAAACATATTGTACATATTTGTACTCTGCGTTTTGTACTTTGTATTCTTTGTTATTCTATTTTAGTACTAACCTCTGTGTAATTGTGTATATTCCACTAACATTTGTTCATTGTTTATTGTACTCTGGCAAAATCATTTCATCTGGGATGAGTAAAGTAGATCTTATCTTATCTTAAAATAAAAATAGATTTCCCAAAATATTGAACTATTCCTTTTTCAATAAAATGTGGACTTTTCGTTTTATACCAAGGTTTTTGCTTCATTTATTTTATCAACCGTTTTAACAGCCTTTTTTTGCACAGCAGTGTAGAGTTGTAGTTATATTTTCATACATTTCTTGTGACAGGGACAAGGCACCAGGACAGAGGGAGTGTGATTACTCCATTGATAACATCAATAAGTGTATCCGGGACATTGAGCAAGCTTCCCTCGCTGCAGTTGGACAGACCCTGCCCTGCAGAGATGATATCTCCATGGAAGTGAGTTCAAGTATCCCATCAGCTCTATCTTGTGTGAGAGAAAGAACTTAATGGGATCTGTAGTCTTTCTGTTGTGGCTTATGCTGTAATTCTCCGGTGTTGTAACTCAACAGGCGCTCCAGGAGCAGCTGACGTCCTCTGTGCAGGAGATTGGTCATCTGATTGATCCCGTCTCCACAGCAGCCCGAGGTGAAGCTGCCCAACTAGGACACAAGGTGCTGCTCTGAACATATATCTTTTCAGCCCCTCTGAATTTAGAAGGGAAAAACCTGTTCTGTCTTCTTTTCTATGATGTGGTTCAAGCTGGATTTGTTAAACGTATTTTCCCAGGTGACTCAGCTGGCAAGTTACTTTGATCCGTTGATTGTGGCATCGGTAGGCCTGACCTCTAAGCTGCACGACCACCAGCAGCAGATGACAATCCTGGACCAGACCAAGACTCTGTCCGAGTCGGCCCTGCAGATGTTGTACGCTGCCAAAGAAGGAGGAGGAAACCCAAAGGTACAGAATCGGTCATTATGTTCATGTAGCTGCAGCGTATTTTGTCTAGTATAGTTATTTCAAGAATGACTTGTAATTGTTGAGGGAATTTCAAAGGGCAGAATGAATACAGAATGAAAGAATGCAGATATAGTTTTGTCCCAGCTCTGCTAGGGTTAAGGAAAGCGACATGGAGCCAGTTGCTTTTGGTTTAGCTAAGATATTAATTGCTTAGTAATATCATGAACAAACAGAGAAGGAGAAAGTGCAAAGGAAAGCAGAACGAACGTGTGGGTGTCGCTAAATCAATGAAGGAAATAAAATCAAAAGAGGACTAACAGCGCTCCAACTTGCTAAATAAAATACAAAAGGAAGCAATTTAACTTCCTACCCAGACTGAAATACAAAGGCAGCTGTGCTCCTAGTGTACCTTACAGAAAGACTTCTAGCTAAATATGTTTGTGCTGGAACATCTTCTGACTCCACGCAGTCAAACTAGTGTCTCATTACATGAATCAACAAATGTCTAAGCTACAAGCATCCGCAGGTAAGTGGCTACAGAACATGGAGACAATGATTAACCACCCACTCACAGATACAGAGAAACACCAGTCTTCAGGCAAGTCTAGCAGAATTACACAGCAGATACAAGGACAACTTCATATTTAGTATTTATGTTAGATTATTTAAATGTATGTTATTGTTTGAGTACAGAATGTCCTGTTATTTGTGCTTTATTATTTGCATTTTCAAGGTACCAAGAGGAGTGGTGCTCCTAATTTCACTGCATGCAAAGCTTACAGTGACAATAAAGGCTTTCTGATTTTAATTTTGATAACGTGGGGCTCAGATGTGAGTTGCTCATAAAATGGGTGCCTTCCAATATCTGTGCTACCATGTGATAGAGCATGCTAGAAGTAGTATGTCAATGTCACGAGTATGTCAAATGTAGCATGCTAGGATGTCATGCTACATCCGGTCAGATTTTGCAAGATGTAAACCGGCCATTCTGAACTGCAATCTTCTGTACGATTGTGTCACATAAGTCAAGTTGTCTTGCGTGAGTATAAACAAGCTGGAGCTGCTGATAGCACGCAGGCAGGTGACAGCTGTGACGGATATATGAGGAAGGTGCAATATTATGATGAAGTGCTGTGTCCCATTTGTATGCACGAAACAGTACGTACTGTGTAAGAACAGCTGCAGTACGTACTTAAAGTGAGAAGACAAAGTATGTGATTTGGAACGCTGCCTGAATCACAGCCACCAAGACGGCACTTTTAAACCAGATGTAGCGATTGCAGCAGCTTGATTGGCACACAAGCCTGGGCAGCAATCCAATCAGTCACGAGGCTCGGTGGGAAAAGGAACGAGGGCCGGAGCACAGTGCCGGAGCTGCAGGCCAAACAGTCAGGATGACAGGCAGGACGTGGAGCAATCACTGGAACCAATCCTGGAGCCTCCTTACACCAGTTTGTATTTATGAAATGGCCGAGGAGAGTTAAGCACAAAGAAGGAAGGTGCAGGCCACCTACAGCTGCAAAAATGTTTTTTAAGGGTAGGTCTCTGTTTGAAGGTGGATCGAGCCATTCTTTATGGCTTCACATGAAGGATTTCTCTCGTCCTTAATGTCTGTAGGTCTCATATGTTTCCTTTCAAACTTAAATCACTGATCTGTCTTAAACTGAACAGAACAAAGCCCCAGGAGTTTGCACTTGGTTTTATGGCTTTCTGTTAGTGTTTGAATTGATTTTAAGATTTTAGTGATAATTTTTTAAACCCTGTTAACTGCACAACTTCTGATCCTGTTCTCAGGTCACTATGCCTTTATTCAAAATCAACTACCATCATTAAAGCCATAAAATACTTAAATGACCCTGTGAGGAACTACTTTTGTTTCACCAGTTTGCCTGACAACGCTCTTATTTTTATGACTGCATCTTGATTTATTACTGTTGAACAACCTATAACATTTGTTAAGTCTTGAACTTTGAGTTTGAATCATTACAAAACATGGTGGTGCAAGTCTTTACAGCAGCAAGAATCCAGCTTTTGCTGAAGTGTCCTCTTGTGAGGCGATAATTTCTCGGTAGCTGCAGGGACACTCTGGAGCTGTTGTCAAGCTGATGGATTTGCTTCTGGGTAAACCAGGACAGTGTCAAAGGAACGTTAATCAGCTGACTGTGTCCACAGGCTTCTCATACCCACGATGCCATCTCTGAAGCCGCACAGCTGATGAAGGAGGCTGTGGATGACATCATGGTGACTTTGAATGAGGCGGCTAGTGAGGGTGGCATGGTCGGAGGCATGGTGGAGTCCATCGCTGAGTGCATGGGCAGGGTGAGTAGCCGTGTTTCTGTGTGATTGAGAATCTCTGTATTCCCACTTCGGCCTCATGAGAATTCTTCTCAGGTAGCTCCAACGGATTTCTGGTTTGACACTTATTCCCTATCTTATTTATCTAAAGGCAAAATGAGCTTTTCCTGGAAGACTAATTCCACAGTGGGTGTTCTGAGAGTGTGTCCTTGTCAGTGACTCTCATTAGTCTAGTAGATGACAAATTTTAAATCCACAGCCCACTGGTGATGCTGGCTGTCACTCATCCTGCTAGGGGACATGTCAACGTGTTGACAGTGCGGTTAATAATTGACGATGATCTGCCCATACTCAGACATAATACGCTTGGCTCAGATCTTAGCCTTCACTTTCATTCTTCTTCTTTCTGTTTTCTTTCACCCTCAGTATGAACATAGCATAGCAACCATAAATAAAAACATCATAAATATCTAAAAATTGGAACCACTTTAATAAACAATACTTACGAAGAGGTGTTTATTATTCCCCATTACATTGTAATTGTTAGAAAATTATATATCATTTAACAAATTATGCCATAAAATAAAAAGAGCACCAGATTTTGATGTTGTCTGCATATTTTGTTTGTCTTTGTAATTTCCTTTTATGTTCATCACCCTATATTTAGACTCTCTGACCTTCTACAGTACTGTACTCTGGAAGAATAATATTACCCATTTATTATTTTTTAATGCCTATTTAGCATTTGCATCTTCAGACTTAATAGTTTATTGTAACATAGAAAAGCCCACAAATATTCTGTCTAGTTTGTCGTGATAAATACTCTAAACTTTATTTCTTCTGCCATATAGCCTGTCCAGTACCAATACTGATATTTGAGCGTTCCAAAGTGTGATAAAGATGAAGATTCCTTAACTTTTATTTGTTCAAAAATCATTAGCAAAATATTTAGTGAGGTGAACATTACATTTTTCAGTATTGTCTGGTGGACAACTTTCTGCACTGCATTATCTTGTTTTTTCATTGGTCAATATAACACAATGTGATATAGCTGTAACAAATGTAATATTTGATGATACATTGTCCAAACCTATTTATCTGTCAGCCTGCTGTTCGGTCTACAGCCATTTTCAAAAATTGGGTCTGTCGGATCCCTTCTGAATGAGCTGCTGCATGAAAAGAAAAAGCAAGAGGCATTGACAGATTTAAATTCTAATCTATAACGCATTTCAAAATGATGCCAAATAAAACCATGCAGAAATTAACAGTGTGATAATGCCTGTTTAAGCCAGGCCTTTAGAAGAGGCAACATAATTGTTTCCACTTAATAAAATGATTAGGAACAACTTTTAAACTCTCTGTGAGATGCCTTGTTATAAAGTGGAACTGAACTAATTCAAAAGCCTGCATAAATGGAGTGTTTTGGGTAAAAATATATTTGATGGCTCTGCTAACTTTACAATATAACAGTACTAAAGGGATGATTTTCACAGCTGGATGAAGGAACACCTCCTGAACCCGAAGGCTCCTTTGTGGACTACCAGACCACCATGGTGAAGTTCTCCAAAGCCATCGCCATCACTGCACAAGAGATGGTGAGCACACCCATGCACTGAAATGTCCTGTCCTGACTCCTGTCTGTGTGTTTTCCATTACATTTCCAATTTTCAGTGACAATATTTGACAGTGGTGCTGGAGAAACATTAATCTGCCGATGATGTATGTTCTCTGTACAACCAGATGACGAAGTCAGTAACCTGCCCTGAAGAGCTCGGTGGTCTTGCCTCTCAGGTGACTGTGGACTATGGACAGTTAGCGCAACAAGGACGTCTTGCTGCAGCCACTGCAGAGCCAGAGGAGGTGAGAAGCCATGCTCTCCATCCTGATGGGGATGTGGCGGAAATTTCATACTCGCACCAAAGATTTCATTCAACATGCCATATATATTTTTGCTATTGTGCTGCTAAAATATCAGCTTAAGTCTGCATTTTACACCAAAATTTGTTCGGATGTATTCGCTCACTCTCTGATCTGAGCGGATGTTTGCAGTTCTTTGATATGATCCCTCTTCCTTAAGGCTGCACCAACAATGTGAGATCAAACAGGAATATACCCCTGCGGCATCCATCTCTCTCAGCACCCACGTGCTCTGTACTTAAAGCTTTTTTGTGTATTCTACAGGACACCAATGTGTGGAAATATTGCACTAATAAGCACACAGCTCTTATCAATATCTTGTGTATAACAGGCTTCTGGAAACCCTGCTGGTTACCATAGCGACATTGTGCCTCTACAAGTCTAAAAGCCTATAGTGATGCTTGTAATGAAGTACCACCCACCCGTGAATTGCAGTCTGGAAATTAAAGGTGTAGTGCCAGTATTCCCTCTCTGAGGGTGCTTGAAATCATTTTTCATCCGCCCGCCGGATAAGGGATATGCCAGTTTAGGAGATCATCGCGATTGTGTAGTTTAGCGACTCTAATGAGAAGATGGATGAATTATGAGTTGATGCCTGGTTGTGCTGTCAGGTTGGCTTCCAGATAAAGACGCGGGTGCAAGAATTGGGCCATGGCTGTATCTACCTGGTACAGAAGGCTGGAGCCCTGCAGCTCAGCCCCACTGACAGCTTCTCCAAAAGGGAGCTCATCGAGTGTGCGCGTGCAGTCACCGAGAAGGTAAGCTATGTGGACAGCTACTGGTACAGCATCTTTAACTCATGCAGAGGGAAGTGTGTTTTTAAAATTATCTTGACTTTAAAGGAAGTCTATTTTTGCTGTCATAATTTGATATCTCTGTTGTTTGAAGGTTGGTAGAAACATCAACTCAGCATTAGCATTTTTATCAAAATGTATTTCATGCATTGCTCAGTACTGCTGCTGTGTATATAGAAATTTAAATAAAGTTATAAAGAACATAAGTCTTGGCAAGTGCAAGAGCAGCTCACTTGTGAGAATTTGTCTGGTATACTGTAACTGACACATGCTATGTATAATAATTTTTTGTAGCCTTGATGTTGAATTAGTATAGTGTTTGAAGAGGTTAGGTTTAATGTATCTTATTTAAAGTGGCAATAAGTGGCACTTAACTGTATTATTGTACCACTCATGAGAGCATGCTCTCCTGACCACCCCCACACTGTGTAGTTAACAATAATACAAATGTCTCCATGCTGTGACCCTGGCAGCTTGTAGCCCTGCTGCTCACGCATTTTCTCTCCACTCTGAGGCAACAATTTGATTCAAGGCTCACATCAAACTTGAATAATCTGTTGTGTCACACTTGCTGATATGTGACGGTTGTGCCTTGTTGAAATGTACCTCTCAGGGTTTTCCATTTGTTTATGAAGGATGAGCAGACAGAAGTCTTCAAGGGAATTGTGTGATTTTCAGTGTCAGGCTCATTGATTTAATGTGATTGTGCAGCAGACTCTGATTTAATGCACGTTTAACCGTGCTCTTTTCTCTTACTCGCAGCTTCCTCGTTTAATCCAAATCCTTCATGTCTACCACTCTAAGCATTGGCAACATCACTCACCCAGTCTATAAAAGGCTCTGCCAGCACCTTATAGAAGGGAAAAAAGCTGCCGTTTAATCATTGAACATGCACAATGCATATATAAACTTGAGTTACTTTTACCCATTTTACACCCTTGAAAACAGCACATTTGAAGGACTTTCTGTACATTTAATACAATACTTCACACGTTCCAGGTGTCCTTGGTACTGTCAGCACTGCAAGCGGGAAACAAAGGCACCCAGGCCTGTATCACAGCAGCCAGTGCTGTTTCTGGAATTATTGCTGACCTGGACACCACCATCATGTTCGCCTCTGCTGGAACACTGAACCCTGAAAATGAAGAGTCTTTTGCTGACCACAGGTGCAGCGACCTCAACACAAACAATACAAGCAGGCCAAGATATGGTGCTAAATAAAAACTTCCTATCACTAAAAAGAAGCAATTGTTGAGATTTTAAAAAGGCACAATAGATTTACAGTTTTTTGAAAGTGTAACATGTTTTTTGTTTAAATTTACTCAGTGTATTGAGATTTCAGTTGCTAGGCTGTTACACTGCTCCCCAAACTCCCTACTCTAGAGCTCGCGTTTTCTTTTGATGACTTGCTCAGGAGACGTGCAGTTTGCCAGTAAAACTGAATACTCAACATGCGTCTCATATAATGAATAAAAATTGAAAACTGTCTTTACAAAACAAACATTTTGATCAGAACAGCAGAAACAGCTTCCCCTCATATTGCTGGTACTTGAGTGCGACAGTGGAGCAGATTGTGACACAATGTGTCCCATCCCACAGGGAAAGCATCTTAAAGACCGCCAAGGCACTGGTAGAGGACACCAAGCTGCTGGTTGCTGGAGCTGCATCCAGCCAGGAGAAACTGGCCCAGGCTGCCCAGTCTTCAGCCAAGACTATCACTCAGCTCACTGAGGTGGTCAAGCTGGGAGCAACCAGCATGGGCTCTGAGGACCCTGAGACACAGGTGATGAACATCTACAATATGCCTGCACTAAAGAATGTCTAATACAGCTACCGATGTTGGGGCTGTGTGCGTCACAGCTGCATGCTTTTATTTCCTAAAAGATTGAGATCTTTAACAAAAGCTCAGTTATTACCTTTTGTTCTCTCAGCTGCATGGAGCTTTGACGTGCTATTATAACCCATTATCCTCATTCTCTTCCCTAATATTAGTCATCTGCAATGAATGTCTTCTATCTTTCTGTACACTCCATGTTAGATTCTCTGATTAATTGTAGTTTCATCTGATACACATTGCGCCTCTCCTCTCCCCTGTGTGTTTGCCTCTATCTGTGCCCGACACCAAGTCTGAAGTATCATGACTAGGTGGGAGTGATAAGGGCTGCAGTGTTAAATCCGCTCCCCAGGGCACAACTGATAAACCCATACTCTGACCATTGTGCCGTATTGATCCTCGCTCTATCTCCTCAGGTGGTTCTGATAAACGCGGTGCGGGATGTGGCCAAGGCTCTGGCCGAACTCATCAGTGCCACCAAATGTGCCGCCGGCAAACCAGCTGACGATCCGTCCATGTATCAGCTGAAGAGCGCTGCCAAGGTAAAGGAATAAAGCACCCAAACACACCGTCATAGCTGTGTATTGATGACAACGATGCAAGTCTCCAGTTTATTGTTCAGCTGATGCTCCCTCACTGAAAGGGTACAGCTGAAGATACTGTATATGTTCTGCAAATGCTCTCTCGGTATTATGTCTGTCTAGTTTGATGTATCGATTAACAATGCAAAGAAGGATATGACAGTTCTTATCAGGCCTTCACTTTTTCAGTCATATCTGTGGGACCAGACCCATCAGTGAGATATATAGCGTGCATGCATTCGTCTGTGTCAGAGGAAAAGTTGATGTGCTTTACTGAGAACTATCTGTAGCAGCAAGATTTCTGTATTGTGACTGCTAGAAGTATAACAGTGTAGAGTCTTTGCATCTGCCTCAATATGAAGACCTTAAACCAAAACTCTGTCCTCAGCTCATGAAGGATTCTTACCCCAGGAAACAAAAATATGCAATAGATGGTGTATGTGTAGAGTACAGAAATAGCAGTAGGAAGGAAATGAGAAAGTAAAATATATAACATTGTTTGCAAGACATAATTTTTTAAGTAAAGGTTAAAAGATGCATGTTTGTGCCAAAGACTAGTTCAGAGAAAATATCTTAAACAGTTCCCAGGCCAACCTCATATGTACAAAAGATGAAAGAGTTGTCATTTTACTCTTGATGCTCCTGCATGTCACAGCTGCCAACTGCTGGAGAACAAAAACTACAGGTCAGATTTTTTTGCATGTAACCTTGATGCAGCTGTGGTCACCACAATGAATCTACCAAAATCAAAGTATTGAATTGGAACCAGACCTTCTGATGCGTCCAACCCGGTTCAAAGAGATTTGTTTTGAAAAACTTGTGCAAACACTTCGGTTAGTGCATACATTATTATTTATTTAACTCTCATGCTAACCACAGGGTGTACCCCTAACCGTTGCATAGGGCTTTCTTGTGTTTTCTCATCGAAATAGAATTAGGGCCACCCATGGACTTGGGCATGTTGACAGATTGTTTCTGTTCCTCCAACATATGGTGACCTCCAAATGGGACCCTCTCAAACTCCTGGTGATCATGTTTCTCAAATTCCAAGCCTAATAATGTGCACTTGGCTGAATGTGGCACACACCGATCAGAATGTGTCACCATGAGTCTGCGAAATTTTATTATATTTTTTCATTCTTTGTGTCAATAAATAAACTGAATTACCAGTAATAAACCATCATGCTTTAATTTGAAACGCATCACTCAGTGTTCTGTTTCTGTTGCAGCAGATGTCCTTAGTTTTCATTAGATAAGCACCTTCGACACTATTATTCACTGTAAAGGAATCAGTGAGGAGGAAAGCAGAAATAATTTTGCAATCCAATGCTTTGTCACTGAGGAGAAAGAGCGCCACCTCCTGGTTTGACTGTGAGCCTCATTACTGCTCTCTTTATTTGGCAGGTCATGGTGACCAACGTGACGTCTCTTCTAAAAACAGTGAAGGCAGTGGAGGATGAAGCAACTCGTGGGACGAGGGCACTGGAGGCCACCATTGAGTGCATCAAGCAGGAGCTGACAGTAAGAGCGCCTGACAGGCCAAACCACTTCTTTATGGCCTATTGGGAGTCAAATGATGAGACGCAGCCTCTCTGCAAAGCTGGCCCAAAGAGGGTCAGGGATATCTATGTCTATTATTCTGAACAAAACAGGGGAGCTTTTTGTTCTTTTTTCCTTTATTATCTGTCCAGCTCCTTTCCTCCTCCTTCCCTCTCAAGCCCCTGCAGGTTTCCCACAGCTCTTATCAGGCTCTGGGTAGCAGACACAGCCAGAGTGAGAAAGGAAGAAGATTTCAAGAGCTTGTTTTTTGTAACATACTGCTAATCCTTATCAGAGGACCTCCAGCCTGAGAGGAGGCTGTACCACGGGCTTCAGGCCAAGCCAAATTGTGCACATAACTCCTAATTACACTGCTACCTGTATCAACATCTTCTGTCCACGTCACCCTTTTATAGTTTCTACTGCTGCACAAGGTCCACATGCGCTTCTTCATTTCCTCTTTGAGTATGTGTCTGTGTGTATTATTTTTATCCGAGCCTCATGCCAATATCCAACCACCTGTGCTTGTTGGTCATCATCTTGTCAGGTGTTCCAGTCCAAGGACGTCCCAGACAAGGCCACCTCACCTGAAGAGTTTACCCGCATGACAAAGGGCATCACCGTAGCAACAGCCAAGGCAGTGGCCGCAGGCAACTCGGCTCAGCAGGAGGATGTGATCGCCACTGCCAACCTGAGCCGCAAAGCCATCTCTGATATGCTGACTACCTGCAAGGTGCTAATCCACAACCGTCCTGCCAACACAGGCCTCACACAGACAGCACCAGGCTGCTGGGAAACATGTGAGGCCTGCCTGCTGAGAGCAGATAATACAGAGTCTAGTGTACTTTATGGCTGCTCCCGCTGGTGGTGACTCAGGACTCAGTCACTTTTCAAAATTCTGCAGTGAAGCGTCAGTCAGGGTGTCCTTCAGCGACCGCAGAGCACTTTTAGCAACACAAAAATGAATAGAAGGCAGATTATTGTTTTCTCTGGGTTTTAGAATCAAGGAGTCTTGGTTTGAGTTTTTTATTAGCTGAGAGTTTTATTGGTGATTGGCACTAGATAATGTACATATGCAGAGAAAACTTATCGTAAGGCTTTTCCTGACCTCACATAGTACGTTTTCACTTTCATATCAAAAAACTAATAGTACAAACAACTAAGTAGAAACAATTTTTTAGTGTCTTAAATTGAACGTAGTTTTTTCACTCTTACAGCAAGCAGCTTTCCACCCTGAAGTGAGTGAGGAATTAAAGAGCAAGGCCCTGCAGTATGGCTCAGAGTGTACCACCGGATACATCAACCTTCTGGAGCAAGTGCTGCAGGTTGGAATGAAGCTTGTCTCGTAAATAAAGGATGGGAGTGATTTATGTGTGTGTGTCTGGTTATGGATGGGTGGTTCATGCTATTTACTATCTCTAAGTGAAGTTTATCAGGCCTTAGGTACGAGACTAAATCCGTTTCTGCCTCCCGCTTCTTATCCTGTCATTGAATTAATTGCAGCTTTGCCGTTAATTAATTGCTAAAGAAAAGTCTCTTGAATGACTAACATTCTATAGCATGAATAACAGGACTAAACATCTGAAATTGTTAACAATGTCTGTGCAAGCACATTCATATATAATGACTTAAGGATACTGAGTGATAGAAATGTATTGTCTTTTGCCACTGTGTACACCGACAGCAAAATTAATTAAATCCTGAGCACCTTGTTGAATACATTTGCATATTAATGAGCAAAACTTATTTTCAGGAAATTCCTTAATTCATAAAATCACTCCCCGTGTGTAATGTGAAGACAAGGGTGTCCACATGTAGCAATTTGCAAGTTAATGCATTAAGTATCGTAATTACTTATCTCATTTGCATAATTAGCTGTGGGTTCATCCCATTGATTCTGGCAGGACATTATGCAGCCAAAGTACCCATTGTTATATATAATTTGTGTTTTTCTTCATGGACAATAAAGAGTGTTGTTGCTGCTTTGCCAATTAATGAGTTGCACCAGTAACAAAACACCCAACAAGAAAACAAAACCGAAGCTGGCTTTCGGAAGCGAGTGCAGACTCTTCCAGCGAGTCACTTATTATTAGTGTCCGCTCAGTCAGTTATTAGTGCTGCTGAGGTATTTCGGCTGGAAACGTGCAGAAACATGTTTTGGTCAGGCGTCATGTTTGCTTTCTGACTCATCATTTACATTATTTTCACTTTTGCTTCCTGTGTGTGACTGTGCACATGCTGGATTCCTGTGTTTCCAGGTGCTGCAGAAGCCAACACCGGAGCAGAAGCAGCAGCTGGCTGTACACTCAAAGCATGTGGCGGCGTGTGTGACAGAGCTCGTCCAGACAGCTGAGGCCATGAAAGGTGAGGCCACACACACACACACACACACACACACACACACACACACACACACACACACACACACACACACACACACACACTACTGATCACACAACAAACACAAGCACGACTTAGGCTTGGCAACCTTTAGTTACCGGTGACCCCACTCTTACTAATGTCAGCGTTTTATGGGTGATTTCAATGAAAGTTATGTATACTTAGCATTCAAAGAGTTTGTTGTACTCAGTGAGACAATATTATGCTATTTTATTGGGAAAAAGTAATTTTATAGATGCTTTTGTGCAGTCCAAAAATGTTGTTGCTGCAGATTTAAATTTTAAAACGATCTGTTATAGGCCCAGCAGTGTAAAACTGGCAAAGTAGAGTACATTGAATTTGAAGCATGGGGACTCTCACTAGGAGCCAACTCAATTTGATAAAATGTAAAAAACCATGACAGGATTGTGGAGATCTTAGAGATTAGTCAAAGGAGCCCTAATCCTCTTGTGAATAAATAATATTATAGCGCTAGTGAGTAAAGCCAGCAGACCTGTCTGTGTCCCTAATAAAGATTGGTCATGAAAATCACTTTAGAATATTGAATCGTACCATCGAGTGATTGCCCTGCAAAGAGTTTCAAATTAAGCTCTGTAGGATGGTTATGACACAAACATACTAGAGTGTTTCCTCTCGATGTTGCACTGCTGCATCTGACAGCCGTAATAGATTGTGTTTGGATGAGAATTAGATTTCAGTGTATAGCCTGAGACACAGCGGGGCTATCCACTTCACCTCTCTAATGTCCCATGTGCTCTCTCCCTCTCTTTCCCCTGCTCTTTCCTTGCTGCCTCAGATGGAGGTAAGTGGGATATGGTGTGTTTTGTTCCTCCAGATCACCTTTCATAGAGTCAGAAGGGGGTAGAGAGTAGACGGCTCCGAGTGGGGGTGCAGAACAGATTTCCCCAGAGCTCAACATAATCTATGAAAACATCATTCCATCTGCTTTACCAAGCTGTTCCCAAAAAGCTCCATTTTATGGGCACTTAAAAACCTATAAAAAGACAATGATCCATCAAATGTGCTTTTTGTCTAACTTCAGTTTATCTTATTTGACTTTGAGACATTACTGTCACAATGCAAACAATTCTTGGGAGTGTGCACAAAAGTTGATGAATGTTTGATATAGAAAATTTGTTTGAAGCATAATCAGGACTCTTCTTATGTAAAACAAGATGTCATCTCCAGTCTATTTGTCCCAGTGTTTATTTTGTTTGTGTGTGCTAATCGATGTCCGGTTATGTGTTGATCCAGGATCAGAATATGTGGACCCCGAGGACCCAACGGTCATCGCTGAGACTGAACTCCTCGGAGCAGCAGCGTCCATTGAAGCAGCAGCCAAGAAACTAGAGCAGCTGAAACCCAGAGCTAAGCCCAAGGTAGAAGTCCCCCTCTCAACCCTTTCCACCCACACAAACCCACGCACAGCTTTCTGCCATTAATCAGCGGGGAGACAATGTGGGGCGTAGGTAGGAAAAGGTGACACTGACTTTGAAGTAGAATCATCTTTTTCAGTAACTGAGCTGCTATCGTGACATCATTAAAAGGAGAAAATGATTCTCTGCTACACACTTTGTTGACTCAGACAGCCGGTCCAGTGAGCAAACTTTCTTCAAAGATACTTCTGGACATTGTTTTGAGTTGCATTGCCAGGAGACGCAATTACACTGCTGGGTCTTCAAGCTTATGTTGGAATGAGTTCAAATGTGTGCTGACCTGTTGTAAGTCTTTCTGAAAGAGAGATTCTTTGTCTTATTGAACTTGTTTCCTTTGTTTTATTGCAGTGTTCTTCATTTCTAAACTAAACTGAGGGAGGCTTTTCAGCCTGCTATTCATCCCCCCCTTACACACATGGTATTGCCTGAAAAAACAGAACAACTTCGACACATAATGTGCTAAAAGAACAGAGAACATAGGCGATAAGTGATAGTTAAAGTGCTTTTGTACAGTAAAATAATGTTGTGTTGCTCTGTATGCAATACAGGATTGTGCTTGTGGTGTGCTCTGCATGATTGTGTTGTTTGTTTATCTGTCTCTGGAGACTGGATAGTTGGATCCTACTGCTCTTCCTTCTGTGACTCTAGCGCTTTCCCCCTTTTCTGTACTTCCTGTTCGTGTGATTCTCAGTTCAACCCTCTGTCTGTGTGATATGAGCAAACATGTATTTAGGTTACCCCCAGTCCTAACAAAGACCATATAATGCTCTGTCTCATACTGTAATTCCACAGCTACAGACTGCATTTATGAGGACCTTTGTGTTCATGAAAAGGGATTAGAGGGTGAAAGGCTTTACCTCTTTAGATGTCACTGTCTCCCTCTAGTGATCGAACAGGAAGCAACCCTTACCATTTAAAGGCAGAATAACACTGGGTTTTACTAATTTGTGTAAGGAGGGGTGAGATTATATTCATGACCAGTGCTCATATAAATATAAAATTGTAAGATCTGAACTTAGAGACAAAATTTCTGGAAAAGACCAAGACGTTGTTTTTTTTTTGTACCTTTTGCATCTTAAAGTCTACGTATTAGTCAGTTGAAGAGCGCTATGTATGATTCTTTAAACATGTGTTAATGTTTTACTCTGATTTTTTTATTTTATTTTTTGCTGAGTAAACCACATATAATTCTCAGTAGCATTAAGCAGCACTGAAGTCTGTACAATAGCCCACAGATTCAAACAGATGTTTACTTTTTGTTTGAAACAGCTTGGATTCTCCTCCTTCCTCCCCTTTACTCCCGCACCTCTCTGCTCCTTCCCTCCTACCCTATAAGGAGGGGAGGCTCTCCTGCTCCCAGCATGCATCCTTGTCCCTTCACCCCCTTCCTAAGCCCATTGTAGACCTGGAAGCCTTCTCTGCAGGGCTCTGTCTGATATGTTTGATATATTAGGTTGTTATTCAGTCCAACTATATATCAAACATATTCCTACAGTGTCCCGCCCTGTCTCCAGCCACGGTGTGCCTTATGTGTTTATGGAGGTCTGTGGTCAATCACATGCTGTTGACTGCAAATGCAGAGATGGCGTTTGTTAAATGTCCCTGAGGTCTTCAGCTGCTTTTTAGTTCAGCTGTGGGAAATGGACCATCACATCTAGATGCTGTTCTGTTGTCTTTTAAAATTTATATTTTTCAATTCTGCTTTATGTCAAAGACAAAATTGAACATTATAGGTTCTCTGGCTTATAGAGGATGCTGAGGTCACTTCCTTTTTTTTTGTTTTTTGTGGGATTTTTAAGGTTTAGGAAGCTGTGTGGGAGATTACATTCTTCAATAATAATACAAACCTAGCACTTGGGGATGTTTTATAAGCTGATTACAAAATAATATACATACATTCTGTTACTTTTCTATGAATAAAGTATTTTGCATTTGTCCTCCCCCATCCTTCCCCAGCAGTGTAGACTGAGGTCTGATTGCAGTTTATTCCACAGTATTAATAATCTTTTCTGTAGTTTTCAATCTAAGTTAATATGTGGCTCTCCTCCCAGCAGGCAGATGAGACGCTGGATTTTGAGGAGCAGATCTTAGAAGCAGCCAAGTCCATCGCTGCAGCAACCAGTGCTCTAGTTAAATCTGCATCTGCAGCTCAGAGAGAACTGGTGGCACAAGGCAAGGTCAGTCTACACACCCTCAGACACTTATGCACTTGAATATGCAGTTGTATTACAACAGTGCAATATAATGTTTGCATTTTTTTCTTTTTACTCTGTTGCAGGTTGGATCCAATCTAGCCAATGCAGTAGATGATGGCCAGTGGTCACAAGGTCTCATATCAGCTGTAAGTTGTTTTATGAACTCAAAATTAAACCCTAATTTTAAACAAAATAAAATAAATGAGTAAACCCATCACTATAGCATTGCATTGCTTGTTGTAGGCACGTATGGTAGCAGCAGCCACCAGTAACCTGTGCGAGGCAGCTAATGCTTCAGTGCAGGGCCACGCCAGTGAGGAGAAGCTCATCTCCTCAGCCAAACAGGTCGCAGCTTCCACAGCTCAGCTGCTGGTGGCCTGCAAGGTGAAGGCAGACCAGGATTCTGAGCCATGAGGAGACTGCAGGTAACAATGAGGCATCGTTTCAGTTCTTCAACAGACACATAATGAATCATGTGCGTGCTAACTTTGACAATGTCTTTGCAAAGGCTGCTGGTAATGCCGTGAAGCGAGCTTCAGACAATCTTGTCAAGGCGGCTCAGAAAGCAGCATTTGACAAGAATGAGGATGACAGCGTCGTGGTAAAGACCAAATTCGTCGGGAATAGCGCAGGTGAGACAAAATCCTGGGAGAATGTTTGTATTAGGCCTGGAAATGAATCATTCCTACTGCGTGTCGTGACCTTTTCACTGACTGTTACTGAATGTTTGCACCTCTCGCTGATGTGCCAAAATGCCACAGTTGTTTTTCTGAAGCTGTGATGAGCTGCTGTGGATAAACAGCCCATCAGCTTTGTTTCAATGCTGTTTACCTGCTTTGCTAGACATTCATAGCTGCAAACGTCACATCTCTTGAAGACTTTTAACGTTTTTCTGTTACAGCAGATAATTTGCTTCCTTTTCATCTTTGAAAAACGAAAAAGGAAATATCAACAGTAATGACGCTGTCTTTATTATCTTTTTTTTTACTCTGGCATTGCCACAAGAAGTTTCTGGGTCCCTGTCTCCGTCAGACGTGAGCTCCAGCTGGGCTTCAACTTGTCACTGTTTTTCCATTTTACCAGGAATGCTTACTGCGTCATTGATGTCTGATCATTTTCATAACTAGGGGGCTGTCTCATTTAATTAAAAATTCACTATTCCTACTACTGCCAATAATTTTTATGTGAAAACAACTGGCACAAAGACAATGTGAGGATTTCTGTGATTCCTCTGTAAATCGCTGTGTTAAAAATTATAACCTTCACAAAAATGAGGATTATATTTTCTGCAAAAAGTCACAGAACGAATGTAAAACATTTTGGTTGTTTTGGCTCCATACTCCTGAATACTGGAATCGAAGTGAAATTGCAATTCTTGAGATTTAAATCGTTGCGATCTTCACACGGCATTCTGAGAGAACATTGTGAGAATGGCAGCTCTGGCTTTTACGCTACCCCCGTGTTTGGTGGCTTTTCACCATTTGGTCTTAAAACTAGAGTCTGCAGGATTGTTGAAACAGCAGTCGTAAGCTGCATTTTAAAAGAATACAACTGAAAAACACACACACCCTGCCCTCAGGGTTCCTCCACAGTCACTCATCGAAAACACATTGACGTGCACTGCTGAGTACAGCTGGAGGATGAATCCATGCAGAGAGAGAGGTGGTGGGGGAGCAGAGCATTGTGCATTCAATCAACATCATGCCTCACCCCACGCATAAAGTAAACCGGATAATTACATGTGCAACAGAAAATGAGCAACTATGCCTTCACTTTTCAGAACCCTTTGGCTGACAAGCTTAGACACACCATACTGATGTTTACTCGGATTTGAACCTCTGCTTTATCCAAATTATCTAGGTCGTACCCTCTGCTACCAATTCTGTATGTTTCTTGTTTTGTGTAGCAGCACAAGATGCTGCAGGTTTAGACATAACTGTAAAATGTAGCTGCTCTGTGTCTGTCATTCTTGTGCTTTGTGCTCAGTCGTTACACAATGTGAATCAACAATGAGTGTATTTTACAGATCGGCTGCCACAGGTAATAGATTTTATTTCTTGTTATTATCAGAGCTCTTGATTTCTTACTGCTGTGTCATTTATATAGATATTTAAAATGTTCTTTAAATCTAGTCGTTTGGTATACACAGTTTTTTTTTTTTTTTTAATTGAAGGTTGCAGGGGAATAATGGAGCCTATTCCATCTGACACAGGCTGACAGGTCACCCGTCCATCACAGAACTCTTCAGATATTATTGACCATGGTTAGCTGCTGCTGGGTCATGGTTCATAGATATTTCTTCACATCTGCAGAGCATTTCTAAAATTTCCTAAATCTGACTGGCAGGCCGCTATTACTAGTTAACTGACAGTTTATTAGCTATGAAGCTTACACTTTCTTCTAAAAATATTTTGTGTGCTTGTTTACATGCCTCTTTTTCAACCCCGCATCCCTAAAACTTCTGCTCATTTTTATTTACACATTTTTTAATTAATGTAGGCTTCGTTTTTGTGTCTAGTCTGTCATCTCATGCCTGGAGTTAACCAGCTTTACAGACTATGAGCTCGGCTACAGCTGCAGGCTATTTGGTTTCTTCACATCAAGTTATCCACAAGAATTGGGGAAGTGAGGAGCAAAAGGTACATTTTCTGTCAGCTGCTCTTGTTCTCCTCAGATCATTGCAGCTCAGGAAGAGATGCTGAGGAAGGAGCGAGAGTTGGAGGACTCGCAAAAAACTGGCTCAGATCCGACAGCAGCAGTACAGTTCCTGCCCAGCGAGCTGAGAGAGGATGAGGGCTGATGGACCGGGCAGACGAGGATGTGTGGTGCACTGATTAGACCCTCACGTCCACGGGGAGACATTGCCGATGTACTTATTGGCTGCTTTGCTCTCATATAACCGAGTACTATACAGCGCACTTGAAACAGGCCTGTTTGGTGAGAGAAACAAGTGCCTGTGCTCTGTAGTGTATTTGTTGCGAGTGTGTGTGCGTGTGTGTGATGTGTGTATGTATTTGTCAGTGAATGGCATTGACATTCAGACTTAAATATGATGAAGGTTCTTACTATAAGCAAGTGGAGACAGTTTTGATTAAGTGTTATGATATCATTGCTTTGTGGGTATTACTGCATCATGAGCCATTACTGACTGTTACAATCATGAATCAAAGATGTTACAAATGCAGAAATCCTCTATAAGTCCGCTGAATGTTCTGTAATTGTTGAAGGTTTAGAGCCAATAGGAATGAACAGATATCTCTGCCACTGGCAGAACGAATCTAAGGGTCCGTAGGTTTGTAGTTGTTAAAAAAAAAACTTAAAGAATAAATAAAAAAGGCAGGAAGGCGATGCCTCATTTCACCACCGGCTTGCATGCACCATAATGTCTACACATATCAATGAAGCCTACTAACCAATAGAGTAGTATAAAGTGGAAAGGCACTTGTATTTTACTAAAAATGTGAACTTGGGGTTTGCTATTAAACTGGCAAACTTTTAAATCAATTGATTTTGATTAAAGTTTTTCAGCTTGATGCCAACAATGAGGGATTCTGATTGGTGTGAATGACACAGAGCACTGGCCAGCACTCGCTATAAAGATGTTTATTCTTGACCAATGTTGAAACAAGTTGTTCTTATAAGAGAACAAGTGTTATTCAGAGAATCTGGACTATACGTGACCAAATATGTCTTGCTGCTTGTACATTATCTCACCCCACCAGTTCTTCTCTCACATACACAGAGCTGTGTAAGGAATATATGTTTACATTATTTGTCATGTTGTTCTCGTCGTGTTTCATTCCCTCCGCCCTCTAGACTGGCCACGTTTTGGTTCGGATGCTCGCTGTACTGTACACAGACACATCCAGTTTATTTCTCCACCAGTCACTGCCCCGTCTTTGTAAAGTCATATCACTTCAGGCTGTCTGTCTATAGCATATATTACACTGAATATTCTAGCAAGAATATAATGAGAGTCTGCTCTGTTATTGGTTTGAAGATTAGTCGTGTGCGGTGATACTGGGCTTTGGGCTCGTGAATGAAATGAGCGTACATTATGCTCTGAAGATGCTCATAACTTTATGCACTGAAGAAGACAATTTAAAAACTTCTGTTAAATTAAATGCTGGACATTGTCCTCACAAACTACAAGGAAATAGCTCCATGCTCTGATTGAGCAGACTGTTAAACTGTTTTTTTTTTTCCTTTTCATTTGGTGTAATAACGTATGATATATTTGAAATTTTCAGCAGCTCATCTCCTCAGTGTGTCCATGCCAGTGTCTGGTCTGCATTGCGTACTAGTGCCTTACTTGAGTCTGCATGTGAGCAGCTGAAGATTCAGGCTGGGTGGGAGCCTGAGCTTGTCCTCTCTGGATCAGAACATTATGCCAGTCTAATCCCTATTGGGGTCTTAATAAACAAGTCCTTGCCATACAGTTAATGCCTTGGCTGGTGCCCCCTACCCTGCAACAATGTTCTAATGCTGATTATCAAAAGGGCGTCTGTGGATACCTTAGGATTTAGAGACTAACACTAGACTGCATTCGATGAGCATGTGACAATTTGTGTCTGATGTTGAGAAATTGTTGAAATTCATTATGCAAGTCCCTCTTAAATGTTGAATTAAACTTCCTTGTTTCAATGTCTAACCACTATAAAAAAATACTAAGTTTTTATCAGTAGATGTAATACTACCCTAAAATATATTGTCCAACTGATTTGTCCGAGTATTAACGGAAATAGAAAAAGTTACTAGCTCTGTTATGAATAGGTGTTGTGCTTTCTTTAACAGACCGCATTAGTTTTATGATTTGATGCTGTATGTATAATATTTATCTGTTCACAAAAGTATTTTTTGTATTCACCAAAAATAAAGCATTTCAAACAACCAGTACTATCAATATTGTTATGTTCTTTTACATAAGAATGCATGTTAGTTGTCAAAAGAGAAAGAATATCATAGAAGTTGATTCTACTGTAGTATTCGCCCAGATAAGGAGAAACTGTAGGTCACATACAGGCAAAATTATGTTTATGAATTCCTACAAGGTGATTGTATTTAATCTTTTAGAACCCCATAAAGTACCAAAAACATTTTTTAAAAGACAAGTCGAGTATAAAAAAAGGCTCTTGCATTCTTGCCAGCAGATGTCAGTGTTATCCTTCATAGTTCAGGCAGAGGGTCAGGGGATGTTTGGAGAAATATGTTCTAGTGGAAGGATTGGCAAAGTTAGCAAGACCAAATATGGACATAGTGGATGCACTTTTTTTCCCTTTGCTTTCACAGACCAGACCTTGAAGTATGCAGTGATCCCCATTTAGATGCGTTGGTCAAGAATGAGACTTCACCGTGATTTTCTGCATTTTTTTGCTACATTTTCATAGTAAAACATTTTTAGGGGTATTAAGAAGTAGCCACATGTTTGAAGACTCTTGATTTACTGATAGTTAATCAGGCTTGAACCTTTATTTTTTACTGATTTCATGCTGAAGCTGATCCTCCTGTGTCGGCAGCATCTGAACACAGAGAAGGTAAAGGATGGTTAAAGGTGGCCAGTACATATAATGAACACCATATTAGGCTGTCTGAGTGTTTTGGTCTCATGCAAGGCCAGGCCACACAGTGGGAGACGGGAAACTGAAGCCATGTGTTAAAGAGCGAGTGTCTAACTACTAGTCACTGTCTCTCTGTCTCCCTATTCCTCCTTTCAGTCCTGGGGAGCAGCAGGATGTTTGTCTGGTTAGGTTTGACATTTGCACAGAGCTATCAAATCTCAGCAGATTTATAAGGTAAAGTAGAGGCATGATCTGGTTGAGTTCTTCCTCTTATTGTCCCTTCACCTTCTGCCTATCATCAAGCTTTGAAAAAGGTCACACTTTTACAGATTTCTACAAAATTTCAGTTTGGCACAAGAAGCACCAGTGTCAGCATGATGGTTTCAATTAAAAGTAAAAGTATTTGAAAAGTTGTACTTTCTCATTCAAGCATTTCTCTCTCTTTGTTGACATTAAAGGAACCCCATGTCACATGTTTATTTTCTGCACATGGGCTCCAGAATGCACCTTGTTCGGCGCAAAGGTTTGATGCATGCTCCATTACAACCCGTGGCATGTGTCATTAACCTCTTCCAAACCACACAGACTCTTTGGTGGGTCCTATTGTTACAAAGTCATGTGGAGCACATTTAGAACCTCTTCAACTTTCATTTTCTAACTTTTCAAAAAAGATGCAAAAAAAGCACAAAACTCCAAATAAAAGTGATGATCGATGTGTGCAGCATTTTCAATTGAAATAAATTATGTAGACAGAAAAATGACCATTTTGCTTTGAGTATTTCTCTTAATTTGCTAAATGAAGCATTAGAACCTGATAGCAGCTCATGTCACATACAGTAATCCTTCGCACCCAGCAGTGTAAATCTCTGGCATCCATAATGTCTTGTATTTGCTGCGTTGGAAAGTTTGTTTTGAAGTCACTGTGGCTAGTGCCATGCCTAATCCCGCACAGCCTGCAGTCATTTAGTGCAGGCTTTGTTCACGCTCAGTTCTCAAAAACGAAGCCACGCTAACCCCGTGGCTAAGCCAAATGCTCTGGGTCAACTCTCCACTTTCCATTATTTGGGAACTAATCTACAGTGTATTTAAACCAAATCAGAGCAACACAACGAATGCACTTGACTGACACTAATTTATACATTTTCCAGTCACAGTAACAGGCATAGTACTTTATGCTGTTATACTATTCAGGAATGGAATCATGGCTTGTGGTAAGAGGAGCTTTAGTGAAATTGACAGTTGCCCCATTGGAAAGTTATATAGCAAGTTGTTAATAATAATCCTTGAAAATTCACTGTTTGTCAGCTTCTCAATTTTGTCAGAGCACAAAGAGAGAGGGAAACAGCCCCTGCTAAGCCAAAATATCTGCTTTAGAGAAAAGTGATGAAGGAGGGAGTGAGGTTTGGAAAAAAATGCACATCAGGAAAGGCTTTTGGGGTTTTGGGCAGGGCCATTTGTCCAAAGTGTCCTGTTCATTTTTTTTCTTCCCTTGTTGTTCACAGACAAATCATCCAACCTGACAGTGTCTTTCTCTGGTCCTTGTCAGGAAAAATAGAGTCTGTGAACAAAAAGTTAAAATCTGGTATTAAATCTGTAGGAAATGTAAGGGATTTCCCCATCCCGTTGGTCTTTGTGGACAAGCTTTCCAAGCACACCTGCCCTTCAAAAATTTAATGAAAGCTTCCAGAAATCCTTTTTTTTTGGTCTTCAAAACCAAATTGAGACTGCCCCTACAAACAATTTCAGTACAAGAAATGCCGAAGAAAGGGGCTTTTATCAGTTTTCAGCAGCCATGTCAGGCCAAAAACAAAAAATCCAGACTGCTCAAGCTGATAAAACAGTGGAAAGCAGCATTGTTTATAGATTGAATGGCTGTTTGGCTTCGGCCCATTTTGTCTGGAGGTTTCACATGGTCCAGAATCCAAAGATGGTATGTTGGAGTGAAGGAAGAAGGTACTTAACAAACTGTTCCTTCTAGATATTCCCATGCGGCTGCTTTTCTTATCTTTGATAGCTCTGTTTTATCATTTTACTTTTCAACCCCCTGTATCCGAAGATGATGACTATTATGTCTTTAACCAGCTACTGTGTTTGTCTGTGTACAGGTTTGGCCTTCAGGGATTCTGCTAGTGCAAAGTGTACATGTAGTGGTTGAACTTCAATGTAAACACGCTTGCACTGTGTTGGCAATTAATGGTCTGAAATGACTGAAGAAAAGCAACTCTGTGGAATATAGCTGTGAATTACACCATGGTTTTACTTAAGTGAGTGAGGTCATTGTGCTAGAGGATGCTGTTGTTTAGGTGTACTGACATACCATCTTCTCTGCCTGCCTCGGAGAAGCAGTGATCCCTAACATAAAACCAAGAAACAGCAACTGATGGATCTAAAAGAGCATTTTACTCAAGTCTGGAGCACATGACTATTTTAGGTCATCACTGGGGTTCTCCCAGCAGGAGGGCTGCATAATTTGTCTACTGCAGAACCTTTTGCTTTAATGAGAGTAGTAAACAGAGTCAGTCAAGGATGACTTCTGTGCTTTCATAACTTGGAACTGGTTATTGTCAGTGTGTGTTGTGATTTTTTCACACTTAGAACTCACTTACAGTAATATTACTCAAAATGATGTAGTGGTTGAGTTTCATAAATTCTGACAGAAATGATTTCTAAGTTACCCGGGACCAATCCAGAGGCGGTTCATATGCTTTCTGTGCTTTAACTGCTCCGCCACATGTCATTAAAGTGGTATTTTAGTGTCCAAATAACAGGAAGTAATCTAATTTTCTAGCTCTTATGTGATGCTACAGAAGACAGAATTCACCAGTTTCTAACAAATAGCATGTGGGAGGTGTTTTTATGGGAAGTAGGTGGGTTAGATAGTCACAGTCACTTCGAGATGGTCCATCCTCTGCTGAGTGACAATCTTTCTCCTTTCGTCATCATGTAAGGAAGGCTCAGTATTTCTCAGTCAGCAATGACAGCAGGGCTATATTGGGACTGAGCTGAGACTTAAAACTTGGCCGCTAATTTTGGACAACTCCACAAGCAACATCAGGAATAACTATTAAATGATATCGTCTGACTCCAAACACGTTCTTCCAGTGTCAAGTTTTTCTTAGTGCCTGATTTCTCTCGGTTTGTCTCATTCCTGCAACAGTGCTGAGAGTGAGCAGTGGAACAGAGGAACTGACTGTCCCAGACTGTGCTGCCGAATGGAACTGATCTGCAGAGTCTCCTGGGATTTAAGCTGTCTAGAATGTAATGTAACACGCATCCATCCAAACCCATCTGTCTTAATAAGGAAACTTTGCTTAACACTCGTTAGATGACAGGCCACATTTCTGCAGAGAAGAAAAAAAAAGTCCTTGGCTGCTTTTCTTCTCTCAATCCTGCGGCCTCCCCACCCTGCGTTAAAGCTGAATAAATACCCGCTCCGCTTCATGCTCAGCAGATTTTCTCAGCACTGACGCCAAATTTCATGAGATGATTTGGTGTGAGGTCGACTAAAATGACTGATCCGTGTGACTTTATTCATACTACTACGTCTGACATGGACAGTTTGCCTGCGCGATCTTTCTCTGCAGTATTTAATGAGCCCACAACTCAGCCAATTAACTCCTGTCACTGTTTTTCTTAATTAGTACTTAAGCACAATTTTAAGATGTCCGTTATTGCTTTGTTACCACTTCATATTCCAACTTTTTGCAACACTACATTAATTTTACAACTGTAGTTACTAGTTCTTCGTCATATTGACATTTCACACAAAAAATGTTTGCTGTCTATTTCCACTTTTCAAATAAAATGCAGTTCCTTAAATAGCCACTTGAGACAGGCTCCAAAAGCAAATCAGTCCTCATAGACCCTCATGTTAAAATGCCCAACTTTACAGCAGAAATAAACATATGTACAACCTGGTACAAAAAGCTGTTTGGTCTCTATACTTCATTTCTCTATTTATAAAAACTATGCAGGAGGTGAACTGTGATATAAATTACCCATTTAAATTGTATTAAAGCTTAAATATAAGCACAATAAAGGAATTACCAGTTTGAGTAACAGGTGTACCGGATAGTCTATTGCCCAGAGATGATTGCCTAAGCTGCCCCAGAGCCACTCTTGCACGTCTTTGTTTGAGTTTGTTTGAAGATCTCTCAAAGGAGTTGTCATTTACTGTAATTCTTCAGCCAAGCCAGGTAAAGGAAGAGGTGCCTTTGCCATCTTTGAAAGCTGAGAGATGCTGTAAACATCTTTAGTTTGTCCAGAAACAGAACCATTTTAGCTATAGTTGTTTTATCCTTCGGAGGATCAAGGAGGAGCTGGGACCAGTTGTACAAAACATCTTAAGTTAAGGTTTTTCTTAAAGTCTGGCTCGAGGTTTTATTAAAATAAAAACAAAAAAAACTTCATTCTTTTCCTCAAAATGTTCTTAAAATGTTCTCTTAAAAAATTAAGGGTTTCTCCTTATCTTATGCTTTGAGAATCTCTTAAAGTAAGATAAATAGTTGCACAAAAGGCCAGCAACCAAAGTATTAAAAACAAACTTAATGAACATCTGACTCCATCTTAACCACAACATGTCTCAGTTCATGATGAAAAAATAAAGAAACTGAATGTTTCTAGACTTTAATTTATTTTCATTGCAATGTCTTCCAACATTCTTTATTTTCTTTTTGCTGCAATTTGTGAATCATATTTATTATTTTGTATGTCTTTTCATTCATTATTTTCTTCAAGAAGTATACATTTCTCCTATGTCTAATTTGGTATTCTTGTTGTCTTTCCTTCTGCCACTTCTTTTTAAACTTTATATAGACCAACTGCAATGCTAATAAGGGAAGTAATAACAGCTAGCATAATTGTGAGTGTGAGCAAGGAAATGCCTAACTTGAATGTAATGGTTAGTGTTCATTTATATGGTAAAGTCCTGCACTCCAGCTTTAAGCAGGATTTTAAATGTAAAATTTACTCCCAATGGAGCATTTTTACATTAACATAATGGTTCTTTGGTTATTTTAACTCTAAGGATTTACCACTGGTTTTTCCCATTCTTTTGACAGCAGTTGTCTTCAGACAGCCTCAGAGCATAATTACCCACTTATCGTACTGTACATTGTTATCTCAGACATCTGATGCCCCAGAGCAGGAACTAACCAGACCACACCAGATGACTGTCTATTTATTCTCATGACTGTGCACTCAGTTGTTTAATGTCTGACTATGCACAACTGTTTTATCTAGATCCCTAGCTGCTGAGCGAGTCTTAGCCTGGCAGGAAAACCGTCATGGCATCTGATCAAACATGGGGCTAAAGACAGGCTTTAGTATAAGAATGCAGGTGCCGCAAAGCTGCGGGTTCCTGTGGCATTCCTCACTGCAAAGAAACCACTGTGACCCAGTCACAGTGAACACAGCCTGCAAATTTTCAAACAGCCTCTCTGAACCACACTGGAATGTCTCATCAACATAGATTCTCACACACACTTCACATTATGGCTTTTCTTCAGTCAAGCTATGGTCAATTTGGGGTCTGGAACTCATAAACATGATATGAACCCTGCTTAAAGTTTTTTTCCATCCTGAAATGGTAATTGTAAGTATTTTGTTGAGAATAACTCTCCCTTAAGTGATTTTTTTTTAGTTATGAAAACATGCAATAAGAAACATTTGTATTTAGCGATTAGAAATACAGGGGAACAATGTTAACACCACAGGCTTTCAGCATCCTCCTGTTCTTGCGACTGTTTCATCCCCCAGTGCCAGAGAGCTCTGACAGCCAGGCTGTAACAGGGAGAACAGTGGCTGCACTGGAAGTGCATACCAAGAAGTTTTACAGCCCTGAGGAATGGAAAGAAATATTGAGTATGCCTTTGGACCTCACAAAAGCCCCCGCAAGTTAGCCCTCTCCTCTGTCTACCTCGCTTACACCAGAGGGCCCATATATGGACACATATATGAAAGATTTTCCCTCTGTGTGCAAACACGGAAACTTCTAGCCCTGTGACTTGAGGGGCAAAGTTTGAAGGCAAATATTTGAAGAGCTATCCTCAAGATACTGAGAAGCTGTGAACAGAGATCTGAAATTAGTAGAGTCAGAAAACAATAATTGGCATATAAGCGGGTGAAGATATTAGCATTCACACAGCAGTGGACAGACAGCATTTAAGTCAATAATCCCTGTAGGAAGAGTTTCTGAACTCCTTATCTGGAACTGGGAGAAGTTCAAACCGCATGTAAACAATAATTTACTGCACATCCCTTTTGGCTTGCCCTTCCGTACACAAATAAACAAGAAGTGCAAATAAGTGTTGTTTTCCTTAACCGAAGAGAGCTTTGTAATGCTGAATGTCCAACACATTGACTTTTTTTTGTTCCAGTATTCGTGCTATGACATGTCTGGCCTTCTGAGAATTTAATTTTATAGTAGTATTGTATTATGGCATCTCGCATGTGTGTGAAATGAATCGTGACAGTTTCCCCCAAATGCTGGCCTCCCCCCATTTTAAGTCGGGGCTGACTGAGCAGCATCAGATATTGCTGACAATCTCGCTTCGCTGTGTGTCCCCATCTGAGGGGGGAACACAAACAAACTGTCTGGGAGGAGCCCTGCAGAGGCCACAAATATTCCTCCATTATGACTTCTACCCACATTTGTGTTTGCAGTACTGGAAGATTTAACTTGTGGTGTTTTTTTCTCCATAGTTGAGCTTGTTTTGTCTCAGTAGGTCACAGAGGCTTTCTTAGTGGCACTGAGGCTTTTCTGGAAACTATCTACAACTAAACTTCAAAAGAATAATTATCCAATTTTTAAAAAAATGCTTTTTAAATATCCATATCATCAAATATCACTGTTTATTACCGACCATATTTCTTACTTTTCTCTCTTAAGTCAGTTACAGCATAACTCAGAGGCTGTTAAACTAAAAATTTTGTGCCCCATTCATGGCCAAGAAGAGATATATTACAGGTCTGCCTAAGAGATGACAGATCCTTTCATTTAACAGCAGCTACTTTTACTGTAGTAAAATCTTGGCAGCCGAAGAAAGCTGCCTATCTTCAATGGCGCACCTGCAGCTGAAATAGTTGACCTTCATTCTTACGGAATTTGCCTCGTCAAATTACTAAGGACGGGAGTGGTGAAAATTGTGAATTTTTATCAGGTTGTGTTGTACTTCCAGTTCCTCATTAGCTAAACAGAAAGTTAAATGGAATTAAGACGGACTGTGGGATAATTCTGGGAGATTTACACCCTTAGCGACAGATTTATCACCACACAGAACGATGCAAGTCAAAGTGTCACAACCTTATTGCCACTATCCATCAAGTAAAATACTGTGGCTGTTTCTGTCTCTCTCCTGGTTGTGGTTAGAAGTCCACCTGTGCTTGCTAATATACCAGTTTGAATCTTACGACTACCAGTATATGTCAGTGGAACATTACTGTGAATAAACCCATCGTCAATAGGGCATGGGCCAGGCTTGGGTTACAGCTTGGGTTGCACCCTCCCCGTACCCCCTCTCCAGTTTTGCTATGCTAAATGACTATGCCCCTGCATGGAGCTATCTAATCACAGGGGTACCGTCCCAAAGAGCTAAGATGTTTTCTCTATATATATCTGCACGATGTCTGCAGAAACCTTAAGATGGTATTTGACAAGGAGCCTGCCAGCACTGTACTTCTGAGTTTAACTCCATGGCTCAACATGGAGGAAGAGCCGCCCTCAAAACGTCCCCACAGCTCTGTATCTATTGCAATCGGTAAAATATCGCAGGAAAATAACCTTTTGTGTGTTGGAACATTATAGCTTCACATGAAATGACGTAGCCTTGGTAAAAGGCCAACAGTTTAGAATGTTTTCCTGGTAGAACTTTCCATTCTGTGCATCAGACAGGCATCATGTCCGAGCCGAAACAGAGATAGACACATACTTTCTCTAATGTAGTAACATTTAAGCCACGACTGAACCTTAAATGTCTCTCCCAAGGGTGCTCTTATCCAAACATGATTTCAGGCACAACAGCCAAGTAAAGCTCAGCTCCTCCCTAAGCGGCGTCTGAGGCGAACCGGACATTCCATATACATAGTGGGTTGTCACTGTGGCCTGACAGATTAACTAATGCAGTGTTATAGTATAAGAATTTGTAGTGGCATTAAAGCACTTTGAAAGTCTGCCCTTTGTCATTTAAATGGAAAAAGAGGACAAACTGTGATATTGCCTTATGTTTAGAGTTAAAAAAACTGAAAGCCTGAGATTTTTTTCTGCAGTTGTTGTCGACTTCCAGATTTGAAAGTGAAATCTGATTTCTATTCTCCCAGCTTTTTACCCCTTTTTACATCTATATTTACTCACAGTCTCCCTTTAAATACTTCTGCAGCCCCACAGTCACCATATACTTTAATATGATTCTCTGTGTCATCATTTTTACAGCCTTGTTTATAGCCGTGTCTGCCATAAAAACTACCACATGGTGAAAAGTAAAGATTATGACAGCATAGTGGATGTAAATATGAATTCTGTTCCTTGCTGCACCTGTCCACTCAGCTGTCGCCTCATGTAGACAACTGAATCATGATACAGGGGCATGATCAGAATTCCAGCATGTCAGAGTATCTCAGATTCGCCCAGAAAACGGGTAACAGTTACCTGAAAGGAAGTCGGTTTTTGACAGTCAGAGAAACTGTGAACACTGAATTCCTCATTCTCTGAAACTGGACTACTTTAGCTCAGCTGTTTCCACCTTTTAGAATGAATATTAAGATTTCTGTCTCTAGAATCAACTCATGCATTCACTGTTTTCAGCACAAACTATGTGACAGATGAAAGTATATCAAGAGTACAATCCCAAATATTTCATGCTCATGTTTCTACAAGTTCCGTATTTAAAATTTGATGTATTTTCACAGTTTAGTCCTACTTTAAATGGTACAGAAAGTACATGGTAGGACATACGCTTACGCTTGTTTCAAATGCTTGCATCGGCACTTCTGGTAGGAGGAATTTAAAAGGCTTGAGAAACCGATTAATTTTTTTTCCAAAGAGCACAAAATTATATGTCTAGGTCTTTTTTTCCTTCTTCTTCTTCAGCAGCCATGAAAAAGCATGGCGTTGTGGTGGCTTTCTTATGAGCCTTAAGCCTTAAATATTGAAAGAGCTTTTGGTTTTCTCATAATACGTAAATGAAAGAAACCCTGACTATAATTTATATCCTCTTGCTCTGTCTTCATGTGATAGTACCTGTAGTTTTCCAGTGGAATTTACTTTGGAACACAGTATCTTTTCAATAATATCTGGACTTCAATCAAAACAACTGGACCCTGGGTTATTTTTACAGTGCCAATATGTTAAAGAAAAACGTCATAGGGGAGCTTCTTTTCATTCCCAGAATGCCACAGGGAATCCAGCATGGCATTCAAATTAAGGTTTAGGATCATTAAGATCACATTGCAAATCCGGAAGAACAAAGATTTTACTTTCAGTGGAAAACAGTGTAAAAATACTGTCAGTATGCAGTATTTAATCGAGAAATATTTACAGCCATATATATGTTTATTATAGTATATATTGCATGCAAAATATACACATTTGAAGCACATGATGTAAATTCATATGCACACTTTAAGCATTACATAAAGAAAATTACTTAATTCAGTAACACAATTTTGGTTGACTCAGAAAACACTTCAAAGCTCTCTATATGTGTGTTAAGTTTAAACTGTCTTTCACTCATAGGCAAATTGAGAAACAGAGATGTGACCAGATGTGTTACCTGCAACTGATTTTGATCCACAGCAAGAGAAAAGAAAGCACTGCCCATCACAATTATACAAGAGGCAGTCTGTTAAGACATGGGCTGGCCCTAGATTATCAAAATGCTTTTTTCTATTACTGTGCCTGTCAGTCTCCTCCTAAAATAAAGCCAGAACGAGCAGGAGAAAAACAAAGCACTATAATGAGGAAATTGTAAACACCATTCCTGGTCTCGTCATTCTCTACTGCTGTCACATTTTACTTCCTATTAAGTAAAGCCTGGAGAAACCTATTTAACTTTAAAGCACGAGCGACTCTGCCAGGCGTAGCAACAATAATCTATAAAACACACCAAAGCCTGAGGAGGACGAGGATTATTTTAAGAGACATATCTAATACCATCAGACCTTGGGCTCTTGGCACAGCATGTCGGATCCATATTACAGACCAAGGCAGGTGCATGAAAGCGAAGGCGATCCTAAAAATATCCTTAAGGATCTTTGTGGAGGCTGGAAGACACTTGGGGTGTCCTCAGTCACAGCAGCAAAGTGTGCTTAAACTTTTCATGGGGTCAGTGCAGAGGGATTTTTCTAATAATTAACTTGGATTTAAAAAAGACAAAACATGTTGCACAGAATATAGTGCACTCTTACTTTTTCATGATTTATTAAAAGTGCTAATAAAAACACAGCATAAATGATATATTCTGCTTTAGTAGTTTGAAAAACAGTTAACACTTCTCAAATGGCAAACCAGTGAGTAAGTCAGCTGTTGTAATTGTATAAAACACATCCTGCCAGGATGCTGCGCTGCCACAGGCACATGGCACATCAACAGTTTACTGGGGGGATATCCGATACATTATCAGGTAAACACTTGTTGAGCCCCACAGACTGTGAACAATGCCTCTAGGGCTTGCTTGGCTTACCGAAAGCATCTCCTCTCATACAACACACTTCGCCTCGAGCCACTACAACTTAACCCAGGGGAACACCCACCCAAACACACTCAGACAGAGATAAAGAGACACCAGTGGCTGCAAGTGGGCAAAAGCTTGATCAGACTGTTAGTGCAGCTGACTGTGGTCCCACTTAGAGCCTGTCTGAGGGCAAAAGGAGACATGGGTGAACATGTGAAATGATCAGAAACACTTTCAGTGAATACTAGAAAGCCAGCAAAAACAAGAGCCACAAAAGTCAAGGTGATAACACACACTTCAAGTCGAGGAGAGGTTGTGAGATGTGCTAATTCGGTTAAAAAGCTCTTCACCTGCATCTTCTCTGCACATTAAATGGGTTCTGTTACTTTACCACGAGGAAGCCTTTCCGTGGGAGCATGCCTACATGTCACACCCCATATAAAGGCGTATCAAAAGTCAAATGTTTATGAGGAACGAATCGCCAAGCAGAGCCTTAGAAAAACGCCCGAGCACCCACACACGCCTCCTCCAAAAAAGTATTGGATGTCCAAAGGAATCCAGTCACCCCCCCTTTGAAAGTACATATTTGACAAGGCAGAGTCAGGCAGAGTCTGCACTCCAGCTTTGCGTTCAGTTAGGCACAGACGCCCTAAGCCCCTCTCTCCCGCTCTCTCCTTGGTTTTCATTTGGACGTTTTGTTGGTGCAGTAATAAGCAGCCATGGATGCCATCAAGAAGAAGATGCAGATGCTCAAGCTCGACAAGGAGAATGCCTTGGACAGAGCTGAGCAGGCCGAGTCAGACAAGAAAGCAGCTGAGGACAGAAGCAAACAGGTCGGCTGATTTTTTTTTTCTTTTGTGGAAAACCCCAAAGATCGATAGAAAAAGCAGGAACACCAGAAGCAGTATAAAGCTGCTGCAAATTAAATGGATCGCCTCCTAAAGACGGATTAATTATTTTCACGGAAAATCCCAATTAAGGATTAAATTAAGAGTAACCCGTCGTTTTTTTGCTATTTCATTTTATTTATGTTGAAGTGGATGATTAGCAATTGGATGTGAATATAGCCTAGAAAATGTGCTAATGTTTAGAAAATGTAAATTAAAGATCGCGATTTTGGTTGAAAAATTGCATGTTCATTTTATATTCTGTTTAACTTTACAATTTCTTCATATGCATGTGTAGTTAGAGGACGAAATAAGAGAGATGGAAAAGAAATTGCGTGTTACTGAAGACGAAAGAGATAAAGTGTTTGAGGAGTTCCAAACTGCTGAGGAAAAACTTCTGACTGCTGAGGAAGTCGCCACCAAGGTATCTGAACCTGAAATGCATGAGCTTCCCTAACCTTTTTCCTCTCTCTCTCTCTCTTTCCCCTGTCCTGTCCTGTCCTGTCCTGTCCTGTCCTGTCCTGTCCTGTCCTGTCCTGGGTCTCTCTCCCTTTACGCGCTCCTGCGCCTTTGCGCGCTCACGCACCTCCGTCTCTCCGCTGATCACCTCTGAAACTGTGCTACACTGAAAAACACTCAAGCTTGAGGACGATTTGGTAGCTCTGCAGAAGAAGCTGAAGGGAACTGAGGATGAGTTGGACAAGTACTCTGAGGCTCTTAAAGATGCCCAGGAGAAACTTGAGCTGGCTGAGAAGAAAGCCACCGATGTAAGTAAGGAAGGGACTCACAATGGCACCTTTCCTGCACAAACACGCTTCCTCACACCTTCATTCTGTCACCTCATTAAGGGAAACGACAGTTCAACACCCCTGAGAAAGACAACTTTTCAAATTTCATCTGTTATCCCTGAAATTATTTATTATTATTTTATTTATTTATGTGTTTATTGTTAGGATGGGTGAATTTGGTGCCACTGCCCATCCTGGAAAACTCCAAAATGACTTTTTTTTTTTTTTGCTCATCCAGTCATTGTTGAACTGTTTTTTCCAAGGATCACATGCACAATCACAAGTCAGCCCAAAGAAACTCAAATTTGGCATTTAACTGAAGCAAACATTACTTATTTTAAACTAAATCCCCCTCTACTGTCTGAATCAAACACTATTGGAAGCTATATTGTGGATTTCTTGTGTTTTAGACCCAGATCTGTCCAGTCTTATAGGTCTTTTTTTCCACAGTGATAAGGGAAGTAGCTCTAATGTGCAGTCTTCCCAAGAGCTCAGAGAGCAAGCGCCTGGATAAATATAGCCCACTGCTTTATATGGTCAAGATAGAGCTCACATCTGCAGACTGCGCTCTCTGCTTACCACAGGGAAAAACACTGTTTCCCATCAAAACCTCCCAGGCCATTATTCCAGGCTAATTAGAAAAAAAACAACAACACACATTCAGTTTATTTACAGATAATTCAACAAATGATCTCTGTTTAAATGCATTTGTCACTCCAGTGTTTTCTTCCCTTTTGGATAAGGAGGCTACAAGACAGACAAACTATGCCAAGAATTTAGATTTGGCATTTAAAGGTTGCGACCTGGAGAAGACTAAATACACTTTGCGTCCTCATGCACACCACAAGAGCCCCATTAATGACAGAATCAGGGTGACGTCCAAGTTCAAGAGACAAGAGTCAAACCAGAGGAATCAGGTTGCAGTAAGCGGCCCTCTGAGGGGAAAAACAGTTGTAATAATCCTTTAATTGGATCACAAAGAGGGACTTAGGCCAAAGAGCGTCACAGTCTACTGAGCTGTATTCTATCACACTTGTTTTGTATTTCCTATACATAGCTGTAGACTTCTTTTATTTTTAATATTCCTACAGTAAAGTTTGAGCAGGGCTGGAAAGATCAAATGGGTTTAACTACTACTTAGTGTTTTTATAGCCTTGTTTTTTACCCACTTTTCTTATTTTTGGACTGCGCTGTTCTGTGATATTTGCAAACTTTCAAACGCAGCCTGTAATTATAGCATTCAGTGCATTGAATGGCCTCAAAAATATTTCACTGCCACGTATGTAAGGCTCCCAGATGACCCGCAGAGGGCGCTGCAGCTCCGTTCATCCAGCATCATGATCGCAGCAGCTGTCAGACTGGGTGTGTTCCTATCATTAAACATTCATTGTTGTTTTGCATCAATTCAATTTCGTCACATTTTATTATTTTACAACCCCGTGCTGAAGATTTCCGCGTTGCAAATCTCTGAACAAGCCTGCACAATGTGAATTTTTTTCAGAGCCTGCTCAGAAATAAGCGGTACTTCCTGGATAACCACAGGCGCTGCACGGTGCGTCTCCAGAAAGCTTGCGCACTGTGCTGCCTCGTCTTTACGCAGCCTTCAGCACCATCACGGACGTCATCTCGTTTTCTTGTCAATTTCTCGGAAACTGTGCTCGGACTGTAGCTCCGGATTTTTCTAAATTAAATACAGTAGCAGAGTAAAGAGAAAAATAATAATAATGGCCGGAGCTACGTCGTTGGAGGCAGTCAAACGAAAAATCAAAACCTTACAAGATCAGGCAGACGGTGCTGAAGAGAGAGCCGAGAGGTTACAGAGGGAGTTGCTTGAGCAGAGGAAAGCCAGGGAACAAGTAAGCATGTTTACAGACGTATTACACTTTTGAAGGCTTTTGTTTGTTTGTTTAATTCATTTAGTTTGGAGCGATTACGCATTGAAGTAGCGGGATTTTCTCGTTACGCATCGCCGCGGAGGAAGCTGAGCTGTTTTGCCTCCATGTGCTGCCACCACAAGTCTCAGATGAGGCTCTGAGAGTCTCCTGCTGCTGCTGCTAAGCGCTTATAATTGGCAACGTTAGGCCTCTGATGCCTTCACAGTTGAGCCACTGTGGAACAGAGGATCGAGGTGTTGCCTCCACTCCCCCCCTACTTTGTTTCCTATTTTCTGATGCACTTGTCAACCTGCTTTTCAGGCGGTTCCGTTAATTCCACCGTGCAGCACACTCCAGCACAAGGCCAAAATATTTGAATGAATTGTTTTTTCAACAAGCAGGAAGTTGCAACTAAACTGTGGCAACACTTAAGGTGCCAGTGCGCACAGTGAACAGTGAGCCCCTGCTCTTTGACTTGCCCTTATAAGGACAATAGGTTTTCACAGCCACAAAGCGGCAGTTAATGTGGACGAGAGAGAAATGTTTGTGCACAGGCTCGAAGCAGCCACAGTTCATCACAGGCTCAGTCTAACAGTTTGTAGTTTTGTGATAATCAGCCACAAAAACAGCTGATCCAGTTGCTTCAGTTTCTCGATTCTTCAAAACCCTCTTGATGCACTGTGGTTCAGCTCTGCACACATGACCTAAAAGGTCCTTTGTCTTTTCAGACAAACCTCTAGTACGTGTATCCTCTTTTTTACTGTGCATTTCACAGGGCAGTCGAGTCTCATACCTGCTGAGCAGTCATGAGAAAGCAGAAGTACAATCGGGTTTGAATACCAACAGGCCTGCCCTTTTTTCATTTCGCATTATTACGCAACTCCCAACGTGGAGCAGTTAAATCACATTTACATGTCTCACAGAGTTGTAAACTTCCCAGGGAGCCTTCTCTGTGTGTAGCATGTGATTAGTCATTTTCACTATTCAGTAATTCTGTCAGGCCCTTTGACTCAGGCCTTGTTAATGTTCTCTCAGGGGCCCAGTAATGAGGCGCAGTGTTCAACCCTCTGTCAGTCTGGGATGTTATCATTATCATTATACATAGTCAGTGAGGAGCGCTGGGAAATCTGCTGGGAGGGCTTTTCCCAACAGGTGGCTCATGGAAACACTTTTTTAATAAGTATGATTGCATCCCTCCCATTGGACATTAAACAATATTTGAGTGCACCACTAAGACACCTGATCAAATCATGTATAACGTCTGTTTTCTTTGGGCTGACTTACAATCTGTGTGGAGTCATGCGATTTCCAGGTCATGTGTTAAAAATGGCGATCTCCAAGTTTTCCTGACGTGCTGTTCTCCTTCTCTTAGGCTGAGGGAGATGTCGCTTCCCTTAACAGACGTATCCAGCTGGTTGAGGAGGAGTTGGATCGTGCTCAGGAGCGTCTTGCCACAGCTCTGACCAAGCTGGAGGAGGCTGAGAAGGCCGCAGATGAGAGCGAGAGGTGGGTCAAACCTCTGGTTTTTGTCATTTTACTCTCATTCAGAGAGACTATGTGACTATGTTTCTATCATTTTGTAAGGGGCACAGGCAGTTATTCAGCCTCTTTCATATAAGAAAGCAATAATCCATTCGCCCTTCGACTATATTAAAGATTTACTAGCCGCTGTTACCGTTCATCGGATATCTGTATCCTCAGGCAGTCTGTCACATCTCAGCTCCTGATTCCTAACATCCCTTGACTGTTTGTTCCGTCACACAGAGGCATGAAGGTCATTGAGAACAGGGCCATGAAGGACGAGGAGAAGATGGAGCTGCAGGAGATCCAGCTCAAAGAGGCCAAACACATCGCTGAGGAGGCTGACCGCAAATATGAGGAGGCGAGTTCTTCAGCCCCCGGCAGCCGCCACTAAACTATTTGGACACACCAAACATGCAGATTTATCTACTGCAATCAGAGCTCCCGTCACCGACTCTGTTCCACTTAGAGATTTCTAAAATGTGGTTATTCATTTCACAACATAATAATCTGTTATTTTATGTAATCCAGTATGTTCACAGTCATGATTATATGGCAGTTTTACCCATATATGTGTAATTATAGCAACACTTTTGAAATTTTCAGTCCGACATCTGCCTTCACCTTGTTTGTGTGGGGTATAAACATTTGTTTAAAACACACTATAGTGTGGCTGCAAGCAGATATAGGTGTTTGTTAATGTATTTGTCACAGATAAATATTTAAATAAGTTACATACATAACACATATGATGACTATAGTCAAATATTTTGGTAAATATATCCTCAGGGTAGAAGTATTGATTCCTGGCACATTAGAGTTGACTTGGACCACTTTGACTCTAATGTCAGTGAACAGTGTCACATTTATAAAGTATTTGTCAATATCTAACACCTTGTTGTGCTGCACCTAAAGGTCGCCCGTAAGCTGGTCATCATTGAGGGTGATCTTGAGCGTACAGAGGAGCGCGCTGAGCTGTCAGAAGGGTGAGAAGTTTCACTTTTACATATCCAAACGTACACTGTGCATGTGCAAACATTCTGAAAGCTTTGAGCACTAATACACAATACGAGTATGGGACTTTTTTTTCCATTTAAACTGTGCTCTGTGTTCTCACTGTATGTGCCGATTATTTGCATGCTCGTCGTGGTTTGAATGGTTCTGGCTTGCACACGTGCGCCACACCCACTAACAGGCGTGCTCGAAGAATGGAGGATGAGCTAAGCGTTTTGGAGCAAAGCATGAAATCACTAAAATCCTCAGTCGCACAGGTACTACAAACAAAAGCTAACACACACTTGTATTATCTTTGAATGGCTCGTGCTGCCTCTGCTCTGCTCTGCTCTGCTCGCTGTGCTTGTTCTTTTCCTTCTTTTATGCTCTTTTGTTTTGGGTTTATGAGACAGTTTCAGGCCTAACATGGCACGGGCTGTGCAAGAATAACACCTTACATTTAAGAGAAGCAAATGCTGAAATGTCATTACCTAAATTATTAATTTCACTACTCTGTGAATGGAGCTATTCTCACATTCCTGCTCTGTTAAGGCACTTTTAGGGCACTTTGGGTTCCTTCCTTGTATATTCCCTGTAGTTCTTACTTGTTTTGTTTCCTCTCCCTCTCTTTCTACTTTCCCTCGACCTGTTTTGTGTTTTCCACCTCTCTGCTTTTCTCCATCCTTGTTTCCCTCCTTTTCCTCCCTCTCCCTCTTCTTGTCCTTGGCAACTTCATCCCTTTGTCTAAAACACCAGCAAATGCTCTGAGCTTGAGGAAGAGTTGAAAACTGTGACCAACAACCTGAAGTCACTGGAGGCCCAGGCTGAGAAGGTAAGTGCACCTCAGCTTCCCGACAGACTTGATGGATGGGAAACAGAAGAGCCCGGGGAGTCGAGTCTCCTCACTTCAGTTTTATTTCATACTCGTCTCTGTAAATGCTGTAAAACATGTGTGGTATCAGTTTGAATACACTGTCCAGTGTTTGACTCCATGCCCATAGTCTTGACTCCTCGTCATTGTTTTTGGCCCACAGTACTCACAGAAGGAGGACAAGTATGAGGAGGAGATCAAGGTCCTCACTGATAAGCTGAAGGAGGTAAATTTTACACTGCCTTATCTGGGGTTGCAGCCTGAATCTGGGCTGATGTATACAAATCACTGGTGGTGTATCACAGCTCAAGTTGTTGGACTGACTCATAAATCTGTCTCTGGAATGCAGGCTGAGACTCGTGCTGAGTTCGCTGAGAGATCAGTAGCCAAGCTTGAGAAGACCATTGATGACTTGGAAGGTATGTTTTTTTCACCTCTGAACTCAGAATGCAACTCTGGTTATTTTGAAATGTTTATTGTGTCAGTGATGTGCGAAATAAAAAATCTGCTTAGCACATTCTTGGCTTTCCTCCTGAACTCTTTTCAGCTCCCCTCTTAATTTCATCGCGGCTCTTTTTTCAGACAGCATCTTACTCTGTTCTGATCCTCTCTCTATTAAATCTAGCTGGTTTGCTTTTGAGTTCCAAGGTAGGAAAGGCAATCCAGCGTAGATGATTACTGAGTGTTCAAGGAGCCATAGTGAGAGATAAAGGCTGACAGCGATATGGCAGTGAAATACAGCCCATTTCTCGATGGTGCTGAGGAACTGACCCTTACTTTTTTTGCACTTCCATTCTATCATTTTTCTGGTATAACTTTGTTTTCCTCTTTTCCTTTTTGTTTTCAACTCTTCTATCATCTCTCCCTGTCTTCCCCTCTGCCTTCTCTATGGCTCTGGATGCTTCACCTTTCACCTCGTCATGTGCTCCTCCACCTTTGCTCTCTCTCTCACTTCACCACCCTCCCCCTCACTTCACCCCTGGCCCACCAATAGATGAGTTGTATGCCCAGAAACTGAAGTACAAGGCCATCAGCGAGGAGCTGGACCACGCCCTCAACGACATGACTTCCATGTAATTTTCAACTTGCCGCACCTGCTTGTTCCGCCAGCAGCCTCCGCTCCCCTGCACCTCTCCACACCAGCTGCCTCTCCTCCTTTGTCTCCCATATGCATACTTTTACTCACTAGAACTATTACATTCACCTCTTTTATCCGTTACTACACTTCACATACTTATGCAGCTATGTTTTTATATAGTCTAATGTTTTAAAACAGACATTGCGGTATCCCCTGTCTGTGTATTTGAAGCCCCTATGCAATAATTACAACTCACTAAGTGACCTACATTCATATACCTTCGTTAGTGTGATGATACTGTATGCCCTTTGCATCAGTATCATTGGTGCCAGTGCTGTAAACAGAACTGAAGTTGTGGTTTCTGTTTTCATTTTTAGCTGATGCAGTTATGTGTTGCATTACTTAATATGTGAAAAGTAATCAATGTTCATTTTGTGAGATGATACACTGCTGTCTTCACATGCTATTTTGACATCCTGAGCATGCAGGTTGTCTATTGAAATGTCTAAGACTGTATTCAGGAAGCATTTCAATTCATCTGTTTTCACTCGCTGTAACTCAAGGTTATGTCCAGCGTTTCCCTTTTCCTCTTCTACTAATATGGTCTACTTCTGCCCAGAAGAAAGGCCCCATGTGTGTTTGTGAGACCCCCCTTTGATGTGTCATCATACCGGCTAAAGGTTAGCTGTCATAATTTAGCATCACCGGGGCCAAGCTCCCAGTGATGCTAAATTAAGTGTTGTCCGTCCGTCTTCGGTGGTTCTGTTGGAGATTAACGCGGAGCACCACGTCTGTCCGTCAGTCCAGTGCTGCACTTTGTGTCAGCAGGAAGGTCTTGATGTAATCAGAGGAGTTGCTCCGACCTCCACTTTGTGTTTGCGAGTGTGTTCAAACGTACACAATGCATTTCCTTTGTGTATTGTGGATTTTGTAGTGCCGTGCCGTGACTCTTGTGGTTCTGGTGTATTGTGGTGCGCATCTCAGATTTCCGTAGGACCCACGCCGACCCCCCTGGTTCACTGTACTTCTTCTCTTCCACACAGATAAATTGTTTACACCTCATCAACGACGCCTCCTGCCGGCTGAGTGGCATCTGTCTGCTCTCACCAGCCTTCTCTCCATTTCCCCTTCCCTCTCTGTCTTCGCTTTCCTTTCCTCCTCATGTTTTCATCCTCATGTCAACGTTAATTGCATCCCATCACTTGTACAGAATCCTAGAATCTTTCTGCGTTGTGTAAAAAATAAACGTCCTTCCTTCTATGTAAGCTGTATCTCTTTACTCTGTCCTGTTTTTTTCTTTTTAATTTCTATTTATTTTCAAGTGGCTCTAATAAAACCAGGAAGCCTTCATTTTAAGTTATGTTACTGATTTTGTTTCTGCATCTCATCAAACCATTAGCTCCCGCTAACTCATTCTTTGGAATGTTCTTTTTATTTTCTTCAAATATTGATCTGTGAAGCTGAGATATTAGAAATATCGCCGTAGTGCTGTGAGCACAAGAACCTAGAGGAACTAAAGGTGCTTGACTAAAAGCTGAGCCGAGTTGTCTTTTGAGAGTGAGTGAAGCGAGCACTTTGCAACATGTAGTATCCTGACAGGAGTAACGAATAGGAAGGATGTGAGAAATGGTGGGAATTGGTGCTGATTGTTATCAGGAAGATTGTGGTAAAGCAGAGTGATGGGTGGAAATACAGAACAGTATGTAAGTGTTGTTGAACATTATCTGGTGCTGGAAAAACTGGAGGATATCAGTGATTATGACAAACGGGCTTTGTATGATACACAGTATCCTGTCATATATTGAAATAAATATACAGTGACACGTTCTGAGTCTGTTTTATTACAGCCATTGCAATAAATTCAGACACAGAAATACAAAGAGAAGTGAGCACTTTTCTGGTGTGTGTGATTTGAGACTTCAGAACTGTGGTTGGGTCACATCCTTAATGTCTTTTAAACAAGAGACCAACCTCAGACTGCTGATTGGCTGACATTTAAGCATATGCAAAGATGTTTTAGTGGATATTATGACAGACAGACACAACTGCGATTGAATCTGTTATTTTTTTCTATTTCCACATTATCCAGGATTTTATTTTAGGATCAATTGTTAATGCTGTGTTTCCTTTTTCTGGGTTTAATCAACTCATCCTCCGTCCTTTGTGTTTACTTTACACACTGTCCTGGCTTACTTTACCCTTTGCAGATAAAAATCTCAAACGGCTGCCAAAGCTTAATCTCAAAAATTAGAGTAAAATGCTTTTTTGATTGTTATTTAAGAGCCATTCAGATATTTTCACTGTGTTATAAGAAGATTTAAAGTGTCTTCAATGACCTATTCTAGAGAAGGTAGGTGTCAGAAGACATTGCGCTTTCTCGTTTCCCATTTTTCTCTGATTTCCTGTCCTCTCTGTTTTTCACCTTGCTTTCTGACTGCAAAGATCACCTCTACCGGCAACTCGAGAAAAACCGCCTACTCAATAATGAACTGCGTGTGGCCTTGAATGAGGACTAACTTGTGTGAATGTTGAATCTGTTTGTCTGTTTTTAACATGTGTGAGACAATCTGATCCAGTGTAAGATCCAAAGCTCCTCCGTTTGCATTGTCCGTGTACGATGCCTGCACTGCCTGAAATTTGTGTTGCTGTTGGTGGACGTGTATTTAAAACAGTGAAAATCAGGGATTATCTTGAATATTTCATTTTCAAGTCTTAGTTTAGCATCATAACATCAATACTGTAATATAACATTACTTAATAATCATTTTTTGTAGGTTGTTGTTCTGTTTATGTATGTCAGTGTTGTAGATTTGCATGGTTGCTTGCATATCATAATATGAGCTTGTTCATTCAGTGTGTTTCTCTTGTTTTCTGTCAGTGCTGTGTAGCTCCGGTTTAAAAAAAAAACACTCAGATGTAACAACTGAGCTGAATGATGTAGCAGGCTTGATTATTAATGCAAGCTAACCACCTGACTCACTTGTGCTGGCCTGTGTGAGATTAAAATGTCTTCATTTGATGCCCTAACAGAGAAACTGTCACATGCTAAAGAAGAGAACCTCGATATGCACCAGATGCTGGACCAGACTCTAATGGAACTGAATAATTTGTGAAAGCACAGGCTGACCCCACACACACTGTGGTTTTTGGCTTTTTGTACTTGCACCTTGCTTACCGTAAACCCCTCTTCTCGTACCTTGTCAATGGTGGAGAATAAACAGCCAGATGCTATTCTTATTGCACCGTCCTGCCTTCAGCGGAACTCAACCAAGGAGCAAAGCTAAGAGGAAGCAAAGCTTAACCATTCCCTTTGTTGAAGCTTAAACTGAGAAACACAATTGTTTGTGCAAGCCAGTTTTCATGTCTGCCTTTTGCAATCCTTGAGATGTTTTTTTTTTGTTTGTTTTTTGCATTTTTTTTTTTTTTACAAGTCATCTGGTGAAATAACGTGCCACTGGTTACAAAAATTGTTTTCTACATCTGTACTGAAGCTGATCTGGTACTTTTCCATTCCACCTTGATTATGCACATACCAAAGGACAAAGTGGAGAAATTTTGCACTTAGAAAAACCTCATCATTATGCATATTTACAAACTATGTTTAAAAAAATACACATTAGACTCCCTACCCCAATTTAAAAAAAATCACAAGTCTAAGTATACATTGGCTATGCCTGTCAGTGTGTATACTGGTGCTACTGTATTGTTGAGCAGTGAAGAAGATGCTAACTCCTTACAGTATGTTCTTTCTAATTTTGTTTAAAATCATGGTACAAAATTTTTTCATCTTGTCTGTGGAGTATGTTTTCTGTCAACTGGTCGTGCATTGTTTTAGCATTGTTTTAATGTAGATGTTTCAAGTGTTTATCATAACTGAAATGTACAAATTATGAATATAAATAAAAGCACGTTTTGAAAGTTTTCTAACTTTGTTCATGGTGCATCTGTTGCCTTTTTATTTATTACAGAGGTGATCTAAATTAAAGGTTTGGGGAAGAGGGAATGAAGCACAATGCAGTATAAAGGAAAAAAAAATGTATAAACTTAATCTTTTCTCACAGATCTGGAGAATGTGTTAAACTTCCAGCACAAGTGGAGATTTGTTCAGTTTGCAGTTTTATTGCATTACTTTTGGCTCAGTTGTTCATGACCTTCAATTTGAGTTCAAGCTCAGGATAAACATTGTCATGTGTTTCTTTGGTTCACTGCAGCTACTGGACATTATCGCTTCGGTTTAATAATAGCTAAACCATGTAGCACCAGTGGAAATGTTATTCAATTATAGAAGATTTCATCATATATGACTTTATGGTAAACTATGACTGCCATTGCTTATACATTTGCAGACTGACTTCTCTCAGTAGCTGCCACTAGAGTTAAACACTGTATGAGTGGTGTGGACATGTGAAAAAGAAAAATGGACTTCTACCGCCTATTCAAAACTGCAAGCATGTACAATATACAGTATTGTATATGCAGCTCGTGGAGACATGGAATTTGAACAAAAAATGTGTCTTGTGCTGACAGCAGCTAAATAGTTGGCATGACCTCAAAGTCCTCTGTTGTACCAGTGGGCAGATAAGTGTGTTTGCATGTGTGTTTGTGAGAGAGAGAGAGACAGGGAGACCTTACGCTGAATACAACTGCACAAAATTCAGAGTTTCATCTAAAGTTTGAGAGTGTAACAAGGTTTGGGTTGACATCTTTCAGCACTCTGCTCCATATTCTCGACCCTGACTGTGAAATGTATATAAAACTTTAACAGCACCACTCAATACCTTAAATTGTTAAAAATATTAAAGGTAACAACTTAAAAGATTGGATTACCATTACGGCCCACAATTCACTGTGAATCATTCAATTTAATAGATTACAAATTTATTAGGGAATGTTCAGTACCAGAGAGCAATATAAGCCAAGGTGGTTTCTGCATTATTTACTCAGTCTCACGGCTCATTTTTTGGTTGGTTGTTTCCCTTATGCTTATATGATGCACTTTCCTAATTGCAGATATTCAAGTTCTGTGACACAGAACTGAATTTTATTTCAATATGGGGAAAATGCTTTGTCCCTACACAAAATATAAACTATATAAAATATAAACACAGTTGTGCTTATATGGGCTTAGAAAGTTCACAGCCTGACCTGACTCTGAGATCAGGCTCAATCTGCTGCACCTGTGCGATTGAGCTCGGCTGTGTGTTGTTGCCAATCAGCTGGGCGGGGATATAAGGAGGGATCTCCTAGCTGCTCAGTTGGGTATGGGTAGGCAACCTAGAGTTTGACACCATCAGTCAGCCTTCTTTTCAGAAACCAAAGTGTCTTTGTGACATTAATGCCCAGAACTCAGCAGTTCTTTCTTTTTGTTTTGGGGAATGGTATTTTCTTTTGAAGGGTTTGACTTTTTGTTTTTTATCTACCACTTTTGGTAGACTTAGTGGGGGATAGTGGTATTTAACCATACCCTATCCCCTTTTAGACCACAGACCCCATTTTCTGTTTGTTTGTGCAGTTTTTTGTTTGTTTCACCCATGAATAACCTTAGTTTATTTAATTTGTGTGAGACTGGGGGGGTTGAAATGTAACAGTGTGTGATATTTTTGTTAAATTATGCTACTTTTACAACATGATGAAGTAAGTATTTGTTGCTCCTACAAATGCAAGTCAGAGGAGAGAACTCTGCTGCGTTTGTGTTGCTGTTTATAGTAAGTTGCAAGCAGCTGGGTTTAAACAGAATGCACATTTAATATTTTAAGATTAATGTGGGTGGAATTTACCATTTTATCATCGATTCCCTTTATCTTTGGTAGTCTTATTTGCATAAACCACAGCTGCATTGTTTCAGGCTGAACGGCCCTCTCGCTCGATGTTTTGCGAATCATGATGCGATTAGCTTGGTCTTGTTCGATGATGCATATAGGAAGTAAGCAAGTTACAGCAGCAGTTCAACAACCAGTTGTTGACAACAAAAGGAGCAGAATTGCTAAGGATGTCACGGTTGTTTTTGTCTCATCGTTTTTGTACTAAATGCACCTTTCTAACTTTGCGGGAGTCTCCTTTGCTGACCGCAGCTCGAATCAGGCAGCAGCAGCCGAACGGTGTTTTTATACAGAAACGTCGATTTGTTGGAGGTTCGGGTTTTTACAAACACCGGTCAAAGTTCACGGTTTGGATATGTGGCGCCGGTGTGGGACTTGTTTTAGCCGCCGGGCTGAAATACAGCTCTGATGGTGCCAACAGCTCCTGTGCTGATAAAGTTGGCAAAGCAGAGAGGAGCGATCGATACAACGGAGCCATAAAAGTTAGCAGAGACCTTGTGGAGCGGATAAAGGTAGGCACAGAGGTAGGCCTGGGAGCTGTTGTTGATTCACCAGCTTCCATATCTCCTTTAACTTCTATCTCCTGTGTGACTTTATTGCCACCCGTATCACCTCGGTTTATCTGTGTGTTGTCAGGCTGAGGTCGGGGCTCCTGGGCTGGTTGTTGGGGTCTCAGTGGATGGAGCTCAGGTCTGGTGTGAAGGTTAGTGACTGTCGTGTTCAGTAAAGATGGAGCTAGTTGCATTTTTTCCCAACATGACAACACCAGTTTTACTACAGTACTTCTAGACAGTTGTCCAACATTCACTCACAAGAGAACTTAACGTGTCCAGTGTTAAAATGTGACGGAAACTGTTCTACGAGGGCAAATACTGGAGCAATAGGGCCCCCAGGTTTATCACGTCTGCACAATTTTAGCCTAAAATGGCACAGTGTTATGTCAGATTTCCAAAGTTTGAAAAACCTGATACATCTTGAATATGCCCTGAATTCTGTCATGCTTGCTGATTTCCTATCAATTTTGGAGACAGCAGGTCCGATTTGTGGCACTGGCAGTGACACTTTTTGTGGCACCGCGGCGGTGCCACGGTTAATGCCACTGTGCAGTGACACTTTTAGTGGCACCGCGGCGGTGCCACGGTTAGTGCCACTGTGCAGTGACACTTTTAGTGGCACCGCGGCGGTGCCACGGTTAGTGCCACTGTGCAGTGACACTTTTTGTGGCACCGCGGCGGTGCCACGGTTAGTGCCACTGTGCAGTGACACTTTTTGTGGCACCGCCGCGGTGCCACGGTTAGTGCCACTGTGCAGTGACACTTTTTGTGGCACCGCCGCGGTGCCACGGTTAATGCCACGATTAATGCCACTGTGCAGTGACACTTTTTGTGGCACCGCTGCGGTGCCACGATTAATGCCACTGTGCAGTGACACTTTTTGTGGCACCGCTGCGGTGCAACGGTTAATGCCACTGTGCAGTGACACTTTTTGTGGCACCGCTGCGGTGCCACGGTTAATGCCACTGTGCAGTGACACTTTTTGTGGCACCGCCACGGTTAATGCCACTGTGCAGTGACACTTTTTGTGGCACCGCTGCGGTGCCACGTTAATGCCACGATTAATGCCACTGTGCAGTGACACTTTTTGTGGCACTGCTGCGGTGCCACGGTTAATGCCACTGTGCAGTGACACTTTTTGTGGCACCGCAGCGGTGCCACGGTTAATGCCACTGTGCAGTGACACTTTTTGTGGCACCGCAGCGGTGCCACGGTTAATGCCACTGTGCAGTGACACTTTTTGTGGCACCGCAGCGGTTAATGCCACTGTGCAGTGACACTTTTTGTGGCACCGCCACGGTTAATGCCACTGTGCAGTGACACTTTTTGTGGCACCGCCGCGGTGCCACGGTTAATGCCACGATTAATACCACTGTGCAGTGACACTTTTTGTGGCACCGCCGCGGTGCCACGGTTAATGCCACGATTAATGCCACTGTGCAGTGACACTTTTTGTGGCACTGCTGCGGTGCTACGGTTAATGCCACTGTGCAGTGACACTTTTTGTGGCACCGCAGCGGTTAATGCCACTGTGCAGTGACACTTTTTGTGGCACCGCCGCGGTGCCACGGTTAATGCCACTGTGCAGTGACACTTTTTGTGGCACCGCCGCGGTGCCACGGTTAATGCCACTGTGCAGTGACACTTTTTGTGGCACCGCCGCGGTGCCACGGTTAATGCCACTGTGCAGTGACACTTTTTGTGGCACCGCCGCGGTGCCACGGTTAATGCCACTGTGCAGTGACACTTTTTGTGGCACCGCCGCGGTGCCACGGTTAATGCCACGATTAATGCCACTGTGCAGTGACACTTTTTGTGGCACTGCTGCGGTGCCACGGTTAATGCCACTGTGCAGTGACACTTTTTGTGGCACCGCCACGGTTAATGCCACTGTGCAGTGACACTTTTTGTGGCACCGCCGCGGTGCCACGGTTAATGCCACTGTGCAGTGACACTTTTTGTGGCACCGCCGCGGTGCCACGGTTAATGCCACGATTAATGCCACTGTGCAGTGACACTTTTTGTGGCACCGCAGCGGTTAATGCCACTGTGCAGTGACACTTTTTGTGGCACCGCCACGGTTAATGCCACTGTGCAGTGACACTTTTTGTGGCACCGCCACGGTTAATGCCACTGTGCAGTGACACTTTTTGTGGCACCGCCGCGGTGCCACGGTTAATGCCACTGTGCAGTGACACTTTTGTGGCACCGCCGCGGTGCCACGGTTAATGCCACGATTAATGCCACTGTGCAGTGACACTTTTTGTGGCACTGCTGCGGTGCCACGGTTAATGCCACTGTGCAGTGACACTTTTTGTGGCACCGCCGCGGTGCCACGGTTAATGCCACTGTGCAGTGACACTTTTTGTGGCACCGCCGCGGTGCCACGGTTAATGCCACTGTGCAGTGACACTTTTGTGGCACCGCCGCGGTGCCACGGTTAATGCCACGATTAATGCCACTGTGCAGTGACACTTTTTGTGGCACTGCTGCGGTGCCACGGTTAATTCCACTGTGCAGTGACACTTTTTGTGGCACCGCAGCGGTTAATTCCACTGTGCAGTGACACTTTTTGTGGCACCGCAGCAGTTAATTCCACTGTGCAGTGACACTTTTTGTGGCACCGCAGCGGTTAATGCCACTGTGCAGTGACACTTTTTGTGGCACCGCCACGGTTAATGCCACTGTGCAGTGACACTTTTTGTGGCACCGCTGATGCTACTGTTTGGGCGAGATGCCACAGCGGTATTTCCAGTGGCCTCTGGAGATGCCAGCAGAGATGCCACGGTTAATGCCACTGTTTAGGGAACATGCCATGGTTAATGCCAGTACTTTTACCGCTGTTTGGGCGAGATGCCATGGTTTATTCCGCTGTCTGAGGGAGATGCCACCAGGGGTGAAAGTAAGTCGGAACGGTCCGGAACTGCGTACCAGCAAAAGATCTTGTGGCGGAACGCAGTTCCGTGAAAAGGTCTGCTGGCGGTACGCTGCTCTTCCACCGGTATCTATATGGGTACGCCGCCCGGCCTGCCTGCTATCCATAGATATCGACCGGAGTTCACTTAGCAGTACGTGAGTGCGCATGCGTGTCTACTTCCGTAGAAGCCTGCGGCGGTGCCACAAAAAGTGTCACTGCACAGTGGCACTAACCGTGGCACGGCGGCGGTGCCACAAAAAGTGTCACTGCACAGTGGCACTAACCGTGGCACGGCGGCGGTGCCACAAAAAGTGTCACTGCACAGTGGCACTAACCATGGCACCACGGCGGTGCCACAAAAAGTGTCACTACTAGCTGCCAGTGCCACAAATCGGTCTTGCCCCTACTGCAATTTTGGCATGAAACTGTGGATATTATGAAATTTACACTTTTTTACACAAATTCCAAAAACAAATTACGCAAACATAAGTAACATGTATAAACAAACCAACCAACATGAGTTTATGGTAAATTGTTACAAGGGCTGCAAGTAACAATTTTCTTTATAAGTCTGCCAGTTGTTTTCTACAATAATTGATTAAATGTTGATGACATCCACAAATGTCATGCTTTGTCAACAACCTGAAGAAGTTTACTGTCACAGAGGAGGAAAGAACCCCTAATATATTCAGAGAATTTTGACTTTTATTCTTTAAAAGAATGCTCAAAATGATTAATCAGTTATCAAAATTATAGATAAATTGATAGTTGACAACTCAACTTAGGGTATTATGAGCTGAACAGTTTTGGAATCCTTGTAATGAAATGGGTTTAAATGATTTATCTGCAATCTTTAACATATTCCTCAAGGAACAAAAACTCAACGCGTTTGTGATTCGTTAAAATTCCTCATGTAATTCAGGGATCGGTTATGCCGATTTGGAGAATCGTGTCCCATGTACCCCAGAAACAGTGATGCGAATTGCCAGCATCAGCAAGCCCCTCACATCTGCAGCTGCTGCACGACTGTGTGAGCAGGGGAAGCTCAATCTTGACGTCCCAGTGCAGACATACGTCCCAGAGTTTCCCCAGAAACAATTTGATGGACAAGATGTAAGTCATTTAAATTAGTGCAACAGTTCTTTCATCTTAGCAGCCCTGTCTTGTTCATTTTTATGTTAAGCGCTCATGCACTTTGTGTATTCTGCTTTTCTAAGGTCACGATAACCTCTCGTATGCTTCTGTCCCACCTAAGTGGTATACGGCATTATGAGAAGGATGCAAACAAAGTGAAGGAGGACAAGGAGAAAGCTAAGCGCCTTTTAAAGCCACCTGTTAAAGAGAAAGGGGATCGGAAGAGCTCATCAGAAAACAAAGATAAAACCACAACAGATCAGAACGCGAAAGGCAAAGATACGAGTCAGGCTCAGAAGAAGAAAGAGTTTGAGCATGAAGAGTACTACTTGAAGGACAACTTTGAAAATGTCATTCAGGCTTTGGACCTTTTTAAAGACGACCCGCTCATTTTCAAACCTGGTAAAGCACATGCTGTGTTTTCTCACTGAACCATTTAGATATAACACAGTTTCACTGATCATGACTTGATGAGTCAGATTCACATTTTTCCTACATGCAGGCACAACTTTCCTGTACTCCACTCACGCCTTCACCCTGCTCAGTGCTGTTATGGAGCGAGCTGCTAACCTACGCTTCCTGGATGTCATGATGGACATGTTTCGTGAGCTGGGGATGCTCAATACACTGCCTGAAGAGAATGAGCCAATTATTTACCACCGTGCAAGGTAACGTATAGTCACTAGTGCCAAGTTATCTCCAAATTAACAACCACAGTCGATCACAGAGTAGATGGGTCAATATATAATTGAGTGACTTTTGAAGTTCATGAGATATATCTTGAATAAATTTTTATTTAAAATAAAAAAAATGTTTTTTACGTTCATTATGATTGTCTTTACACATCCCATAGTTATTTATTATGGAAACAATCACTTATTGATAAAAAATGACTGGATATCATTAAAATGTCAACTAAATAACTGTCCAAATTTGATGACAACCACCTTTTAATTAGCTAAACAATAAAATGAGCTTATTAAAAAATAAATTTGATTGTGTTCTTTTTAAGTTGAGATAATCATGACAGATATTTCTTTTTGGAAAATAATGAATTGCATCCGTGTCTGAGAAATCGCTTTTAACTAAGTTATCCGTTACAAAAACACCTCTCAAGGAATTGTTAAGTCCAATCACATGACCTGCTCCACGTGATGTCATTTCCTCCTGAAGAAAAGACTAGCAAGACTCCAAGGCTTTCTTAGTTCTTTAATATAAAGTAGTGTGTGAGTCAAGTGTGGATTTATGGCATGTCAACAGGTTTACACCTGTAGCATCAACCTTACTACAATATCTTTATAGACAACTTTCAATTTTACTCAACTGTATATATAATATTTTAGAAGAATCTTTCTGTAAAAATGCCATGTGGTGTTTGGTTATAGGTGGCCATGTTGATTTTAGGTCTGAAAACAGCAAAAATGTCAACTATGATACAAAAAGTCCCGCAATTATATATATATATTGACCCAAATCTGTCAGTGTCATCAGAGTAGCAGCTGGTAGATGTTTGTTCCTTTGAGCTTGTTTTGATTGCTCATGTTCAGCAGTGTGCTAAAATCCAGTAGTGAGCTCATATTACCTGTTGATGCTCCTCCACAGATTTTATCATCACAGCAAGAGAGGACGTGTTGTGAACTGCCCCTATGTAGACAACTCCTACAAGTGGGCAGGAGGCGGCTTCCTTTCCACCGTGGGAGACCTGCTGCTGTTCGGTAACGCTCTGCTCTACAGCTACCAGGTGGCCAGCCTGAAGGACACTAAGGGCTTACTTCCTGGCTTCCTCAAGCCCAAAACAGCCATTGAACTGTGGGCACCAGTTGACAAGACAGAGGCCAGCTGGGACAAGGATGGACTGTACGCCCAAGGCTGGCTGGTAGTGGAGCAACTGCAGAAATACGGCGAGTGCAGGAAGCGCAGGCACTACGTGTCGCACACAGGGGGCGCTGTGGGGGCCAGCAGCGTCCTTCTGGTGCTGCCCGGTGAGGAAACAAACCAAGCACAGCCCCCCGTCCTTCCACGAGGAGTAGTGGTCACCATCATAGTAAACATGCAGTCTGTGGGGCTCAACAGCACAGCCCTGAAAATTGCTCACGAGTTTGACAAAGCCAGAAGTGTGAGAGAGTGAGGTGTTTACAGAGATGTGCCAGTTTAGTGAGAAGCATTTCAGATAAATGTCGTGATCTTGTGTAATTTTGATACAGTTTTTCAAATTGTGTGGAGTGGATTTTTTTAATGAAATAAATGTTGTCATGTATTTTATGTACATTTCTGCATTTAAGTATTTTGTATTGATTTCAACATGAGGTAGGGAAGCCATCTTGCCACTAGGGGGCAGCAGTTTACTGACTTTCTAACACCAACAAATTCAGTTGGTACGTTTTATAGAGAAAGTAGTGCATTTCTCTTTAAAAAAAAAAAAAAAAAGGAACACACCAATCCACTACGTTTTATGACAACACATTTGAAAGAAAAAATATAATTTTATACAAAATAGATAAAGTAAACATGGTGTAACTCCAAATTTTCTACATGTTGTTACCTAAAAAGCCCAGATTTTTCCTCGCAGCATCATGGCATGGTTTTGGGGGGGAAAAAAAACAGTGTGTTGACCTACTTCTGTCACTCAATCAGCAGAAGCAAAACACTGTACTAAACTTTCACAATGTACTCAAGGCTGAGCTGACATCAGAGATAACTTTGATCCTATGGCAGTGTTTCGAACTGACTTCCACCTCGAGTTTAACCCAGACTTTTCATGCCTGAGTGACGTTGTAGCCCATCATTTATGCTGATGAGAATTTTAAAGAGTAACTCGCCTGTCTAAGTTTAGTTTCCCCCTCCACAGGCGGTTGTTAGGAAGTGTGGGGGAACACTAGAAGACTAACAAAGTACCAAAAATGCAGCCCAACAAGTTTGAATTCTCTCCTCAGCTCACTGAATTGAAGCAAATTTGATGGCACCACTTTCATTATGCGACTCCTGGGATCTCCTGTGCCCCTGTTTTTAGATTTAAGGGAGCTGATGAATGGCTTGGGATAAGCTAATTATACAGACTCCTACACACACTCCATCACTAAGTTTACTGTGTGAGTGTGTTCTAACATACTCGGATATGTGAGAACAAAATCTCAGTTTTAAAATCTGCAGAGTGATGGAATTGTTGGCATCCTGACTAGTTGGTATGACCTCAAGGGGAAACTATGGTTCAGGGTCAGAATTGGATTTAGGTTTAAGTTAAGAATAGGTTCAAAGTTGAGGTTAGGAAAGAAATGTTGACGGTTGGGTTTAGCGGAGGTTAAAGAATGACAAGGAACTCATAAATATACCAATGTTAGTGTGGATGTTTAGTCTACAACCATAAATCTCACATTCAGATCATTCCATACATTTATTTACATGGTTCAAACTACACTTTGTAAATATAGTTCCGATACAGCACATGGATTGAAATGTAATTTATCTCCGGTAGCAACAAAGCCAACTTCATAGCTGTGTTTCAAAGAAAAAAAAAAAGCTACTCCACAAGGTGTGATTCAATTCTCGCCCACTCACACTTGTTTCACACCCTGTTTGTGTTTGTGTTAATGAATTACACCTTTCTGGAGCGATCAGCGTGAAATCTAGACATCTCATGAGAGGATTAATCAGCTATCGGCTCTTCACCTCGACTTTTAAGGTCAAGGCAGTAGTTTTTTGGGTTTTATTTTCTGTCTGCTGGTCTTATGTAGTCAGATCCAGAACAGTCAACATCCAGCGAGAATTGACACTTATTAGAATAATTTTATCATCCCATCTGACACAACGAAAACAAAAGAGTAAACAAATGTATATTAAAAACAAAAGGAAAGATCATACTCTCGATTTTACTCTCCAGTACTCTTGGTGGTTGTTCTGTTGGCTCTGTTTCCTGGCTTTCAGCGTTCTGTGTGAGGACACAAGTAGTGGTTATTAGCTTTAAAAAACTAGATGCACGCTGTAACTGTATGAGACGCAAAACAAAAACTAACACATCCTAGCACTATTTTTAAGTTGCCTTGGGAACATTGGCAATGCTAAATTCAAAAAGTACTCACTTGCGTACGTAGTAGATAACAACACCCAGTATCGCCAAGATGAGGAGGGCAACAATGACCACGGCTGCAATTAATCCTGCCTCCTTTGCATTCGGGGAAGAGCTAAAGAGCTGGAAGTGCTCACATCTGCTGCCTCTGTAGCTCTCACTGCACCTAAAGTGAAACATGACATAAAAGAATAAGGGAAATTTGAGAAGTGTCCATGTATTTCTGTTTTGAAATGAAACTTCCCCGAAGACACATTCCTTTCTCGAACAGAGTTAAACATTATGTTTTTGTTAAACTTACACACAGGAAAGTGAATCCACAGAAGAGATTTTATAGCATGTCCCTCCATTCATGCAGTAGGCAGCTTCCTTCCCATCACAGAGTTCTCCATGATCTACAGAGACATAATGACATTTAAGGAAAGACAGCTGTAGCAGAGCTCACTTTTTGAAATTATTGGTTGCTTCTGCTGATGATTATTTTTTTAATATTTACCAGCCATCATTTGTAATCGTTAGTCTTCCCGTCTCTACGAACACAAGAAGTATTTTTGAGTAATCTCTCACCATCAGAGAACTTCCAGATGCCAGTAATGAAAGTAAACCTACACATAAGTACATTTTCTTCAATTGAAAGGTGCGTAAACTGACATTAAGCTGTGAGTGAAATATGTATATCATCCCCCTCGCCCCAAATATATATAAAAATCTGCTCTTACCAGCTCGTGAAATCCTTGCTTTTGATGCTTGGCACAGGTCCTCAAGGTAAGTCACACTGACGCTAGGATCTCTGAGCACGCCGTCATGTAGGCGTGTTCCTCCCTTGGACTAAAAAATGTTGTGATTGCAGTTTGTCCACATTGTAAATGGCAAGTTAAACGTCAGGATACTACCCACTGATTTCAGGTAATTTGTTAGTGTGTGTCATAAACAGGGTCATTTGCTGGTGTATGAGCAAATCACAGTGGCATATCAGAAGTTTAAAAAGTCACATTTATATAGTTGACCTCTATGTGATCATAAAATATAGAAAACTTCTGTGTTTGTTCTTGGAGCTATAGTTGGATCATGACCTCCGGCACAGGATGGGTGAGGAAAGCAAATACTGTGCATGTGAACTCTGCATGCACAATAGGTAAGAAACAAATGAATGACTGGTATGCAAAGAAGGCATGAATGGAATCGTGGGAACTTTTTATAGTCTAAGAAAACATTGCAGCACTTCCTTCTGACAGATAATTACTCCTCTGTGCTCTGAACCGTTAGTTGACTCATTAAGCAGCCATTTTTAATTGTTTACTGCTTTTGTAATAAGAAATTGTCTTCTGAGGTATGTACAGTAGTGGCTGGGGTTTCTCAGTTTACAGGGGCCACAATCACTCACTGTGGAGATGTTAAATGGATTTTAATGATATTTCGGTTCGGATAAATGTTTTGTTTTTTAAGAGTAGACTTCAAGTAGCTTCTCCGCACAGGCCTACCATTGATATATTTCACTAGGCTAAACATTTCTAATAGGTCACCATTATTAAAGACTGTGTAACTCATAACTAATGCAGTTATTAATGGTAACAAATCATTCCATAATACTTTATAGATAGATGATAAGCTTCCAGCGAGTTATGGGTTGCCAGGTTGTGAAAAATCCCTTAGATGATGACACCTGCTCTATCCTTTAAATACTTTATCGCTCAAAATCTGTAGCATCTAATATTTTAGTAAATTCTGTCCATTATGTCTAACATAGGGTGTTAAGTATTTGTTGTTCCAACACACGTGATCTCTACTACAGTGGACATGAAACAACAAAGTAGGCATTATTTTAGAAACGATAATGTGCAGAGGAAAAGTGGAGTATAATACACCAGAAATCACAAGTCAGAAACACTTCACAGAGCATTGATAAGGTTGCCGATGTCTCACTCTTCCTTAAGGGCTCGGTGAAATTGGTGGACTGGATCATGTTGTCTGCTATAACAAATCATGGAGATAAAAAAAAAAAGAACAAACCATGGCTTCTATTTTCTGGGTTTTGCTCTTTTTTTAAATGTGCTTGCTGACAGTGGAGATTATTGGTGCAGTTGGTGTCCAGAAGTTACAAAACTGTTGCCAAATTGACCTTAAAAAGTGGTTTTGTTTTCGTGTGATGTTTTATTTTCGACCCACTGTACGCTACCATAGTGGTTCAGTTAGAATGGAAACCCTGTTTGACACTTTCCTCATTCTATACTTGCTTAATATCAATGTTTAATTCCACAGTGCGAGCACGCACTGTGGAATTAAACCACCATTGTGTGGTTTTTTCTGTTGGTTAACTATTGTAGCTACATTGGGAGTACTGTTTGAAATATGTCTGGCCACAGCCGACATACAGCATCCAGTAGGACAATAGAATGTTGTCGTCTTTCTCTTATATCTGTGGCATCATGTCATTTGAGTAAAGCTGCTTTTTAAGGGGCCTTTTATAGTCACTGGTTAAAGGAGTGTCTGTGTACTGGTCAGACTATTTATCATTGTGCTTTAAAGCTTCACCAGACAACAGTGGAACAGCTCGAAACTTTTTTTTAACTTTAAGCATTTTCTAAATGGGAAATATAACAGATTTTTTTTCTCCAAGGCAGAAAAGAGCATCTGCATTTTGCATTTATATTTGTGTTCAGTGTTCTCTGAAATAGGGCAGAATTGCTTTAATTATTCTCCTGTTCATTCTGCCCATTACAAAAAGGCCTTTCTAATAAAGCACCATGATCCAGTACAAGTGAGGAAACGAAATCCACAGTCCTCTTTATGTGCATTAGTATATTTCAAACCTTATCTGAACCTAATATGAGGTTTCAGCTGTATTCGTGAATCATAAGAAGCGAGTATCCACTAAAGCAACTGTCTTCGTGCCACAAAGAAAATCCTTTTTTTCTGTTGTGATCCCTAGCTCAGGAAGGATGGACAGTGTGGGGAAACAAAAGATTGTAAAAATGGTGTTGGAGGTATGCATATTATTTGATTAGATCAGACTGTGGAGGTCTCTTACTGACTACTTACCTGTGAAATGTAAACTGAGTTAATTTCACTTTGGAAGCTCATTAGTGAAGAATCTCTTACTGTCTAGTATGAACATGAGCAATGATTACAGCAAGCAAAATCTGTTTAACTGCACACATATAAAACTCTCAAAAAATGCAGGTTTAGGCTCAACAACAACAAAAACATTTAACATCACAGTTTCATCAGTATTTTTGAGTTATGACAGCTTCTAATGAAATTCAACCAACAAACAAACCGAGTTAGGAACACTAGTCTTTCATCTGCAGTCAGGAGTGTAATTATCATTGCTTAATAAGTGGTGGCATGAACACAGAGTTTTTAAGGACTTTGAATCTTGTAATGAAGTTATCAAATCAACTTTACAACTTTAATTACAATTTTCTATTTAAATTCCTCACAATAATGAGTTGACAATACTACCTCAACACAACTCATCAAAAGAATGTTTGCAACTTAAAAGGTTTATCTAAATTGAAAAAAAAAATCTTGCAACCAATGCATTTAATTTGGTGAATTATTTTGTGTGGGTACTTCAAGGCAGATTTAGAAAAAAAGTGAAAGTATCTGTGAGCATTTGTATGGGCAGCCTTGAAGACTTACTGTACTGAAACTGAAGACCTCATGAGCATGTATTGATGAACTGCTAACTTTTTAATTTGTGTGGTCAGAGCTTTAAATCTCATTAAACAGCGCTGCATTTCTGGGTTTCAGGGGCCTTATTCTTTCTCTTTCTATTAGGATACAACACAAACGTCTCATCAGGTCTACTCTGGGCCTAATCAACACAATTAAACTCGCCACAGAAACACTTTAAGTCTCTGTGAACATTACTCTGGTGATATGTCTTTTATTTTTTTATTTTTTCGTGCGGGTGGGTTGTTATCGCGAGGAGCTCTGGAGCTCAAGAGGTGAAGTGAAGCGAGAGTGTTTTTGTGCGTCGACGCTTCCAGGGTGGCACAGAAACAGGGACGTCTGCAGGCTCCGATGCCTTCACAAGAACACGGACTGCATGTATGCTTTATGTGACATTATTCTCAATGTGTGCGTGTGTGTGTCTTTTTGTCTCATCCCTGTGCGTTGACGGCGCAGCTCGTCACACATCTGTAAACCGCTGGAACCCCCGTTTTCAGCACCTGGACAGCTCCCGGTCGTGAACCTCCGCTGCTTCTTCTTCTTCGTTTTATTATCGGGCACATGGAGTCCCTGATGTGATTGTGGGGGAAGCCCTGCAAGCACATTATGCCTCCCTCCGAAGATGTCGTTCTCCGCCTGATTCAGTGACAGCCCCTCTCGTCGTCTCCGCTGAAGAATGCTGCTTCCAGTCCGGAGGAGGTGTTTTCGTCGTGCGCTATCCTCCGAGAGGCGATACGGGTACTTGGCCAACGCGGATTTCAGGGTAATCGCAGCCTACACACAGCAAGATCCGAGCTTCCCTCACACCGATCATCACCATCAGCAGCAGCAGTGGCGAGGAGGGAGATATTACCATCATCATCATCATCATCATCACTGCGAGGGCAAAGGAGTCACGACCACACTTTAGACAATGTAGAGCAAGACAACGCAAGAGGTTAGTGTGTCTTTTCGAGTCAGTGTTTGATTGGTGTATTTGTGCTGAATGAGGCTGCATGGCCTCTAAACAGCATTATAACTGTTTGTGGTACCTGAGGAAAATACTGCAAATGCATCCTGATCACATTGAATGCACAAAGCCTGCACAGAAACGGTAACACAAATGTTCATGAGATGAAATAGTATAAATTTGCTGTCTTTGTGCAGAACCACCTCCGCTGATGAAGCTACTCACTGTAGGCTGTACTTATAGTAATAAGGGGGAGCGACTCCTCAAGATGCTGATTGTGAAATTCAAGCTCTGTGATACTTGGATTTACCAAAGTCCAGGAATACTTTGCTGTGTAGTGGAGAATCTTTGATCACACTTGGTTTTCCTTTAAAGCGTTTTGGTGTTGGAGCACATCTTATGGCCGCATCAACTGTTTATTGTTTTCCAGAGCATAATGCTAAAGATGCACATTTTTGGGGTGCTGCAGTGACACCGTATCACTGTCAGCCCTTGAATGACCTGTGCGGATTTATCCTGAGTAGCATTTAATCTGCTGTGCTTCACTATATTACTCTCCCGTGGCTGCGAGTGCTGACTCCTCACCTCTGAATGTCCAAAGGTTTGGGGGTTTTTTGCAATTCCTCTTTGTCATTACCCCACATGATTCTAAATCACTGAAGCTGCATTTATTTCTCTTGTTATCAGCCGATTTCTCAATTGGCCTCAGTGGAGATTTCATGTTGAAGCTACATTTGGAGGCTTTCCTGTTCGGTCATGACATGTCTGTTAAGCAGCTGGAAAGGGCTCCCACTGAACCGACTCGGACATCAATGGCTCTCTATCCCATGGCACAAAGAGCTAGCATCCTGCTGCACTTGCTATGCAAGAGGTGTGATGTTCCTCAGCCCCCTGATTCACAGGGTGGAGCGTATATTGGAGGAGATTTAAAATCCATTACAGTTTAGTGCTCCCCAGGAAAATAGTTAAACAGAGCGAAGCTAAAGCTGGAGTTAAGTCAGAGAGTCTTCAGGAAAAAAAAAACATAATTCATTGATAATCCTGGATGCACTTGTAATGCTCAACTGCATATAGATGTTTCACGATTTTGCGAGTAAATGTTTGTTTTTGACCTTGAAAATAGCAGTTGGCAAAACAATCTTCTCACAAAATCTATTTGTTGCTGTTTCTGAAGCCGCCAATCATATCTCAATATCTTTCTCATCCAATGGAGCTTCCCGTGATTTACTACCTGATGTGGTTTTTTTTTCCTGTTGGTATTACTTTGTACTTTTTTGTATTTCCCGTAGGTGTGGTAGGAGCCAGCTCTCTACAGTGGTGAAATCACATTTCACACTTGGGGTCATTCAGCGTGGATGTCTATTTGCAGCAACAAGACCTCAACATGAGCAACACCCAGTAAGTGTAACACCCGCCAGAGTCATCCATGGCTGAGAGAGTGTGAAATCTTAAATCTCTATTTATGAACACGCAGTCTTATGCAAAGGAAATCTCAGCGTGGCAGGATATGATTAACAGAATGGGACCTCCATATTTTCATGCCCCTCCTGTGAGTGACTTTGAACAGGGATCAGTGAGAAAGCGCATCTCGGCCACATCCACTATATTTCTGAGAGCGAAAGACTGGCCGGTCATCTCCAGTCTCCGCTGGCATCTCTTAGCATTCAGGAGGGATGTTCACTTGTCATCTTCTCTTATTAATAATTACTCTGTGTGTGGTCCTCCAGACAGGCCCCGCATTCTGATGACAGCCAGGGTTGGGGCTAAGAGAAGGGAAAAGAGAGCAAGCAGGGGAGTGGAGCTGAGTGGGAGGAAGTGGAGTGGAGTAGTGTGGAGTGGAGTGAGAGGTGAATGCAAAATGGGTTCAGTCAGCTGCATCTTCTGCAAAGAGCGGGATGCTGCTTCCAACTAACAGGGATCTTCGTCGAGCCTCAGACCGGCAGATTAGTGCAGCTGATGGCTGATTACACGTCCACATTAGAACATCTGTAATCAGATATTATAGGGAATGTGTTGACTGGTTAGTAGTACAAAGGCACGATTTAATGCTGCTGAGTGCCGGTGACTCTCTGCAAAGTGACAGATGGGAAACTCTCATGCAGAGAAAGGTCTTTGGAGTTATTTTCACCCCTGCTCTCTTAGACTCGATGCTGTTGTAAATCCCCCCCTCCTCTCTCTGACACACTGTAGCATCGCTGCTCTGGAAACAGTGGGAGGCAGGATGGGAGAATATTAGATGCTCAAATAAAACTAATTCAAAAGGACTCGCCTTAAATATTTCACAAAAACAACAATTCATCTTTCTGTATCTGTCTGTAGTTTAGATTTTAAAAAGTGTATGTGAAGATAAAGGCTAGAAAACACCAAAGAGGCAGAGCTCAGCTTGTTCACCTACTATGGAGATATTTGTACATTTTTTTAATTATTCAGCAAACAAGGAGTGAACATCACACACCCTGAGGAGCCTAGTGGCTTTGAAACAGGTCAGCTTACATTTACTGTAAGTAACAACTACATCATATGACCCAGAGCTGTGCTGCCCTTAACGTTTCAGCATAATGAAGCTATTAGAATATGTCATCTGTTTAGATGTCATCTGTTTAAGCATTCCGGGTTTGTGCTTATCTTATTATTAGCATTTTTAAAGGTATCGTATGGCGAAAAGTAATTTTCATTTTGTTTTGTGATTGTTATAGTGTTGGCATTTAAAGCAAAACCTCTTAAGATATGAAGATATTTACTACCAACTGAGGAACCAATTGTCATGTAGCTCAAACTCTCCATTACCCTGCACTCTCACTGCCCACTGCTTCCATAATGAGCCATTCAGAATGAGCAGCTGCCTCACTGTTCACCAGGTTTAGTTACTTTCTAGAGCTGCTTCTACTAACTCTAAAATGTCACAGCCACAAGTAAAGCACACCTAATCTTCAAGTGAACACAAGAGTCTTCATACACTTTCAGCACCTGAGGTACTGACGACCCAATGAATTGCTTTTATTATTGGTTTTATTGCCGCTACAGAATTAGGAAAACTTTTTGTATTCGCATTGTTCGTGGCTAATGTGACTAACTTCTACATGAGCTTTAATCATATTGCCGACAGCTGGAGCTCTGTTGAAACAGTAAAGCTAAAGGACAACAATCAGAGATGGTGGAGATTTCTAGACAGTTTGACACGACTAATCAAAGACTTGCTTGGGTACTGTGTTTTCATGTTGCCTTTTGTGCTTCAGTCAGTGCACCATGAGCTCATCCAGAGTTTACATCTGTTTACCCTCATTTGCATGTCTTCCTGTTTCTGTTGTCAGGCGACAGAATGTTACAGTGACTGAAATGCAGCACGTTACGACAGCATGTTAACCAGCAGCCATTTAAGAGCCATTTCCAAGCTGTGTCTCTGCACCACTAAACTACAGATTTTATGACAACAATGCTGTCTGACAAACTCACCAAACAATAAGTTGAAATTAACAGCTGTGCAGTATTTCCATGTAAATTGATCACTCAAAGAGAATGTTAGAAGCAGCAGAAAGTCCTGGTCAATCATAGATGCAGAGAGAGTCTTCTTCCTGAAGGGGCATGGACAGCAGGGGTTCAGCTGCATTTAAAATCCATCCATTCTCTATACACCGCTTTATCCTCACTAGGGTCGCGGGGGGTGCTGGAGCCTATCCCAGCTGACTCAGGCGAAGGCAGGGGACACCGTGGACAGGTCGCCAGTCTGTCGCAGGGCCACATATACAGACAGTCACACCTACGGACAATTTAGAGTTATCAATTAGCCTCAGCATGTTTTTGGACTGTGGGAGGAAGCCGGAGTACCCGGAGAAAACCCACGCATACACAGGGAGAACATGAAAACTCCATGCAGAAAGACCCAATTAAACAAAGCCCACCCTGGGAATCGAACCGGGGATCTTCTTGATGCAAGGTGAAAGTGCTAGCCACTCCACCACTGTGCAGCCCTGCATTTAAAATGACAAACACTAAAACAATCTGCTTAGAACAGAGCTAAAATCAGCGGTTATACAGTCATGGTAAAATTAACCATCTGTACAAAATTTTGAACATTCTCAATTTACTAACAAGGAGCATAACATAAGATCTTTAAATGTTATACGCATACATTTATAAAGTACATTTTTCCAGGTTAATGGTAAATTAAATGAATAAAATGAAATATATTCATAACCATTTCTACATAACAATCCTTAAGGTGTAAATTCTCTCATCCAAATTCTAGTCTATTGAAATAAGAGGCAATAATGCATCATGCTTTAATGATTATAGGATTATTCAGTGAATGCACATTTTAAAAATCTATTCCTCCAGTTACAATTAAGTATAATTAAATTGTTTTCCTGCCTGCTATATTTATGTACTTTTACTAACTTAGATTCCTCTTTAGGATAATAAATTGAATGATGATGCAAACTAAAAATGTATTGTTTCTCATTGTTTATGCAGACAAAGCCTGCTATATACTGTCTCTTATTAGCCATACGATAATTTTTTTGAAAATAGTTCCGAACAGATGCACAACTACTCCTGATTATTACTCCTGTTGCTACAAACAACAATGCCCAGCTGTTTTTAGAAACAACTTTTGATCTGTATACATCAAGATTAAACTGACACATTCTTGATATTCATCTGCATTTCTTTTTTTGACAATAAGAAAAATATATCTGCTGTTGGGATGTTAATGTTTAAGACACTCTGCAACAAGTTCAAAGCTGATTCATTTCCTCTATGGAGAGTAAAAAGACAAAAGAACAAAACACCGTCACTTTTCACTGGCGCTGAGGAATTGTCAGTTTCTCCTTGGACCTCAAAATCGCAGGTGCTGCCAAAAATATCTGATCTTACAAATGCACCACTGTGTCAGAGGCTTGTGATGATATTAGGACAGTGAACTGCTGTGCACCACCGAGCAGCTAAGCGTCCACGTACAAACTTATTGGGTAAGACGGACCAGCTGGGTTACAGACGGCAGGGAGCACTCCGAATGACAATGATACCGATGCCCTCTGCAAACCAACAGTTCATGCTGAGGCAGCACTTTAGGATCCATTGAAGTGTCAGAAGCGGAGAATTTATTGCTCAGAATAGGTGATTTAATAAATGAAGTGACAGGCTGTGATCTCATCTTTTATCACCTTGACAGAATGCAGGGCTGCTTTTGATCATTGTTGTGCTGTTTTGGGATCACATGGCGTTCTGTGTTTAGTTTTAGTGTATATTAACAGTAATTTATGCATGAGAAGCTGACTCTTGCACATAAACTCCTCTTTGTAAGCGCTGCCTTCCTTTACGGTCACACCTGGCTGCTTGGGGTTCGGTGTTATGATATAAGACATGTCAGCTGCAGTTTTACAGCCGGTGTGGAAATGTGAAGTAAATCCCACTCAACCACAGCCGCCTCTCAAACTAGAAGGCTATATCTGCTAATATAACACAGAGAACAGTTGGTGTTGGTGATCTCAAACTTCTACCTCAGATTTTGTTTAAGACAAGAGATAACAATGCACAGCAGAATATATAAAAGGCAATTAATTTGTTCTGACATTTTAACAAATTCAACAAGAAATTAATCTAGCTGTAGCCTCAAACTTGATTTAGCCTTAATTCTTATCTTTATGTATTTATGTTTGGACATTATTGACTCATTTTTCACTCACGTTTAACTACAAATTGACAGATTCCCTCTCAACGGGTCTTTTATCACCATTAGGACCTTGTTTGTGTGCACTTGTGTTTGTAGTCAGAGTAAAAATGTATAAATTACTTTCACTTTCTGTTGAGTTCAGCACTATTGGACTTCAGTGGTATTTGAGTACCTTTCTCACAGAAGGCTGCGGGAAACTGAGGCTAGAATAGATTGCAATTGAGTTTCATTGAAACTCCAGAGAGTCTTGCCAAGGAGATATTCATATAGAAAATGCCTAGCAAGGCTTTCTTTTATGTATGTCCAAGAAATGTATAACAAAGGAATATTCCTGTGCAGGATATAAATGATGACGCCATCAAAACCTCATCACACATATTCTCTCTTTAGAATTGAATGTAAATAATTATCGAGCCAGTTATGTTGTGACAAACAGCATTAAACTGCCAAATCAGTCAAATGGATGTAAAGGAGAGCCCTCAGTTTTTTTGAATGTTCTGTTGTAACTTCGGATTAGAGCTTGGTGGCTTATAGTGATGAAATGAGAAATACTGAGGAAATAAATATGGATCGGAGCTTATTCCTCCCATTAATTACAGAGAAAATTAGATTTAGAAACTACAATATTCTCTGAAACATGCAGTCACACATTTATATTGAGGCCATTAAAACATAAAGTAAAGCCTAAGAACTTTTTACTTATTTGACCAATATATTATAGTTAGTCAGTATAATCATTCAATGTTATTATTTTGTGTAATAGCAGCACAGTTTTTGCCCTGACTGCTTCAAAATTTATGAAAATTTGAACTACCAAGTGTTTTATCTTATGATAAGCTGATGTAACCACAGCCTTAAAGCTGGAGTAGGTGGTAATTTTTTGGGTTGTACGCAGAAATTCCAGATTAACATTTCCGCATATTGTAATTCAAACAGTTTGCAAGGAAGTTAGATTCCTGCACAATCGCTTGGTTCCATTTTCAGGTTTTAGAAAATGTACCTTGTGATGGGAGCCTTTGGTTAATAACAGGACATTTCAGACCTGATCAGATGAGATAGCATTGAGAGCAATAAAGTTCACCTTTGGTTGTGGGTTAAATGAGTTAACAGAGGATTTTCATGCAGGAGCGTGTTGGCTCTGATGTTAAGCCAAAGTGAATGCTGAGTTTTGACTTGACTATTTTTATGCATAAAGGCAGAAAGAGGATGAGCTATAAGAGAAAGACTGTATTTTCCAATTGTGGGATTTGTTTATTTGTTTTATTCCCTATTTCCCCAGATTTCTGCCAACTGCAGCTTTCAGACATAATTGTAAAAACAATGCAATGCATTGTTGTGTCAGGGTAGCATTTAGGAACACTAGCTACTATAGAATTGTAGTTTCTGCACCTTGTGGGTTTTAGTTAGCATTAGCTTCTACTCTGCATGGATGTGAAGTGTTCCCTGCAGCCATGCATGCTCTATGTTAACCTTTTTGCTTGCTCGTGGCGTTTGCTAATGTTGCACGCCTTTGAAAACAGCCTAGCCTTTAGCATGCTGCTGGCTGCCCTTGGCTGCATTGTTGAAGGGAGCAGCGTGTTCGGATGTGAAGCTTCCACTCCCTCCCCAGGATGGCAACCAGCCACTCCACTGGGCTCTGCACATAATGGCTCCTGGCCTGCTCTGTGATTGTCTGGAAATGTGATTTTGATGCACTGAACAGTTTGTGTGTGTCATGAATGATTAGCATCCTTGTTGCAGCCAGTCAGATGTGCCAACTCCACGGATAACACAGGGATGCGCCGGCGTGTTTTGTGGCTGGCATGTTAATGTATGGGCGTTTGACCCTCAAGCTGAAACACATCTATAGCTGGACTTGCATAACAAAAGGGTCAAATAATTTAATGGAGAAAGGACATATAGTGAGGACATAGAAAAGAAAAGTTTGTGCTCTAGTCCTTTTGTAGCATATGACAAATGTAGTTCAAGTGTTCTCAGTTTCCTGTGAGAAAAACAAAACAACCTTTCAAGGGAGTCCATTAAACAGCTATTAGTGAAGAAGTAAATCAGGATAAAGAAAGACCTATTTTCCTTTCCAGGCCCGCTTACATTAACATTTAACAGGAAGGTGGGTCTGCTCAGTGATCTTCTGCTAACTGGTTCCTCCCTCTCCGTTTCACCTCCAGCACAGAGGTTGTAGAATTCACCAACCCAGTGGCTTTTGTTCCCTCTGTCTTGTAATCAATGCCTTCCTCCACTGTTAAGTACTCCAGTTATTGATGTCTCCACACTGGCTGAACTGGGACTGCAGCCAAGCAATGTGAGTCTCCTGTTCCAGGGTGACTTCTCCTTGTCCGCTATTGGCTGAGCTCTGCAGGATCACAACCCTCCCTGAATATTTAAGCGTTAAGACCTCGTTGGCAGATAAAATGACATGTTGTCTGATTCTGCCAAATATAGCAAACTTCACAGAGAACATAAAGTGAATAAACAAAGGGAGGGACAAGCAGAATGAAAATATAAATTATCAAATTTAAACCAATTTAGTTGTGCTGGTGTGTTTTGCCAAGCCATTACCTAAAACATACCATAGGTTCCTACAAGTATTTGCCACCATATGCCATTGTTTTTCATTTATTTTCATTATAACAAACAAATGGAAAGCTTTACCTGCAATTCCATTATTTGTTTTTGCAATTCCATTATTTTTAACTCTATAATTCGAGGGTTTTCTTCATATAAGCACAGCGTTTATGTGCTCTAAATTCAGTTTTCATGATTTCCTTTCTTAAATTTTACTTCAGCACTACAGTTTAGAGTGTTTTAGCACACTAGTTTGAAAATAATATTTAAAACATGAGCCTGCATGATTTGAATAAAAATTGTTGTTCACTGCAATGTTTAAGTCTGTAGTGATGAATGGAAACCAATTGCTGCTTGGAAGGTATGAAATCAGTCTAAATTTATGAATGCTGTTGAAAGCAGGAATATAAAGCACATGCTTTTCAGTTACAGGTGCTTTATGTGATGTTTTAATCAATAAACTCTCTCTGTGGTATTGTGAAACAGTCAAAACACCATATTTTCTGTGCTTTGAGACTTTCTTTACTGCCCCCTGCCAATGAGACGTGTAGATCAGCTTGTCATAGCTCTCCAGGTAAATGTGTTTCTATTGAGGGTGCCAACAAGCGCTGAAAATAAGGAATTTCACACTGTATTTTTGTTTTCATTCATCAAAATTAAGCATTGTCCCATTAGTTATAGTCATTCTACCTGGAACATTTTCAAAGTAGCTGCACTGGCTAATTCAAACAAACTGCGCACTTTCATACAACCTTGCTCTGCATCTCTGCCATCTGTGCTGTAGACCTCACCCTACTGCCAACATGCAGATACAAATTTTAGCAACTGTACAATCAGCTAAAACATGCAAAACCACCCACAGTTCATACTCAAAGCAAACACTCGAGTTCTCTGACTATAATGCTGCTCTTGTTGTGATGCGTGTCGTGTGTCACAGGGCCCCTCCCCAGGCTGGAACCTCAGAGCTGGAGGTCATTTCCCAGCAGGTAGAGGAGGAAAACCAGTGTGTGGCCCCTGTCCAGCTGGTCAGCTTCGCCTACAGAGACTTGCCTTTGGCGGCCCTGGACATATCCCTCGCTGGATCTCAGCTCATCTCTAACCCTGATGAAGAGGACAACAGAGAGGGGTGGGTCCCATAAAGTCCGTCCTCCACTTTTTGTTTTCGCTTGGCAGTTTAGCCACAGTTAGCAATAAAAATCTCTTGAGGCAATTATGTTATTAATGAGTACTTGTAACTGTTATAGCCCAAAACAGCAACCTCACTGAGGTCACACAGAAAAAGAGGCACTGTATTCAAGGGATGTGAAACTTATGATTTGTTTCTGAAACGACAAGAAACTGAGCACTTTAATTATCATTATTATCGCTTATCATTTAAATGGCATCAAAGACTGCAAGATTTGGGGAAGCTGGAAACAAATTAGCGCCACGATTATCATTGAAATCTTTCTATAATTAATTTGTATACTAAAAAGCCAAAAATGTAATTAAATATTGATTGATGTTCTGGATATTTTCCCCCACAGGTAAGTAGATACAGATATGGTGTCTGAGACATTGTGCCTTGCTTTTTTCATGAAAGTGCTACATTCATAATTAAGGCAGAATTGCAATTACTGCAATCTATAATCTACCCTGGCAGAGAAAAGCTCTGCCGTCACTCTCTCCATAGCTCGTTATTGCACATGGTAATTACACCTGGCGTATTGAATCATTCCTCATTTTATATTGGAGTCCGCGAGTCGAGGATATTTGGCAATGAATTTATTAGTGTCACCGTGTTAAATGGACAATGTCTCCACTGATGTGTTCATTTCAGCTCAATGACACAGCAATTTCTCTCTAGCAGACAGGCTTCTGTTCACAATGTCGATTTCTGGCAGAAAACAAAGAGTGTTGTTAGCGCCATAGCTTTCCTGAAATGTCAGAGCCCCGTGGCGGTACTGTTTCTGTCCATGTGGTCTGCTTGTCCTGGGTTTCGTGTTGTTTTCTTATCACCATATCGCCATGCTGCAGGCCCAGCGTTCTCAGGACAGGACACACCCCTCCTAGAGCACCCCTGTAGCAAGTGTCCATGGCTCTCCACTCAGGAAGCGTGACTCACAACCCTTTTGGCTCACTGCGATGTTGGCATCCATGCAGAAAAAGTCGACAAACAGCATAAGCTTAATTAGAGCATCCGGCATTTCGCCATCCAAGCCCTGGTGTGTCAGCTGACCGTGTCCGGCTGGACTTTGCCTGGTTTGGCCTGGTCTAGGCCGATGGCTCTGTGGGACAGAGGGCAGGGACAGATGGGTCCTGTCCAATACACCCACTCTCTTCTGTCTTTCTCGTATCACTCTCTTGCTCACAAAACAAACAGAAAACCCACACATAGCAATGCCCCGGCAAAGGGCAGGATCTGGCTGCCCGGCAAAATTACCATCACAGTGGGCACTCTCATATGGCACCATATGATAGCCTGGTCCCCTGGGAGTTGGCACTGTGAGATGGAATATTCGTACAGTGCCAAGACATGTCTCTGGAGGAATGAAAATTCTTCATCATGAAAAGTATGGGGGCATTGGTTCTGATCAGAGAAACACCCTGTTTAAAGACCGAGCTCGAAATATGCAGAAACGCTGTGAAGTCTCACCTGTGTGAGTGTTACGGTATGTTCGATGACCTTTTCAGATTGGAATTCCTGATTTTCAGGTCAGTGGCATTCTTAGACATACCTGTCATTACCCTTTCATACGCACAGCTGTCATTTGGAAGCTCTTTTGGAAAAGCAACAAAGCCACAGCTTGCGGCCGCCTTTGTGACTCATGTGTGTAACATTCAAGGAAGGACATCATGATGGGATGTGTTTTCTGTTGCATGATTATAAATTAATCAAGGCGACCAAAGGCCTTAGTGACGGAGCAGTGAACTGACTAATTTTCCTCTGTTGGCTCTGTAAAATGTTTTTCTCATTGGAATGTACAGCACCGACTCTTCTACTGAGGTTACTGTAGGCTAATTTTAGCACTTTGTAAATGACTGTGCACAAGAATGTAAACCTGCTTTCAGTGCTCCCTTCGCAATGCTGCAGGCGCTCTGTGCATCAGTTTTAGCCATTAGCATGACAGTTAGCTTTCATAAGCAACTGTGACCATTCTTTCACCATGACTTGCAGTATTCATCCGTTATGCCCTTTTCTAGATATGACTATTTTATGTGATAGTAGATATATAAGCAGGTACTTTCTAATAATTTTTTTTTCCTGATTTGATTTGGACGGTCTATATTAATTCCTAGCCACTTTCATATCCATAATCAGAGATTGGCGAAAAGGACTCGTTATTTGTGAAGTGAGTCAAAATCTTTGATGCCGAGGCTTTGGTTTTGTTTCGTTCCATATGCCTGTGCAGGAAAAGAGCAGAAGAATACACACCAGAGATGCACATTTAGTCTCACATAGCAGCTTCTCATGGCTCTTTATCAGGAGACGTGGGTGATTATGTAGGAGGTGGATGTTCTTGCGGACCACAAGGGGCACACACAGTACTTGCAGATTCTGTGCAGTGGTGAGCTGGATGGAGTTATTAATAGATTTTTAGCTGCTCAATCTTCTCCAGAACTTGATGGAAGGTCCAAGGTGAGGGTGGTGTGATTTCACATCCATGACTTAATTATTGTTGTTTTTATTGTGTGTTTTTTTTATCTTAAAATTTAAAAAAAAATGGAGAGATTTCACACTTTTTTCTATTTTTGTGCTTTTATTGTAGAAACCTAACCACCCTTGCAGCAGGGCATTCCTAAAAAGGGCAATAAAAAGGGAATAGACTATTTAATAGACTAGTCTGCTATTTGTGTGTGTGTCAGTGCAAAGTATACACCAACCGACTGTTAAAATGTTTTGGTACTTTAATTATTTTCGTAGTTGAATTAAATTTGGAAGCCCTATTAAACTACTCTACTCAACTATATGTCACAGATATTAGACACAGCATAAGCACAACCAGTTTTGACTGACTGGTTTTAGCAACGGTGCAGCAGCAAGATGAAAAATTCATTCAATTTTCTTCTATCCCTGACCTAAGTGACCTTATGACTAGGTAGAGCCCAGCCTCCTGCAGAGCATCTCCTGAGCTCGTGCTGGGTTATCATTCCTAGATCAGCTTGCTGTCCACAGCAGCAGTAGCATATGCCACTGATCTCCAGGGGCCAGACTCAGAGGTGTGAGGCACTGCAGCAATGACAGATGGTTCATATGGGTCAACCTGCCACTTTGACTGGAAAAGAGAGGAGGCGGAGGGGATAAAGAGAAGGGAGGAATGGAGCAGATGACCTTCCTCCACACTTTCATTCACAAAGCTGCCAGCTGTAGATCACAAGGAAATGCCTCCATTGGAGGAATGTCATTTCTGCCTGTGTTGCGCAGTCGTGTGGGATTAACCCCGCGCCATGACAACCAAAGTTGCTAGCTGATATACCGTGTTAGGTAAAATGTCAGATATTAGATAAGCATATGCATAATGCTCAGATTTCCCCAGTGAAATGAAGTTCTCCAGGCACTTTTCACTGACGGCAATGCATTAATATAGCAGTATGTCAACATGCACATAACCAAACCGAGGCTGGCAGTGCTCAAGGTTGAAGGAAGGTATAATAATTACAGAAATCCAGACTGGAGAATATAACTATGAAGAACGTTGCCAGAGTCTAGCATGAATCTTGGCAGCAGCAATATTTCATGGGGCTTTGGAACCGGAGCCATTGTACCTGTGCTATGTGGACGGATGTCTGAAAAGAGAGCAGGATTTCTTTTTTTCTTCTCCCCTCTGACTCTATTTCAAACACACAGCATAACAGTGCTCTCCATCAAATTGGCTCTCTTGCCTGGCACCATGTGCGACACAATAGATGACATTTGAGTGCAGGGTTTGAGGGTTTGTTAATATTCACAGACATGCAAAGTGTGAGATTGCTTTTTAGGCTGAGAGTGAGAGAGATCAAGTGTCCTGGTGAAAACCCATTTATCAGGGACAGCTTGTCTGCTGCTCCACACATGGAGCCCCATCCATCTCCATTTGCTTAGTGTCTGTGGCCCATTTCTCTGGCAAAGACCAGCGCCGAATCCCCCTCTGCTGGGCTGTATCATGATGTAGGATGCAGGGAGTGAAGAGATGATAGCTGATTGCATTTTGAAACCGCTGGACAGGTCTGATTATACTTGGAAGCTGCATGCATTTTCCTCAAGATGATTTTTAAAAATTGATATACAGTCTGTGCCGTGCTGGATCCTAAACTTTAATTATTGCCACCTGTAATCGATTAGTCCTTTTCATTTGATTTGTCAATTTGCTGCAAGAATTTGTTAATTCCCCAGGCATGAAACTGTAAAAGATTAATTGCAACGAGGAAGGAAATCTCTAAAATGTGCAATTGATTACCAATGATTACTTTATTCAGCATATTTATTGCTTAGCTGGTTTCTTCGCTCAGGGCTCCTTTGCTTCTTTTGGCTGTGATAACACAGATGACTCAGCAGCGGTTACACGGGAAAACATTTAATCAGTTGTTAAGTTGACATTTGTCTTGATTTTTCAGCAGCCTGTGCTTTCTCAGGAAACGGAAACTCTTAGGTTACAAAAATAAAAATAAACAAGTGCATACAGTACATCGAGGGATTAAATGCGTCTTCGAATGTGCGGAGTGAGTTAAGGAACAGGTGTAATGCAGAGCGCTTGAACAGCCTGAATGAGATGAAGTCTTCCAACCTCTGCTGTTCAGTAGCCTGCAGGCGCACAGTTGTGGTCCATTTTCCCCTGCCCGAGCCTGCTGAGTTCAGCAGATTGGTGTGAATTGGTTGAAGTTTATACTGGAGGAACCACAGGGCTATACAGTTATCAGAACAGAGGGAGAGAAACTGCGAGGAGACAGAAGACTGGAGTCGAGAATGTAATTCCACTGAAAAGCCGCTCCTCAGGACTCAAATGTTTCTTGCTGTCAAAGACCTTTAAAAGATTTTTTACCTCTTGAGCCAGAACATCTACTGTGAAAATAATCACTTACATGAAACTACATGTGAAAAATATACCAAGGTTGTAATTTTTAAAACCTTATCAAGGCATGGTAGTAAGGAGGCTCAGGAGGTGATTTTTAGGTTTGAGGAAGAGGAAATATTTTTAGAGCAAAAAGTAAATTTTTTTTGTTGGTTTTCTCTAGATCTTTGTGTTTGTGTAATCCCTGAATCATAAAACTGTGAATGTGAAGCCTAAGAAAACGTTAATATAAATATGCTTAGACCAGGTAGTAACCTCACTTAACAGTCACTTTTTAAACTGCTTAGAAATAGTGTTTTTCTATAAATAATTTACTTTTTTAACTAGAATTTGCAGGTGTACCCACATTAATGAATAGCCACTGAGCAGGATGTGGGTCTTGTCCATGAATTTAATGGCTACCTTAACTATTTTTTTCTCATAGCATGATTAATGATGATTGTATGGCAACTGCCACAGGTCTGAACTCCAATGTGCTGGAATTTTAAGCTGAGCAAAGTCACTCTGTTGTGAATGTGCAAAAAAGACATCAATCAAGAGCTCCAAACAATTATTTAGAGGACTGGAGAGGCAGCTAGAGTGACACTATTTTAGCCTTCTTTTGCAAACTTCATGATGGAGAGGTTAGTGTTTGCAGCTGTTCGTGGCATTTGTGTGTATTTGTGTGCAACAATCGATACCTCAGAGGAGTTGATGGACTTTCACTCATTACTTCTTAATGAATTTCCCCCTTTGCAGCCTTCCCCCTTTCTCTCCCGCTCCATCTGTTAACCCACAAATACACACAGGCACACAAACAGAGCGCCACCTCTCTGGTTTAATTTCCATTTAACTTGTACCTAATGAGTTTACATTGTGTTTTATCCTGTCTCAATTACAGGAGACAGTATAATGAAAGAGATGCTCCTCGTGATAGGATCCCCCATCTCAGTGAGAGTTACTTAGCTGGGGATGGAGCCAAAACTCTGTCCAGTCTGTGTGAATGGGCCCCAGCAGAGCAACCAGACACTTTTGTCCGCGCCAGTCATTCTGCTTAATGTCTTTGTCCGCTTTGTCCGGCTGCAGCGGCCTTCCCTCAGCCGGCATCGTGTACAGCGTGCCATCACTTCTATCGCAGGCCACTATTGATCCGTCTCATGATCTAATCCCCTTCGCTCTGCGCTGCTGCCAGACGCACTTCGATCTCTCCCTCAGTGTGTTACCGCTGCAGCCGCTGGCCTGTTGATGTCTTTATGAAGCTGTCCACACTACACGCTACCCCGCATCTTTCATTTCCTCCACACACAATACCTTTAAAAGTGTGTGTGTGTGTGTGTGTGTGTGTGTGTGTGTGTGTGTGTGTGTGTGTGTGTGTGTGTGTGTGTGTGTGTTCTTGTACTTGCTACATGGTGAGGACCATTTTCTGCATTTAACTATCAAAGTGAGGACATTTTTACAAAGTGAGGACATTTTGGCCGGTCCTCACTTTGAAACAGCCATGTTTGAGGGTGAAGACTTGTTTTTAGAGAACAGGTATGAATTGAGGTTTGGTTAGGGTTAGGGTAAGGATTAAGTTTAGGCAATCAGTTGTGATGGTTAAGGTTAGGGTAAGGCTCTAGGAAATGCATTACGCCTATGGATGTCCTCACTAAGATAGAAGTACAAACATGTGTGTGTGTGTGTGTGTGTGTGTGTGTGTGTGATGTTGTCCAGTGCACGTGTATATGCGTGCATGACCGCTCCTTGAGGCATTACCAATTTCGATCCGAACCCGCCTTGACCCTGAGAGAGAGCGAGGTGATTTTCTTCCTTGGTTTGCTCCACCACTGAAGCAGCCTCACTTCCTCATAAATACTTCAGGTCCTCAGCGTTCAAGGTTTAAAGTGATTTCCCTAAAATTAAGTTTCTGAGCTTGGAGTAATCCATCACTGCCATTTACTCTGCTTCCAGACAGGGTTTTTCTTTACAGGTTTATTAAATTAATACCTTTTCTGCCTGGCTTGTGGGAGAGGTCTGAATGAATTATGATTCTACACAGTGTGAGTTAAATCATGCTTTTCAAACCTGAAGGTAAGTGAGGTGTCTCTCTCTCTCTCTCTTTTGGAGAGTGTGCTGCTCATTCCATCTCTTAACTAATGGTCCACAAATGTCCTGTGAGTGTGTGTCAGGCATATCATTAGGTAAATGTTTCCTTTTCCTGGCTCTTCCCTGCTGGCAGATGGGGTTTGACATTGTTCCCTGGGAACAGATCGAGGCCGGGGGAAAGTCCCCATGCTATTTGCTAATGATAGCTTTACCCTCCACCACCTCGTTGTCACCCCAGGTGTTGAGCCCCTAATCTGTTGGCATTGGCTGGTGGAGAAGGTTGCTGTAGAGGGCTGAGTACACCGGCTAGCCTCTGGGAGAGCACCGGTACACCGTGGCCAAGCTCCAGCCCCTCTGCTGACCTTGGTGAAGGATGGAGAGGTCGTGTCGCTGTGTGTTACAACAGAGGTTCACCTGCAACTGCAAAGTGACGCCACAAACCAGGATCCCCAGTTTCTTTTTTGTTACGATATTACAAAAGCTACTTCTGAGATCAGGGAACAAGCAGACGATAAAGAGAGACTGTAGCATGTCCAATTCCAAACAGATAAATAATTTTGAAGGTAAAATCTGAAGTGAATGTTCCAAATTTAGAGCAATTTAGAGCATCCTTTTCTTCTTACAAATACAGGTGAAAATGGTTCATTATTCAGTTAACTCCACTTGCATTCTTGAGCAACTGATTTGATTAATGACTCATTGTTTTTTGAGTGGACTAAACAACAGAAAAATAAAAACTGAAATGCTCAATTGCAAGTAAACTTAAGTGCAACATTTGAGTGCATGCACGTTTTCTCTCTAAACCGATCATTAGGAATCATAACAATAACTTTAAAGACAAAAAGACAAAAAGGCTCCAGGTATAATAAGTCAGAATTCTCCTTTAACTCAATCTGCATCTTTCTCTGTTCCCTCTTTCTCATTCTTCCTTCTCCAACTCCCCCTCCTTCCTCTCTGGCTCCCTCTCCGGTTCTCTTTTGGATGAATCCCAATGCCTTTGAACTGGCTGCACCCCGCTTCCTCTCTCAGTGTTTGCCTCCTTCATTCTGAGCCGAAGCAAGAGGAGTGTGGAATAAATTGCATCCTCTCTTGTCCTCTGACAGACATTGCCCGTAGCTTTCCTCCTATGGGGGACAGGTGACAACAGATAGTGGCTATTTTAAAAGGATCATACTGCCTTTCTCAGTGTTGCCTCTGAGAAAGGACAGCAACCCTCCACACACACTCACACATTCACCTTCTTTTCTGGAGTACATCTGGTTGGTGTGGAATGCAAAAGGATGGGAAAGCCCCGTGTGGCTCTTGGAGATTTGTCATTATTTATTGACCATAAATCCCCAGGAGTCTCAGTCAGTTTGTCTCTGATTGGAGGAACTTGAAGGGGAGAGTAAGGATGGATTTAAGGCAAGTCTGACACTTAGATCTTCAGGCACAGTGTACCTGGACAAGGAGCAAGTACACCAGGGACACTGACACACTCCAAACTAATGGAAGAAATACAGCAATGCGATGGAAGCTGTATAAAGAACCAGCTGAATCTCCAGTGGGAGTAACACACCAAATGCGGGAATACAAAATTCTCCTTTATTCCTTCAGTCTGATGCAATATGAGTGTGTGAACATTGTCATGGAAAAAAAATGGAATGAAGACATTGTCATCTAGTTAAATAAACATCTTTTAAGCTGTGTGCGACTTCACATTCCGGATGGTGCACGTGCAGCCTGACTGTCATGCCAGGAGAGCTCCATCACGTGGTGGGCCTGCCACCAAGCCGGATGGTCGTAGTCAGTCATCCAGAACTCAAACAAGAGGGGAGCCAGTAAGCTAACTACCAAGGCTGTTCGCAAAACAGTCATCCAGAGTGTCTTATCACCCAGAGGGAAATTACACACCGAAGATTAATCTCTCCAGAACCTCACTTTATTGATTTTGTTGATTTTAACAACTATATAGTCAGTTCTCACTTTTTCTGTGTGCTCTGATATTTTGGGCATTAAATACCCTGCACCTACATATAAAATCACAGGAAAAATTATTATCCCACCATGTTTTGCTGTTCATTTTGTTCATTTTAATGCCTGGTACAACTAAAGGTTCATTTGTTTGGACAAATATAATGATAACAACAACAAAAAAGCTCATTAAGTTCAATTTAAGAGCTGATATCTAGCATTTCACTGTGGTTTTCTTGATAATAATCGAAATCACTTCAGTTCTTACATCAATAGCTATGGCATTGTACTGCCAAAAACAGTGCTTTTAGGTATTCCATGTTTATTGTCTGTCTGTTTTACTCACATGATACACACAAGAGTGAGTACTTGATTGTCTTTGATGACAAGGGTGGTTGAATAATTTTTTTCCATGACTGTATATATATATATATATATATATATATATATATATATATATATATATATATATATATATATATATTTAAATATATTCTGTTGTTGTAGTAAGTAGACTACACTCCTGCTTGATGATGACCTTAAAGGACAGCTTTAATTTGAAGGGAAGGTTGCAGGATAAGGGCAGTGAAGAGCTTTAGAAGGAGATGGAGAAAGGGACAAAGACATAGTCACACCCATGAATTCAAGAACAGAATTATTTCTCACTAGTAGATCATCTCAGTGCTCTGAGAACACGTGTTTATGCGTGGCATTAATTTTAAGAGTGTAAATTAGTTTTGGCATACATGCTCTGCATTTGTATGATTTGCATGCAGAATAGTGCCCTCTGCTGAGAAGTATTTTAAAAAAAAACTTTGACTGAGAGAAAACTAAGCAAAGCCGTGGTTGAACACACGTCAGAATCTGAGCATCTTGACGTTTCTTGTGTTTTACTGGTTTGACTTTGCTCGTTCCCCATCATATCTGCTTTCTGTTCCAGTGGTACTTTTAAAATAGCACCACAACAGCACTCACCATTAATCTTTGTGCACACCTCTCTCTCTGCTTGTGTCTCCCACCTTCTCATCCCCCCAACTCAGATCGAACTGGCTGAAGCCGTGCTGTGGACGGAGAGCAGCTCTGTGGCAGGTCTGTCTGCTGTCGGCAGGCTTCAACTGTTTCCTGGTGGCCTGTGTCATCCTGGTGGTGCTGCTGCTGATGCTGGAGCTGCTCATAGACACCAAGCTGCTGCAGTGTGAGTGATGAAAACCAAGATAATGTGACTTTGAGAACATAATACTGGAGAGGTGGTTTGTTATATTCATTGTTTAAAGTTTTGATTAGCAATAGCTTTCTTGGAGAGGGAGAAAAGTGGACTGCTCAGCACATTTTTTTACTAATTGCTATTTCAAAGGCGCTGGCTCACTGCATACGCTCAAATAAATACCCAAGACAAAGAAGCAGGTTCACTACACCTTAATTAGTGTGAAAGCTGAGCTGCAGGGGAAAAAAAAGTGAACTCATGGATGTGGACGCAGTAAAAAAAAATATACATATATATAGAAAATTATTATAGTGAATGGTGACGTTAATTTTTATTTTATTTAGCATTTATTTAACCAGATTAGTCCCATTGAAATCAAAGATCTCCTTTACAAGGGAGACCTGGCCAAGAGGGCTGCAGCATAGTCATATTAAAAACAGTAAACAATAGATATAATTACTAAAAAAAAACATTAAAACTTGCTCACATATAACACTTGCACACAGACCAGGTAGACTGTAAGGATTTCACCAGAACTCATTCAGTGTAACAAGGACTTGAAGTTTAAGTTCAGATTGTAATTTATTCCAAGCATCAGGCCCAGAAAACATAAATGCTTTCTTGCCCAGCTCAGATCGTACATTCGAGTTAGTTAATGGAGTTAATGTGCACAAATGTACAAACTATACTATACTATACTATACTATACTATACTATACTATACTATATTGTGCATACTCTACTATACTATATTATCCGTGGCAGATCTTCTGTGGGGGTATGGAGGGGCAGTGACCCCCACTGTGATCAGATTGGCCACCCCATGTGCTCCCCCAAAATTTTCGTTGGAAATTTACATTACTGATACTCCGATTTCCAACGCTCATGAACGCAACTTCGTCCAGCCAATAGGAACACAGCTTACTGGAAGTCCAGAGGGCTGGCTTAGTGAAGGAAATTTAGTTTAAAGTTGAAGCAGAAAGTTAACAAAGAAAGTGGAAAACCACCTTCTGATCCCTGAAATCTCTGAGTTTTCACACATAGAACGCCTGAACATGTCAAACTGGTTCCATAGTAGAACCTTCACTGTAAAAACATCATAGTATGGTGTGTTGCTCAAAAAACATTACGACCGGCTGTGTAGGCTCGATGAGGAGAGACACAAAAACAGGACAAATGCTGGTTTCCAGGGGGTTAGGTGGATATTTATTTGAAAGAATAAATTTACAACACAACATATGAGCAGAAAAATCACAAAATCTGTCTTTAGTTCAGCTGAAAATATTAGTTTTTGTCTTTTTTATTGACCAAACTTTTCAGGAAGTAGATGAAGAATAATTAAAGCTCTCATGTAGAAGTCCAACTTATTTTGGATCCTTGTGGTGAGTTTAATCTTAGATAAATCACACATTTTTAATATTTCAGTGTATGCTCTGCAATCTTGATTAGCTTAACAACAAGCTGCTGTTCTGGAAATGTATCTCAATGACCAAAACACAAGATCTGTGGATACTACAAATGTATATTTGAAGGCTATACTTGTAAAAAGCAGTAATATACAGCAGCTTTTGTCTTCAAAAAAGAGAGAGAAAGAGAGAATCAATGTGCAACATGTTTGTGTAGGAAGGTGTAAATACTAGCTGCTAACCTGGCCTCATATGTCTACTGTATGTCACTGATGACCTGTTCCGGGATCTGAGACTCAGATCAATCACGGTCTTGGGAATATAACCCCCTGATTTGTATTCTACAGTTAACACAGAATGTCAGGTGGTCGAAGTTCCAGTCTGACCTGTGTCACCCTAATGTCACCTTTATCTACATCATCCAGCACAGTGTAGACATCCTCATCTATCATAAGTAGAAGGTGAGGGGTGATGGCCTGTTTGATGTCAGAGAACTGACATGCGCGGTCGTGCTCCAGCAGTATCCAAATGCACTGGAGTCTTTACTGTTCTCCTGGGACCGACTGATTGAACAGACAAAGGAAGGGTAAGACAAATGTGTGAAGGGAGATAGCGGACAAAGGAAAATCCAGCAACACAGATTTGGCTGGTGGATGATTGTGGAGTGAGGGGTGGGGGACTGGAGGAAGATGAATGGACTGATAGACAGATCACTGAACACAGCAAACAAAGACAGATGGGGGGAGATGCGACGCGTGAAGAGAAATGCCTCGACTGATAGCTGAGTGTTGTTTGAGTCCGTCCAGAATTAGCCCGATGAATAGACGACAGACACATGCACGTACAGTATAGTGCTGGACTCATATTTATGATGTTGCTTCACACTTCTGTCTGCACATTTACAGCGCCCTCCGTAATTATTGGCACCCCTGGTTAAGATGTGTTCTTTAGCTTTTTTTGAAATGATATAGGACCACAATGAAAAAAAGAGAAAAATCCTACCTTTAATTCAAATGCATTTATTCAGTGGGGGAAAAAATCACACATTAAGAAAAAGTTATTTTACATCAAATCATGTGCGCCACAATTATTAGCAGCCCTGATGTTAATATTTTGTATAACCCCCTTTTGCCAACAAAACAGCACCTAATATTCTCCTATAATACATTTTTCTACAATTTTCAGTGTGAGAGTATGCTTCTGCAATAAAAATTGAATTCAGTTTAAGGCTTTTAACACATCCTAACCAGGGGTGCCAATAATTATGGAGGGCGCTGTATTTATGTGTGTGTTTGAATGTGTTCATTTTCACCACTTTACTGCACTCTGTCAGTGTTGTGGAGCTGATGACAAATATTTGATCGACTAAAACGCAGCATCTATCTTTGACCTCTGCATGCCACATAAGTGCCCGTAAAAATAATCATTTTTTTTCTTCTGTTTTATTCCCTCAGTTAACAATGCATTCCAGTTTGCCAGCATCATCCACTGGATCAGCCTGGCTATTCTCTCCGTGTTCTTCACTGAGGTGAGCCTTTCCCAGCTTGACGCAAAAACAGTCTCACTTACAGCTGATGCAGCGGCCTGTCGATTAATGCTATGTTGTGCAGTACGTGGGGCCAGAGAGGCACGCCGACAGATTCTCATTACAATACTAAGAATGCCATGAAAGGCCCCGTGCCCTCTGTCACAGCATGTTCAGATTCTGATTAGCACATGGGCAACTTCTGCACAGCTGAGAGAAAGATTAAAAACCTTACATCAATACTCACATGACTGGTGTTGTTGGAACTGGCAGGTTTGGTCCCTCTCAGGTTATTTGACTGATCTGCAGCGCAAACATTTTAAAATGCAGATGGGGCTTTTCTGTGCTGCTAGTTTCAAATATTTTCAAGGTCTCAGGTGTACTGTATCGATTACCGTTTCTTTGTAGCCGGCCACATTTGTCTTAGTTCCTTTCACTTGCCCACCTCACTGCTAACTTTTGTTTCAGCTGGAGTTTTCCTCGGCAACAGAGGCTGCCCCTCGGTGCTACACTGAAGCAGTGGAATCAGCGGGTTGACTGGTTTCTGCTCCGGTGTAGCCTTGCATGTCTGCAATGAGAATGGGAGGTTAGGGGATGGCAAGGTGTGTTTGCTTTCCGCAGGCTCTACTGTGTCAGCAGAAGGAGCTAAATGCGGCGTCTGTAATTGTTTGGATGGAATCCTATCACGCTGCCTGTGATGTGTGTGAATGTGATGTCACTGATGAATTACCGCTGGGGGGATGAGAGGAGGGGATGAAATCTCAAGTGCAAATGGCATTTACCGGGACTGTCAGGTTTATTATTGAGACGTAGTACAGATGGTGCTCTGCCTCCATCATCCAGTCTCTCCTGGTCTTGCTGTCCTTGTTTTCTTCCGTCTGTGTAACCCGCTCTCTGTCTCCATATCTGTCCCTCTGACTGTCTCAGACGGTGTTCAGGATCGTGGTGTTGGGGATATGGGATTACATAGAGAACAAAGTAGAGGTAAGCTCCCCTGAGTCCCATTAGTCCTGACACGGGGCCCCTTTCACTGCAGTGTCATTCCCTCAATGTCACAGCTCAGTGTGGCAACTATAGGAGCTCCACCGGTAACCTGAAGTGTTTATTTTATTCAGGTGTTTGATGGAGCTGTCATCGTACTCTCTCTGGCCCCCATGGTGGCCTCTACGGTGGCCAACGGCCCCAGCAGCCCCTGGGACGCTATCGGCCTCATCATCACACTGCGCATCTGGAGGGTCAAGAGGATCATTGACGGTGAGGCTGGGAGGGGCCGGTGTCCCGTGCGTTGTGTCCTTTCCTGTCAGGTCACAGAGATAGATACTGCTCTGTGCTCTCGGCGCTATCGGCTACATTCAATCTTGAGGTTGTTTGCTCAATTAGTTTTTCCTCTTTTTTCATTATTTATTTTTTTTTATCAGCAATGATGGCAGGTCGTGACCTTTCGTAATGGAGCGGTGGCTTCAGTCCTTACAAAAAAGCTGCAAAGAGCATTTTGGAGTAACTCTCATTTAAACCGTGTTGCTCCCCCATGTGGTTTTCAAATAAAGTACAGGATATGTTCAAAGGGTTGACTAGTCAGGGTGAGCAAAGTTTGAACTTTTGTCGTCGCCTCCTACACTAACTGTTGAGAACTATAATACAGTCCAATACACAAATGACTAAAAGCTGACCATAAAATGAGATAATTTGTGTCAGAAACTCTGTTAGAAGTCCTTGTGTGCCATTGAACATGAAACATATGCAGGCTTTTATTTTGATAAAACACTGATCTTCTTGGTTCCACTATGTTAACTAAATACTACATTTAATCAAATTAGGGAGCAGAATTGATGGGTACAAGTCTAAATACTGTTTTTCCATTAAAACTGAGCTTAATTTGTTCTGTTGTTTTAGCCTATGTGCTGCAAGTGAAGGTGGAAATGGAGCTGGAGATCCAGCAGTATGAGAAGGCCAAGGCAGTGAGGGAGGAACAGCTTGATCGCCTTACCCAGATCTGCCAAGAACAGGCGGTATGTCCTCTTATCTGTTTCATATCTTTTCTATTTTCAGCTGCATGTAACCAGCAGAGGGCAGCAAAGTGATGTGAAAGGAAAATATATCTGCACTCTAAAACACATAAAAGCAAACCAACAAACTTGATCTCATAACATCTCCAGATCTCCAGAAGTCTGGATATCAGATAGCCAGTACTGTGCATTAACTGAAGACAACTGACCTCCTCACAATTTAATAGTTATAGTTATATTGTTGTAAGGTAACATTACCCTGCTGAAAAACAAGTTTAACTTTATAAATTTAGGTGTGAGTTACACTTATGCCAGCGTCAAAGAGGAGAGAAAAGTCCACTTTATGTATTATACTTGTGAGATTGGTAATAAAATGATATAATAATATGATATAATGATATAATAAATTACAGTGACTAAAAGTTTCTGTGAGTATTTCTTTGAATGGACACCGTTCTCTCCTGTTCTTTCATTTCTTCTTCTTTCCTTTTAGTTTGAAATCAGGCAGCTGAGGGCCCACCTGGCCCAGCAGGACCTGGATCTGGTAGCAGAGCGTGAGGCAGCCATGCAGATCCACCATATGTGGGGTAAACAGAGCAGCAGTTTCCAGGAGGTGGACGGACTGGCCCCTGGGGCCCCCGAGCATCACAGGCCAGCCAAAGGCAGAGAGCCTGGGGGGCCCACAGGTAACCGTCTGGAACACCCAACCTCTTTGTATTACAGCCTATCAAAGACCTCTGGTCATGGGAGAGAATTCAGGCTGCGCTTTCCATGAGAAACCATCTCCACATGCACACGTGGATGGTTGAATGTAAAGATGTTCAATGTACAGACGGAAGCAGATGTTTATTAAAAAAAAAAAAAAGTTGTCTCATTACTTAAAGGTTGAAGGTTTATCTGGAACACTAAACTATTTATTATTAATGTAATATGTTGGACTACTCTTCAAAGAGACTTTTCTGGTTACCAAAAGAATGAAAAGAAATGATAATCAGGAAAAAAAAAATTCGACACCACTTGCTCCATTCTCCCTGTTAGAGAGTAGGGCTGTTCAGTAGCAGTGAACATCTCACACCGACACAGTGTTGGTGTCCTTTTCTCAAAAACATTAGTCTCAGCGTCCACATAAATATTCTGGTGCCACGCCAGATGGACTATAAACCTTTCACACAGTGACAGGTCATAACTTACAAGACTTAAAGCGACAAAGCGTTGTCAGTACAGGTGATGTCGGGGCTCAAAACACTGAGGCTTTTCCTTTATCAAAGCAGTAAATCACAGTGTGAGCTGCCATACATCTGAGCCGCTGTGTTTCTACTCAGGCAACCTTTTAACTGCACCTGAGACTCGTATACTCGTGGTATTGATCATCTGGAGATGGTTCCTGTCACAGTTTAGGTCGAACAATGAGTGGCCCCCTCCGGAGACACTCATAAAAATGAATATGTGAAACCCAAACATGAATGAACAACGGCTGTAGAACAGTCCTTGAAGACCTTGGAGAGCACTGAAGAGAAACACTTCAGCTGATTTAGTACCTGAGAAACACATCCTCACCAAGAACAGGTAGTTCTAAAACAATTTGTTCATTTATCTAGTAGCAGACTAACATAAATGATAATAATTTTAATCATTATTTTGGAAAACCTTTATCAACTTTAATCTCTGTTTTATATGGTTGTAAAATAAATGCTTTCGGAGTTTTAGTATTTGGTTACAGTCAGACAGCCACACAATTTAAAGATATTTTTCATTGCTCTTTCACATTTTAGAGATTTGGAATTGTCAACAAAGAATGGAAATAATCATTAGTTGCACCCCAAAATTAAGGTGCCACAAGCTTTTACTGTGACATTTTAACCCTCAGTTTTTTGATGTGCTTTGTTCCCGTCACATTTTTCACTGCAGCCCTGCACCTCTATGGAGACAGCTGGCTAGAAGTGGAAAGAAAACTCAAACTCAAAAATGTTTTCTGTGCAATTTGATGCAGTTGTAATACCACAAATCATTAAAAACAACGAATAAAAGTTTAATAATTGTAGTTTACAATTATTGAAAAAGATCTGTAATCAGTATGTAAATTTTCCAAGTGAACAGAAGTGTTACAAAGACTTGTGGGGGGAAAAAATCAAGGCTCCACGTGCTACATGTATTTAACTTTTTACATTTTTACAAACTCTATGAACCAGGGTTGTTTTTACACTTTGCACATGAACTCTACAGAGATATTTCATCACGTTGAATGTATCTTCCCGCTTAAAACTTGCTACTGTTATATACCGATTTTGATTTGCCTTTTCGTATTTGTTAATACATGATCATTTACTCAGGCCTTATAGATCTCCATAGAGGGACTCCTAGTTGTTGACAAAGTGTGTTAAAGTGTGGCTATTATTTGGATTTTAAATGATTCAAAAAGCTACTGATCTTACATTGTACAAAAAAAATCGTATGGTTTAAGTTTTCGTACACAACAAATGATTTACTTTTCACTCTTCCCCCTTTCAGATCATCATGGCCAAGATGACATGAACAACTATATCAGCCAGTACTACAGCGAGCCAAGCAGTGGTGAGCATCAGCAAGCTCCTAATATCTAATCTGCAGCCCATGCAGGATCTTAATATTTTAAGGCCCTTTACTTTGTGCTTGTTGTAGATACAGGGATCCCAGACCCAGCGCGAGTCATCACCACAGCAGCCATAGACGTGCATCTGCCCAACAACCCCAGCCAGCTGCCTTCCTCTCTGGTGAGTGCGGATGCAGTACCGTCCAGCCGTTTGCAGCGTACCGGCAGCTCAGTTAGCGAGGCCTCCACAACCACAGTGTCCCGCACCAGCTTCAGCGCCCGGCAGCACAGCATCAGCAGCCACACACTGGGCTCCAGCATGGACTGCAGCTCCACGGTGCGCGAGGCCTCCACCTCCACGGACTACAGCGACCAACGCTGCTACCCTCCACCCTACAGCAGCCCTCTGGCCCTGGGAACTCAGCCACGAGGGAGTCCCAGCGCTGTGGTCCAGGAGCTGCTCTCCTCTCTGTCTGAGGACTCCTGTCTCACCCAGAAGGGCCTGGACCCTGTCAACCTTAAACCACCCAGCCCGACAGGCTCCACAAAAACCAGCCCCGAGCTGGAGCACAGGGTCAACATCTACAACAAGAGGAACCAGGAGAGCCGAGTCGGCCTCCACTCCAAGACAGTCATCCATCTGCAGGGTAACGAGCCTTTCCTGGAGGAGAAGTACAGGATGATGGGGCCGGTAGAAACTCCAGTCAACCGCCTATCAGAGACATAAGACTCTGCAAAACATGTGGAACTTCACCAGACTTCAGATCAGCTGCAAAAATTAATGCTCTACTAAACTCCCAAGTTGTTGGGAGTCACTGGCACATAAACAATGTCTGTCATCCTCTTTGTGAAGCTGGAAATGAGAGAATGAACTTCCCAGAGCAGCACAGAGGGCATGGACGACAGACTTGTTATCAGGCAACACTTATCAGGAAATGACACTCACAAAAAACACTTTTACTTTTACCAAAAGAAACCAGCAATGGGGCTCGAGTCCGAAAACTTTCAGACAACCCTGCGTAGAAAATTTGGCTTTTGATATGTTGTAGTTGGATTTCTATCTAGGAAGTGAGCCCTGAGAGAGGTTGGTGCTGAGGGCTTAGATCCTCTGATACACTCTGTAGGATGTGGAGATGCTGGAAGGGTTTAGTGGACAACCAGACTGAATTTTTTCCCTAGAAAAATGTCACGGATTTACCAAAAGTGCGAGTGTTTGAGCTGTTTTGGTGGTCAGTTAGTGTCTCCAAACTCACAAAGAACAGTCCTCTTTGATGGACTGCTGCAGGGTACATTGGATCTGTCTCAACTTCTTTCTAATCTTTGTCTTTCTATATTAATGTTAACATTTTTATCTAAATTCTGTAAGTGGAAAGAGTGCAGAATCCTTTTGACTGATGGATGATTCACATGAGTTTTTTTTTTTTCCAGGTGCCATGACTGGAAGCTGACCAAACCCAGCTGAGTTTACCGAAATTTTTCAAATTACAGCATGACCCTCACGTAATTAACTGAAACTCCACCTGCACATGATAGATTTCCTATCATTCAGGTCTAAAATAACCTTTATAAGAACTGATTTTAATGTTTAGAAGTTGTGTAAATATTTCTGGATGGGTCTGGTCATCATATCACAGCCGAAAATAGTGAGGGACTTGAATAAAATGATGAAAAGAAAAGTACAGCATGAACCTTTCAGATTTGCCACCATATTGCAAACTAACCCTGTTTATTGTTCTGTCAACAGGCACTTTCTATCTTGGTTATGGAAAGACAGCACTGCAAAATGAACCCAATAAAGGGGAAACATGGCAAATTCAGGAAACTGGTTCTCAGTTGTCAATTTAATGCGTTATTTTGTAGAACAGTTGTGGGTTAGCAGGAAGAGCTGCATCTTACAATCAGCTACATTAGAGTTAAGCATTCCCAAAGATGTCCTAGAATTAAATACAAATTACAACACTTGTACTACAGAAAGAAAAAATATCCCCCTACCAAATAAGTACAACTTATCCATTGATATGTAACCTTACATACTACAATATATATATAAAAACTAGCTTGTATTTCTTAGTTGAGAGAAGAAGACTGCCAACTTCAGAAATGTGTTAAGGCGGTGGCTGCGTTTTCCGTTGATCTGTTCTTGCGGCATTGTTGAGCTGTACGATGAACATTTGGTGGGACTTTGTTTCTTTTCACTTGCTCAGACTTTCAGTCATCTCAGGAACAGCCTGAAGAGAAAACAGTGCAGAAACATAACATAATGTTTGAGCAGCATTACAGCAGGACTAATAATTACAGCAAATATATTCTGTTTACTGCACTCCTGAAAGCCCAAACTACATGTTTGCTGCATTGGCACAGAATACTTTTAAATTAATTACTTGTTATGAAGACCTAAACATCCTGCAGAAATCATTCTGGCATAAACTCAACTTACAATATATCTGCATTAGTAACTGCTGACATTTTTCCAGGGTTTGAGAATAAATATTCACCAGCACCTGTCATTTTCACCCCCAGCGTATTCCATATCATGACATTTATGACTTCATTACACAAACCCTTGTGCATGCTGCTGCTCACTGTATAATTTAGCACACTGAGATTCATCACGACCACAGGACGCTGCAGGTCTGTAAACATTTACCAGCGCTTCTGTTTTGGATAAATGCAGAGAAATATTCTACAAGGAGGCCACCCAGCCCATAAATAAACATGTTGATAATGCAAGTTGTGTAGCTTTAAAGAAGACAGATTCTTTTGTGGTAAATATGAGTGCAAAATTATTCAAATGGCTCCTTGAGAGAGCAGCAACTTCAAAACAGAATCATCAGTCACTGCCACAGTTAGTGCGGGGTATCAATTGTCAATTTGGGGGAAAAGTAGAGAGCCCATCCATTTTAATCAGTTATCTGAGGAGTGATCACTTGTAAGATGATCTCACCCAGTCGGTCACAACTCTACTGCCACTAGCCATTATTACTAATCACTTCTACAGAGTTTGCCAGGACACCTGGGCTGCACAGGCACTACTGAGGGGCTAAATAAAACATGACCAACAGGACACGGATGAAAATATAACCTACTAGCCTTTCAAAGGCAGCGTTGAACTCCAGTGTTACTCGTGCCAACACACCTGGCTCACTACCGCCGAGTACCAGCTCGACACGAGAACGCAACTGAGCGTATAAGTGGCCTGGCAAGAAGAGGCCGAACACAAAACCGAAGCCAACTTTGATGCAACTATCGATCAGTTTTTATATCTTTAGACACGTTAATGTGTTTCTGTCTGAGCAGCGACTTCCAGCCAGAACGCTCCTCGGATTAATTCAAGAACTTAATAATTCAACAGTTGCACATTTCCATTAGGTGGAATAAAGCATCGTGCAAAATTTATCAGTGAGAAAGCAAATGTTATATTCCGACTGTCTCTCAGGACTCTGTTAGCTATTAAAACACCCAAAGTAAGTCCAGGCACTGCTCGGTTGCTTCATAATGTGGGGAAGTAGTGACATTATTATGGCAATATTAATACCAGACGCTCACCTTGAAAAGATCGGCTACCAAGCCGTAGTCAGCCACCTGGAAAATGGGAGCCTCAGGGTCCTTGTTGATAGCAACAATAGTCTGAATAACAAAAAACATGCATACACAACAAAATGAGACAACACAAATAATAAGATTACTATTACTACAAAGCAAATGTAGAAATGTGGCATATTATGGAAATAGCTTCAGAAACAACCCCAGTTTCAAATGTTGCGTAGTTTCTTTCTATCAATAGCATCAGATTTACCACAATGTGTCCGACCAAACTCAAAAGGCTAATACCACATAATACAACACATATTCAGCAAAGCTAATATTATAATTAAATTAAATATTTCTGTTTATTTCAAGAAAAAAAAAGAGAAAACTAGAAAATGGCAAGAAAAGGGATGTTATGGAAATCTGCCCATGTGGCTTTAGAGACTTTACCTTGCTGTCTTTCATTCCAGCCAGATGTTGGATAGCCCCAGAGATACCAACAGCAATGTACAACTCCTGTGGACACGAACAGAAGACAGCCAGACAAGTGTTACATGCTGGTAGACATGAAGCGCAGATGTACCTCAGGGTCTGATGGCATAATGTAATCTATCAGAGGGTGCTGGGGGCAAGCGTGCAAAAGGTCAGCCATGCATCCCCCCAAACCTGCAGGGAAAACCATCTCTTGCTCTCAGTTTAATGCACTGCCATATAAATATTTCAGCGTATAGCTACTGTTGCAACTGTAGTCTCAGATGGATGAAGCATCAACATGTAAACACAACAGCACCTCACCTCTGCAGAAAATTCAGAAAAAGCCCTATTCTACCAGTCCCACACCGATCACAGAAACCACTGGTTCAGATTTTTATAAACCAATATAGAAAACACAAGATATTCATGGGTGAGTGTTAAAACTGAAGGACAAAGCACTATACTTTCAGTCATTCCAACTGGAAAAATATGTCCATTTTGCTAAAATAACCAAACAAGACCATCTGTGCAGCTGTGTGGGTCGTCCAATGTCTTCTTTACACACAGCACTAACTGCTTCTCATTTAGATGAACACACTCACATACATTTCACAATTTCACTTCAATCCTGCCAAGTAGTTTCTCGAAAACACATAAACCCTGTAAGTCTGCTGTGGTGATATTTGACAGCTTTGATTACAGTGAAAATTCAGATTAACCACTGTTCAAAGACACTTAACTCTGATTGTTTCCACTACATTACCACAGTAGATATTCTAAATGTGAATAAAATGTGAATCTTTCAATTTTCTGAATACACTACACATTTTTAGAGTCTTGGGCTAAAAAAAACAAACTAGATTTAAATTAGATTTAATTAACCTAGCCAAATTCCACAAGCTTGTCATAACATTTAGAAAATCCAATTTGGACAGTCTGGCCTGGTCTGAGGCTCTGACCAGACATGCACTGCATTCTGCTTTAATGGATCAGCTAAATCATTTAAGGCCTTAAATGTGACATCATGCACATTTCCCAAGGTCTAATGTGTGGATAATCACAGCCAGGGTAACCGGGCTGAAGCCCATAATGGGAGGTTAACCTGTTTAAAGGAGACGAGCAGCCACCATGATCTTACTGAACTGCTGTGTGAAGACTAACAGACATTCATCAAAAGCAAACGCACACACCGACACTGAGTTTAAGTGCTGCCTACCGCTGACTTTGACTTTTGAATACAGTCATGTCTTGATAAGCTGTGAAATATTGAAGAAATTCAAATAATCTCTTCAGAAATGGAACAACTTACTGGTGCTACAATCTTGCCAGTTTGTCCAACCTGCATGTCATTAGGGACATACCCAGCATCCACGGCAGCTCTGGATGCACCAACTGGAAAAAGAATAAAATGCAACTTAACGCCAAGTAAGAACAGCCATAAAGGCAATAATTGTCACAGATGTTCCTATAATACCTGCAGCATTGAGTTTGTCAGCAAGGTCATAAAGCAGCTGGAAGTTTTCCCCGCTCTTCAAGCCCCTTCCTGGAAAAAGAACACTATTAGTCTACTTCAACAAAGAAAATACTGAAAAGAACTCTTAGCCTTGAAAAACTAAATTTAATCTTAATCCTTTCAATTATATAATACTAAGGACATCCTATGATGAATATAGTTGAACAATGCTTTGAAAAACACGCAGACGGTGGATTTGCTGAGAAATTAACTCTCAGAATTCATCTTCCAACAACCCACGATGTGGATTTGAATTTCATCCTTTGTGACATGACTTCAGACATCAGAGATAGATGGACTGTTATTGCATACCTCCTGACACCACAACCTTTGCACTTGTCAGCTCTGGACGGTCGCTCTTTGACAGATTCTGTTCCAACCACTCAGAAATTCCAGCGGGAGAAGCAGCAGCCACTACAGATCAGAGGACCACCGAATGACAGGCGAGAATAAAAAGTGGCAATGACAATAAGGTTTGGTCAGATATACTGTATCTTTATTTGTTTGTGTTATTAAACAACATCTAGAATTTAAGCCACTTCTTTAGCATGTACCAAAGCAGAGCAGGATAAATCTGTAAGCTACTTCACCTTCCTCTGATGCAGCACTGCCTCCCTCCGTTGCAGCTGCCTCAAAAGACGTCCCTCTGACGGTGAAGACCTTGATTGGCTCATTACATTTCACAGTGCTGAGGGCATTACCTACATAAGTCAAACATTACTAATTAACAGAAACATTCAATTATAAATAAAACATAACTGCCAGAACTTAACTATATCAGAAAAACAGACTTCAAAAGATCCCATGATATTTCTACTGATGACTGATTATACTAGTCACTAAATAGGACAAATAAAATTCAAGCTCTATATGATAATGCACTAAAAAAAAAAGGTTTACCAGCATAGATGGTCCTGACGAAAGTATCTGGAGATTTGATCTCAATAATGTCTGAAACTGGGGCAACATCCAACTTGGCAGCCACTCTGGGAAGCAGGTTCTACAAAATACAAAGTGGAATTACGGTTCATAGACATGTAAATATGACTGACCGAAACATTGGTACAAAGAGTTTAGTAAATAGCAGAATTTTCATAAAATAGCAACATAACATCATCCATATGAACATCAGAACTTGAATTGAAGTATGTGTAGCAGAAATTTACATTCACAAGGTGGCTGGATGACAAATGCATTTTAAAATATATAAATAATAACAACAAATTCATCAATAACGGAGCTCTTACTCTTCCATGACTTACCTTTCCGAAAGCAGATGCACCAGCACAGATGTGAGTGAAGTTGAATTGCTTTTGTGTTTGCAGGATAAGAGGAGTCAGCTCCTCTGAAATAAAGAATCATGAAGCAGAAGCGCAGTTAGGTTGCCTGTAGGCTAAACAATAGATGCAACAAAGCCTGTTCTAGCAATTTAAACATCTGAGCAGGGGAATCAAGCGAACAACAACGTCTTCTTCTTTAGTTACTGTACTACTGGCAAGATGTCCGTGAGCAAGTTACGCACAACATCAGCTGCAAGTATGAGGGACTGTACAAAAAAAGGTATCTTATTGCTCTGTAAGTGAAGGATAAATAAACAACAGGCTTTAAGTGTAACATACCTGGCAGGCTCCCTTTGTACGAATCATGCTGGGCCACCAGAACCTTCTTCACACCGTGAACTTTGCTGATTTCCTCCACAACCTAAAAACCAGAGAAAAAACATTTCATGTTTACAAGTTTCCCAGTGACCTTTGAATGTTGTTTTGAATTAATCACAATCCATATATGCAACTGTATCTTCATGCACTGTGGTATAGCTAAAACAACATCGCAAACACAACACGTCAAAAGCTTTGCACACCTTTGCACAGTTTGTTCCAGCAACCAGACATGACACCTCTCCACCCACTTTAGAGGCAGCAGTGATGGCATTGAGTGTGATGGGGGTCAGCTTGTCATTGTTGTGCTCTGCTACAACCAAGGTGCTTTGGAACCTCTGGAGGATACCAGTCTGTTGAAGAGGACATTGTCAACGTCAATAAAATGAACCGTATGTCAGTAAAAACAAATGTATTTAGAAGGCACTGCCTGTTAAATGGGTTTGTTATATTTGACCTAAGTTATCAAACACTTGAGTAACATTTTCATCTTTATCATTTGAGGAAAAATGAAGAAGGCAGTACCTTAGTACATATATCATTCCTACAATGGTGCTATTAATGTTTTCAAATCTTTATTAGATATTGCTGGGTAAGTGCAAAATACAAAGTCAGTCAGGTGTTATTATTCAACAATGAATTCTGGATGAAAAAGGCATCAGACATAGCTCATCTTTTTAATCTTAAAATTCACTACGTAGTCTCATATGAATACTTTCCAAGATGAGTTGGGCATTAAAATGTGTTGCAATGTTACTCTGAGAGAATTATTTGCTGCATGTGTACTATCTAACTACTGCGTATGTCAGGTAGTACAAATAGGTTTTGTTGTTTTGCAGTCTCAGATCATTTATGCAACTTATAGTGCAGTACAGTATGGGGTTAATGTACACGTAATGCTAGGACAGTGGGCAAACAGGAGTGTGCAGCTCCTGAAGCAGCTGCATCTGTCAACGTGAAACAGGAAAATACCAGCCTCATCTGGAAACGATCAGTTCTTAAAGGTCATTCAGATAAAGTCAAGCAAATAGACAATAAATAAAATGACACACGTTATGTTTCACCGTGTTATTTAGTGCTACACAGCTTACAGTAAGATAGTTTGTCTTGGTGACTCCTGTCAATGACAATTTAACAGTTTCGTAACTCCGAACAGAGAGCTTTCATAACCACTAGGCTAGTAATGCTAACATTTACTAGCATTAACATCATAAACATAAACAAACATATTCAAGTCATTTCACACTGTAGCGTATACACACAGTTACAGTCATATTAGGTCAACAGGTAGTGTTACACGTGCTAATTCTAACTAGCACTGCTACTTGTTAGACTAGCATGGCTAGCTAAAGTTAAGCGAAAGTCTAGCTGTGCAGAGCTAGCTACCTGGCAGCTGCTGCAAATAAAAGCGAGTGAGGTACATGGCACGTCCGTGTTCTTAATCTGCTATAAACAACTGAAATCATGTCTGAGTGTAAGTTAGAGCAGTCACAGCCTTACCAATTGTTTCAGACTCGTCTTATTGAAAGCCCTGTTCATCTTGGACCGTTGTTGCTGTTCTGTGCTCCAAGTGCTGCAGACAGAACTGAGCCAAAGGTCGGACGAGATTTGACAGGATTTCTCGCGAGATGTACTGTTACAGAACTCTCTCTCTCCTCTCTGTCTCTCTGTCCGACATTCAATTATCTCGCAAGAAATCTATCTGCAAAAATAAACAGTAGCTCAATCCCTGGTTTTCCCATCAAAACATGTTTCTTATTTGGGACATTCTGTTCAGTTTTCCCCTCCAACACTAAATAAAGCAAAGCAGAGAAACGCTTTATTCTGCTCTGGAAAGATCATCATTTTTCTGCCCACAGTATTTTCTTAATTGTATGGTGCTGCTACCACTGTTTGTCTGTCTGAACAATTGACCTGGCAGCAAGTAACCTACAGAAATAAAACATAATAAGAAAATAAATGATGTATTTCTTAAAAATGATCAAATATCAGTGCACATTTATACATTTATTTTTTTTGAAAATGAAAAATTCCATTTTATGCTGCTGTAACCTCTTTCATAAGCAACTTGAAGGACTGAAGATCTGCAAGAGAAGTTGGGTAAATTGTCATATTTCATAGTGGTGGAAGAAATATTCAGATCGTTTACTTAAGCTTAAGTGTCAATACAACAATAAGAACCTGTTTCACTAAGCCCTGCAGGAAAAACTCAGTGAAGAAAGAGAGCAGCAAACTGAAGTTGAACTACTAAAGTAAAATTATCAATCTGATACCTCTGACTGATAAATCATTGCATTATAGCTTTGTAGCTGCTGCAGGCTTTAACTATATTTTCCATACAGTTTTATAGGAAATTATTATTTTACAACAAAGGCAGATGAATCTGAGTTGACTGAGATGATTAACCCGAGAAGAATGAAGAAAAAGCAATTTCCGATACCCAAATCTGCTTTTACTTGGTGGACTTTTTCTCTAATCTTTGATTTTTGAGGAGACACTTGAACATTTTATTGAAATAAAACCATGTGAGATGTTTAGAGGTATAAATCAGTGTTGGGTGGAGCTGTTGACAGGTCAGAATCTGAAACGGGAGCCAGATTTTGATGCGACACAGACTTTTGTAAAAATTCAGAAATCACAACGGTTGGGAAGCATTTGTTGAATCTTTAACAATGTGTTTTATTTTAGAAGCTTTTATAGTATCTGTTGTGTAAAATCTTTGACTTAAATGCATCTACTAGCTAAATAAATGTAGCACATTAGAAGGTCCCTCTGAATTAAAGTGAAGATTTAAAGAGAAAACAACAACAAATACTTTCGCCTTGGAGCAAGAAGATCCCTGATTCGAGACCCCTCCTGAGCCCGGGATCTTTCTGCATGGAGTTTGCATGTTCTCCCTGTGCATGCGTGGGTTTTCTCCAGGTACTCCGGCTTCCTCCCACAGTCCAAAAACATGCTGAGGTTAATTGGTTACTCTAAATTGCCCGTAGGTGTGAATGTGAGCGTGATTGTGTGTCTGTATATGTAGCCCTGCGACAGACTGGCGACCTGTCCAGGGTGTCCCCTGCCGTCTCCCAAGTCAGCTGGGATAGGCTCCAGCACCCCCCGCAACCCTAGTGAGGATAAAGCTGTGTATAGAGAATGGATGGATGGATGGATGGATGGATGGATGGATGGACAACAACAAATGAAAATACTCAAGTACAACAGAAGCAACCTGCCTTCAAGTTGAACTGGAGCACATACCTTGGCTTTACATGGCAATTACAGGCATGAAGTATTCTGTTTTTCAGTATTTTTCTCTCTGCAAGAGGAGGCAGACAAAGACAGAAGGAGAAAAGAAAAATGGGAATTAAAAGAAAAAGACCCTATATAATGCACTCCGCTTCTCAGTGGGTTAGTGACTGACTGATTTCATAAATCTTTAATTTACCTGCCATTAGTTTATAATATGTTGATTGACTGGAATGATATTCTTCCATAAAGAGTAAAGAAGTTCATCCAAGCATAAAATATCCATTTGTGAACTGGAATTCAAGACATTTATATTATATTTCCTCCAGTAGAGGGCTCTCTACAGTGGCCTGAATGTCGGTTGTCACTTAAAGCAAACAAAAAACACGTATTTTAAAACAGTATGCAACAAAAATGTAACCAAACATAAATCTTATGATAACATGAATGTTAATAAACGTTTTTTGAACAATTTCAAAACGATGTTTATAATATCCAAACATGCTGGCCTTACTACAAAAAACACAGAAAAAAATAAGAAAAAGACAGCATCACAGGAATAGAATTAGTTTGCCATAAATAACACATTTTTGCTCCATAAATAAATTTTAAGTTAACATGAAACCAGAAGGAAATAACAACAGTTGGATGTAAAGTCACACTTGATATGTTCCTATTAGTTGTTTAACAACTTCAAGGAGGAAAACTCACATCTAGACATGTGGCCTGGGCAAAGAGATCAACACAAATGCTGTGAAAGAAAGCCAAAGAAGTTAAAGAGTGAAAGAAAAGGAGCAGGGGTCCATGCAGGAGGAGATTTGCATGGCACCCTCTCTCCCCGGACCCACAGAGGTCCAGGTCTGCAGACGTCACTGGTCGATGATCTTTGTTTTCTCCCCACCTCTCCGAGCAGGAATACAAGTTTATCATCCAGCAGAGACGGGACGCTCTCCTCTGCCGTTCCTCTTCCCCATCTGTCGGCTTGCACTCGGCTACTTCTCCTGTATGGTGGATATCCTGCTTAACACTTCTTTCTTGGATGATATGGGGGATCATTCCAAAAGTAAGGCACTTTTTATTCCACTTCCTCTTATTTCCTGTGGCTTTTTATTTCCACTTTAGTCGGTGTTTAGTTTCCAAACCTGTACAATTAATCGCTGGATGAATGTGCATCTGTGCGTAAAAATGACCGAAAACTATCAGACACACAATATCCTGAAAATAACTTGTCACATTTGGGGTGCTCATGTCTCTAAAGCAATATTTTTTTTAAACTCTCGCGGCCTCTTTATAATAATTCTACAATATTATTTTAAAGGATCTACATATTTTTTGTGCACAATATTCTCTCTGTAAAATTAAAAAGGGTTTAACGGGGATGTCAGGAGGATTAGAAGAGCGCACACAGCCTTGCATTAACGCGTTCCCACTCCGCAGAGAAGTCGGGAATCGCAATGTGTGTGGGCTGTGGAAGTCAGATACACGACCAGTACATCCTGAGAGTCTCCCCGGACCTGGAGTGGCATGCAGCCTGCCTCAAGTGTGCAGAGTGCAGCCAGTATCTGGACGAAACCTGCACTTGCTTCGTTCGGGACGGAAAGACTTACTGTAAAAGAGATTACGCAAGGTAGGAGCTCGCTGACTTTTGTTTTTGTATTATTTCTGCTTATTATGGCATATATTTGTGAGAAGAAAATAAATGTAGAAGGCCAAATGCGTTGAGATAAAATAATATTCAGACCTAAATCAAGACGCATGGTGATGAAAGTGAGCAAAATTGCGCATCATAAAGTGCAAACTTTAATCAGATTTCTGTTTCACATTTACATTTTTTTTAATCTTTTCCTGTAATTATTATACCAAGTAATAGCTTTGTCCTCGTTCTGTCCGGTGCATGATCCAAAATCAGCATCAGATTTGTTTAAATCGAGGTATCGTGTATTGCACCAGTAGCTGCATCTCCGTGCTCCATTTTCCAGGTTATTTGGCATCAAATGCGCAAAGTGTAACATGGGCTTCTGCAGCAGCGACCTGGTGATGAGAGCCCGGGACAACGTGTATCACATGGAGTGTTTTCGGTGCTCGGTGTGCAGCCGGCACCTCCTGCCGGGGGACGAGTTCTCCCTGCAGGACGACGAGCTGCTGTGCCGGGCGGACCACGGCTTGCTGGTGGAGAGGGCCTCTGCAGGGAGCCCGCTGAGCCCCGGGAACATCCACAGCAGACCGTTGCACATCTCAGGTACGAGCTGGATCTCTGCACACACCAGGAAATTATTATTATTATTGTTAGTATTATTATTAATATTAATTTTCTGGTATGTGCAGAGTATTCGTATTATTGTTATTATGCAGGAAGTTGTGTATTTCTTGCAAAACTGTGTTAATTTTGAAGGCAAAATCTGAGTCCACTAAATAATCATAATTCTTTTATGTGAATCCACATATAGGTTTCGATCAGACATGTCCATATTATTCACTATTTCATTCCATGTTTGGCCTCAAGATTTAAACTTCCTGCGTCTTTGGAACCATAAAGACTTTGCAGCAGCCTAATAATCAGCAGAGCTCATATTTTCATTTTCATAACGACCCACTGTGAAAATTCTATATTCCACTGGCTATTTAGTGCTTTAATTTCGTGTCTACTATTTCTGGATGTCAAACAGTAATTTAAATTATTTTTGCTCTACCCTCAGACCCAGTGTCGGTCCGGCACCCACCTCATCACCGCAACCACGTCCACAAACAGTCCGAGAAGACCACCAGAGTCCGGACGGTGCTGAACGAGAAGCAGCTCCACACCCTGCGGACCTGCTACAACGCCAACCCGAGGCCGGACGCCCTGATGAAGGAGCAGCTGGTGGAGATGACCGGCCTGAGCCCCAGAGTGATCCGCGTCTGGTTCCAGAACAAGCGCTGCAAGGACAAGAAGAGGTCCATCCTGATGAAGCAGCTCCAGCAGCAGCAACCCAGCGACAAAACCGTGAGGAAAAACACATTTTTACACTAAACTTTTAAAAAATATATAACTGCAATTTAAATTCCCAAATTCAATGCATCTGTTTTCAGTTTTGTGCAGTGGCTTTCTGTTGCACTTTTCATTTTAAAATATGGAAAACTCAGCATCAGTATGTCTGGATGTGCATGCAACCAAATTCTGCTCATGTAGTCAATAACGTTGCTAAATAAGAAAAAAATAAATGACAATGCTGCTTGAGAAAAACTAACACAGAACTAGCACAAACAGAAATAAAATCATTTTTTTCCTGATAAATGTGAACAAAAACGCAGGAAATTAAATGATCCATGACGCAAATTATATTTTTTAAAAGTCATAAATTGCACTATTTTAGTCTCTAGTAACCGCTTTTCCCGTCTTTTTTCCACTGTGCAGTTAATAGTGTATTTTCATTAATTAAAAATAATTATAAATTGAACTAAAATGACTTGCAGAATGGAAATGAATCCTCTTCATCCAGTTACAGCTGAGCGCTGCTCCACAGCCTCATATATGTATCATATTATTGTGCATTTCTGCAGATTAGATGTTACCCATCGATCATAAAATTCAATACTTTTCTGCAATTTCATTTTGTTGTCTGCTGCTTTTCTCATAATGATGAAAAAGTAAACATGTAGCCCAGTTTTTTATTGATCTCAAGTGGCTTAAAAGCACAATATCCTCCATCCTGAAGTAACTTTATCCGTTTTTAAGCCAATATCTGAAGGAAATGCGTGTTTTTATCCCTCCTGAAGAATCTGCAGGGCCTCACAGGGACACCTCTGGTGGCAGGCAGTCCCATCCGGCACGACAACACCGTGCAGGGGAATCCTGTGGAGGTGCAGACCTACCAGCCTCCTTGGAAAACTCTCAGCGATTTCGCCCTGCAGACCGACCTGGACCAGCCTGCCTTCCAGCAACTGGTAGGATTATATCAGAAATAAATCATAACACAATGAGAATACCAGGCTTGTATTTACAGAGAGATGGAAACAATAAAACAATATTAAAATTAATTCATTCTAAGGACTATTTCTGGTTAAGCTGATGGTCCAGTAAAGGCATTCGCTTGGTGATGAAGCTAAAGGTGGCCCTCATTTCGTTCAAAAGATGATAGAATAATCACAAAATTATAGTCTTCAGTGGGGAAAAAAATCTGCTTTTGTGCCAAACTCATTCCCCACGTGGAGTCACTTGATATACTGGTCATATCGGTGATATGATGGAGTCTCCAGAGGCTGATGGAGTGATACATTTTCACATTTTAGTAGATAAAGAGCCCTCATACTGTGGAGAAACTAATAAATAAAAAAAACAACAACATCTCCTCACACTCCTCAAGTGTTGAAATCTCAGTTCAGAAATGCTTCTTAAAGCATCAAACATTTATCATCACACCCAGCTGATTTACCTTCTCGCTCTTTCTCCCCTGCAGGTGTCTTTCTCCGAGTCGGGCTCTCTGGGAAACTCCTCGGGCAGTGATGTGACCTCTCTGTCCTCACAGTTACCGGACACACCGAACAGTATGGTGCCGAGTCCCGTGGACACGTGAGGAGGCCCCCGGGGTCAGCTGGAGGCCCCCGGAGCTCTCAGCCACACAGGAATGCGCAAAAAGGCAGCGACGTCCAATCGAGAAAAACCCAACCAGGGACCATGCTGGGTGGATTATGCTGGAGGATACACTCGGGTTGGAGGATATGATTGGAGGTCTGACTGTACATCCAGGCGTTTTATCTCACTGTCCTGTTCAGTGACACTTCGGCAGGGACACGGTGGACGCTTCAGGCTTTGGGACAAACGCGCCTTTGTTTTTTCTACCACGATGCCAACACCTGAACTGGACAAAAAAACACGGGAATATGTGGTGGGAGCCTGTTCCGGAGGTCTGACTGCTTACAGTATGTTTGTCAGGAAAAATCCAAGCTGTGTAGATGTGCATGATTTGTAAGTTTCACTCTTGTAAATTATTGAAACAGATGAGAGAGAGAGGGAGAGAAAGAGATGCGCATTCGTGGCGCGTTCTCCAAGAAAATAAGTTATTATTATTTATTATGAGGACAGAGGTAGCTGAGCTTATCAATTAAACAATTGATTATTGCATGCAAAAATCCATTTGTTCCATAAACGTGCAGAGGAATTTTAATTATGGTCGGAGAAATAAATCAGTTTTATGGGGAATGGAAATGAATGTGCTGCTTATGGTGCTATTTAAAGTGGAGGGTTGGAGAAACTCTTTAGCTTAGATATATTTAAAGCATTTTATGATGCAAATAAGTTCTGGGAAATGGAAAAGTGAATATTGCAAAAGTTCAGTCGACCTTTTTTTTGGGTGTGCAACTTTGCGAGAAAAAACTGGGCAGCTGAACGGGTAAGTAGCAGCTTGTTTAAGTTTGAAAACCTGTTTAGTTTCTGTGCCAAGTGGATCAATGACTGATGGATCACAAGATATAATGAATCATTTGGCCTGTGTGTCATGGGTCAGTGAATCAGACACAATAGGTGGACTCCTGCTTAGTTTTTTTTTTTTTTTTTTTAATATTCTGGTCACATCAGCTACTATTATGACTCCCTTCAACTCTTTTTATAGCAGATAGTGCGTAAAGTTTGACTCCAGTTATATTCCAGAGTGATGAAACGATCAAATTAGTCTTTAAGATAAATGTCACAGTGTCACACACACCTGAGGCCCACGGTTTGGCTGCAAGTCTAGACGCAGTCACCGGCGGCTCCTTATCTCCATCTGGCATCACCTGCAAAGGATCCGCAACAAAACGCGCAGCAGCTCCGAGAGGACTCCCAGCCCGAGGACGCATCCTGGCGTGTCTTGAGTTTATTTTCATTCCAGTAGGAATCCTGAGCGACAAATAGCCGCTGGACAAGAGAGCAGGCAGGTCAAGCCCGGGACTGACACACTACACCCTCAACAATTTGTTGGGGAGGATCGGCTTTTATCAGCAAAGGAAGGGGAGTCAGTCTGAAATTAAAAATCCCGATAAAGAGCTTCAGACATGCAGGGAAACAGTTAATCTGTGAGCATTAAGATCAGAGTAGAATGTTAGTTAGAAAAAATATTAGACAGGGTTGTACAGTGGTATTCTCATGAAAAAAAGGATAAAAAAAATACACAGAATTTTAAAAAGCATATTTTGGTAATTTTTTGGCAGCATTAATATTAAATAGCTCCCAACTTTCCAACACTGCTTTCAATCTGAAATTGGAAAAAACAAAACTGGAAGACAGTCACAGCAGCTTCACAGTGATTTGAAAAGCACATGAAAGTTTTGTTTTTAACCATATCTTTTGCAGCTTCATCCACAGTTGTTATTGAAAGTAAATACTGTCAAAATATATATGGATTTTTTTTCTTTTTACACATTTTCCCTAAAAGGTGTCAGTTTCTGAGGGCTGCAAATTCACACCAGTTCATATGTAATTTATGCTGCTTTGAAATTCAATTACAGAATCAGTTTTCTACAAATTGCAATTGTCCAATAATTCCTAAACCACAAACAAATCTTCATTATGCAAGTCAATGCTACCACAAAGCCAGACCAACAGCAGAAATGTTTGCAGATTCTGCACATAATAAAACTGAAGAGCAGTGATTTATAACCAGAAGTCTTTTTATTTTAAATTATAACTCAATAAATTATATTAATTTGTAAGTTCCTTCTAACAAAGAGAGAAGGGAAAGAAAACAACAGGAACATGAAAAACACAACTTTTAAACACATATTTGCAATCAAGGCAGGTCATTAAACTTGGAACTGGCATCAGGTAGAACAGAGAAAACATTCTGGCCATTCACATTCAAAAAAAATATCCAGAAAACAACAAATGAACACAAACAGTATAGAAGGAAAGGTTTGGCAAAACATAAATTACAGTAGAAGTCAATACTTTAGGTTCAGACAGTCATTGTTTGGAAAATGGAACCATTTCTATCTACAACAGGAACAAAGAGAAATGTGTGGCTTATTTAGATGTCACATGGAGTATTTGTGCGTGTGTTCTAACTGCAAGGTACAAATAAGACATTTTGTGCAAAATTCTTCTTAACCCTCGATCTGATTTCTAGGAAATCATAACAGATGAATCAACACATATGATAAGGCTTCTTTTAACAAAGTCTGAAGAACACAACATTTAATCAGACTTAACGTCACAAACAAACAAAAAACACCTCCACACAGTGTCTTCAGAAATGGTTAGATTGTGCTTTTCCAGCGCCATCACTCCTCCTGCTTCTTGAGAAAAAACTGCAGCGCTGAATCCCACTGATCTCTTGGAAAGCGGTTGGACAGTTCACAGTAATCCAGTAGCTGGGAAACTGTACAGACAGAAGGGAACGACTATATTATACACCGGGTGTCCAACAGGAATCCTTAATCCTTTTAAAAGGGAGTGTAAAATTTCACTAAGAAAAAAACAAAACAAAAAACATAATAAAACCTAGCGTTGAAATAGACTGGGGGAATAACAAACACGCAAAATAACAACCTTTTATAGACAAACATTAAAATAAATTTTTACAGAATTCTAAATATTACAGTTTATCCATCATTTTGTTACTGATTTTCAGAATAACTTACCCATTTTACTTGCTTTAGTGTCTGATTCCTTCTCGTTTGCAGCACAGTCCTGGGAGAAAATAAATGTTAGCGCCACCAAACAATCCAAAGTACACTGCAGGTCTATGTAATATTAGAATGATTCGGATGAAATTTCATTGGGCTCATCTTACGTTAATTAAATAAAACAAGTTACCAGGAAAGAAAACAAAATTTATTCAAGCTAAAGCTGCCACAGAGGTTCCATCTCATTGAGATTTACTCAGCACGCTGAACCATCCTGGATTAAAACTGTTCCACTCGGAGGAATGTTCCTGAGGTTACCTCGGACACGAGGGCAGCGGGGCCAGATACCATGCATTATTACCTTGTTTGAAAGAAATGACAATGGCTTGTCTCCCTTTGAATGGGGGCTAATCTGTGTCTAAACAGTGGTGGTTACAGAGTGGCGAGGGCCTTGTTGTCAGGAGGAAGATGAAGGAGACGAGCTGTTTACTGGGAGTTGAACCAGTGGCAGGTAAATCCACAGTGAAGGAAACCATTTATCTTTGTGAAAGCCTGCGTGTTAGAGATTCACCGGGGGGCAGATGAGCAGTCGTCAATCAGCTGATGCACGGAGGTTTTCTTCTGATGTGAAAGATTAACCGGGTTTGGATGTTCTACGTATTTTGGAGCATGAGACTCCTGAGGCCAAAGAGGATGTTTTTGCTCATTTGTTGCATTTTAAATACATCCAGAGTGTGCCAAAAGTAGGCTTACACTTCACAGGTATGCATTTTACAATTTTTAAAAACATTTCTTTGGGGAAGGGGGTGTGTTAACGGCTCCTTGTCATGATGTGTGCACTTGGATGGCATTTTCACACTTCTAACACCACTTTAGTAGCCACTTTCTTTGCTTTTGATTTAATTTGCTTGCCATTGCTCACAACTCCTGTAAAATAATAAAAAATTAAACCCATAAAAATCAAACCCAAAATTGGAAGAAATAGTGAAACAACATCTTCTAAACATGAATAAGGTATATGGAGTCCTGGTTTGGATAAATTAGATCTAAAACATGAAACAAATACTTATGGCCACCCTGTATATTTTTGAACATACTTTTCACTTTGAGCTCGAGACACCCCTTTTATTCCCGAGTTTTTCTTTTACGCTGCAACACTTGTTCTTTTGGTCTTGACATAACAACTACTGCATTTTTCGTTTAAGCGTGTCATGATGCAAAGTAGACGCACATGTCCTTATTTACCTGAATGAACGTGGCCAGCAGCACGCAGCTCATCTCCTGCTGCAGGATGACCTTGTTCTGAGAGTTGTTGTAGCAGGCGGAGATGAGGGAGGGAAAGAGCACTCTGATGAGGCGTGGGTGGCTGAAGTACTGGAAGGGCAGCTGACACAGTTTCTGCAACACGCTGGGCTGGCGGCCAGACTGCACTATCACCTGGAACACACAGGGAGCAGAGCCAGTCAGTCACTAAGCCAGTCAGTGGCACTGCTGGCTGTAAATCAAAGCCTCCGTGCCCCGCCCACATGTAAATCTGCCACTAAAACAACACACAAACAGCCATTAGGAGGAGACCTGAGGGGCACAGCCTCCCACCGCACAATTACAGGCCATAAAACACAATGATGGGATGTTTTGTTGCAAAACGGCAATAGCAGAGCTGCTGTAACACGAGAGGGAAAATGAGACATGTGAAATGATGTCATCGTCAGCGGTTGAAACTTCACTTTCAAGTTTTGTGTTAAGCTTCTTAAGCAACGCTCCGGCATGGAGTCTGTGCAGGAGTGAAGCTCAGGTTGAGAGGGCAAACGCAGTGCAACGGGGGTACGAAGGGGTGGGGCGGCGGGTGAAAGGCAGGGTGAGCGAACCTCTACCAACAGTGTGGCCACCCCCACTTTAAGAAATGAGCAATACCATTAGTGGTATTTTCACCCCGCCGACATCCTGCGCTCCATCACGGCCCGTCAATCACACACCATCACATCCGGGCCACCAGTATTAAAACCAAATCACTCCCAGCCTCATTTGATTAGAAAAGGGGGCTGCTGTGAAGGAAGGCCCCCAGCCTAATGCTCTGGTCATCTCCCCTGAGCTCGAGAGGACCATCAGCGCCCGTCTGAGAGCCACAAGGTCAACGTGTTAAATCCTGGATGAAAAAAAAATGCTCCACTGCTTCACAGGTACAGACTGCAGGACTGGTGTGGGGGGGCTCCACACCAATGGAAACCAGAAGGGCAAGGTGAGGTCCCCAAGTCACAGTGACATAAATTCACAGGATTTACAAGATTTTAAAAATACAGTCCCTAATACTCTTCCATTGGTTTCTCCTTTGATAATGCACTCGGAGTTTGAGCAGCAGGATAAACAAAGCGATAATTCACCGCTTTTATCAGTTCAAGGCAAAGCTTCTCAGAGCTGTCCTCTACAGCGGAGTTCAAAGGGACACAAAACAGTGTCATTACCTATTATTATTTGTTTAAAGAACCCACATGGACAGGTCAAACAATCTGACCTCTAACGCATTACAAATACTTGAGAACGTGAAGAGCTTTTAATTTGTCAACGAAAAATCTAAGTGTTCATTTTTGAAGTTACAACAAAGTATGATTTGCCTCCGTCCTGGTGTGTGTCACAGTGAAATACTGAAGTGAAGGATAAACTTTACTATAATACAAATATAAAAACTGCAACAGAACAAAAAAAAAAACAATTTTCCTCACTCCATTTTAGTATTTGTTTCTGCCCCTTCTTTAAAACTTTATTTTACAAAGGAATTTAGGACAAATCTATCCGTGCAGGAAGAAAAAAACCCAGTAGGCTCTGGTTGTTTTCAAACGTAGAGCTGCTTATTTTCACAGCATGAAGTTGTAGCATTTTCATGGTATTTTTTCACTAAATCATACATCATATGTTATCTTGCCTGTTGCTACGCTGCCCAAAGACAAACTGGCAATGAGGGCACATAAATTTCTGCAGCTTCTGCATTCAGCAGAAAGCCAAAACTACGATTCTGCAAAAGCTAAGAATCTCGTCATTCTTGCGTTTTAATCCAGAGCATTTATGTCGGGGTGTCATAATTTAACACCACAGCGAGTGTTGCATGTTTGACTTGGAGCTCTGTGGGGATCCAACCCACAAATCACCCAGCGATCTCATAATCCTCCGCTACGCACAATTCCATCTTCAGCTGCCTAAACAAATTGTCCACCCTCAAGTGCCTGACGCACAAAGACATAAAACAAAGCCTGGTGGTAGAGTCTGGAGGTAGAAACAGAGTCGCCTGCCAACTTTCCACGCCTCTACCAGGTGAAGAGCAACACCAGAGACCGAAAAGGCTTCCAACCACAGATTATTCCGTAGTGTTTCTTCTCCCAGCTCAGCTGAAGTATCTGCAGCATAAAGCCTGACATCATAAAACTAACACAATGCGTCTGAATCCATGCATCTGGTCCACATGTAATGCAGACCCTGTAAAAACTCAAGTGTCTTGGCTGCTCTGCTCTTTCTTAAGTTCAGAGACCTGGCATTTTCAAACGGTTTTATGACGCTTTCATTACATAACTTCCTCACAACGACAACAAAGAGTGTGTAAAGTTAATGTTCTGAAACAAACAAATGCCTGGGAAAACCCACAGTCGAGGCAGAACCCAAAGTTAAAGCAGAGATTTTTTTTTTTTTTTTTTGGGGGGGGGGGGGGGGGGGGGGACAGCCTTCATCCAGGCCCACAATAAAGCCCAAGTCTCAAATAACACAACTAGCCTGCATGCATGAGGCTGCAGCGTGGGCTTATTTATTCATTTGTCACTGCACAAATATAATCATATATTTGTATTGTCACAATTCTTCATGAGCAGAAGTATTTCCATTCATCTTTGTGTCTAGACAGCACAAAACACCACAGGAGGAACCAGAGCCAAAGTAAGGCCATATATCTGACACTTGAATCCACAATATAAACCAGATCCAGTGGAACTCCTTTACTGATAAGACATGCAGCACCGCAGACAGTGCAAAGCCACGCTAGTCAAAGAAGTGTTTAGTGCTTATTTACAACATTTACAATGGCTTACTGAGACGCACACAGGACACTGTGTAAACTGCCTTTGGACAATTGGCAGGTGGTGAAGCAGACATTGACAAAGACACTCCAACTTGACGTTTGAGGTAACTGTCAGTTGTTTTAAGGTCCCCTAAAACACAAAAAAGCCCAATAACTCTTTAATTATCTCCATGAACTGACGCTGTCAGTTCCATCCCAGATCAGACTGCTGATAATTCTGCTCTGAAACTAACCTGACGACAGTGTTACAGACAAATGGAAGCTCTTTACTGAAAGGTTTGCAAGGATAAAAATGTCCTCAGCTTCACTTAAAGTCAGCTGGACCTGCGTTCACCCTTGAAGCAGAGTGTAAATCATCTACCGAGCTAACAATCAGGCACTCTCCTGCCAGTTAGTGTGTGTGTGTGTTTCTCTGCCTCTGTTTACTCTGCTGGGTGATACGGAGTGTGTATTCCTCACTGCTGGCTCCCAATGGTCTGCACGAGCTGCACTTACCCTGCAGGCAGTGAGGGCTTGGTTGTCTTGGCAGTAATGGACTGCTGAAGGAAGAGTTTCAACATCAGGTTAACAGGAATTACAGGCCTAAAGCTTGGCTTGGGCCTGCAGGGCAGAGGAAACGCCCTCAAAGAGAATGGGAAGAAGAGGACTGACCCCACAGATAAGGCTGAGCTCTGGGGATGTGTGTGGGATGTTCAGCCGAGTGGCGATCCATAGCTCATGTGATGGTTGCTGCTATGAAGAAAGCAGTTTACGAAACACAAGCACAGAGGAGTCAGGTAATTTCAGGAGCTGGTACAGGGAGAACTATCCCATTACATTTATAAAACACCCACGCGCTACCTGAAATTAAGCCTGTTTGTGTGTGCGTATGTGTTATGGACATAACTGCATTTGTGTGGGGCTCTGCTTGCGTGTGTGTGGCCGTTTTCCATGGACTGAAAAACACCCAAAGTTATCTTAAGATTTCCACACTCTGAAATTACTCGCGTCTTTCTAAAAAGCAAGCAGGAATCAGGTGGGTTAACATGTCACCAGTTTACAATTACAGTCCCGTCAGCTCAGAGATTCAACAGATCATCACTGCGGATGAATCACAAATGAATCACCGTATTTAAAGAAGAGGAGATTACCGGTATGTATCTCTTCAGTGAAAACACAGGACCAGCTGCATGTCAGTTACGAAATAGGCTGCATTTGTTCTGTGTTGTTTTGTCATAAGGTCTCTGTCGATGCACCCAACAGACAATGGAACATATGGCTACATGGCTCAGTGACCCCCACCATAACCAGAGATGCACTTATACAAACACACAAGCCTACATATGTCACTCTCCCAATGGCTTTTTGTGTGACAAGGTGAATTATTCATGCCCCTCTAGAGCAGAGGGAATACATCACTATGTATAGTGCCGCTTCAAAGTTCTGCTTTTTATGAGCAGCTTTATTTCTAGAGCATATATATAAACAAAAGCTGGTGTGCCGACAGTGAATCAGCAGTCTATGCGACCGCACAGGCCCCGGATCGGGCCGCTTTTGTGTTCTGCCAATGCTTACATTAGCTTGAGAAAAGCTCAAGCTGCTCTAAATATTCTCCTTAACGCCATCCATCTTGGTGCAGAAGTGAATGGACGCATTCCAGGAACTGGACCACTGGCAAAGATCAACTCTGTGTGACGGTTGTGTGGGATCTTATTTCCTGACAATCTATACTCCAATATGTTTTTTTTTTTCATACCAAAACGCAAGGTAAGATGATTTTTTTTGGCTTTCTCTCAAAATTTTCTTACTGGCAATACCCACAATGTGAAAGAATGACAGATTTTGCATTAAATTAGCAACATACAAATGTTATTTTTACAAAATACAGAGCACAGCCGCCCTGTTAATGTTACTGTGGGCATACAAAGATGAATAGTCTGTCACATGCTTAATTTAATCATCAGTCCTTATTCAATTATTCAATATAATATGCAAATTGGATCTACAATGACCAACAAATGCTAATTCTGTACATCAGAATAATTAGATTGGATCATAGCAGAGAGGATGGCTAAAGTGGCACAGACAGGAGGAGGCACGTTTTAACCAGAAATAAAAAAAATTGGCAAATTAGAATCAGTAATCAGCCTATAAACTGTTGTGATGGGCGCTGACTGCGATTGTGGGGGCATAAATGACATATCAGAGGCTGAAGCTGTGGCTGCTGCCCATGTGGGACAGGCTTAGCTTAATCAAAGCCCAGCCAACTGTAGCATGGCTAATCAGGGGCCCGGTAGACGGACCATGCATGACAGCCAATTACACAGCAGCCAGGTCTGCTTCATCACATCCTGCTCACTTCCATAGAGCCCCCTAAGTAGTTGTAACACCGTGGCCAGCACGCCGCGCTACTCTACCAGGAGGGAACAATGGCTCACTCTGTGGAACAATAAACGACACACAGACCAAAAGCAGGAAGGTGCCAAGGCATGAATCTTTTAACAGGTGCTTTTTGTTACGACTACAAAACTACACCCTTTTTCTGACAAATAATGCATGAGAAGAACAATAAGATGATATTACCGGGCTCTTCTGACTCAATAGACAGCTTTACACAAGCAAAAGCATTGAATGTAATTAAACAATTAGCAGACAGATGACAGAAAATCTATTACAATTTCTGTAGCTGACTAACTGTATTAAGTAGAGTTGAAATACTAAGTAGATTAACTGAGTTTTTTTTATTAGGCTAATCAGCAAATATTTTGATAGTTAATTGCTTGCTTTAATACTTTCCCAGAAAAAAGGCTGAATACTCTGACTCATTTCATGCCCATTTTACGAAGGTCTGGGAAACATTTAGTTTACCAAAGTACAATATATGTCAGTGTTAAAGCTGTTGATTGACTGACAAAACTAAATGAGAAAATCACGTACAGATTTATCAATAAAAATGCACATTCACTAGAACAATAAGGAGTAATATCAGTTTCTTTTCACAAGTGCCTTTTAGACTTTATAGAATTATTTAAATCTTATATATGAAATGTTTAAACATTTAACTAAAATTACTAACATTATTTATGGTGACTAAAAACAGATATCTTTATGGTAGTTTAGTTTCGTTAAACTGAAAATACAATATAATTACTTGTGGTGCCAGTGTAGATTTAAGCTGGTTTACCTGGTTGTCAGGATGGTTGACAGTAAAGTATCCCACACAGATGATAACTTCATGCAGCAGCTCTTCAGAGGAATGCTGGGTACAGTACCAGAGCAGGGAGCTGACGATGTGTCGGAAAGCTAGAGACAATCCCTCGGCTCCTAGAACAGACTGACAGACCACCGACAATCCAGGTTGGCGTGTATCAGAAGCATAAATAGCCTTACTGTGATAACACTGAGCTCAACACAGTAAGAATGTAAAGTAACAGAAAGTTAGATGTTTTGCTGGTGAGAATGTACTTGGTGTAAGCGTACAAGCAAATCAAACGGGGTCCAGCCATTAAACACCCCAATCCCCCTAAGAAATGAGATGCTAGGAGCAACTCACAGACAGTATTTATTAAACATGTCAGTGTGACAGAGCACCATAAGATCATTACAATTTGCACTGGAAGTTTGGGTGTATTAGCTTTTTAACATCTATAAACACAATACCTGAGAAGCTAAATGCTGTTTTCAGGACTCCACACTTAAACTCACTGAACCATATAAAAAAATGCAGACAAAAAAGCAAAATGTTACACGACTGAAAAAAAAATAAAAATAAAAATGAACTCGCAGTTTGAGAAGGAAAGCAGGAAAACTGCTAAGCAAAGACGGAAAAAGGCAGTTCTGGTTTCAATGGGAACTTTTATTTTCTTAACATTGATTTTCAAGGATGGCTGATTTGTCGCAGCACATTCTGCCAAAATGCAACCACTGCAAAGCCCAGTAATTTATACTGCACTGGACCCTTTTGAAATTCCCTTCTAAACACATTATTGGGAGCTGATGCGGCAGCGGGGCGAGTTAACGACTTGAATTTTGATCAACCATCCACTGCAAATACATATTAGCTGCTGCCGTGAGGTAATGCGAAACACAAGGTGATTACAACTCCTGGCCAAAAAAAGAAAGATTATTTAAAATGTTCATAAAACTCCGGCAGTGAAATGCTTTCATATCCAGCTGTTTTGAGTTGCCTGAATGTGGCGGGTCAGTGAGAGGAAGCTGCTTCAAAGTAATTACCCCGAGGCATTAAAATAATTAACAGCATTCTCGCTTGCTCTCGTGGCTTTCAGTCTATGCAGTGACTTAGCACAGTGAAGCTGTCGCCCTCTCCTCCGCCGGGTGGGTAATGTATGGCCCTGCATACAGTGATAATCACTCGTGTTCCATTCTAACTGCTGACCCACCAGACTCTATTCAACCCCAAAAAATGACCTGGGGTCAAAGGGCACCGGTGTTTATGTCCACGGGTCACCTTTGTCCTGAAGGGAGCAACTCCTCTTCTAATGGCTCTTAAAGGAACTACCTTTCATCTGATCATGTATACAGATTTATTAAATCCAGCGATGATAATTAAATATTTGTGGGCAATTTTTATGAAAGCCTGCTGTTTGCAATAAGAATTTAACTTTCTGTTAATGACACCAGCTCATGCTAAGGCATCAAGTAATCCTTCCCAAAAAAAATGTTAATTTCATTCTATAAAATATGCATCGTGTAATAACATCATACAGTACATAAAAAATAAAAATCTATGTCTAAATGTCTAAAATCTGTGACAATTTGGATTTGTGAAAACAGAATATTTTTAGAGTTTTGTTTTTGTCGCATTATTATTACCTGGAAGGCGGATAGGTCAAGAAGGGCAAAACTGTTGAGGAAGCGGATGCCTTGTAAAGCCACCTGGATGACCCCGGGGCCGTAAGGTTCCTGACTCTGGGAAGCAGACTCCGGCGAGAAGCTGTGCAGCAGGATGCAATACAGGGTGTGCACCACTCCGACCAGGTCTGTGGACTGCAGCAGGGCCGTCAATCCAGTCGGGTCCTGGCGTTTATTGTCGAATATAGTGGGAGCACTAAAGATGATGAGAAGGCGCATGCATGCTCAGGAAAACTGAAAATAACTGGAGGAGTTTAATAGGAAGTGGGCTCAAATAACAAACCAGAAACATCAGTTAGCATTAGAGTGTATTTGCAGATATTTTGAATAGAATTTACTGACTCTCTGCTGTTGCTGGTATCATATTCACTGTTCATTCACTGCAACACTGAGGACACAAAAGCAGGCTAGACCTCAGTGGCTTCTAGGTTTACTCATCAGACAAAAGCTTAGAGATGACTTTCCTTTGGATAAAAGATACTCTGTCAGTGCCGCCATGTTATCCGACTTAACTGCAAGTGGAAGAGCACCAAGTTTGAAATGTGTTGCATATTTACATGTTGGATCGCCCTTAATTTCATCTTCTGTCTTTTTCTGGTTTATTCATGGAATAACAGTTTTTTCACTCTTTGCATGTAAGAAGTGGTTTCACCTTTTTGAGTACAATTAACTGCCAGCTGGATTAGCTAAAGACAGACTTTTAAGGCTCAAGATCAACACTTCCGCTCTCACTCCTCCTACAGTAAACATAGTAATGCCATGACGTGAAGCTCATGGCAGTGATTTCAAGCTGGTAGATTGTACTGAGTTGCCTGACAAGGTGCTGAGTGCTCCAGTACATTTAATCAAAGCCTGCCTGAGAGGATTCAAGGTGATATGTTTGCTTGGCTCCAACAAAATGCCACCCTGTTGGTTAAAGGGATTGGCAACATCATCCCATCCCTGTACAATACATTTAACAACAGAGCCAGAGATAATGTGGGTAGGAAAGAGGAATAAAAGGCTCTATTTAATAAGTCAAAGAACCAACAAACCCAAAGTTTAAACATGTCACTGGTCTAAGTTTTTTAAAGTGAATTTTTCCATGCTACGAAATTCAGAAGATAGAGGTTTGAATAGAGGATCCAACCATATAAAATAATCATCATGGTACTAACATAAAAAAAAAAACTTAAACACAAGAGATAATGAAAGTAATTGTTGCAGTGATGTTATTTAGGATTCTCAGCCACAACCCTGAGGAGTCCAGAGAAAACCCTCAGCCAGTAGAGAGACAATTTAAGACTACCGCAGCAGCACCAGCTATGATTTGCAGCTATGTAGAATGGAGGGTGTGTGACCTCTGGATGGAACCTACACTGCATGCTGATACTTGATGTTAGCCAACAGGCTTTGCATGAAATATGCTGCTAGGCAAGAACACAGCCTCCTAATGCCATTATAATCCCCTGACACAGCAACTGGCATGGCCCAAATATTCTACTAGTCCACTGAGCATTCATATATATGACACACAGAGAGCTTAGATAGAACAGAACCTTCTGGCTGCTGCAGTGCACAGATCACCATTTTCCCCTCACAATTATTCCACAATGAACAGTTCTAGCTGTGGTCTACCAAGGCTTTGTGACATGGTCATTGATACTGCACGGAGAACAGTTAGATTGTCGTGGCTCAGCTGCTACTTAGATTCAATATAACAATTAAAATGCATGCAGGTTATTCCGTTTCAAATTTCATAATAATGTAACATAAAATAATATCTGGCCCTGCTACCATGCCGAGCATTTCTGTTCCTTTGAAGTCAGAAATTGTGGTGCTGATGTCCCTTGGTGTGACTGTGTGCTTAGCCTCTGTCAGCGGCGCCACTGAACCTCTCTGAGTGGAGGTCACCGTATCACACGTGGGTGGGCTCCCCCCACACTGCAGGCTAAGGTTTATGGTGAGTGACAGAGCGCTGGGTCAAGTAGATGCCTATCTCGATCTGTAGTAACGACAGCTTAGCCAGCTTTCTGGCTGGAGTAAATGACCTGCTGGCTGATGCTGCAGAGGAACCACAGTCTTTGTTTGAGTAACTATGAGCCCCGTCTTTATGGGTCCTCCTGACATTAAAGAACTGACTGTGACTTTGTCTCTGTCATTACTTGCAAAGAGAGAGGTGTGTGTGTTTGTTAGAGGAAGATCAAGAGATCACAGAGATGTTTAAGGTGTGCAGTAGAGTGAGAGACAGGCTCACCGTCCGGTTACGACAAAGCACAGCTTGCATATGCTGTGTAGCAGAGCTGAGGCCTGCTGAAGGAAAGCAGACATCTTAGGGTGATCGTCTACAGGACCTTGGACCGACAAGAAGCACCCGTAGAGCTTGTCAATCAAGCCCATGTTAACCACATAGCTAGAGTAAAGACACAAGAAAAGAAGAAAATAAACAAGCATTAGTTCCTAAATGTTAAAGTGAAACAGTTTCTTTGTAAAAAGCTTATCTCCCACAGGCAAACAAAGGCCTTTACTGTGCATAGTTCCACAGCACTGCAGCTGAAAGCCAATACCTCACCTAAGCCCTCCACCCCCTGCTATTACTGTGATATCTTCAATTTGTCTTTGCCAATGACAGGTCTCATGATCATGTTCCCTGTACTCTTTCAGCCACAAATCACTGCTAATAGTGTCATTAGAGGACTGTTGTGGCCCCTGTGCCAGCCCAGCTCTGGGCCCTTGACAGTCTGCTGACCTGGGGCTAGTCTTCTCAAAGCTCTGGTATTCCGGGACCTTCGGGCACCAACAACTTAAGAAAATCTAGAGAGCACTATAGCTGCCAATCAAGACCTTTAAGTCGCTGATGTGGTCACTCTGAAGTCACAGTTCCTCATTTAATCAATGCTTTGACTTTTCACTTCTCTCACAAGCCTTTATTGTTGGAACTGTCACTCACTGGTGTCCTCTTAAAACAGGTGATTATGCCAGTTTTGAACCTGCACTGCAGGTCATTTGACACTTGAACCAAGTCCCCTTGTTTTGTCTTGATCCTCTTCCACAGCTTTACTTGGGTTGAAAGCATCTTTCTCACACTTGCTGCTTTGTCCAGGGCCTACTCTCTGTTTGACATCCTGCTTGGTGGTCGAACTCTCCACTTTGTGCCTCAAAATATGAATGTACATTGAAAATATTTACAGCACTAACAGGGGACTAAAAGCAGTGAAAATGCAAACTGAGGAAATGGTGATCTCCTCTCTGTGTGATATATAGGTTGGTATAATGGGGAAGTGTTGCAAAAGCTAAAAATGTTTTGATCTTTTGTCCTTCCTCACATATACATTATAAGACAGTTGAGGTAAATCTTGTGTTCGTACTCGGGATTATCAGTCTGACGACACAATTTTTCTCAGGCCCTCCTCTGTCTCTAGGGTTACGACTGGGTCAGTGGATGAGATTGGTGGGCCTGTGCAGCTGCTCCGTCCAGATGAATCATGGCTTGTGGGAGGGACGGTGGAAAGACTAGTCCACAAAGCTTCATGCGGCTGGGCCTGCCTTTCCTCACAGTCCACATTCTCCATCAGACCCCCGACTCCTACAGCTCAGACCCACATGGCTGGCTTGAACACCAGGTTCAAGGGGACCTTTCAAAGCTTTGGAAGTGCTCTTTGTTTATGCTACTTTGTGACCCCGCCCTCAGAAACTGATTTTACTTAAAATGTGGTACCGAATGTGCGGAAAAAGTACGTGCTGGAGGGATGCCAGAATACACCTCATTCTCACACTACTCCCAGTCTAACAAGACACCACTTGGATCTTTTCCAAATGATCTGACATTTTGTCAGCCTATTCTTTACATAAAGCATGTTGTTGAGGAAATCAGAGGTTGACCAACTCGCAACCCGGTGAAGAGGAGTGGAGGAGGGATGTACTAAAGGAGGAAAAAAGGTTGCGAGATGAAAAAAAAGAGGTGCCATGTAGGAGGATGAGAAGTGGTGCGAGAGCAGCACAGAGCATTGAAGGGAAATACCTGATTAGATCTTGTGTGCGAGTGTTGAAGGACTCTGTGGCAGAGCTCTTGACCTTGGTATCTGGGGAGGAAATCCATGTGTTTTCACCTTGCCAAGACTCAGAGATATTTGGTGACAGGGACCCCAGGATGGTAGCGATGGTTTGAAGCAGGCCTGTTGTCAAACCTTCAAAGACTTGCTTGTTCACACTGCGCCCAAAAATAGACTTGTCCTCATCTGGGACATACAGCTATTAAAATGGAAAGGAAAAAACACAGTGAACACAGGATAGTGTATTGAAGCATTAATAAACCTGTTATTTATATCACCAGGTTATTGGTCTTTTAATAAACTCTGAAGTTGAGAGACTATAGCAGAAATCTGACAGCATGCCATCAGACATAAAATCAACAGCATAGACATAAATAGCAGTAGGTCAAGTCGCCCTTTAGCACTAAGTTAAAATGCCATTTTATTAATGCAGAAGCAAATGTTAAATGTCCTGTTTTAGTTGAAAATGGCTTGTTGGTACATTACACAGTTTAGCAGAGCTTATTCATCCGTTTGAGACAACAAATTAGTAGACCGCAGTCTTAAGAATTGAAATAGCTACAACAAAGTCATAGTAGCTGTTTATAGTCCATCTCTGTTTGTTTATACCAGCTTTGTGTGGCTGAGCAAAGGCTGTAAACTACAAACATCCAGACAAGATAGAAGCCCAAATAAAACGGCTATAGACGGACATATACGGCACAGTAGTACGACAAGCACTCTCTCATTTGCATTTCAAGACAAACTTCATGAAAGCAGAGGTCCGCATTTAAAATATAGTGCCACTGTTTAATGTGGAACCTTGCAAAGATAAAACGTTCCCATTTGGTCTAATGGTTGGGGTGAATGCTGACAGCATAGGTAAATCCACCGACATTCTCCACAAATCTAATTAAAAGGGGGCATGCTCATATGGCCGTGCAACCCCCACCGCTCGACTCTATTGCTCACACACACGCATACCAAAACACAGACATGCACATGAATATGTCCATGTCTATAAATACAATGAAAAATGCAAATCTGTGTAAAAATTGTAAACTAAATCTCAGCTCATCATAGAGGGCTGAGGAGGCAGATAAGTAATATTGGGCTCTTCATCTGTAGCAAACACAAGCAGAAAAGTTGGTTCATCTCTTGGAGTGCTGTTGGATATGTCAGTCAGCAGAGCAGCTGCTGGGATATGTTTTATATAAACTGGAGCATACAGGCTAACCTCTCCCTGTGTGCCCTGAGGAAACATGACTGCTTTGGATTGGAGAAGGAAGCCCCAGTAGAGTTCATACATGCACCACAACCCTGTGCCTGTGCCTTGTCCTGTCTGTGTTGTGAGTGTAGGAGGCCCCAGTGAGCCGCCACCGTTGGATGTTTGGAGTGAGCTGATGTTTACAGCCCTTCTTACAGAGTGCTGAAGGATATGGGCTGACATGACGCCGCAATGCAGCCTGACTGACTGTGCTCTCACATTCCCCAGTTGGAGGCATCTGTGGAGAGCCTGGACAACGGTTTGTTACTCACTAGTTTGTGTCTTGCTCTGTCTTTCATTAACACTGTGGCAGTGACAGACACCAGCAAAAAGGCAGGGCTTTCTCTGTGGTCAGAGCAGTGTATGACAATTGATTAAATGTAAAGAAAACAGAGAACTGGTAACAAAAATTGAACATTTCTATCTTACAATATCCTGTGTTCAAACACAATGAGCATTTCCTTGACAGTTTATCTACTTCATACAAATTAAAACATTGTGTTTGGCAAACACTAGTCACGCAAACATTCATATTTCATTGCATCATCGAAGAAACATTCTGTGGCGGTTGATCCTGTGTGTTTACTTACTGTTAGCTGATGCAGCAGCAAGTCCATGAGGAGGACTATCTTGTTGCTAAACAGCACATAGGAGCAGTTGAGGGCACAGCAGGAACATGCCAGGTAGTAGATATTTACAGCAGCACAGAGAGATCTAACAGAGACAGATAAGAAAAAAATATATATTACTCAAAGTGTGAAACAACAAACCTCAGGGCACACTGCTTCCCTCCTTGCAATCAACTGAAGAAACACTACTGCTGGGATGTAAATGTGACCTGGGCACTGACAAGATTATCTGCAGGCACCAGGAAACCAAACACACTTTTCTGTATTTGTGGTTCTTTAAGGGTGCAGTTTGTCTTCACCAGTCAAAAGCATATCTCACTGACAGCGCGAGCAAGGAAGCTGATTTGAGGAATAAAACACTCATATCAACTACTTCTGTGGAAACTCCCCTCACCAGATCCACCTCAGAGGTGCTGAGTGCAATCCAATCTTGGCAGAGATGGTGCAGCATTTCCGCTGGAGAGATAAAACTACTTTCTTAGCAGCTCCTCACAGCCGCCCAGGCAGCAGCCAGCGCTGAGCCAGTCAGTGCGCCTCTGTATTATGTCTACTCTAAAACAAGCCCCAGAGAAGATTAATGCTTCTGATAACTGACCAATCATTCTGCTGTGACTGCTACTCCCCCTCGCCCCGTTTCATCAGTTAATATTTTCTGACACTGTATATTTTAGCCATTGGAGGAATAGCGTGTCCTATCTGCTCGTTGGAAGAATGGAATCCGCCTCTCCAGTGCCTAAAGTAGGCCATGTTTATTTCAACTGGTAAACATTTTGATATCTACCGAACCTTCACATCTGCTGCGCGTTTTCGGTCAAACCACGCTGGCATGGTAAAGAAAAATAGATTAGGTGGAGGTTCACCAAAGTCTCTCGGTAACTTCCTCTGGTCTTTGCTTTGCATTTGCTAGCGGGCAGATCAGTCGCTTCGCCGTATCATTATTGACGTTGCTGTGTAAAGCTGTCAGACATGGAATGTGGTGTTAATGTGACCAAGAACTACTTGAAACAATAACAGAAGACCTAAAAAAGATCACCTTAAGACCTTTCTTACAAATTGTTGTAGTATTGCAGCAGCTATATTGGGAACAATTTTATAAAATCTTAAAGCAATGGGAAAAGTTAATTAATGTTAAGTGCACCGACAGGAAAGTTCTTGTGGAGCAAGAAGTGAGGCAACATGAGAACCCAACCAAACTCTGCTTTGTGTGCAGTCAGGCAGCGTCAGATCTCAGACACTCTGATTCTCAAGAGAACTGGGAAACAGATCGCTTCCTATGCAAATACCAAATGACAACTCAAATACTTCTTCACAATGTATAATTATAAGCTTCACCCAGGCTTATGGAAACGGTAGTAACCTCCATGTACATTCCTCTAAAGGAGAAGAATTACTTTGGTCACTCTTGTCGTATTTGAGATTATGTCCCTGTTGCATTAAAGCGGTGCACAACAGTAGGATTGTCATATGTATCAGGGAATAAGTGGAAATGTAGGACTGACTTCATTATATCAAGAGCTGTCTCAGTGGGAAAAAAGTCAATGTCTGTCAATAACATTTAAGTTACACTGAGATTCTGGGGGCTATTCATCTGCCAATGTTTGTCCTCTTCTATAATTTAATGCAATATTTAATAGTGTTTAAGAAGGAATGAACGAGGCAGTAATTTACTTTGAAATATGAATTTCTTGTCAAGGTTCAGATCAGTGGATTGGGAGAGGGCATGAAAATTCTTTTGACTTATCCTGGTGCTCCTGAAACCACTCTTGTGATTTTAATCAGATTGGAATACCCAGTCGACACACTGGAACAAAAAACTGGACTTCTGCAGGCATCCTGTAGTGTAGTGGATTAAATAAAATGTATTTGATTCAAGTTGGTAAGCTCTCATGTTTCCCATCTCCTGCCAAGAAGGGTGAAATGTCCAAAGACAACAATCTTAAACAGACTATGTATGACATCATGAATGCAGGGGGGGAAAAAAAAAAAAAAAAAGAGTCAAGGGGATTGGGATTTACTTATTGCATTGTCATATAGTTTTGGTTGTTGTCTTTACTTTCCATTTGGCAGTTTTGCCATGACTGGCTATGCAGTCAACTTTTTTTCTTCCACAACATTAACAACTGTGTCCCCAGTGTAGGTCTGTTGAGCGTTTTCAGCTTTTCAAATCCAGTTTGTCCCTGTTTAGTATATGTGCAATGATTTTGACAGTGTTCCCCGTCACAAAAATGTAGGTGTATTTAAGCGTTGGTATAGCCTGTGTTCATGTTGGCTGCTGCAAAATAGGTTTATGATTTTGTTTCTTGCTATGTGATTGACTGGCGACATGTCAGCTGGGATAGGCATGGTTATAGTATTTGGATTTCCCTATATACAATGTATGTAATAGAGTACAAGGGTGCAGGAAAAGTGAGCTTTTAAAGAAGAAAGTAAATTTGTTACTACAAAAAAACAACAAACAATGCCTTAAAATACTATTATGCAAACTGTGGGTTTGGGTTGGGACTACAACAAACCACTTTAAAAATTATTCAAAGACATGGCTGCATTCTGTCTCCCTGACCTGACTAGCATATTCTAATTAAATCACTTAACTTTGGCAAGACAGATCTGGCCCTCCATTCACTCAGCTGCTCATGTAATGAGCATGCAATTGCTTTGTAACACAGCTAATCAGGCTTGTCTTTGGTCATCTCTGAACAAATGAGGAGGCTGTCAGAGGCATGTTTGAGTTTATGCCCTTACACCAGCTTGCACAATGAACCATCACACTGATCTTGTCTTTGGTTTCCTCCCACCTAATTGAGCTTGATGAGCATGACACCCGATAGTCCAACCTCTCTGGGAATCTCACTATCTAAATACCCCTCAGTGACAGGTCTAGTCACAGATTTTGAGGAACAATTTGGTAAAGTGCCGCAACGCTCTCTCATGTTGCACAAAAAAAACTGATGTGTGCCAGTCTAAGCAGGCCACATTCCTTCACCTACATCACAAGGGTTTTCTCATTACAAAGGTGAGATTGTGCTTAACAGGATCCCAAAATTAAACATAACCGCTATCTTTCTCAACTCCCTGAGTGTATTCTCACTGTGAGAACAAGCAATGAACTACTGTCCACAAGTTGCAACTGGAGTTGTAAGAGGGATTTAAAGTTGATAAAGCGAAGAAACAAATAATTAAGGAACGTGATCTGCTCGTTTACACCAACAGTTAACCTTTTATCAGTGGGGACTACCATTTTACAGTAAAGGGTACTCACATCCATAAAGAAATGAGCCAAGAGGTAAAACAGATAGAACACACCTGATCCTGTGTGCCCATATGCAGCCCCTGAGGTCCTGATAGTCAGCAGGCCGACCTACTATACGGTGGAACCTTGTGATAATATTCTGTAATAATTTCATTTTAAGGAAAAGACTGATAGAAGAGACGAAAATTAAGAACCTTCTGAAAAAAGAATTTGTCCACAAAAGCACCCAGATTTCACTAGTTTTTAGCTCTTTGGAATAACTCAATTGTAACAACCATAAACGCTGCTCTCCAACACGGTTATGGGTTGTGTGCATCTTTCATCAAGTCCATTTATTAAGGTAAATGGCCAACTCTGTGCTCATTTGACAACAGTACAACAAGCATGTAAAAGGCTCTTATGCTTTTGTCACTGCCTTGAGTTATCAACCATGAAATCTGTGCTCCTCAACCTGAGTCTCACATTCCTCGCCCTTTCTGTGCATTTCCTATGTATGCAGTCAAGCCCTGACGGGAAGCAGCGCTGTAGAAATCTGACTAACTTCCAGATCAGTTGAGCCCCTGCCTCTTAAACGGGGAATGAAAAAAGAATCCTAAGCCAAAATAAAGGTGAGGAGCAAATCCATTCCTTGTGCTGTCAAACATCCCTTCATTCACTGCTATCTAAATGACATTAATTGATTCTGCTGTTGATCTCTCCGATACCCTGAGTGCTCAAGACATACTACTCTGGCTGTTGTGCCACACTGGCCAGGTATCGAAGGAGGAGAAATCTGATGAGCCGCCACACAGCACCAAGCACAACGAGTGCACAACACACACAAATAACATACACACAGCCTCACAAATGGTGGAAAAACATCCTGAAATAAAACCACAGGTAGCAGGTCTGATTTCACAGGATACACCAGGTCATGTGAGACAGAGGTGGAAATACAAATTGGGTTAACACGCATGTCAAGGACTGCTAACCTTTCTCTGTAGCCACAGCTCTGTATGACTTTTAAAAACACTGGGAATTGTCAACATGTGGTGTGACTAAAACATCATAGTAAAAACATCTAAATTTGACTTTTACTACTGAAATGAATAGACTAGTGCTTTCTGTTCTTTTCATGGTTTGGTTTTTAAAAACTCGGATGAAGCTAGACAGCTGAGACCATTTGCAAGTAGCACACAACACAAGTCTTTCTTCCCCTCTTCTCTCCAGTGACCCCTATTGAAGACAGAAGGACAAGGCATCTGCAAATCTAAATGCCAGCTCTGTGTAACTCTGCATCACTGTGCAAAGAAAGATTCTTGTCGTCAGTCCTTTGACACTGGTTTTGGGTTAAACTGATAATCTGCAGCTGTCATAATGGAAGGAGAGTAAAAAGACAACAACCACACAAGCGTTGTCCACTAAATTTACTTGTCCTGTACTCATGAAACGGCTTTAAGTGAGTGAGACAAAACCGCTTCAACTAATAACATTGACAAAATATACTATTATAGGACTGTATAATCATTTATATCTTCAATGCAATGCCTACTATCTTATTGGCCAAACAGCACCACTGCTACCATACAACAACACAAACAAGGGTAGATTTAAAGGAATCGTTTCAGATTACTTACCTAACTGATCACCTTATTTTAGATTAGTCACCCTAAAAATACAGCTACAACTTTAAATTAATAGATTTTTCAAAAAAACATAAAGTAAGCTGCTTTTTTTTTTTTTTTTTTTTTAAATTGATGACTTATTTAAGTGGTCTTTGCGCAGAATACCAAAAACTAACTCAAGTGTCTCAAATGGAAGGTTTACAGATTTTATTCAACTCCAAAAATAAACACAAATAAATAAGTAAATTGGATACCATTTGGTTTTGGATTGGTAAGTGGAAGCACACATTAGGCTATCAGGAACATTGAGATATTTTTCCACAGTTTAATGACATTTTATGGATATAAGCATAATGTTAAATGATTTAAATGCCCGTCAATAAGAACACCAGGCAAATAATTAACATAATGCAAATCAAAGTAACTAATAACATCACTGTGTTGTATAATTAATGCTGTCGATGGCAACGTTTGGGATGTTATTGTGCCTTTTGTACGATATCATCTGTCCAGTTAATGACAGTGGCTGCACAAACCCCGATCTGGACACTCCAGCGACCACAGGGTTACACTAGAACATTAGCGGAGCCTCGTAGAGGAATTAGCTCATTAATGTAATGGTAACAAGATGGAATCAGCCTCCCTGGGGAGAGATATGGCAGGAGCACCTCGGCAGCTGCCTTTTTTGTAAATCACTCTGCTTATCTGGTGGGAGGAGGTGATCAATACGGCAGCATCACTGTAAACAGATAATGTAGCGCACTCTGGGGCTAGCGTCTGTATAGCAGCCCATTAGGCCACACAGCAATCCAGATGACAGATAGTGATAAGCAGACAGCCAGGCTGCGTCCTTGTGTTGCATCTCGACATGAGCTACCGACTACACTGACCCAGCTGACAAGAGAACAAAGTTTGACCTCTCTTGAATTTTACATGACTAACAAAATGGGAAAGGAGCCAGTGAAATTTGTCTGAAAAATAATGTGATTGTTCAAACCTGTGCATGGATTCAAACAAAATAAACAGTTTCACATTTATATATCCAGTCGCAGCCAACACAGTTACTGTAATAACTACATATATTAAGGTACAACAAGCTGCATAACAAGGTTGTTCTATAGAGATTGCACAGAAATGATGTGTTAAAGAGGCCAGCAACACAAACTAAAAGGCAAGCCAGTGAATTGTAGTACTGAGCTTACTCAGTATAGACACAAAATATAACAATGAAATAATAATATTAGATCATACAATTGTCGCTGTTTGTCTGTGGAACAACTGTTAATCTCATACACATGTCAGCCTTCACTGCAGAGAGTCCTGTTTTGCTAAGGGAAAGGTTTAGTTTGGAAGGAAGAACTAGAAACACTTTATAAAATAATAATAATAATTATTATTATTAATAAACCATTCCAGAGTTCAACTAAATTGGAAACAGAGGACAAAAACACATGGGCTTAATCTTTATCTGCTGTTTCTTCACCACAGTTTGTCAAGGACATGTCTAAAAGCCCAGGAGGTATTTTGTGTACCAAGTTAACAAATCATGGACAAATATCCAAGCAAAGTCTGAAAAACTGAGCTTAGTGCAAGAAGACAGTCTCTCCATTTAAGATCATATTTTCTGAAATTCAGAAGTCTGAAATTCACTCCGATTACAATGATTGAGAAAGAGAGACTACAAAAAAAAAAAAAAATCAATATACATGCAATGTCCTTTAAAAGCCTTATAAATATAAGAAGCATTTGTCCATTAGCAGAGACTCAGAGACCAGTAAATGCTAATGAATGGGAGAGCAAGGCCATTCGAGTCCATTACAGAGTCCCACTTGTGAGCACAACAGCCTCTCTGAGGTTATCTACTGGCAAGCTGTGCAAACGCCAGACCCACAACTCAAAAATACTCCGTACTCTAAATGATAGATGGGACACATGTGCTTTTTGTGTTTCGAGAGAAAAGAATGAACACAAATTGATTACAGAAATGGAAATGCTTTCCAATTCTTGAAGGGCAGTGCTGTTATTCATTAATACATTTCGAGAGTATTTATTGAGATGAAGCAACGACAAACAGAGATAAATTAGGTTAGTTGAGATTAGCTCACTTGCTTTATGCAATTGCAAAAACAATCGCAAAGAGGAAATAGAGCAGCATAGAGCAGCGCTGTCAGTGAGGTCAGTGAAAGGATACAGACAGAGAGAAGTCATCAGGAGGAAGGAAGGCCTCATTAAACAGTATGGATCATTCAAACGTGTTCGTCTCTTTTAGGCCACGCAAACACAATCAGAAATGTTAATGCTATTTTATATTCTTTCGAAAAATCTGGTTAGAATATATTCCCACACAAAAAAAGCTTCCAGCCTACTAGGCGAAAGAGAAATGTAAAACTGTCTTTACCCTTTTGAAAGTGATTAAGATGTACTATCACTTACAAATAACTTCATCTGTTTCTTTCATATGATTTCCTGTTATTACAGTCATAAAAAGCTGCAAACACCACAAGAGTCTACTTTCTTTCATATTATGCAACTTGTCATACTTGGATGGAGGTTCTATTGAATGATCTGATGCAGAACAGTAATGCTCAGCCCAATCTATGTTTTCAGATCATTAACATAACAATTTAGTGCAATTTAACATAAAGGGAACTGAAATTTACTACCATTTATTGATTGTTTATCAATACATTACTACAGTGAATTTAGACTTTGCAGAAAATCCCTGCACACCTGTTCCAACAATGAACCTAAATTTAGACTTAGGCTCCCTCAAAAAGATCACACTAATGACCACACAGGTCTCAACGGCAACGACTGGTCAGCATTTCCAAAATAAGTGGTACCAAACACAAGCTAAAGAGACAGCTCACCCTGCTGGCTTGAACCAGAAACTTGATCAAGTCATGACCACTGAATCGGCTGGGCACGGGAATTGATTTTTTTGTTTTAAATGGTGCGTTAAATCACAGGTTAAAAAAAAAAAAAATAAAAAATCTCGAAAAACACAAAGCCACCTTTAATGTTTTAATTCACATGAACACAAACATTTCAGTCTGGTGACAGTACTCACTTGAGAGGAATACGAGGAACTGCAGTGGGTGTGGAAGCAGCAGTGATGACCTGCAAAATTTGTTCCAGAGCAGACAGGCCACCGCCCACTTGGAAGGCCACTTGGTCGGCATTGTTCTGTCGAGGCGGAGAGAAAGAGGAGAGAAACAGAGGTACAGTCAGGGGACAACGAGCCGCCGGCTGGACAGGGGATTACATGGCTCTCAACAGACAGGGAACCCTCTCTTTCTCCTACAGGGGCGAGGGATTGAAATCTGAAACAAAGTGATCCCTGAAGTATTCCTGTTTAATCTCAAAAGTGCACAACCTGACTCCACCCCTCAACAGTCGAGTTTCAGTGGAAAGCAAATGCTCTGCAGGCTCCAGTTAGCACCAGGGTGGTCTCAACGGATGACCACAGACTAAGTGAAACCGAGAAAATGCCGCTCGGGTGATCTGAGAACAGGGCAATTAGTGAACTTTAAGATTAAGACAACCATTTAAACAACAACAAATATACAAAAACATTGCGTTCCCATTATAAATCAGACATATTTGTTGTTGCATTATTATCCATTTAGTTAAAAAAAAATTTTCTGCACTTATGTTACCTCACCTGTTGTGTCAGCATTTACAGGGATTAAAGAGACATGTATTCCTGTTCAGAGACAGGATTTCTCCGACCTTTAACACTACCCAGCCACACACACTTGCAGAGGAGCTCGACTCACACTTCCAGTTACTGTGGATCTGAAGAAACCTGATTTCGGTGAGCTTGACTAAATGGTTTAATCTCAAAGTGACGTTTTGGCTCTGGATCTGTTCAGCTCCAGTTTCTTTCCTTTCTGCTACTCGTGTTATTTATGACTTGCAGCTCATGGTTTTCAAATATATAAATGAGGGGGCAACAGCGGCTATGGTAATATTACTGAATACATTATTTGCTACAAACAGAGTTGAAGGCTCACACATCACAGGCTTTAAAACTGGCTTAATTAATTGGCCGACAGTCGCAGATTTATTAGCAGGCCAACTGCTGTCCGTAGTAAACCTTCAGACAAATGGAGATACAATTTGAAAGATACAGCACATTTTCCCATGTTAAAAAATGCACTCGTGTGAAATAAATGACTTCTGTATACATCAAGTTTAACCCCTACTTTTCTCCAATTGTAATCAAATATGTGGTTTGAATAATTTTTTAAAGAAAGGAAAGTTTACATTCTCCGATTCCACCTTCTCAAGCTTGAATGTTTCTTTACTCCTCTATGACAGTAAACTGAATATCCTTGAGTTGTTGGCGAAACAAGACATTTGAGGATGCCATCTTGGACTCTCTTTGCACCATTTTTTGATACTTTATGAACAAAAAAAACTGTGATTAACTGAGAAAATAACGAACACATTAGATAACAATGACAATAATGGTTCAAATAAAGTGGATCTCACTCAAATGTTAATGAGACAGTGGAGAGGACAGCAAAATTAATTTGACTTTCTGGTCAATCTCAGAGAGGATATATTAATTTGCTCCGTAACTGGAGTAAAATAACCAGTAACACATAAATGCAGCAAAATCAAACCGTTTAACGTGAATACTTAAATTGAAACTTTTTTTAGGTTCAACCATTTTTTGTTTTTGCAAGTTTATTGTTTTATTCTATTGGGTATAAGCTTGACTCCTTGGTCGTTTTAAGAAATGACGGTGTAAACTCATCAGCTTTAACTGCTTGTTCCAGGAGTCGGTGAGGAAATAAACTTAACAGCATAAAGTCTCCACACATCAATGTAATAAACAAAAACACATTCAGGCAGCAAAAATAGATGAATACTGCAGAAGTGTTTTTTTTATTCAGTCAGAATCCATTGGTTCCTGTTGTTTAAGTTATGTTTTTCCCCTCTCACTGCACTTATGATCAAAAAAAAAAAAAGACAAACAAACTAGTTTTTAAGAAAAACATATCAGTCCAGGGCATTAAATAAATGAACACATGTAAGTAGACCCGTCCTGCCGTCCAGTGATGATAGAATAATTGGCAGCAGGTCGGTTGCTGTTGCTACAGTGTCTTATACATCAACAAGTACAAAGCCAGGAGCGAACGCCGACTAGAAGACATGTTTGTGCCTGGGTCGACAAGGAGGAAAGGAACCGGAGGGGAGCTGCTGACGGAGGGCCTTCTTCTCACAACTAAAGAGGGCTGAGTTACACTGCAGGTCACTCCTCCACCTAATGAGGTTACAGTCTCCTCAGTGATGTGACAGCACTAAAATCCTGCCACTTCACAGTGCTTTTGTTCAACAGATGGGAAGTTGCCAACAAGCCTGAACACATTGAGAGAGAAGCGCTTTACCAAATTACAGATAAGCTCTTCATCTGTCATTCATGCCCGCTGCTGAGCTAACTGCTGCTCGATTCTGGTGTTAGACACACACAGAAGACACACCGAACAATTGCTTAGAGTTTGACACAAAAACATTCAACACGCCAAAGACGCGCTACCTTTAACATAATGAGAAACGTCTCAAAGACAGCCTCAAGAGACACAAAGTGCTGTTTGTAAAAGAACTCATTGTGACTTCTTCTCTGTATGTTAACTGCAGTTTCCATACCTAATCAATTAGGTCTCAATCACTGAGCTTGGCTTAACCTCCATCTTAACCCTCCCATCAACACACCTACCTAAAAGCTTCTAGGCTAAATGAGAAAAGGCAGCTCTTTCATAGCAGCTTATCAAATGGTATTAAAGCGGGTAACTGGGACCGGCCCAGTCCTGGCAGTCTCCTGCCAAAACCAGACAAGAGTTTCTTGTTTGTTAGTTCCTTTTCTGCTCTGCTGACAGATTTATCTGTTGTGATGACGGAACAATACTGTGAAGAGATCAAGTTCAAACTCCATGACATACCATCTATAGGTGGTCTACGCATGTACTGGTCCACAGACAACAAAAACGGACCAGAGTATTACCGTGAGGACAAACATTGCAATTAGACATAATGCTTAAAATGAAGGCTTGTTTTGTATAGTAACAGCCTGCGGTCAGAGAGTGTTGATCTTGCTGCTGTGCAATGCAGTTGACTTTCCAAGTAAATGGAACAAGCATCTGGTGATGATATATTCTCTCTACAGACCCAAGGCAGGGCAACAGCAATTATGTTTATGTATAATTAAAGTGGCAGTGTATGTACACAGTGAGCTGAATTTGCCTACAAATCTAACACAATGAAAACAAAGCTTTAGTTTCTTTTAGCAATGAGAAACAAATTATACTGGAGAGTAACAGCTGCAATAACGATCCTCAACCCAGTGTTCTTAAAAAGATACTCCAACACATTAGGAAATGTAGTTCTTTGCCGTCTTACCCAAAGTTAGATAGGATTATCAGTTATCAGTGGCCTCTCTACAGCCATGGCCATAAGTTTGGACACAGCATGACTTACTATGTCTGTTTTGATGTCTATTACAGAACTAATATTTTTTGACAGCACCAGTTTAATTAGTCAACAAATCAACAAGGGATATAATATTATCAATAAATTCCAACAATTGGAACAACTTTGTTCCCAAAACATAATATTAGAAGAAAATAACAAAAAAATGCAGTACTTTCACAACCGAATTTGGTAAGAATAACAACATGACACCAAACTCTTTTGATTTTGATGTTTTTTTTAAATATGAAACTTAATATAGTTCTCAGGAGTTGTGTACTGTATTGTAAGTGACAATTTTGTGGTATTTTCTAAGATTCACAAGCATCATGGTACTTGTGTCCAAACTTATGGCCATGGCTGTATATGTTTAGGATACCTTAGCTTAGAGGGGACTAAGGGAAAATAAACAGTTGTGACAACTGAGATTTGTGCAGTGTTGCAGTTAATGGCAAAACCCAAAAGATGCTTGGATGCATAGGTGAATGGCCTGGAAACTGACAAGATACATGAGTAATATGGATTTGTGACATTGGATTTTTGCCAGGATGCAATAGGCCATCATTTTCTGACTCATTTTGCCTGATTTCCAATGCTGTTAGGACATTATTTTTCCCATGTAATTGCAGAGAACAACAGGTCTCTCTTGTTGTGGATTTATAATGATTACACTTTATAATGGGTGCTGGTAGGTGCAGAAATACCAGATACTCTTTTTCAAGAGTATACATTCACGGGCAGAATCGGAAACCTTCTTTAATTTTATGTAAAACATGTCATATGTATTTTTATGTAATATTTTCAAGCCTGACAGTCAGTATTCACTTTAGTCTTTATTCGCTCCTGCAGATGATATCATAACTAGTAAGTAACGCAGATTTGGAGTTTAGAATGTTCTTTGTTGTTTGGCTCAAGGGGGGGGGGGGCGATGGTGGTTGGTCTGGCCACTACTTTGGTAGAGACGGATAAAAAAAAAAAAAAAAAAAAAAAATCTACTAAAAGGATTTCCATAAAACTGTGTGTGGACATTCATGTTCCCCAGTAGATGAAACCTGCTTTTGTGATCCACTGACTTTTCCTCCAGAGCCACCTCGAAAGGCGACATCTGTTGTTCTGACTGAAATGTGTAGACAACTGTCAGATGGATTGCTGTGAATTTTGGCACAGATATTTATGTCCCTTTTATAATAAATTGTGATAATGAGATAATTACGTGACTTTAACTTTCCATCTACTAATGTCACCAGGTCAAGATTATTTGACAGATCACTGGTGCATGGCCAAATAGTTTAGAAATAGAAAGCAATCCTTTCCAATACTGTAATCAGCAAATGTTAGTATGCTAACACACGAACCTATGAAGATCATTTGCTCCACAAATTGTACATGTTGCAGGCAAGCTGATAGGTACACATACTATAATAAAGGTTGCAAAAGCAGGTGTAAAATATCTTCTGTGGCCTGAGAAATTACTTCCGTGACATTTATTTTTAAATGTAGGCACAATGTTATCCCGTTCTCTAAAACTTTGCACCAAGCAAAGCATAACATATACTTGATATACGGTCGTAGTATTTCTGGAAAAATAAGAATGTTCCTTTAAGTTTTAATTTGTCTGTCCCTTGTAAAAACCCAGCAGAAGCTACAACAAAACACAGCAACAGCATGAGAAACTAATTCCCCCCCAAAAGAACAAAAAAGGAGGAGCCACCACCAAGTGCTATGCATTAAGAGACAAGTGAAAGATAGCTCCTGAATTATACAACAGGGTGAATCTTATTCAATTACTGTCCAGAGTGACTATTGTTACCCCAGCTGATGGGAAAGTCGAAGCAGCTGGTAGTTCCTGCGACAGTGTCCGCAGCACAGCAGACCAGCTAAATTGCTCTTCCTAGTCTCCTCCCACCAGACACTTTAATTAAAGCAGAGGATGGCACAGTCATTCGTCCTGTCCCTCAAACAGATGGTCAACAACTGGCAAAGTTCATTACCGACAGACTTCAACTTTGATCTGCACTCTAAGGCCACGGACTCACTTCTTCACAACGCGACAACAGAGATGAGTACAACAGATGACCCTCTACTCATATGAATTTCATCATAACACAGTGGGCCAAGTCAACTGTAAACCGCAACAAGGCTGCTGGAGTAAACATTTTAAAGCATAAACTTCTCAGTACAAACTTGTGTGTTTACAAGACATAATGGCAGCCTGTAGAGAATTATCCATTTCCACATTTGCCCTGCGCTTACAAACTGATTAATCTTGGTTCATTTTATAAAATAAACACAAAGGCCAGTGTGGTGTAAAATCAAACCTGCCACAGAAACCACAGACAGCCTCCAGCTCTAGCTAATACACCAAGGAGCTTCCAACCATTTCACTGCCTATTGGACTTGTGGTGAAGAAACTAAAATGAGGCTGTTTAGAAACAAATGACAGCCAATTATGAAAAATACAGTAACATTAGAGCATGAACTAAAGTATATTTTTAATTTTCCATTAATGTATCAGTTGTTTTTTTATTTGTCCTTATCCAATTATTTGGCTACTGATTGGCAGCCTCCAAGATAATAATATTTAGATTCAAAATAGCTTAAAGTTCGTCAAGAAAACAACATTATTATTACTGCAGAACATGGCAATATTTCTTACTATGTTAAAAAATAAGTACATCCATGATAAATAACTTATAGATGATTGGTGTTTAACTTATAGATGCTTAATGAAGGATTTCAGTGACAAATAATTTAGGAAAACTGGGTAATCAATTAGTCATGTCACTGAATATTTATCCATTCATTGCCATAGAACTTAATCGTGAATCGAAGCATCTGAAGAGCCAAACACATAGGACAAACAAGGAATATGGGAATACAAACTGACATATACCACAGCATCTGCTAATCTGCTACATAGTTTTTTTCAAACTGAAAAGTAATGCACAAAACAGTAGCACTTGAATTTAAAGCTCATGTCCAGAGTTTGAATCGCAGCGTCTCCCAAAACACTGTTGGTCCCTCCCTCCCTCTGATTTTGCCCCTTATTTGTGCACGCGTGCAGTACCTGAGAGGAGTGCCCGGAGTGCTGCAGCATCTTGTCTGTTTTGCTGTTTTCCACTCTTCTACATTTAGTACATTTAGTAAATAATAAAGGAATTACGTTAAAATTCTGTATTGAGTCTAACTTGTCCTAATACCAAAATAACACGTATCTGCTAGGACTAACGAGTAAAGTTTCAATATGTGATTACACTCGTGTATCCCTCTCGATGACGTTGTTTATCAAACTTAGTGCATTTACGCGTGTATATGTGTTACATTGTTTATTTATTTCTATCTAGAGTTCAGAATTGCATGACTCCTCTGACGAAGAGTATGTCCCAGACGACCCAACATCTTCCTCCAGAGGTCGGGCATCTAAACGAAGCAGTCAGGCGGGCTATGGAGGCCGTGGTCGGGGAGCGACGCGAGCACCCCGAGCCAGAAAACGTCCTGCAGTCTCTTGGCCGGACAAGCCATGGGATTGGTAACTTTTCTGGAAGTTGCTGATCCCTGATGCTCTCTCCTCCACAAGCAAAACAAATGTGTGTGCGGTTGCGTAGTGCGTAGCTCGCCCACCTCTGCATGGGCTTGCTTGCTGTGCGCGTAACCGTTGATTGACAGCATGACAAAGCTGAAGCTCGAACTTGATTGGCTAGCTGCCGACTGGCACTTTTTGGAATAACATGGGGGTCTATGAGAGGAAGGCGGAGCTCATGAATAAATTTTCATATCACGTCATACTAACCTTATATTATAGTATCGAACTAGACCAACATATTTAAGCTTTGTTAAACAATGATACATAAATTGAAAACAAACGGAAACTCTGGACACGAGCTTTAAGTGTGGCAAAAAAAAAAAAATCTAAACTGAACTAAATAGCATGTTTCTCACCCCTCCTCTTTTTAAAAAAATAAAGTTCTAACATTTGCTGATCTGGGCTGTATCTGTCAGTCTGCTGGAGGCCCGAGCAAGAAACCTTGCTATCCTGCCATTTTGCCCTTCACCTTCCCCCATGTCCCCAGATACAACTTCCACCACTCCCACCAGTCAGCCAAACCAGGCTCTGACAGCTAGCAAATGAAAATGTAAATACAGTCTTTGGCTCTCAGAGCACCACGTTCCTGACTGTTCCTACCTGCCACGCATGTTACTCTTTCCTAGACAGGCTCTAACTGACGCTCCGGTAAACACTTTGGGCAATATATAAATACCAGCGCTTAATAGTGAAGCAAGTGTGCAGCAAAAAGAAAAGAGCAGCACATTGGGAAAATTGCTCTTCTCAATCACCCAAAGAAAAGGGGGGGAAAAAAAAAAAAAAAAATCAGGTTTGACACAAAATAAACCATTAGAAGCCACAGAGGGAGAAACACACTGGGGTCAGAGACTAGACATAGCCTCGAAAGCAAAGGAGGAGTGAGGGGTGGGGGTGGGACCCAAACAGCCAGGCAGGAGGGGAGGGTCGGGTGTTGTCTAAGGAATTAGCAGAGAAAGTGGAGACTGAATCAGATATGGGGGAGAAAAACAAATCTCTAGGTGAGTCAATGACATGAGAGATGCTTGTTAGGTCAAATAATCTAAACGGCTCCGACTTGAAGTGACTCAGGGGCCAGACAGCCATGCTGATGGAGGCTCTATTTATTTGACTTTGTCAATGGATTAGAGAGGGAAGTGCTCCCCAGGCTGCCTCAGTGGGAAGTCACGGTTCTACACAGATTTCGCTGCATATCTCTGTAAGAAGGTGGCGAAGTAGAATCTGACAAAATAGCTTAAAAAAAAATGTGATTTTAAATTGAGGGTAAGACAAAGCAAAAGGACACAGACAAACTCCCTCTTTCCTGTGACACCGCTGTTGAATGGGGCACATCTCCGTGCCCCACTGACCTCTGACCTCCCACTGGGAATACGTGGAGCTGAGGGGAGGAGCCCTCATGTAGTAACAGCTTGTGTGCTACTCACATCACACTGGTCTCCTCCTCTCTCCTTACAGAACGCTGTGCCACCCACCTCCACCTCTTTCGTGGCCTCTCTTGGGAAATTCAGTAATAGCCTCTCCAGCCGTCCCTGTCATCACTGATGGGACACCATAATCTCTCTACCCTCGCACCCAGAGGCATGCACAGTGGGATGTTATGATGGCTCAAACCACAGCTTGGCAGGAAATTTATGCCTCGTTACAGGAAGTGGGCTGTATATTTTCCTCATCATAAACATGGTGGCAGGTGTTTTAATTCCTCCTCTCAGCCTCAAATGGATGTGAGTTTTTCTATTTAAAAAAAATCATAATGCAACAAAGACTCTGGGGCAGATGGTTCAACTCAACTGTAGTAATAAATGTCTGTCATTATATCTGACATTTATATTTATACAACTGTGAAGAAGTGTAATGAAAAAAAGCTAAATCTTCTTTTAAAAATAGCCAAATCCACTTGCCTTTGTTGAATCAAGTCTTGTGCACCAATGGCATTTCATCTGGAAATCCAATTTACCATTGTCTAAACCAGTGACATGTGAGTCGTGCGAGCCGCACAGACACGAGACAATGCTTGCTCTCGGTCCTCGGAAGCTCTTCTATTGGTACCATGTGCACAATGAAAACACTGTTAATCTGGTCTTCATTAGCCAATAACCAAAGGCAAGTTGGTTTGGAGTAAGTGATACTCTACATTGGGAGAGTGAGACACAGCAATGCAACTCATCACCGAAAAGACATGCCAAAGGGCTGGCATGACCTGTACGCTGCAGCAGGCTGTTCAGTCTAAAGCAAAGCAACCAAAGAGAAGTCCAGCACACTACAATATTATGCACCAAACAGGCATCTGAGACAGCTTGGAATCTCAGTAATAAACACTTGCATTAAAGAAATGATTTTACGTGCACAAAAACATAAAGCCCTTAATTTAATCATATTGTCTGCTGGGTCTGAGTCATTCATTTGCTGTTCTACCTGTTTCTCTAAGATGCGAGAGATCTCTCCCAGGGTTCTGTCCAGACCAGACGCTTTGTTGTTGGCCCACTGCCCGCTGTCTTGGCCCTGCAGCTGCTTCAACAGGTCTTTCACCAAACGCTGCAATCTGAGCATACAGGAGCCAAAAGTTGTTAGAAATCTGTTCAGACATCAGCCCTTAATCTAAGGTTTTGATGCTACCAATAGAGCTAAAACAATTTCTGATAAACGGATTAAAAACTTTACAGAAAAATTATTTATTTTGATGACATTCTTTAGACATTACAAAAACAAAGGTTTCTGCTTCTGAAAATGAGACATTGCTTGCTTCTATTTGCTTTCATTGACACTAAACTTAAAGTTTGTAGATTCTGGACTGAAAAAAAAACTAAGATTTTGTAGGAATTTGCATGAATGCCAAAACATCATTGATTATAGCTTCTCTTATATGAATATGCTTCTCAGGCTTTCATCAAATTCAATCAAATATAAATTAACTATAATAATTAATCTTCGTATTTGGCTAAATAAAAATAAGTACTAGTTTCAAAACCTTAAACTAAATGAATATTTCTTTTTTCCTGCTTTGTTTATAAAAATGATTAATGAAAATAAGCAGTAGATTAATAATTTCTGAAGATAAACTTTAGTTGCAGCCTCACAGCACATCATTATGTTAACACATTAATATTCAAGAGTAATGTGAATATCCAGGTTGTGAAAAAGGGAAATACTTACTTAGCCTTGTATGGGGAGTCAGGGACCTGAATCTTTGCCTCCATTGACGTCTCATATTCCTTTGCCCTGTAGAGAGAGAAATAACAACAACAACAAAAAAAAAGTATTTATATCTCAGGAAAAAACAGTATTTGGTCAATCAGTAAAGAACACAACAGACAAGTGAGAAACAAAACAATTCGAAGTAAGTGTTTATTTGGCCTGTCAGCCAATCACCGAGTAACTTGGCTCCAAATAATCAGACACCAGCTCTGTAGGGACGAGTGTTTTGCACTGTCAACTCACACCACCTTGACTTAATCCTGTCTTTAAATTCTCCTGCAATTTCAAATTCTTTATGGCACTCACTGTAAAAAGTTACTGGAGGCTGGAAGCAGCGTTTTGAATGCATCACCTCCTGAAAGGTCATGGTCATCAGGGGACTTGTATCTGCATGGCATTAGACCAACAGGCAGACTCAGAGAAACACAAACTTTGTGTCTGTGTGTTCGTGGATGAAATTAGGGCGGGGATATATCTTTCTGACAATCAAGCATTCCCAGACATGATAAGTAACTATTGATCAGAGCTTGACAGAGCACCTTCCGGTTACCCATCTCAACACAGATAGAATCAAACACTTCCTGGAAGACGACAGGTGGACATGTAGCAGCAGACAGATCCTGGACCAAACAAAGCCTGATCTACTGCAGGATCTCTTGTGTTCAAGGGCAGCCATCTAACAGTAACTGATAACACCTCACAGCTAGACGAGGACTTACAAGTGATCATGCAGGGCTTAAATTCTACATTTAGAAAGGTGGCATATTACTTTTGTTTTTCAGTAGTTTCAATAGCTCACATATTATCTGCATGGATGTAGTTGTTACAAAACTGTTTTAATGACAATTAAAGAAAATTTAAATCAACTAAATTTAACTTTTAAGTTGAAGGTAAAAATCTGAGCAAGCAACTTACAAGATGAGTCATGCTGCTATCAAAAAAGAAACATAATTTAGACCTAGAAAGTATACTTTTACTGCAATACATAACACTGTCAATAGACCACCGTTATAAAGATGGACAACAACAGACACAAGTGCCACTATGCCTCATGTTAATATGTTGCTAAATAGGTAGCACGGATTTGCTTTAAGAAGGGCCTGAACTATAGCTGCCCTGTTTGTCAATCACGATATTACAGTATTAATGACTGACAGGTTTATACCCAATCAGATTAAACAGGGAGCAATTGCTGAGCAATTCATTATGGTCACGTAAAATGTTGCAATAAATCAGAGTGATCAGCAATAACAGAGAAAGCATAGATCTATAAGACTATAAGCACTTCAGAACACAACAGAGCTTAATTCCTCACATCTCCATTTAATTTACTGAGGCACACTTTCCTCCAGTGCTGCAGACAGACATTTAAACCATGAATACAATGTACACAACACAGATCTAAAAACCAGGAATGGTGCCATTTCAGTGGCAAAAAATGGTGGAAGAACCTACAAAGAAAATATATCAATACTTTAATAACTCAGCGTAATTCATTCTGCTTGTGTGTGTTGCTAAGAATTTATGTTTTACATTTACGAGCACAACCTTTTTCCTTAATCTACGGCAACAGACCTGGTAAAATGATTTAGGGCCGCTCTTACCACCTTATACAGTATTCTATACTGCATACAGGAGTGTCTTTGTATACACACTGCCATCTAAGGTTCACGCACACAACATCATCACACTGGCTACTCTGTTCTCTGCTCAGCGAACCACAAGCAAGCAGCAACAGGAAAGCTGCTCGCACCACAGTATTAGTGGAGAATTCGGTTTCCAAGTTCAAAACTCATCCTGACACTAAGTGACAGGCTTCTTACATTTAATTTTAATTGCCCATTTTTCTTTTTGAAACATATATTATGAGAGAAGGTCAGCCAAACTGCAACATCAACAAAAAAAAACCCAAAAAAACATGTGGGTTAAAATGTGCCTTATGATACGTCAGAGCAGCATGGTGAAAAGTCCTGTGAGAACCACTCACGTTTTACAGACACCATACAGTGTTCCAATAAAACGGTTCATTTCCACCCAGTGGTGAAGCGGCTCACCTTTATGTTTACTGGGGCTCTGTGTTATTTATGACCTCTGAAGGCCTGCTGCCTTTGAGTGCTAGTCTCAGCAGGGCTGGTGCGCGAGTGATGGTGAACAGAGGCAGATCATGTTGTCACTTTCTCAGTACCGCTGAGCCTCACAAAGCCAAAAACAGCAGCACCGAGAACAAAGCTTTGCAGCAGAATGGGTGTTTTAGCCTGCAGCTGACTTTTTAGTCCTCCTTTGAATAAATACTTTCTTCTCAACAGCATAACAATAATAAATTCTCTTTTAGAAATCCTGCTCACGGTCATATCCACAGGTCAATCTTGATAAGAGGCTGGAGGATCATTAAGTCTGCCTACACTTACGGACGGGGACGGATAACAAAGAAAGAAACGCACTCCACTACTTGGTGAGAAAAACTCTTGCAGAATTGATACAAAATCTGTATGATGATCTGGAGAGGTAATCAACACAGCAGTGTTTGATAACTGCACTTAATCTTATTATATATATATATATATAGTATTTGGCACAACTAGTAACACAATGTAGTTAACAGAATTAAAATCACTGCAAGAAATCAGAAATAGGCTTTTCTGTGATAATGAAAACAATCAATGTTCTTATCACAAGCGTGTATAAGTTTCATCCAAAAAAAAAAACAAAAAAACATGTATCTTTATTTTTGATCATAATTCAAACAGAAACACTGAAGAGGTGGTGCTGTCCAGTAGTTTAATTATCACAACCAAGATCTTGAAAATTTAAAACCATACCTAGATTGATTTATCTTAAATTACACTTCATTTGAATGACTTCATAGATATTTTCAACCCACAAATCTAACGTTTACTTTTTACCACCAAAAAACTCAGTCCAATATCAGCCTCAATCTAATGTCAAGCTTCAGATTTCATGAGCGAGACTGAAAATACAGACAAAAGTAGAAAACAACAAAGTCTTCCTCTTGGAGACATTAGCTGCCATTAAAGGAAGTTTTTCAGCTTTTTCTCTACACTTGCTCAAAGGAGGACATCTTCAAATCTGACTTGTCTTGTTGTGTTGGAGTAAAAGCCTCCTTGCTCGTGTTGTATCTACTCTCAGATGTTGGTCGCTTTGGATAAAAGCATCTGTTAAATTAAATTGTAAAACTACAACAAAAATACTGTTGAGATCATTTTAGATATCTTTCACTCAAAGCTGACAAAAAAAGACTGAAAATTCAAATGACTAATAACAGAATAACTTTCTTATATTCAGCCTTTAAAGACAGAGCACATGCTTCGAATGCAACTCAAATTTTAACTCAATACACTTCTTCCAAAATTCACGTGAACATCTCCTTGTGGTTCTGTTAACGTGCTGGAAAATATTATGGTGTTTGTACATAGCCCTTTCTCTGTAGACAGGAAACAGAGTGGCTCAAACAGATCCTCACATTATGCCTGTGTGTCCTGTACATGTTTGTTCTCATGCCCAGAACAGGATGAATAAGTTCACTAGCTAGATATCAACAGTATTTTCCCCACTGGCAGACTCCACCAAATGAACACATTATCAACACACCTTCCATTATGATAAACAGGCTGCACTATAGCACTTTCCAAATGGAGTAAGACATAGATGTTTAACAGTGCCTCTCATTCACCCATGCACACACACTCAAAGTGTTGGTTAAGCCTCGAACACTTCCTCGTATCAACAAGAGGAGGAGATTGAACCACACACCCTTCAATTCATAGAAGACCTGCTCTACTTCTTAAGTCACAACACGATGGCATGTTTGCATGTGTATATCAAGGCTCTATGTTATTGCCGTGAAGTGTGTCAGTGCTTCATGCGTCATTTATTTAACTACATCTTAAAGCTCGGCCGCAGAAAGTCTTGTTTTGATATGCTTAGTGAGCTGTAACAATGACTTATAAAATCACTTTCAGGTTCTGAAAGATGGATTCTGTTGTGTCATAAGAAGCATCTTTACATCATTCTCACAAATACCAAGCGGAAAAAGAACGTGAATGAGCAATATTGCTAAAAAACAGTTATTTAAGTTGTTGCTTCTTGTCTACTATACATATATATTGTTGTTTATGTAAGTGATCTTCCAGACACTCATTGAGGCTGATTGAAGCCATATCTTTCCTAATACTTTCTATTGTGCAATGTTGCCATCTTCTGATTTTACACTTGACTTATTAATGTCATCCTGCTTGTAGTAGAAACCTCTCAGTAATCTGCATCAATAACATCTTACAGTAAGTAATGTCAACATTGTGTGTCTTTCCACTCCCCTCCCTCCCTGTTGTGACAGCCAGTTAAATTGATTGAGCTCAGGTCCAGGTTCTGACACACGGCAGCGTCACCTCCTATTTGTTGATTACTATTGATTTTCTTTGATACTTCATTTAAAAATCAATAACTTACAAGAAGAAAAATAGGCATGGCTCATTCATACTTTAACATATGAATGTCCTGTACACTGAGGGAAGCTTCAGATTTGGCAATGCCATGCCAGCAATTTGGAGGAAAGCTCTTTACAGGTGAAAGCCGGGGACCTGCGGATCGATACGCAGCTTTGCTCCCCAATCAAAGAAAGTGGTCATAAATTAAGATCATCAGTGTTACCTTGTAGACAGCCAGGATGCACATAACATCTGTTTTCCATCTCCATGTCACTCATAAAAAAGTCCTGGCACAGTTTTGTCCTCTGTGCTGTGTGAGAGGATGATGAGGGAGGCAGCGAGAGAGAAAGACTGACGGACAGATAGAGAGAGAAAATGGATGTCTTACCTGGAGTTCATCCTGGCACGGAGCTTCTTTGCCTTCTTCCGAGCCTTCTGTCGCTCTTCTCCATCTTTTATGTTCTCAGAAGAAACAGAGCTGTCCGTCAAAATGTCCACAATGTATTTCTTCAGTGAAAGATGCTCCTAGAATAGAGAAAAATAAATATATCAGAGGCAATGCTGGAAAATTAACTACTAGTTATAACAACCTCGTAAATCAGTGACTGGAAAGGAAACAAGTACTTTTAGTCAACTACAGTTTTATAGCTTCTGAACTAAAGTGAATTTTTTTTACACTTTTTGGAATTTTGCACTTCAACTCCATTACCATTTCATTGGCAAATACTGTACTTTTACATTATCAAACAGCTAAGAATCTGCTACTCTGTAAACAAAGATTCCACTAATAACACATTTGATGAGGTTAGAAATAGGATATGCTGAAACAGATGAAACTATCCAGGATACAAAGTATGCAAAATAAGCTCCACCTGGCCATCTAGAAATGCTGCATACACAATAATATATCAGTAAAAAGAACAACCATTGTCCTGGGGTATTTTTTAATTTTTTTATGGAAACTGTAACACAAAAACCAAAAGTAACACCGATGTGTCCTAGGAAGATGAGCATCCATTGAATAATAATAATTATTAACAAGTGTTTTCTTCTCAGTGAGAAGTCCAAGATAGACTATAAAGTTGTACAACAATCGTTTGATTAAAATTAATATGGAAATAGAACTGCAAATTTAATTGCTAAATGTAAGAGAAGTGACACACTTAAAATGTGGTACTAAATATACTGTGTGACAACGCTACACGTCTAAAATAGCTCCACTGGATCCTATAATTACCTGCACTACCTGCCCGTCCATTGACATGCTAACAGCCTCGAGGTGTTGCTTCCTGTCTGGCCCTGTCAGATGATTCTGATATTTCCACCAAGAGACAAGGGAATGTAACCCAATTTGAAAAGCATGATGCATGTGCAAGAAACCAATTACCCAATTATGCTGTCATCCAGCACCCCAGAGGATAGCTTCAGATAAAGGGTTTTCATTCAGCAGTCAAGCTAACCTGTGTGTGGGATGCCATCCCCTTTGGTCAGTGTTTTCCCTGCACCTGCTGTCTGAATAGGAGTGTTCACAGAGGCGTTGTAAAAACAGGTGCCGTTGGGTGGGCTAGCAAAACTGAATTACTACTTTAAGATTACTGACTGAATCTAAAGGTTTATTTACCATCTTGACTGAAATTAGACATGAAACACTTGGTATAGTTATGATATAAAATGTGTTCCCAATTTAAAAATCCTTTTCAGTTTAGCACCGCAAGTGAAGAAAGTAAAACAAGTAAAAATTTTCAAGCAAATGAAGTTGTAGCGTCCTAGTGTCATCGGGTTAGTTGGCTTGGAAGTTCTAAAGGACTTGTTGACATTAGTTAACTAGTGACAGCATTGACAAATCCAGTTTGTCCTCTATCTCTTCTCCTCACTAGCTCAAATGCATAAACGACGGGGTTTCTGAAAACCTTGTCAAATTACCTTTCAGCTTTGTCTCCTGCGATATTTAGTTTGAAATAGGTTTCTCTTGACCTTGAAACTGGGCTGTATCATTTCCTCTTTAAACCCACTACAAATCTGTTGCCTGAATTAACTACATACTATGAACGATGGGGTCCTAAATATACATAAGTTTTTTGCTAGAGTTCAAACACTTGGTTATTTCACAGCAGATTCATTCTATTTTTGTATTTTGTCTATGCTTTTTTTCCCCAACTGTTTTATTGAGTGTGACTGATAAAAAAAGCTCACATATTCCAACACACGAAACAAATACTATAAATTCAATTCAAAACTTTTTGTATGGTTTACATGTAGAAATGTAACACTTATTCCTCACAGCATCAAATAATATCTAATGTAGAAAGTTTGTTGTGTGTGACTTGAAGCAATATTTCCAGGAGCTTTAATGTGGCATGATGGGTTTGGAAATGAAAAGGACACAGCATGTGAGGGTGTTATGTTTCCTAGAAAGGTATGTGTGCCTTTATTTGTATGCGTGCACCTCTGCCCTCTTCTCACTGATATTACAGGTCAGTCATGACTCATGACCGGAGCGGTCCCTCGCTTGGGAGACAGCTGCTCAGTAATCTCTCTGAGAGGCTATCCAGTGCACCAGCCATTCACTTAATGGAATTGTTTCAATAAGATATACAAAACATCATCTGTTGCAAAATCACACTGGTTTCAGAAAGGGTACCTGAAACATTAGAGTCTAACACTGACAAGCAGGGAGTAATACTTTGGCAATAAATATATGATTACACTTTCAGTTTGTAGGAGGTTAGTCTGCAGACCTTCAGAGAAACAGACAGGTGTCTACTGCACCATTGTAACAAAGCAGCACAAACGCCGGCCTACAGGCACTGCACAATACCACAGATTGCCTTTGGCCAAAGAAATGTGATACCACCATAAACATCTCTCTCTTTCCCTGACACAAACTGACCTTTCACAGATCTAAGAGGCAGCAAACACAAAATCTATGGGATTCATCCATCCGCTGTTTCTTTTGTCACGTACAAAGGTCTGAGTGTTAGGCTTCCATTTGGCACAAAACAAACATGTTCGCGCCAAGAGTAAAATATGACACTATACTAGGATTCTGGTACCAGCGATACAGCGGTTTATGTGACACTAAACTGCATACAGTGACATTTTAAGAGGGCTCAAGTCACACAAAACATCAAAAAATTACAACTAAAAGTCAGCATGGGATCTTTTTTTTTTTTAAACTTGATTTACAACTTACTGTAATGTATTAGCGTCACAAACTTTGTTTTTATGTGAAGAATCTTGATTTAATTTCACTGAAAGAGTTCCACTATATAACCATTTTTGCTGGACTGATTGCTCTTTTAGCAGCAGCTTAGTTGCTATACCTAGAAAACAGTCAGCTCTCAAAACAGTGTAGTGTGGGAGAGGCTCGTTTCAGCTGCCAGTAGGGATATTTCATCAAGCTTCTCAATTTGTGGCTATCAGTACAGCTTCAACGACAAGCCCTTGAGGAATATTCAGTGCCTCTGAGAGGTCAGTTCTGATACCCTCTGCAGCGTGGTGATCCCTCTACTGGCTGTGCTTGCCAAGCACTGCAGACAAGCAGAGTAAAAGAAAAGTCTTTCCTCAGAGAAGCCAGTATCTAAAGCAATTAATAAATAAATTCCTTGTCAGAAGCCATGGGTGCTGGATATTGCTTGTATCCTGTTAAATAAGAACAGATAGTGAGCAAAAAGAGTGAATGCAATCCCAAGCCCTCTGCACATACATCGATCCAGCCCTGTTGGTACTCATCATATTTTCAATTTAATTCACAAGTCTTAAAGAATGGGAGAAAATGACTAAAATTGAAGGCACAGGGCATTTGCAGCCAGCTTCTGCTGAAAAACTATGGAGTGACCTCTGCACAGTGGAACCAACAATCTTCATTTTAATTAAAACTCTTTCATTGCAGGAAGAATTATGGAGCCACAGTCTGGAAAATAGTTGGCAGTGGTTTGAATGAAATGGTGAACACCAAATTGAGCTTTGATATAAATAACAAGGGGGCACATGAGACTATCCAAACAAAGTCTCCAGTCATGCACCTATTGGATAGCTTGATTAGAAAAAGCAGTAGCAGACATCTAAATCTTATCTATTAGAGCTACTACACTGACCAACATCTCAGTCCAGTAATAACATACTTCCTAGAAATTGAGTAAGTATGACATTAGGATTAAGGTAGATACAGGGTATTACAAGGATGACTTCAGAGACAATGATATGTTTAGCGAGGGCTTAAATGTTGACTGATTATTACTACATGGAAGGCAGGACAGCAGTAAAGCTTGAGTATTATGGTTACTGTTAGAACGATATACAAAGGGAGACGCATTGCAAATGTAAATGAAGCAATGTTCATATATGAACCGTTTATGGTGTTATATCGGTGAAGTGCTTCACTCCACTGCATTGTTTATCATACTGTCAAAGAGGAAAAAAAATAGCCTGCATTTGGAAAGGAAATGATTTAGAGGGACGGAAGGTAGAGGTATCAATTATTCCACACTGAAAAAAAGCTTTGAATGAAGGAGCTGCTGGGGCCAAAGGTGCCGCGTATAGCACCAACAGTTGTCAGCCTCACAATGAGCGCTGCTGAAAAGCCAATCTCATATTGCAGCCTGAGAGGTTACCTTGCATTAACGAGCTGCCTTCCCATGGAAAAGCGCTCCATGACTAAAAAAGCCTGGAGACAGAGGGGTGATGTCAGCTCTCCACTGAAGCACTGAACCCTAACTGTGTACATTTCAAGGCTCATTTGTAATCTCACAAAGCCAGCTCGAAAACTGCGGTAGTATATAAGGGGATGCATAAACAATAATAATGACCACATCATAAAAGACAAGTGCTGCGCCTCTTTGTCTTTTTACATGACACAAGTGGCAGTGGGGCAGTATTCTTTGACAGAATGAGTGGATGTTTGTTCCCGGCAGGGCAGGGTGTGGGTGATACGCACCACTTCCTCATCAGAGAGCTCCCGTCCCTGGATGCTGCTACTGTCTCGCACGGCCTGTTGGTGCCTCTTGCCCTTGGTGTGACTGAACAGGTGCACCTCTGAGGTGATCTGCAAACACAAACACAGTGATCAGAGGTCACTGCTGCGGACACAAAGGGGACAGAGGAAGGAAAGGGTCAACAGGGCCCTATGTCACCCTGGTGAAATGATATGCCAAACAGACACGTACAATGGGACATGGCCTGTCTCTCCTCTCCTGAACCTCAGCTTAAAGCAACGACTAAAGAAAGAAGTGATTTGTTTCTTAAGCAACAGTGCATGTTGTTTTGATAGACTTTTGTACGGCTGTATTACATTTGTATTACCTCTGTTTATGATAATAATTTAACTTACAACCCAATTCAGCACAGTGACTGAGGATTTTATTGCTTAAAGGAAAGTTCAAGATTTGGAAAAAAAACTAAACAAACAAAAAAAAAACCACGAACAGCCTTAAAGTGCCATACAAGTGGTTTAAGTACACTTAATTTGCCAAATGCATGTTGTGGACAACACTTGACAGATCATACAGGTCTTAATAAATGTAATGCAGGGCTGAAAAACGACAACTACAACAGGCAGGTGGACAGAAGGCTATGGTTTTCTCCCATTTGGCATGGTTTGTGTTTAACGTCATTACATAAAGTGCTTGCTGCTGACCCATCCATGATCTCTGGTGTCAGGTGTCGGCCAAGGTCATCTAACATTTTAACAAGATTCGCTCTTTCACCCTCGACCCTCTTTATCCGATTCTGGTTTGAAGACTCAAGGTGTCCCACCCTTGTTGTCTTGGTAGCCACTAAATCAGAGACAAATGCGTCTGCTTGTGGATTTGTTGCCCGACGCTTAAAAAAGCATAATCACATCCAGTCGTAAATCTCTGTTTGAGAGCCCACATTTAATCACTGCAGTTAAATCTTCATTTAAATGTGCCCTCTTCCGAAAATCCTCTGAATCACCTTCATCTCAGCCTTTTTGTGTATATACAGAATGCTACAATAACACAGCAGAGTTGCACAGAAATACTCCGGTGGATACATTCAGTACATATTAGCTCTGGAGCGGAGAAAAAATTAAATGAAGGGTTGGAGAACAAATGAAGTCCATCTGAATTAAGAAAGTAAAAAAAATTAACATTACATGTCTCCAAAATAATACATGTTGCACAAAATTGTACTGTTAGAATCATTATAATATACATATGCCAGCAATCAACATGAAAAAGCTCATAGACAAATGCACAAAACTTTACATACCACAACACCGCACAGTGAGCACTGTTTTTTGCGTTCATATGGTGTCAGTTTGGGGGCGTAGTCTGTGTTAGCATGTCGACCGCTGCTGAGCTCAGCAGCCTTCTCTTTCCTCTGTTCGATTTGCTCCATATGCCTGCGGCTGCTCTCATCATGCTGAAGAAGAAACCAGAAACCATGGGTCATATGGGAAACGGGGATTCCTGCATGATGTCCGTTACAGAAGCAAGGTGGCATGGTATAAACTTACCTTCATCTGAATTTTCTTCTGAAGCTCTTCCATGGCTTCCTGTTGAGCAGCGCTAAGAGCAGCCAGACGCTCCTCTCGGTCTCTTCAGATAGAGTATACAACAGTGTGAGAAACTGTGCATCCAAATTCCAAATGCATGCCTCACACACTAATCAAACTCACTGCAGGAAGCACATTGGTGCAGCCACTTGTGCAGTTACAGTGAATTCATGAAGTACTTTCAATTTTTGCTGGGAATTGCCATCTTTAGATGAGTCTACAGTCAATAACTCAAAGTGAAAACATGTTATTTTATTACATTTAGGAAAAGTTCTGAAATAAACAACTAAATTCTTTGATTTCCAAAAGTATTCTGACACTTCGCTGGGACACTCAAAATTGTGCGTAGATGTATCCTGTTGTCTCTGCTTGCAATGTGCACAGAAATGGATTCCATCTGTGGCAAATTGAATTTAATGAACACAGTTTTAAAAAGGCATATATCTGTGAATATAAAGGTCCCACAACTCACACTGCATGTGAGGACAAAAACCAAGCATTAAGCCCAAGGGACTCTCAATGACAAAATTGCAGCGATGGACATATCAGAAATCAAAGGATGAATATTTCTTTTTAAAAGTTGTAAAGTTTGTTAATAATAGGGATGGGATCGGCAAGTTCTGATTCTAGCGGAAAGTTGTTTGGGGGGGGGGGGGGGGGGGGGTGCGGCGGCGGCAGCAGCGCCGCGACTTCCAATCGCTGGGCCGTTTACAATCGTTGTTAACAAGCTATCGTTAACGTCGTTACCATTAACAAGCTATCGTTAACGTCGTTACCATCGCGCGGGAGTATCAGCGACAAAGTGTTCAAACTTGAAATGAAATCGGCGGAAATCCGCGGTAAATTCCCATCCCTGAAAAAAAGCAGAATTCCGCGAATTCGCGGAAAAAATCACATCCCTGTAATAAATCTCCATTTTCTAAAAACATGTCCTCATGGGTGTATAAGTAAATCAATGAGCAAAAATGTAAATTCTAACAATTTAAAATTTTATTTACACTTAGTACAATAAGACTAGAAACATTGTAGGGGTCTGAATTCTTTCTGAACCCACTGTTTATTATTGTAAACTTATTTGGGCCAACAAACCTGGCTCTTTCCCGCGCTGCATCCTCTCTAGCTTTCTCTTTTTCCTGCCTCTGCTGTTCAATACGAGCCTCATGCTCCTTCCTTCGAATGAGCAGCTCCTCCAATCTTGCCTGCCGCTCTGCTTCCAGGACCCGCTTCCGTTCCTACAGAAGAGGTGACAGAAAACAGAGATTCAACCGAATAATTAGTGGGGAAAAAAAATTATTAAAACAAGCATTAAAAAAGTTTCTTTTTTTCTCACCTGCACAGCTTCATCTCTGGCCTGCTTCTCCTCCTGCCTCCTTTGTCTCTCTTCTTGCAGTTCGTTGAGGCGTTGTTCATATTCACTTAACTTGGCCAAAGCATCATGCCTCTTATTTTGGGCTTCCAGAGTGTTGATGAAAGCTATTTCATTCACCTGTACAGATACATCAATTATGCACAAGGATATGTACACATACAGCGTGTATAAAATGTATGACTGCACAACCACTTAATTTGGGATATTGTTGAACTGTCATATGAAAAGGATTCCTGCTTTTCAGGAACCCCTCCTCTACCTTAGCCTCTTCTTCTTGGGCCTTCTTCACAATCGCCTGGAGTTGCAGCTCTCTCTTAAACTCTGCATGCAGCAGCTTTTCCTCCATCATCCTCCGACGCTGCTCCAACAACTCTTCTTTCCATTTTCTCACATCCTTCTCCTGCAGAAAGTGAGGAGTGAGCAGCAGGAGTGGTGAAAACAAAGGAATGTACAGTACATTCCTCAGGACAAAACAGACAACGCAGTCTCGACTTATCGGTTTCTCCCCTCTCCAGTGTGTCCATATAGGGATTAATGAGAATATACACCACTTCATGTATTTATGTGGTTAACCTGATTTATTCTAGGACTCACTCATCTTGCCATGGTCTGGAGAACAAAAACAAACTTCATGAAAGGCTGTTGATTTTGGCCAGAGGTGTCTCTCATGACTGCCTGTGGCCAGCTGGCCTGGATGTGACTGGAAGGGGGTTATAATATTTGGTGATTGTATCGGGCAGTGCGCTGACAGAACCTCTCGTTGCGAGCCAGGCCGAGCTTAGCTTGCATGAAGTTTCTTTGGGGTGCTTTCCATGGAGTCGGCACAGCTTACTCACCCTCTCCAAGAGCTTCTGCAGCTTGAGTGTCTTTTCCTCCCGGAGTTTGTCCCTCAGCTGCTGTGCCTTCAGCTGTTTCTCCTCATGTTTCTTCTTTGACTCTGCAATGGTCCTGTCAAAAAAATAGAAACAAATCATTCATCTCTTTCTCTCTCCTTATCAACAATGTGCAAAGCAGACAGACTCCAATAGACACTAGGGTCTGTTTATGCATTCTGGGTGGTAACATAAAAAGAAAGAGGGGTCAGACACAGTTAAGTGGGCCTTTGACTCCCAGGATGTTGGGTTAAATCCTTGTCAAAGTAAGGTAAGGAGGTTTCAAATGAGTAGACGAAGGTGCTGTTTTGGAAGGCAAAGCAGACAAACTGGCTAGACAGTGCAGATGATTTAAGTGCGTGTATTGAAATCAACAAAATCTGCATGTGAGATGTGACCAACCAACTGGAGAATTTTGCACCTTTTGCGCGATGGTGAGGACAGTTTCTCATGCATGTGGATGCCATGTCCAGGAGGCCGAGCAGGTTCTTCTTCTACAATGTCACCCCATGAGGTACTCTGACGCCATGGTTCCCGAGCTAATGGTCAGACAAAGAACACGAATAAATCTAATTCAGAGGAACATCTGTAAAGTATAGGTATATTTTTCACTTGGATGTTAACTTCCATACCGTCATAATCTGCCAGCATGTCACTCCAATCAATATTGACTCCACAACCCCCATTGCCGATGCCAGCCTGTGGCAAAGATTTGTCATTTTTAATTTACAACGAAGTTACAAAAATGGTCATAAAAATGCATACATGATTGGACATCAAATGTACATGTGTAAATAAGCATGATTAATCTTACAGAGAAGTCACTTTCATTGTCAGTCTCCAGTTCGCTGTTCTCGGCCTGAATCTCTCGAGTCAACTGCTCCTCCTCAGCGATGGCGCTGGCGATCGCCTCTTCATTGGCCTTCTCCAGTCGGTCTGCCAGCTCCTCTTTCTTGGCCAGGACCTCTGCCATGGACTGGGGCTGAACACATGGCACAGATTCCACTTCAAACACATTTCACACTTCATAAATGTTCTGTTGTTCAAACCAACACACTGTACACTGAGTGACCAGACCATGGAAATTACTGTTACTGTAATGCAACTGCCTTGTGACAAATACTGCCTTTGCAAGAGTTCTCATTTCCATTGTTGCATTCATGAACAAGAAGAGATCTTGCAGGTGTTTTAGGTTTCTGGTCAGTGAGTAAATATTATTAAATATCTGCTTAATTAAAAAGTGTTCCATGTGAGCACTTTACCTTCTGTACAGTTGGTCTGATTTGTACATGGGTGCATAAAGCAAAGAGTCAAGGGAATGCCATATCAACCCAGTCACAGTCTGCACCACACAATCATCACAAGTATCACAAGTGAAGCATCCAAAAGTCATGCAGGGTACATGAACAGTGAGGATGAAGAGATGGTGGAAGGAGGCAACTTGGTGTTTGAACATGGGTTATTTTTAAAGTATTTGGGAAGTTAATGCATTTTCATGGCATGGAAATAATACCAGAATGACTCGCATAATATTCCAGGGCAGCAAATGCTCTAAATCAGCTGTAGAGGCAAAAAGGAAGAGCCTTCTAAAAAGTATTTGTCTTCTATGTTAGGTATGAAAGTAGATTGAACAGTTTGGCCTGAACAGTACTCGATGGGTGTAAAAATTAACACCAAATGTCCCTCAAATGATTTCACTGCCACCTAAAAATATGACATTTATTGTTTATTTAAGAATTGTATGGGGCTTCGTGTACACATGCTTCATAACGCTTTAAGTTAAAGTCAGCTTTTGCCAAAGATATGATACTTGGTTAAATACAAACTAAACACCATTTTCTTCATTTTTTGCGTACAAAATTTCAAAAGTGTGTCACTAATTCAAGTTGAGAGATTATTTTTGGTCAACAACCTGGGAGTTCAAAGGCCATCTACTCACAGCTATTCTTAACAGTGAGCGGTGCTATAACAACACTAAAAAGTGCTATGCAGTCCTGCCTGCAGATTTGGTCTGGAGGTTTCTTAAGACTGACTTTGTTTAGGCGATGAAGGACCCCTGGGGATCCCTGCCCTCCCAGCCCTCCCTCCCTCTGCTCCTCCATCTCTCAGCACTCACAGTAGAAAGCTCTGTGGGGTCCAGCACACTCTCCAGTTTCACCGCTGCCTTGGGAGTCTCAGCCTGTCCTGGAGCAGATGTGGCCATGCCCTGTGACGCGCCCCCCTCAGCCCCACTGTCCCCAAAGGCCAACAGTGTACCGAGCCCATCCGCCTGGGGTAGATCTAGGGATGTGGGGAGGGTCAGAGCTGGAACTGGGACTGGGATTGGGACTGATAAGGTAATGTCTGGTGGTGGGACTGTGGTTGTGGCTGTGGCTGTGGCCTGCTCTGGGGCTTGTGAAGGGGTAAGAGCTGCTATGGGGGGAGGCGCGTCATCACAGGGTGCGTCGACACACTGCCCCGAGTCTTGTACACTCTCTGCAGGGGGCTGCACCGACAGTCACACACAAACACACGCAAACTCAATTAAAGACATGCATATTTCAAGCAGTTCATGAGAGCAATAATCAAAATTAATAAAAAAAATTAACAAATCAAACAAGTCAATACTCAACACACAGCTAAAAACACAAATCATGCAGGGAAGCTGGTACTGACATGCCCTAAACATCCAGTTGTGATCAAACTAAGAAAATAAATTGGAAATACAGATTTGTATTTCTAAACCAACTGACGTTGTAACACACTCTTACCAAGTGTGTCCTGATGCATTGTCAGAGTATTTATTTCATGACAGTGAAAATAGGTCTTTCTGCCTCTGAAATGTCAGCATACAATCAATCGCTTCAAAGTTGATATTCCTGTCTGGCTAGTCTGTCAATGAATACCATGGAGCCCAAAACAAAAACAAATGTGGCTGATAAAATGGTCTAATGTTACACTGCTCTCCGTGAATAATTGATATCCAGGGACTGGTTGTTCAGAAAGACGTCACAGGGTACTGAGCATTAGTACCTCTATTTTGTGCGCGTTCTCTGGATGTTCAACCTCCTCCAAGGAGTCAGGCTCCACGGGGACTTGCTGTTCAGTGTCCATCTGGATTACGTCCTTGTCCGGAGGACACTCAGGTCGAGGCTGTCGTTGCTCCTTTGGGGGCAGATGTGGCTGGTTACACTTGCCATTGTCCTGCTTTGGGGTGACATGAGCCAAGACAGGACTGACCTTGGCAACTATAGCAGCAGAGCGAGGTTTGGCAGTGCGCCCTCGCTGTACAGTCTCCCAGCCCTCTGCATCCTTTTTACCTGGAAACACATGCAGCACTTTGTAAATCTAAGAAGAAGATAAACCCACATTCTTTCTGAGTAAAATCTGGAAGGGCTTTTATGCAGATTCTTACCAGGCTTTTCTACTGGGGATGTGGTCAACTGGTTGGAGCTTGGGATGGACTGAGAGCACTTCACTCGGTCTGCCCAGCTGGGGCCTGTGTAAGAGAGCCGGGCCCCAGCCAATGTTGGTGGAGGACCACTGGTGAAAACACACACACAGATCACGCATGAGAACAAACAAACAAATGTGCACCGGCAAGCCTTTCATGTAAAAATGTAGAATTTTCAAGTTTTATTAAGACCCATCCCTGAGCAGCTCTGACTTTGTTGATTCTCTGAAACACTTCAGTGGTCTGAAGACAGTGTCTATCTAACCTCTTCTTGTAAACTCCACTCTGAGATAGCATGGAACTGTACTGGACAACAGGCCTTCGTCATGATCAATATCCATTTCCTGCAGCATCAGATTACAGAGCAGTGCACATATTGAACCGATGCTTCAGCAGTCTTTAACTGACACTTTCATCTACACCTTCCACTGATTCTGCGGCCCGAGAGTGAGAGACTCAACAAATTGCATTAAACAAATGCTTCACTATCAGCAATCATTGGCTATCTCACTAGATATCATAGTCTGCACTTTCTAACCTCTTCAAAAACAGGCATAGTGCATCATTACAAATATTGATTGGTGAATAACAGGATGCCTTATGTCTAGCCTTTATTACCAAATCAAATATCTAACGATGACAGAAAACGATGAACTGAACGAATGTTTGGACTTTAAATAATGATAGACAGAGCTTACCCAAAGTTGAGAGCGCGACGTGCACCTGGTGAGGGCACCAGTCTGTCTGCTGTGGGGCTCGGCATCACATGACGTCCCGGAGACATCTTGCGCACCTCCCAGGCTAAAGAGGTGGGCCTGAACAAAGTGAAAGTGGCATATATTACTAAAACAAATTACAATTCCTAGTTGCCAAACACACAGACCTGACTCACACTTTTGGCAAATCAGTCGGTTGGCTGATTCACTGGTAGCAATGTATGCAATAAATGGAGCATGTAAAAGTTTCAGGTTGTCTTATTGATTAACAGTACACTTTAAAAGAACAAATTGGGAGGTGGCACTGGGAATTTCATTTCTTAGTCAATTTACGGCTGCAGTGGTCACTGTGTTAAAGAGAAGCCAATAAACTCGTGGATCTCTTTGAAATAAAGCCAAGGCTATTGATTCATTGTGTTTGTGACTCAAAGCCAGGGACCAGACACCGGCACTTCCAGTTTCACCGCAGGGAGCAATTCAGAACGGGCAGTGAATAAGAGACAAAGGAAGAGAGTGAGAAGGAGAGGATCACCTGTTCTGGGCATCTGTTTTCTCCAACTTCTCCTGAAGCTGGATCCAGTCGATGAGAGCTTTGAAATCCCTTACGTAGTTGTCCAGCATCATCAGCACTTCCTAAAGATAGCAGTCATAAGATGATTGAGAAAATATAATTTATAAGTGCAATCATTACGGAAAAAAAAAAAATTAAGCCATTAGGGAGTTACGTTTAGAAGAAATAAATGACAAAATTTGCATGCGTTACTCAATATTTATTGGACCAAAACAACAAAGTAAACTATGTTTAATATGCATAAAAAAAAAGACAATTTCTGTCACAATTTAAAAAATAAAAAATCTTTAGCAGTCAAACTAAAAAGCAAAAGCTGTACTGTATTAACTGTGACAGTTTAAAGCAAAAGGTTTACTTAAATAATTAATAATCAAATAATTGATAAGTCACTTTTCAAGCAAAGACCACATATTCATAAGTTCAAGCTGTTATGTATACACTAATATAATGAATATCTTAAATTTATTGACTGAGATTTAAAAAAAAAAAAAAAAAAAAACAGACATTCCAATATGTCGCCATAGGTTTTTGAAAATTGCGTTTTTAGTTCTCTTTTCTGATTCTTTACAGACAATTGACAAAAATCTGATGATCATAAATCTAATCGGGAAAAAATATGAATATAATGTTTTCCCACCAAAAACAATAACTGGCATTTTAAAATGATTGATCAATTCAAAATGACAAAAGAGACCTTACAATAGATCAAATGTTTCCTGAAAACCAGGAGCTAATCGACACCTTTTCACAAAGTGTAGAGAAATACTTAACTGAAAGCTTTGAGGAAGAAAAAAGGTGGCTAATTCATTACAACAAATGCCTATTATCTGGACTGAGTCACGGCTGGTTATCCAGAGGTGGAGGGCTGTGTGGCGCTTTTTCCCAGAGCTCTAATGAAACAGACACAACTGATTGATGGAGAGCGTGAAGGGAGTGGTAATTGAGAGTAAAGCTTCACAGTGCTTTTAGTTAATAGACAAGTCAGGCCAGTGAAAGATGTGTCCAGCAGCAGGTCTGCTGATTAGGGCTGGTTAACTGCCCGAGTCCACTGCTATGGCTCACTGTTCATTTGGTAATGAAGGCCGAGATGGAGGGAGGGTAGCTACGCCTCTGACAGATAAACCAACAGTGAGTGAAAGCTCCATAAAGTGACTTTCAGCATGTTAACAGACACACTTACCCAAATATAGCCCTCGCATAACATTTCATGAGAAATGACTGATGAATGTTTAACCTTCAAGAGACTTTGCCGTAAAGCAAGGTGTGCAGTAAAAGCCTGTGATCCACACACTGAAAAGCAAATGAACTCATGCAACCAAGGTCAGAGTTATTGACCTCAAGTTAATAATTTACAGTTGTCATTGTTTTGTATTTTATTTAAACATTTAAGACCAGAATAGTCTGCTTCAATTCTTTAGAAATACCCATTCTGAACCTCAGCTCCACCTCAAGCAAACAGGAATGTCGAGAATCTTTCTTGCCTGCTCTGGGTGATACGAGGAATAAATCCAAAACTGGGATGAAGAAACAGTTGATGGAAGTAATTAGGCCTGGGGGCTGTGGGTTAAGGAGGTGTAGGCATTATTAATAAGCATATATGAATCACTCTGCTGTGTGAACAATTTCCCTCTGAGCGGGAAAATATATTATATTAGGTCAGCACTGAGGTTCTCATTCAGAATTATATAAAGTATTACAGCAACAAAGCCCTGGCAGAGAATTAAGCATCACTTCCTGATGATGATTATGTTCAGAAGTTTTTAGGTGGAAAATGGTGGGCTGTTTGTATGAGAGCACACAATGCAGACTGCCCACAGCTACACTGGGGGATTGCGGTTGGGGCTATCAGAGCACTCTGCTTCCCCTCCAGATGACTCCATCATCTATCAGTGTCCATTAAGCCCAAGCTGGGCGGGAAGGGGGATTATGAACAGCACCGAGCTTCATGGCCATTAGACAGCATTAGTGTGTCGAGAGATACAGTATTATGAGGGGGGGAAAAAAAAGAAAAAAAACACCTAGCAGCCTGTTGTCTGACACAGGACAACTGACAACATGGTTATCACACCACAGGGAGCTGCACCGGAGCAGTGACAGCAAGCCGACCACACCACAGGGAACTGGGCTACGGTACTGACCACAGACCATTGCCAGAACCATGCTCAGCATAATGCAGCATGGCAGAAGAATCAATAAAATACATGACCAGCAGTATCATGCCAGTATGCCCTGGAGTAATATTGCAGTGTCACGCCAAATCTGTACCAAAATGAAATCCACACAACAAAAAAAACATGTCAAAGATGTTGGTAAGAAAGAGACAAAGACTGAGGTGAAATGCCAAATCGTTTCAAAAACGACCCTTACAATACTGTTATTGTCATTCATCAATATATGTTCCAGCTAGGCCAGAGAGAGAGGGAGACAATTACAGCATCAACAAGCCTTCAGAAAGCCCCTCTGACATGAAGCAGAAATTGTGTGTGAGCGCTGAGGAAAAAAAAATTTTGTCAAGATCTCAATGTCTCCCTCTAGTGTTCATATATCATATAACATTTCAGTCTATACAGAGAGATACTGGAAGCACTGCTCAGCATATGAAACCAAAGATCAAAACCGTGACATTGTTGAACAGACTGACCTTGCATTCCAAGACGCTCTGATCAGATTCACATGTGACGTAAATCTCGTCCACCGCACGACACAGGTTGTCAAACAGGAAGGCCCAGTAACGAGCTCGTAGGTCCCCTTTACGGAGCTGTTTGGCTTTGGTAGGGCTCTTCTCTGGCCCCTTGTCCAACAAGGGTCCAGCTTTACTTTCCACACCAGCATGCTGTAGAGACAGAGCATGGACCAAACATTAGGGTAATGTCATGAAACTCACACTTTTTATGCACAGCTACTATAGTCAATTTTTCTGATTGCTGAGACAGTAGGTGCAACTATATGTGCCATACCACCCACAATGCATATATATTTAATATGACAGATAATTGGGAGATTATTTTGAAGACCTTGTGCAGTACTCAAAAGCTCCAGAAACTATTAAAAGTATGTATATTATTAAAATATATATATATTTTAAATTGGGTTGTGGAGGGAAAGTAAGGGGCAAAAATAATTAAAATCATTGGATCCATTTTTTTTTACACAGTTAACACTTCATATGCAACATATTTTGCACAAGATTACATGTTGGTTGACATTGTATAAAGAAATTAGAAATGCATTATGCTTCATTAATGTATCCCTTTTAAAACAGCATTAAATCTGTGAATTAAAACTAAGGATTCAAACCTCATTATGCATTCATCTTTGTTTATTGTTGAAGTCACTGAAATTGTAATCACAACTTGAAATTGAAATCAGAATGAATTTAGTTCATCTTCTAATACGTGTTTAATGTTCAGTGGTCATAGTAAAAATAAATAAATGCACAGCAGCACAGGATGTCAAACGTTGAATTGATGTATGCATGAAGACACTGAAAATACAGTAGCCTACTGACGTTGACACACATAATTTAGAATACCTTCTTGCTCCAAATGCTGAAGAGCGTCGAGTCAGAGCTAAAAGCTGATCATTTTTATTCATATTGATCCGACACTAACAGTTTTATCTGGGGGATTTAGACTGCTCAGACAGTACTGTCAGTTAATGGTTTTACAAAAGGAAACATGTTGGAATTGCAAAAACACTCACAAGTGTTATAACTCACAAAGTTTCATATCAACAAGTTACATAATAAAATTAACATTTGCAAGTAACAGATGACTATGAGTGGGAGGCCCTTATTTGAATTATTTGTACACTAATCTTTGATAACAACAGTTTCAGAATTGAATGCGTGTTTAACTCACACAAAAATAGCGTGCAGAAAGATTTTTGCACCATTTACACACTATTAACATAAGAATCTTTGGGTAGTTCACACATACAAATTACTGTCTACTACTTTAGTTTCCCCCCTGTTAATACACAATTTTCTTAGACTGACTCACATGATGCAAATCTAAGCATTACATGGTCTAAGTGAAGTATGAGGCAGAAGGAAAAGATGCAATATGTTGGTGAACAGTGCTCTCTAGTGGGGCACGATGATATTCCAACCTGTTTTTTATTCCTTTGCTGTCCAGAATTGATCCTCTGGGACCTGGAATTGCCTTTGGACTTTGCTATGTAGAGAAGAAGAAAAGAGGCTTATAATTACTTACTGATAAAATAAACAATCAAAGCCTCAACTGAGCTAAGTCAACAATCAATGATAGATCAAAACGTCACAAATACACAACAGCAAAGATGGGAACAAGGCAATTTGAATGCAAATGATTGACTGATTAGCTGTGTAGCATGCATCTTGTAAAAAGAGCAAACTGTATGAGACCTTATCCTGCAATGCTGCAAAGGAGCTTAATGCATCCTTAAACTCAAGAGCAGAAAAGAAGCCTTGAATAAATAACTGAACTGACCCACAAAGAAGGAGGAGAGCCAGAGTGAGAAAGCAACAGAGGCAGTGGTGGGAGTTTCTCAGTAGGCTGGTGTAAAGAAAGCCTGCTTTAGTAACAAACCAAGATGAAGTGAAGGGGCAGCTTTTCACTGACAAGCTGATAGTTACCATTTTACCAGGGCTGTCCATTTTGAAGAGGCAGGATTTTTAAAAAAAAAGTACATCACATAGGAGACGTAGAAACTATTTTAAATTTATATGTCGTCCTACTGACCAAGCACAGCAATGCCCCTTTACAAGCAAAAATTGCACATTTGGCATGTCCTATGACAGGGGAGCAGTCGTCAGGTATAAATTCCAGTCTGCTTAAAAGATTCTAAGCCCTCCATTGTCATTTATCAAGAGCCATTAGATGAAAAATGATCATTGGGTTCCAGCTGATATTGTATTACAGCTTCCAGCATTTTTGATGAGTAGGATCACAGCCTCTGAATGACATTGCCATAGGCGGTCATTGTGATGCTCCAAATAAATAACTAAACATGTTTCACTGGCCCTCAGATATTGGTATCACGATTAAATTAAACACCAGCAGCAACACCTGCAGCATAATAAGAATATTAGCATGAACAGAGTGTTTGTTTTGCATGCAGCTACCAACCTTCCTCCTCTTTGTTCTCTAGAGGTACACTCCAGGCAATGAGGTTTCGAGCAGCACGGCCCTCTTCAGCGACTATCTTTCGCACTTTGTCATGGCTGTTGGAACGCTGGAAAGAGGCCTGTAACAGAGAGGGAAGATTTAACACGTTATATTTGGTCGGGTTTTTCTTGTCAGCTTTATCCTCGAGCTAATGAAAGACAGTAAAAATTATTAAACTACATGTATGACAAAAAGGATATTTGGGATTCATAAGAGGACCTCCAATATGATATCACAATGTGTTCTCAGAGACAAGGCTGGTATAATTTTTGGCACCCCAGAGGAAGTTTCAGCAGCACCAGAATGACAAGTACTCAAGCACAATACACATTTCTGTTTGTCAAATGGTCAGAATAAACAGGAAATAGATTCTGGTCAAATGAGGGAATGAAGACTCATTTAGTTTACTGTATGCAGACTGATCATACTGACAGTCACGCACAGTCACTTTAACCCATCCAACTTGTGTTGCCAATCCATCATCAGGCCCATTCAAAGCAAAAAACACAAAGCCCTGATTATGAAACAAGCACACGGTGTCTGAACATTCATAAAGCAGTCCAAATATTAGTGGAATAATTGACAGAAAGCTAAGAGAGAATTTTTTTCTTAACCCAAGTTCATTACTTTCCAGACTGTAAAACCCTGGAATGTCTTACAGACCTAGACCCATAATAATAAATAAAAAAGAAAGCAGGGTACTTGATGATAAATAAACATACAAAATGTGTTTGTTGTCACTTTCACATTTACCAGGTATTATCCATATAGCTTAAGCTGGATGCAGCTTATATCTGTGCATAGTGTTCCACTGACGTTTAAAAAAAACTGTAAGATACAAGAAAAAGAATCTGACCAATGCATTCTGTTTTGAGTCAATTACTTCTACGCTGTTTTAATGCACTTAATATTTACTGGATCTACAGCTGGAAATACTTCTGGACAAATACTGTATAAACTCTTGCATGAGTAATGTCTACAAAAAAATAGTGCCCATAAAAGATTTTAATTACTTGGCATGATTTTCAAAATCAATTTACATGCTTGTGACCCATTTTAAAGACTTCTGTCTTCAGCAGAAACGAATAGGACAAGATTGTGAACAAAAACAACACTGACTGTTGCCAGCCTTGTTGTTTTAGAACCATATAGTTTTAGGAGCGCGTTTTCCAGTAATACAGCCTGAAGCATGACTATTGTTGCTATGGTTACCTTCATTTGAATAGAGTTTGCGCACCAATTTTATACAGTGGTTAAAATAAAGTACAATGTACAGCAGTAAAGTGTGCTGTCATAGCCCTAAAACACTGGCATAGATCCTAACAAGGATCTGTATGCTACTTTCATTCAGTGCATGATGAATTTTAACTTACAAACAATAAGTAAAAAAAAAAAAAAGTGCAAATAGTTCATTTAACACTTAAATGTAAACCAGACTACATGCAAGACTGTTTAATGTTTGTAATGAAAGGAGGATGCACCAAATATGTTCAGAAGTTTAAAATGAATCAATAAGTAGTGCACTCTGTTCTTAAAATGACGAAATTGAATCCTTAATTCTAAAACAGCACATTGCAATATGCTATTTTAGTTATTGTCCCATTCCTAGTGAGTGTGTGTGTTTGTGAGCCTGAGTTGTTGCTACAACTCTGCTGTACCAAGAGTATGCAAGAGGTCCAATGGCACAGACTGTGACAAGAGACAGCTAGAGGCAGAAGCTCTAAACCCACTCCGTGCCCAGCATGCATCATGGTTGACCTACACATTGAATATGCATCAGTGAACTTGGCTGGAACCTCGGGTGATGTAGATACTGTGAACCAAAATACATGCTGTGAGATGCCATTCCTTGCCCCCTTTACACACGGGACATTAAGATGCCCCGTGATGAAACATAGCATCAGCATATTCCTGCATCACAATCTCACAGCTCATGCATTATTGCATAAGGACAATCAGCTAAATGATAAGCAATAACAGCTCCATTTTATAGTGCTATGAAATAAAAGAACTGGTTTTAAATGTCTTTGTAATCTCCGAAATAACTAAATATTCTGATTTCTGGCAATCCGGTTACAAGACGAACAAAAGTAAATGCGTAGAAGTTAAATCATTCTGGATCCTCCACTGACTTTGTTCTACCTCCCAGCAGAACAGCCTGTACCACTTCTGCACACTTCATAAATGATTTAATCAAATGTTGACTAAACTCTAGACCAATCTTAGCTATTTTGAACAGCTATAAGATGTAGCTTTCAACTTCAAATACATTGCGACTCCAAACCAACATAAAAATCAAGCAGCAGTTCTCCTCTTAATAGAAAATGAGTCATGGAACAAATCGTTCCTCTCTTTTCCTGGCTCTCACTAGCACCACTATACTGACAAGAAAGCTAGAGCCACACTTGCAACTGAAAAGATGAGGGATGCATTTTTTTTTTCAGTCTGAGCAAACAAGTCATAATTAGGCACAGGTTTACGCAACAACAAAACAATGTTTTTAAATCTTTATGCATCTTTATTTCAAGGCTAACAGAATAATGTGAACATGACTAATTAGGCATCACACAGGCAGAAACAGCATGCGTGTATTAGTCCGGTACTATTTAATGTCCCTCAGGGAGATACCCAGCTGACCTACTTTTGGTGAGCAAAATTCTTTACATGTCAAGTGGTCCAGGCTTTATTCTGCCAGCAGAAACGACTACAGAGAGATGAAAAGAACATCAAGCAACACAGGCTGGCCAAAATGAGCAAGAACCACTCAGGTAGGTCAGCATCGATGCGCCATAACCTAGCTAATGATTGAAAATGTATACAGTGTATTTCCTATGTTTGGCAGCCATTGGATGACAAGAGGAGTGCTTTGAGAAAATCTTACTGACTCACAACTGATGGCTATCTGTGTGAAGCAGCCTGAGGCAAAAAAGGCTTACAGCAACATTCTCTTGATCCACTTAATCAGCTGCAAACAAGCTGTCCTCTGGGCTGCACTATAGGAGAATACTGTAGAGCACAACTTCTGCTGTCTTCTTTTGCCATGCAGTGCTTCCCCATACACTGGAGAGCACGTTTCTTTTCTAGACTGTGCTGAGTAAGAGGCAAGTGTAAGGTTTCCCTTTTGGCAAGGTCCACAAACAGATGCAAATAGCAAGATGGTGGGGGAGAGTTAGCTCATTAGGAAAGACAGTGCAAACTAGAATATTAGATGATACATACAGAGTAGAAGTACAGTCTGTAAGCAGGCTCCTCGTCTTTATCCACTCCTGACATACTTAGCAGCCCACTTCAGGCAACCTGTTCCCCCTCACCAGCGTTGCCACTTGTGCAAGGTGACATCGTCATCTGACAGCAGGACCAAAATAGACTCCTACTGTGTAGTCCGCACTGCTAAAGCAACTTGCCCAGCTGTGTCAACTCCTCTCCCAGTGCCGGACGAGAGAGACAAGCGCTCAGTAGCCACCAGTCCTCCCTTTCACTGAGACTATTCTATCTGTAACTCAGTCTGTAATCTAGCCTGAGCCCTCAGCACTATGCTGAGTTAGCAGCCAGTTCTTAGGCCCGACTCAGTGCCTGCTGCTGCCTATCTGCCTGCTACTGCGTGAAGCTCCCTATATTTACAGCCTCTCTTCTTCTCTCCCTGCTCTGCATCAGAGCCCCCACTCTCTCTCGGTTTCTCATCTCTCACTCTCCTTCTGCCACAACACTGCGCAGTCATGTGCACACACCAGGCCTGCCTCTCTGTCCCCCATCCTGCGTTGCCAGTGATGGGAGTATAGCTGCAGGGTCAGAGACACACAAAGCTACAGCCACACAGAGGGATGCTCTGGATCTGATTGGACTCAGCATTCAGTGATTCATAGGCTGCTGGGGGACAAGGCACACAGTTCCACATGGTTTCACTGAATAGAAATAGTACAGTCTTAGAAAGCGTGCAAGAGGAAGTTGGGGCAAACCAGGACAGCAAGATGCTTTGATACACACTTGTCCCCAATCCTGCTGTGAGACTTCATATAGCATTCCATTTCTTGTCACATTTTGGCTTTAGTGGTGATATGACAATATATATATATATATATATATATATATATATATATATATATACACATGCACAAAAACCTTAAATAAATCTTACATCTGATGGTAAAAATACAGTCTAATGAGGAGTCTAATGAGGTTCGCTAGAACTGACAAAATCACAGGTAATGCCACTTTAAAAGGTTCCTTTACCGCAAGAACTGCAAGTTAACGCACTCCCAGACTCAATTATCCACATGTTTAACTCGAGTAGCTAAAAATGCATCCACATTTCCGTGTCTGGTTAAATTAATTTCCATATTTCACCTACTAGCAAGGAGCTACAGCTCAACACATACCTTCAAAGCGGTTATGGACGCATTTTTGCTTTTGCCTCCTCCATGCGAGGAGCCTGAGCTGTTGCTACCAGACCTCTCCCTGCCGTCCCCTCCTTGGCTGACTCTCGGCCCGAGACGGTGCTGCCCAGCGCCGCGCCGTCGTCCATCATGGCGGTTGTCTTTAGACATGGACCCGCCGTGTTTTCAACGCTCGGTCGGTGAGAAATAAATGTCTACGGACAAAGTTGTCTTGTTGTCAGAGCTGATGGAAAAACATGTCAGATAGATACATGACAGCGAGGACAACCTAACGACAAAGCAGGAAGTGTGTTGGGTTTAAGCGTTTGACCGGCGGCGGGACTGTCCAATGAGTTCACAGGAACGTGAAACCAACGTACGTGCCAGCCAATCAGATACTGTAAAATTTAGGTTAAAGGGCGGGACAGATTTTTCTTAGGCGGGACTTCAAATTGTCTACCATGGCAACGAAGAAAATCGGGCGGGACGATGGTAGAGTTAGGTTGATCTCACAGGATCTGTAAAGTTACCTCCAAACAGCAGGAAGACGTTAATAAAGAGCAACCTGCATTGCAAATATATATATAAAAAACTTTAGGAACGACTCCTTTGAAAATATTAAAACAAACTAACAAACAAATAAACAAACAAAAAATAAATACACTAAACATGAAAATATTACCACCATTTAAAAATAATACAATACATAACTCAGTATGTGCGCACAGTGTGAGCGTTGTATTTAACTTTGTTTATTCAGTGTATGTTTGCAACCCTGTCAAAATTTGAATACTTACACCTCTTTTATAAATTGTGTTTTTTTTCCTAGGGTTTTGTCTTTCTCGACCACTGCTCTCTGCATGTAGTTAGACATTTACACTGTAATATATTATTAATATGAAACTGCAGTCCTCTATGATGTCATGGAAATAGTTTGTTTCTTATTCAACAAGTAAAATGAAGCTATTGTGAACCACACCTGTAAAACAAATTACGGTAGCATCAAAGGTCTTGGCAAACTATGACTACCTTTAATATCAAATAAAAAATCCTGTTAAATCATCCATCCATCCACTCTCTATACACCGCTTTATCCTCACTAGAGTCGCGGGGGGTGCTGGAGCCTATCCCAGCTGGGCACACCCTGGACAGGTCGCCAGTCTGTCACAGGGCTACATATACAGACACACAGTCACTCTCGCATTCACACATACGGGCAATTTAGAATAGTCAATTAACCTCAGCATATTTTTGGACTGTGGGAGGAAGCCGGAGTACCCGGAGAAAACCCAGGAATGCACAGGGAGAACATGCAAACTTCATCCAACAAGATCCCAGGCCCACCCCGGGATTCAAACTGGGATCTTCTTGCTGCAAAGCGAAACTGCTAACCACTACTCCACTGTGCAGCCCCCTGTTAAATCAGACATGAAAATTTGTATTTATGTGTTTATATTAGCTTTAGTTTATTTTCTTTTAAGTTCACTTGATATTTTACTTCTGTTTGACATCATCTTATATTTTTTTACTTTACTGAAACCTCCTCAGAATATCAGCAGTACTGTAAATGTCTTATTTAAACTGCTGCAAACGATTTTGCCACAAGAATGTCTGTACAAGAGTAATAAGATACAGTCAACAAAATGTTTTTGACACCCTATGTGCGCACAAACTTACCACAGCTGCACAGATAGTTCAGTTTGGAACAGAGGGAATTGTAGATTAGATTCAGTTTTATTGTCATTGCATTGTTTAGCATCTAATCCACAAGTGTAAAAGAAGCAGTAAAAGTACAGTGCAATTTAAATAGCTAAGTGGAATAGCTTTAAGGACGGTCTGAATGTGTGAATGAGCAGTGTCAACAGCATAAACAGTGCTTTTCTCAGTCTCCTGTCTACACATAAATTAGTAAAAGTTTGCCCAACTTTAAATCCAGTATCACATTTTACAACTTTATAATACTTGACAGCCACAAAGCTAAGGAAAACAGCATCACTGTCATAGATTTGTTTTTGGAAACTTTGTCATCACTAATAGGTCATATTTTCTTCATAAACACAAGCTATGAAGAAAAGGAAAGTCTGTGCATGCACAACTACATATTACATTGTGCATTCCTTATATGTTTTGTTTTGTTTTGTTTTGTTTTGCGTGGATAGGTTTCTGTAAACTTGGCTTTGCATGCATAAGTCCCTCTTTCTTGAGAGGCTCAGAATGCCAAAACTTTTATTTTGAAATTTGTGACCAGAAGCAGGTTTTTCTATTAGTCAATAGTCAACACTTGCAGGAAGAACTTTGCACGGTAACAACATAACCTTCGCTGTTTACATTACTTGTTAGCTTTGTCACAGTCATTTTATAAATGGCTTGTTGGCTGCGTTGTGTTTAACTTTGTTTAGGCCTATTTGCTTTGACTGATGCTGTTATTTTTTTTCCTATTGACTCCTGTATTTCTCTCATTCACTCTCTGTTTCTCCCAAGTAGTTGAGCATAAAGAGTAATCAATTAGCATTTCGACAACTTGTACTATTCCTACTTTGCCTTTTGTATTTTTGTTCAGTCACTCTCCATTTCAAAAGCAGTAATTCACATTGAATTTAGCAGGTTTCTCTTCTCTTTCCACCATCTGGCCACCAGGCTGCATAGTTGCATTTTGTCAAATATGGCTACACTGTTTTCAACTCCTATATCACATTTATTTGCTCTTAATCAGTTGTATTTCTCACCAGATGGAGTCCACATCATTGCTGGTTTTGCTGTTGCTTCACTTTGGGTTGGGACAAAGCTCGCATAAACATCTTCATGAGGATCACTACATCGGCCAGCAACACAACCCTGAACATGACATGAATGTTCTGCTGGGAGATGAGGTTGCTTAATATTTATTTTCTCACATTTTCCATCTACTTTGCTTTTTCTACCTCGCTCTTTACCTCACTTATTTTTCATGCATTTCTAGAACAGCGAGGAGCTAAAGAAACTCAGCCCAGCAGATCAGAGGAGGAAGATGATGGAGATTGTGAAGAAGATTGATACAAATGGTGACAATCTGCTCAGTGCAGGTAATTTTGCATTCCTGGAACAAGAACAAAGATGAAACGAAAAGAGATTAAAACCCAAACTCAGCCTGCTGTCTGTTTTATCCACAGAGGAGATCACTCTGTGGATTCAGCACGTCTACAGAAAATACGCTCTGGACGATGCAGAGGAGCGATTTCCTGATTTTGACATTGACAGAGATGGTGTTGTAACGTGGGAGGAATACAACTCGGTCGCTCATGACCAGCTTTTTAGGTTCGATGACGACGCTGTTCTGGACGATCCAGAGCAAGAGTCTCTAAGACATGTAGGGATACATTAACTGTCCTGGTAAAACATGATGCCACAGCCTAAATCTTGTCAGAGACATTAATCTGGCTCGTTTCCCTCTTAGCTCCACCTGAAGGAGAGGAGACGCTTTGATTTTGCAGATGTGGACGGCACACCAGGCCTGAATGTAACCGAGTTTCTTGCCTTCACACATCCTTCTGAAGTGGATCACATGGCTGTAAGACAAGTTTCCTGCAACAGTCGGATATGATAATGCATTTATCCGTCCATTATAAGAGTGCACTTTGTATGTCATGTTAGAAATAATCGACTTACCTTCTTCTTCTAACAGGACTTTGCCATTGAAGATGTACTGAGTGAATATGATACTGATAAAGATGGATTCATTACGTTAAATGAATTTATTGGAGACGTCCGTGGTGAAGGTAAGACCATAGAGATTTTTTTTAACATACATACATATAAGACACCCACGCACACAAAAGCCAAACAAATAAAAGAACAATATAGAATATCATAACCCTCCTCCCATCCACCCCATCCCACCTTAACTCAGCGCAGTATGACCCACATATAATACTGGTTATTCAAGATTTATGAGACTCCGAAACAGACACACATTCAGTGGGAGAGTAGCTTGTAAAATATGAGATGAACGGTTTCCATTTTCAGAAAAACTTATCATTGCATCCTCTCAAAGCATATTTTATCTTCTCAAGAAAACCTTAGCTCTCGTCACAGGATTACCCACGCATCTAATATTCCAACTAATAAATCTAAGCCTGAACTATCAGTGCTGGAATTTATGTTGGTGTTAGAACAAACAACAAAAATACAAATAGGTATAGAGTTGAGGTGGGATAACCTCCCCACAACATACCCCCAAATGTACTCCCAAAGTACCCATACAACCACAAAACAAGAGACAGCAGTGTTTTCCCGCTGCAACCACAAGTTGCCCACAATAATGTGAGAGCAACTCAAGAGACAAAGCAGAACAAACAAACAAAAGCAGGAGAAGAGAGTCCTACCGATTTCAAAGCTGATTGACAGTGTGCACAATTATAGAACAACCTTTGGATGGCATTCAAAAAAATCCCCAAAACTCCAAAGCTCTCTTCTTTTCTAAACTGAATTACCTGGACACCCAGATAACTCAACAGGTTGAGCAGGTGACCAATAAACAGGTGCTATAGACCCTGACACATTGGCCTGGGTTTGATTCCAGCTCATTGCCCTTTACTGCAGATCCTCCCCACATTCTTCTCCCCGCTTTCCCATCTGCCTCTCTACTTATTGAACAGAGCCAACAACAAACAAACCTAAAATGCCTTTGTTATTATGGCAAACTCAAGTCTTCTTCATGGACTCAAACAGCGGTCTCTTCTGTTTATTTTGCTGTGATCACTCTTTGCCACCTATACATTATAAGCAAACATTGTGTCTTATGTTTACCAGAGGATTCCCCGTCACAGTGGGAGATTGAAGAAACAGTGCGATTCAAAGAACTGTATGATCAAGATAAGGATGGCCGGCTGGATCGAGATGAGCAGCTCCGATGGGTTGCACCTAATAGCTACGGTTCAGCGAGAGAGGAAGTAAGATTCAGCTGTAACATCATGTGCCCAGAGCAAAAACACTTCATGCAAATTACCTTATTTTCTCACTAATAGAAAAAGATTTTTAAAAAATCTAACTGCTTTAGTTCGGCTTTTTAAAACTTGGCTAAATCCAGCCACTTGGGCATAAAATGCTTTTGAACTGTTCATCTGGTGACACATTCTCCACAACTGAGTTAATCCACACTTTAGTCAAGTGTAGCTTTAAAGGACAACATCAGATAGTGTGACCAGCACACAGACACTCATCAGGCCGGTGACTATAAACGTCCACCTTAAAATTCAGCTGTATTCAAATAGCACAAAGCCACAGAATGACAAGAGAGGTGAGAACAGGCTGTTAGCTGCTGAATGCTAGAACCAGGCACTTGAATGTTCACAACTTTACCATCTGAAGTCTGAGAAAACATTTCAGACGACGTGGTAGGACAGAAAATCTGCTACATGATGGGTGATGTCCAACAACATGATCCTGTCGCCCAAAAATGTTGCCAGGAAAGAGTCCTACAACACTACACCAACAAAATCAACATCCTTTTTAACACTATGTGTCTCAGATGCGTGACTTATTACTAACTTGTGATCTTTTCCAATATTGGGTATATGTGATTCTTTCATGACATTCATTCTGTTGTAAAGATGTTGTGTGTTGGAATATAAATAACAAAATATGCTCCTTTAGCTATTTTTTGAAAGTATTTTTTTCCAAGATGGTATGGCAGCATATTCACTGAGGTATTCTCCTTGTTTTGCTCTCCTTTCATCAACAGGCTCTTCACCTCATCAAAGAAATGGACCACGATGGAGATGGGAAGCTCTCCCAGGCTGAAGTTTTGAAAAATCAAGAAACATTCATGAACAGTGAAGTGACAGACTACGGCAGGCAGCTGCATGTGTCACACGATGAGTTATAGCGATGTGTTCTTTGTTTACTGTAGCGTTGTCTTATTTGTCTTCATGAAGATATATTGTAGTTATTTTCTCTTTGAGGTAGTTGAGAAATGAGTCATGGTGTTTACGTCACTCTCTGGAGCATGGAGATCCTATCTGTCAGTGATCATTTGCAATAGTAAATAACCCATATTGCAGCACAGGCTTGATATGTCGTAAAGGATTGTCGTCTAAAATGAGTGTCAGCAAAATGTGGATGTCGGAAGCTTTACTAAATAGTACATATTGCGGACACAAGGCACTGGTTTGCATAATATGCTGGGGAATTCCTACAGAAATGTTACACTACAAAAAGTAGTACAAAAATTACTTTTTAATGATGTTTTAACCAAAATACAGAAATCCCATTTTGTTGATGCAAACCAACAGCTCTGCAACTTGAAATAAATGGGAATTTGTTTTGATGGCATTCAGGAGACTGTCTTTCTTTGCACCGCATTAACTGTCACTTCATATGTCTGTTGACTTGTGGCAACCGCTGTCATGTCGCAGCTCTTCCTCATTTAAATCAAATGAGTGAGCGAGTGAGAGTTGCCGTATGAAAGCTTGGTTCCTGAATGTGTCATGACCTGTTTGACTCGCTTCAAGCAACGGACTGCTACGCTGCTGGGAGTTTGATTTAAAGTCGAGTGAATTCTCCAACAAGGGGCTCCTTTCAACAACTGCAACGATGGCGTTACAATTTAAAGATGCCTTTTGGGTGAGTTGGTAAAAATCTATTTTCTTATGTTGTTGGTGAGGATTATGCTCACAGCTGAAGCTGACCATGGGATTTGCTGAACAGTGAAACCAGATGGTTTGTTATGTCAGTATGTTCAGTGGAGCATTGAAACACACTTGTACTGTATTTTTGCTTTTTATTTTATCTGACATTGTCCGAGTTGTCTTAACTTCATGAATAGTTATTGTAAGCACTTTCATTTCTGGGTTGTGGTCATGTTCTCCAGCTTATCTAAAAGCAGATGTGTCACACAAACTTATCAGTTGCCTCTCATTACAACATTTTCTAGTTTAGAACAACACCAAAATAACACCTCACCACACTGACGATATGATGGTAACTGTGTTCTGCATCATTAAGGGTTAATCGGACTACTCACACCTCTCTTTCGTGCCTCTGATCGAGTCACTCCACTTTTACAGAAATTTCCAAGGCACTTTTTAAAATAAATGTGCAACAATGCAAAATACAAGAGCTGGGCTCTACCACAGGTTTAGCTGACAATGTGAAGCTGTGTGCTTCCTCATCCATCTTAAACATTCTAAGTTGAGTTTTCAGATGTTAAATGTAATTCTATATGATTTCTTAATTGATTCGGGACTTTTGGTGCTTCCCACACTTGGCTGCTTTCCATTCACAACTCAGTACATAGCAGTTTCTATTTTACTACTGAGAGATACCACAATACCTCTGAATGGAAAATTAAAAAAAAAAAATCTCATCAAAGGCGCAGTCTTCTCAGTAAAACTTGTGTCATTCAAAACATCAGCTGCTGTTTAAAGGTGATCACCAGCAACACTGTTGTTTAAATTCCAATATTTAATATCTGATCTTAATATGAAGTTGATTATTGAACATATGTGGTGCTTTATGGTTCCAGGGAGAGGACTTCATCAGCAACGCTGGCTATGAGGCTGTTATTCAAAGGCTTAATGATGGTCGCCGGACGTGCAAAGACATGGAGGAGCTGCTGAAAATGAGGTGGGCTCACAGATTTCCGGTACTATACATATATTAATAAAGCGACCTCATTTAACTGTGGTTTTGATGCATTATTTTTGTATATCAACGTAGGGCGTCAGCAGAGGAGAAATATGGAAAGGAACTGATCACAATAGCCCGCAAGGCCGGGGGTTTATACGCTATCTGGTAGGTGTGCGTGTGTGTGTGAGTAGGTTTATTGTTCTCTCAAATGTCAGTGTATTCAGTGTTAGCATCTTTAACAAATGTCCTTCATCCATTCCCTCTTCCAGCACTTTGAGAACATCATTTGATGAAATGAAAACACGTAAGCACAACATAAATTTCCCCTAATGTTTTTGCTTAAGTATTTCTTTTGGCCTGTCAGTTCTGTGTCTAGTTTTTTAAGCTGTGTGTTCTGGTGATTTCTCAGAAATTGAAAACACAGGAAACTTGCACATTCAGCTGTCTGGGCTCCTGAAGGAGGAGGTGAAGAGAATGGAGCAGTTCAGAGAGCGACAGAAAGAACAGAGAAAGAAGGTATCCATGAAAGGCTTTTTTTTTTTATTCCAGTTTATTTGCATAAAGAGGAAATCAGAAAGAGTTGCCTCTCTTTCTTTCTGTGGTTTTCTGATGACTGTTTTCTTAAACGCTGTCAACCTTTAGTTTGAAGCCATCATGGAGAAGGTCCAGAAGACAAAAGTTTCACTCTACAAGAAGACCATAGAGGTAAGATCATTCTGTGTTATGACGATACACATCAGAGATTTGCGGGCCAGGCCATTTCAGTTTCGACAAAAGCTTTGTTACTCAAATGCAAAAAAATGACCTGAAGTGCAGCAAAGTTCCTCTGTGAAAACCTGTAAGAGAATATATATTTAAGAGGCAGATGTTTTCACAGAAAATTAATGTCAGTGGTCATGCGGTAGATACTTTTAGGACCAGAGCTGACGCTTTTTCTCCACTGTGAGGAAGGAAGTGTGTGATCTCTTTTGCTTCTCCGGGTGCACATGCATGACATCTCCTTTTTGACTGAAGCACCCCCCTTTTCCTGTCAAGTGTTCACAAAACAAAGTGACACTGAAGCAAAGCATGGGTGTTATGGTTTCATGCGGTTTCTCTTCTGTTTCCCACCCAGTCAAAAAAATCCTACGAGCAGCGCTGCAAGGAGGCGGATGATGCCGAGCAAACGGCTGAGAAGACGGGCAGCACTCCCACATCCACTCCCAAACAGATTGAGAAGGTAAATCTGCTCTGTGGTGTAAATCTGTAAACAACTTCAGTTTTCTTCAAGAGGGAGTATTGTTTGTATTGTTGGGGCATACAAGTAAGAAGTTGGATAATAATGGCAGTGTAAATGTTAAAAGGCGAAATAATTAAAATAATTAAACTATTAAGAATAATTAGAGCATTTAATTTTTCGTACAAATGTGTCTGCTAAAAGGAGAACAGCTGGAGAAAACCGAAATTTATCGTAATGGTTCCACCAGAATAACTCATAACTGAGGGCACTACAACAGATAATGATGAATTAATGGAGAAAAGACCAGAAAATGTCAGAAATTTTATAATAATTAGGTAATGATTAGTCTATATATATATATACATGTTGTTTGTAAACAATAAAACAAATATTCTCCTGAGTTGCTCCTATTTAATTCTGAACCAGAAACAGACACACAAAACTAGTGACAAATCATTAGTTACTCTTTTTATAAATCCATCACACCGAGTATTATGCAATCCCTCATTACTTCATGATTACCTGATCACTGCTTTCTCTTTTTGTGACCCCTCAGGTAATGTGGTAAATTATTAATGTTAATTTGTCCTGACGTAATGAAGTACACAAAAAGAGATACTAGTGATTATGTAATGACTGATTAACAAGGTCTCAGTTATTTGCTGTTTATGCTGCTTATTTAGAGGGTGAAATGTATGTTGATTCAACAAAACAATTATTATTCATTGATAAGCTGACACCATAGACTGTATCAGCCACCGAACCTGCTCTCAGGAAACCCTTCAGTAATTCACAGTTAATCAGGAAGTATTTGTTAACAGTTAATTAAGTGGTTCCTTAATGGTTAATTAAGTGGTTCCTGATTTGTTCCACACATATTGGTAGCAACTACTCACAATGATAGTGTTGGTGTGTTGCAAAGTGTTACCCAAGAAAAACTAAATAGAATTATCATAATAGTATAACAATAATGCTTTTTGTCTATCATATCTGTCTAATACCTGACATTGTCATGGACATTTTATTACACTTGTGACACACATGGCACATGCTTTAAGTTAATTTTAACACAAGACACTTGTGCTCCAAAATTAGCTCAGACATAAGATGAACATATAAATTTAAAATTAACTGCCAGTGTCTTAAAGGATACTGACAAAATGTAGCCATCATAAGCTGCAGATATATTATATAGTTTGCACTTTTATTTTAACAGCTGTAAGTTGACACATATTAAGTCAGTGGATAATTTAGTGTTTCCTTTTCTCTTTCAGATGAACAACAAATCTAAACAGTGCAGAGAGGCTGCAGAAGACGCTGGTAAGGGCAAATAATAAGTCAAGTTATATGCCATATACTGGAAACAAAGATGTCATTTCATGCAGGAAGCTGCTGTGGTTTACAGAAACGTTTTTTTTCCAGGATGGTGGTCACATTAACTTCTCTCTTACTGAGGATTCCAGAAATAGTTTTTGAGGCAGTACATAAACTCATGTACTGTTTGCATAGCATGGCATGTGTCAGTGGTGCATTTACACTCTTTTACTGTTAAATCTTCATTACAGAAGATGATGACTTTCTTTGCAATCATTTCATTTGTCTTTAGAGAAACAGTACATTTCCAACATTGAACAGCTGGACAAGGTCCGCCAAGAGTGGGAATCAACACACATTGAATCCTGTGAGGTATGACACTAAGAGCTGTATTGCTTCTTTTATGGTTTCCATCAGGTGACGACTACACACTTGATGCTTTTGAAAATGTACAGACTTACACCAGAAGTGGCAGTACTCAAGGCCTGTGATGTGCAATACTTCCGACAAGTGGGTCACATAGTGAGTCACTAATCTGCAAAAATATTTCCGGCCAGCACGGTCTTCCTTTTTAAGATAACATAAACAAAGCTTAAGTAGGCATTCAACAACTCTATACACCTCTGTAAGATCAGTTGTAGTTGGTACATCACCACATATGGCATTTAAATGCACACAAAATAAACCAGGAAACAAGAGAGAAAGCTCGAGTTAGGTGTTAAATTTAAAGCTGCACATGGAGTGAGAAAAACATAGATGCATGTCTGAAAGCTATGAAGCATTAAAAAGAATTTAAATTACAGCTTTGAAACACTGAGAAGACAGATCAGAGACTAAAGGCCATATTGGACACTTTTGTTGTGCAAGAAGGTGCCTGCTGCATGACATACTTATGACTTGTGCATACACCAATGCTTTCTAGATTTTTAATCAAACTGTTGTTTCACAGATGTTTCAGCAGCAAGAAGAAGACCGCCTCAGCGTACTAAGAAATGCTCTGTGGGTGCACTGCAACCACTTATCAATGCAGAGTGTGAAAGATGATGAGGTAGGGGCCGCTGTTTTCACATATCTATTCTGGACAGACCCTCAGCAAGCCGACACGCTCTACTGTAATGTTTGGAATTCATTCTGGACAAAACAAACTTCTCTTTCAGTGTTACGAGAACGTGAGGAAAACGCTGGAAAACTGCGACATCAGCGCAGACAACAACTGCTTTGTGGAGACTAAAAGAACCGGCTCTTCTCCTCCAGGTATGGTCGGCACTCACCACGCTGCCTTTCCGATTTGGATTTGAATATGTTCCCAGTTGAAAATTTTAATATTATCTCTCAGCTGGTGCTTGAACACACAACTCAGTGTTTGGCAAGGGAACAGGTGGTGCATTGTCAAACAGGATATTGCCTCTGAAGTGGCAGATTTTTATTGATTGAAATGTAATCGTCTTTCTGCAGCTCCAATTGAGTACCAAAATTACTACGAGAGGAATCCTGCAGCTGAGAGGAATGGCAGTGCTGGATTTGTAGGAGGAGTCATGAAAAGGTCAGGATTATACAAGATAATGGAACATTTTTCAGAATAGGTCTTTTACGCTTACTAATTCCTTTCCCAAATTTCTAGGTTTACAAATATTTCTAGGTTTTCAAATCTCCTGCAGGGGAGCAGCTCCAGCGGCTCCAAAATGAGCATCAATGACCCAATTGTTCAACCTGCTGGTAAGGCAAATAAAGTCTTTCAATTAACACTGCAATGTCTCAATGATGACGGATGTGACTGTGAAAGCCATTTGGCCCTAGCAGCAAAAGATGTTGTTACATAATGGAGTTATTTCTGACACGAATGAGACCCAACCAGTGGTATTACAGGGGGCCCTTTTGCTGTTAAAAATACACATATATCAGCTTATTGGGGGCAGAGGCATACTAAAGACACACAAAAAAGATTAAAAAGTATTTGAGGTGGAGTACAGACAAAATTAAAAGTTAAACCTGAACCCTTGATAACAGCAGTGAGGAGGTTTAATGACAGTGTTATGCTGAGTGAGGCATTTTACTGCTTTTTGTCCACTGAAAGGTTACATCAGTATGAAAATGGTGTGAATCATCTGCTGTGGCCTTCACAGTCACCAAATCTCCAAACAAACTGAACAATTATGGGAGATTTTAGACTGATGTGCTCAACAGCGCTCTACAACTCCATCAAAAGACCAAATGAGGGAATTTTTTTTTTTTTTTTTTTTTTAAATGATGTTCATCCCTCCAGTAGAGTTATAAACTGATTGGAAATTCAATGCCAAGGAGCACTAAAGCTGCTCTGGCACCACATCATGCCCCCATATCTTACTAAGACACCTCATGCTGGCTTTTTCTTTAATCTGTCAAGTGTCTGTGTTACAATAAATATGCCTCCCAGTAGCATAAATCAGTTTTAACATCCTTCACATCTATGCAGAAGTCATCGTAGCGAGCGGAAGTGTTTAAATTAACAGTTCATGACTTCAGAGTCCAACTTCTGCCTCTTTAAATATAGTAGGAAAGCAAACATGACTAACAACTGAAAAATGACATGCTTTGTTGGGAAAAAACACCCACTTTTACATAATATGCATTGTTAGATGACATCCTTTTGAAAACCAGTTCAAATCATTTCTTTTAGCTTGTCAATGCTCTGGTGAGATATGAAACTCCTGACTGCAAATTATGACTGGTTACTGATTACTTCTCCACAGCAGAAACATCGGATGGAGTCTACGCTTCCATTCCTGGATATCAGGCGACGCAGACCAGCAGCGTGGAGTACAAAGCTATCTATGACTATGTGGCACAGGTCAGGCTCTCTTCTAAACCTCTACACGGGACACTTTCACATGTTCTAACACTTGTTCATTTGAAGAATAATCTGCTGACTGCTCATTTCGCTCCTTGTTTAGGGGGATGATGAACTCTGTCTGTCGGTTGGGGATGTTGTTGTTGTCTCAGAGGAAGGTGACGATGGCTGGTGGATGGTGAAAAGAAATGGCCTCACAGGATTGGTTCCAGGCTCTTATCTCGCTAAAGAATGAGTTTACATGACAGGTGTGTGTGGGACTGTATGACTACTTTTTTTTTTTTTTTTTACATGTACATTTTCTGTTATTTCAAATCATGATTTGATCTCACATTTTACTTACATATGACTTAAGCCCCTATGAGTAGGATTTGAATGTTTCCAACTTTGATTCCACCTAATGGCAGCAATATAAAAGATACTGTGTCTGACCTGAGAATGAAAGACTGACATCACATTACACCTATTTACACTGATTGTCTGGTTTCTACCAATATAAACAATTATGTTGTTCAAAAAGTCATTTAGGGGCTTCAAATTGCACCCGCATGTAAGCAGTGGAATTCAAATATTATACGTATCATATTACTTTTCCTTCACTGCTGGTGTTGAGTGCTTCTCATACCGATACCAGCTGAGAGATTTACTGATATCTTGCACAGGATTATTGCACTACAGTTTATTCATACACTGTAGTAATCTTGTATATTTTATGTTTTAAAAGATGGCTATGTTGGATTTCTGTTGTTGGCCTGTATAGAATTTCTGACTGTAATTATTATTTTTACTTTGAACACAAAATTGTTTGTTTGTGGGGCATTTATCTGTATTTATTCAACATAAAAGACAAATTAACATTTGTTTTTGCACCATTACCATTATTTTTGGCCAAAGATAATTAAGAAAGCTGCTAATTTAGTATTGAATGTAGTATTGCTGTATTTTTGTTTCATCCTGTGATGTATTTACTGTGGTGAGGGCTATTTTTAAAGCGGATCAGACCGTGAACTTGTCTCGAGCCATGTGGCTGAGTCGTCTGCTCTCTTTAGTTCAGTGGTATCCGGTTACTCGGCACTAGGCGGCATTGCTAATTCAGTGTCTATGAAGTAACTAAAGCAGATTCTCCTTACTGCCATTTTAAGCATGTCAGTGCCTACAACCGTGTTTCAGTGCTGACTAGATGTTAGAAAACGTATGATTTTAGTCAGGCTTCTCACCATCTATATTTCGGTTCATCGGAAACCACTAACATGGTTTGAAGACTTTTAAAACTACAGAGAAAAGGTCAAATTGATATCAGTCAAACCAGCTTATGAGAACTTTTTCTACATCCCTCCAACAACATGAACTTTAACTTCTCTTTTTTGAAACAAAAACAGAAATTTGAATAAAACCAGAAAACATATTTAATTTAATTTCCAGCTTTCACCATCCTTACATTTTATTTACATTCTTGTGTCTTCCCGCTGCTACATATCAGCAAATCATGATCTAAAATTAGCGTCAGTAGACTGTTGAGAGAAAAACAAACCAAACAGCTATGAGACAAAGTCTACTTTGAGTTGAGAATGTATTACCACTTCAAACACCCCCCCATACTAAATATTTGATTCTTAAAATACAGCTCAGACAAGAAAAAGACACTTAAGCTACACAGTTGACACACAAAAATACCTTGTGCCATTTACTTGGGTTGTGATGTTGACCTGTTACTTGACAGAATGCTGCTGGTGAAAGGTAGTTTCAACCGTAACTGAGCTAGGAATAGCTGTAGTTGTAGCAGAATAGTAGGAGCAGTAGCAGTGGAGGTACAAGGTAAAACTATACAGTCTTTCATTCAAGTAAATGACAGATTTTAGAATAAAATATCATGTATAAGCCATACCCACAGTGCAAACTAGCATGAGGAAATTACCCTGCTCACATTTCACTCCATACATGACTAACAAGGTTTGCGTTCGGTAACAATGAGGTCTTACATATCCTCATGCTATCCTCGGAGCAAAAAAAAAAACAAAGTCAATGTCTCATTCTCATTGGCCTTTTACAGGTTTGACCAACAGCTTTTTGGAAAAACAGGCAGGTTATATATGATTACCGTGGTTAGTGTGTTAAGGTTAGTGTGGTAATAGATTACTTTCATGCTCTCACCAATTACAGGTAAACTGTTGGGGTGAGAAAAGTGTTTTCCTTTATGCATAGGTGCCCCCTGTAATAAGAGGCTCATAGGGAGGATCTCTGCTTCTGCGACACAACACGACACACGCACACAGCATCCCCAGCATCTAGAAAGAAGACAGAGCGTTTATGTTACTGGCATTTTAAGGCCTCGTGTGTGGAATCAGAAGATAAATAGGTCAGATTAATTAAAGCTATAATGCTTGATCTTTGCCTCATCACTTCACAAGCTCATCTGAAGATAAAAGGAAAACTTGTGGCTCAACCTCTTATAGAATTGCAACCCAGCTACGGAGCATATTAAAAGTCAATGGTGAAACATATTTTTGCACTGGTTTGAGTAGCACTTGCTGTCTGTTCCCGATTATCAAAAAACAGAAAGCGTGAATCCATAAATAGTTTCTAATTTGTGTTTGATTCTGAGACACACCTGGTTTGCGGGTGACAAAAAACAGAAACAGTAAATGCAGCTGGAAGTCTGTGACCTTATACAAACTCCTAACCGTCTGTTTGCTTTACATTTAAAGCAGAACAAAAACATTTTCCAGGCAGCCACCTCCCAAGTTATTATCTTACGATGGTTTATGGACCAATGTATATTGATAGAAATGAAATACCTGAATGGCAGCAAATGTCAAAGCAGTCCAGATGACATACATCATGATCTCTTTCAACTTCTTCACAACCAGAGCTTCACAACCCTTGACAAACACACAAAACAAGCTTAAGCATGTGTAACTAGGAGAGGTCATTCTATTGATAAAATAATCTTATAGTCTTTTGTAGGGAAACTTGGTAAATGTGGAGTTTAGTTACTTCTTGGTAAAGATCTTCAGGATGAGTGAGAGACCCCGTGCAGATTCCTGTGATGGTTTTGCAACAGCTGATGGGGACGCTGTTATTTTTGGATTCTTTATACCAGCGCGTATTCTGCCAGTCTGAGTAATTGTGGATTCCACAACACTGAAGCTGAAAATGAAAGCAAAGAAAAGACAATGGCAGTGTCCAATACTTGCAAACAGACACACAGATGATACAGGAAACAGGATATTTGACCTCACCTGTCTCTGAACATAGTCGATGGCTCGGCTCTGGGAGTTGCTGTTGGTGCCGTTGTACTCATCATAAACTTTTATGATTGAACTATTAACTTCATCTTCAACCTGGCAGTTGGTAAAGAGCATGAAATGAATCGTTTGTTGACACATCTACTTGGACAATACAAATCAATGTGATAGCAAACAGGAGATTAAGTTATCAGCGAGTGATTGTGCGGGTGTGGTCAGAAAACAAAACAAATAACTTCTGACTTGTATTTGGCGTTCTCACCTTTGCTCTGTAAACATATCCAAGAACCACCACTGCTACTTCCGTCATGAAAACCAGCAGGAGAATGACGACAAACTGTGGATTGAATATTAAGAGTTAAAATAGACTGACCACAGATCCTGTCTTCTACTGTGGCCTCATCAAGTTGCCTTCCTCATACCTATTAGTTTATGCGTCAGGCAGTTCTGTGTTCAATCAAATGCGATGAATGACATTATTCTTTTAGCGAGTCAAATTTAACATGTTGATACCTTAAGGTGCCTCTGTACTGCATATACTAATCTTCTCTACCATTTACTAACCGTTGTAAGCCCACAGTGGCTCTCTCTCACTGTAGCACAGCATCCGATGAGCCCAGTGATGAAAAGGAGGGCTCCAACTGCAATGATGATCACTGCTGGGATGAGAGTGTACACGTCTTCAAAGAAGTGGTCATAGTCATCATATGTAATGAAGACGTAGGCCCCAACATAGCACAGGATACCAGCAGCAGCCTGTGGGTGACAACAAAAATAAATAAAATCAACATTTCACACAGTCCTGTTGACAACGGAAAATCAAGTGTCATTGAACCAGTAAAAGTTGTTCCACTTGTGCTTCTTTCACATTTAACTGTCAGGGTTGTGCTACACCACTGATAAACGTGACACTTTTTGGCTTAAAACAAAAGTCAACTCTCTTGCGAAGGCAACTGCTGACAATTCAGCAGCTCAGCCTCTTGCTACTTCTAGCACAAGACATCACTGCACCTACACCTACTCATCGGTCTTTTTGTAGCTGATTTTACTGATCATTTTTAGAGCATGTCTTGCTCTAAACCCAGCAGAAATGATGTCCCCACATTAGCCAGGTTGCAGTCTTGTATCTTCAAGTGAGGCTCTTCTGGCCATTTCAAAGCTGGGGCTTAAATCTAAAGGAGAACATCTTATCCTTTTTCCTAAAGGAGAAGGTGTTTCTGCCATCAGTGCGCCTCAGCTTTGAAATGACCTGCATGAGGAGACAAGGCTCACAAAATTGGTAAATTGTGTTAAACTACTTCTTAAAACCAGCTTTTAAAGATTTGCTTTTATGCAATGGTGTCTTTTTATTACTTAGTAGAGTTTTATTTTTATTATTTTAACAGCATTTATTACTATTGAATGACTGTATCTTCATTTCACTTTCATTTCACCTTGCTTTATTTGGTGTTACAATCTGGTGTTGTGGAGGCATTTCACCCTCTGGATATCTGGCTTTAGCTTTGTCTGCCAAAGCACTTTTTAAACCCTTGTTACTATTATTAATACTTTTATTACATCACTGACAATCCTCCTAATCCTGAATGGTGGAACGTAACAAAACGCTAAAATTGAAACTAGAGTATTTCCATTGATGGATCTTTAAACTTACTTCAGAGATATGCAGTTTTTGCGCCATTAAATTTACTGGACAGCTATAGATATTTTGCAGATCAAGATTTTAAAATAAAAACAACAGAATTGCAATTTCACACATTTGAGGATCAGTTAATAGAATATGAAGCATCACATTTAACTGTCATAGAGTATGTTAAGAACTCTTTATTAACAGCAGTTAATACAGTATAGAATACCTTTACCCGCCTAGATTAGCAGAATAAACGCATTAATGTATAAATTACCTAGCTAAACTGTGTTCTGGTATTTGAATCAAATACCAACATGTTCTGCTGATTCATGTGTCTGCTGCTTGGTAGTCTACTACTCTGTGAGGAGGCAGTCAAAAAGTGACCGTTTAACTTCAGCTAACTGCATAATAAACAAAGGATAATTTAGATGTAAAACGCGGTAATATTTGCCATTAATTTCACAATTTAACGAGCCCAGTAAAGGTTATATTTGATGCATTATCTTTGCTACTGGCCCCTCAAACTGATCCCTCCCTGGAGAAACAACGGTCGGCTAGTTTAGCAGCTGATCGCGCGACCGCACATAAACACAACAAGCTAGCCGCTGCTAAATGCTAACTGCCGCTGCTGTGTGACGCACGTTTAAAACTGGCGCAAACCTCCAAACTCACCCAAAATATCAGGTTCAGGAAGACCAGGACCGTCTTCGAGGACGTGATGCCACACTGCCCCATCTTCAACACGGGGATTAGACGCTGTTCGTGTTGGTAAATAAAGCAGGTTTCCTACTCAGACATGTCCCAGGTAGCTCCAACATTCACACTCCATATCCCGACTGTCTGTGTGCTGCCAGCCACACCGAGGAGCAGAGCAGCGCCACCAGCACACAGGGACAACAAAGCACCCAGACACCAGCAACAGAACCACCCCCAACTAAAATACTGCCAATATTACAGGCATGCAGTGTTTTTGGTATTACTTTTTGGTAAAACTTATTTTTTCAACCCACTTTATATTGCATTGTCTTACAGTGTATCAATACTGTACTATTTCATCCTAATTTCTCATCCCTGTACATATTATAAATATTATTATTATTACTACTATTTTTAATTATTATTTTATTTCTATTACTACGTTTATTGCTATGTAAGCTGCTGTAACAATGGGAATTTCCCCTGGTGTGGGGAGAAATAAAGGATTTATCTACCTTATTAATTTGTGTGATATTAGAAATTTAAAAGGTCTGTCATAATCAGTAGCTATGTGTTTGCAGCAGAGGACGCTGCAGTTTATTCAACCCAAAGTTCTACTTTCTGTCAAATATGTACTGTTTTATATCTCCATTTGAATGACAATTTTTAGTTTTCATAGTTTAAAAGGTTTATCTCACTCAAAGCTAGCTTCTATTCAAGTACTTACAGTTTTAAAGATTTTAAAGGCCAGAATATAACTTGACGTTTAGATACCTCTCAAATATTGCTTTTCTAACGACTAATCATAAATAAGTTTTTATTTAGCACTTTTTAACAGTCGATTTGAAAGGTAGATTCCACCAAAAATTCTACTTTCTGTCCAAGTATTTTAAGTTTTAAAAGTTTATTCTACTCTAATGTCACTTTTAATATGTATAGTTTTAAAGGTTTACTCTACCGAAAATGCTACTTTTGGTCTAAGGACTTCAACTGTTTTACAGGTTCATGTCACCAAAAATACTACTCTCTGTCTGAGCACTTGTAGTTTAAAAAGTTTTTTCCATCCAAATATTATTTATTTATTCATTTATTTGATCAGGGACCATGCAATTACCGTAGAACACATCTGATGTATTACATATATAGCATTAAGCTAATTTTCAGCTTTCTTTCTAACAAATTCTGGATTTAAAGTTTTAACCCACCTTAAACTTTACATAGTTCTTTTTTAGTCAGTGTCTGTGGTCTACAGAACTAGGCTCCTTTTTAAATAAACAACTGGTTGCCATTTTTTCTGCCCTATGAAAAAAGTTAGTCTTAGAAATGTGGCCCTTGAACCGCGGTCCTAAATAAAATGCAGTCTGTGCTGCTTATTGAGGCGCCAATGGGACTGCTTTGCTGACATCTAGTGACACAATATATAGTGAAATTTTCACCCAATGTGTCTCATACAAAAAACATTTCAAGTATCAGTACCAGTGTAGAATTACTGATCAGATTACATGACCTGAAAAAGACATGAGACAACACAGGAATCCAGATTTAAGGAAGCATAATTTATTGCTACACAATAAGACATGAAGCGTATTCATCTGGAGTCATTAGTCACTAAATGCATCAATATGTGCATTAGTTGTGATTTGTATATATAGCTTTATTAAATGTGTAAAGTGGCATTCCGGCTGTGAATAGTTACAGTAGATAAACAAATGATTTCATCTGTGTGCCTGAAAATGCATGTATTTGTCTAAAGAAGAATATAGTAAGCCATTTCTAGAGCTCTTTCAAAGGTAAGAAACCAAATACATAATGAGACAGGTGCATGAAAAGGCAATTGTTATATGATTTACATGGTTCAAATAATAAAGATTTTACAAGCTGAACTAATTAACTGTCACTGACGTTACAGAAAAGTCTTAGTACAGTGCCGGCAGTATCCTCATTCCATTTGCATTAAAAGAAAAAGTACATTTCTCTTCAGCTTCCATTCCTTAATACCTTTATATTCATATAATTTGAATAATGAGAACAGATACATGAAAATATTGTTCTCTGTCTAGCTGCTGTCAATTTTGCAAAAGCCTATTTCACTGGAGTACAGAAACTGAAATCAGCATGTGTGCCAAATATTTTGTCCCAGTGACTGAAGTGCGGTGCAAAGTTAGTGTTGGGTTTCTGATGGTGCACGTCATGTTTGCTGGGCCCTCCATAGATGCCAAATGGTATGACACGTGAAGTGGACCAGGGAAAATCATAGCCACAGTGATCCTCTATAGAAACATACACATGTAATACCATGAAGGCCCATGTCGTGAGAAGATGGCATCTCAGGATCATCGGATTCAGCGTGGTCCAAAAACCCACTGTGACCAGCTCCCAGCCGCCAAGACACTGAGTGGCAAGAGCGAAGGGAGATGAATAATTATGGTGGATAGCATGGAAGGTGACATACAACCACCGGATCCTGTGGTGGAGCAGGTGCCAAATGAAGTACTGGAAGTCAAAGAGCAGGAGGTTGCCAATCACCCCCGCAATCAGCTCCATCAGGGTCGGGGCTCGTTCCGGCAGGTCCACGGGTGGCCTCCAGGCCCACTGAGCCACGGACGCAGGGAACACAAGAAAAACATGATTGTACAAGGTGACACTCGCACAGTGCAGCAGTGTAGAGGCTGTTGGCCTGCGGTTCGGTTGGATCTTGAATTGCTGGACCCATGCCCATCTGTCCCCCATGATGTCACAAATAAGATAAGGGAGGCAGATGATAAAGTAAGATGAGACAGTCAGCACAATGGGGAAAAGTGGAGATCTCAAATAATCGCTGTAGTTAAGCCTCAGGCTGTCCCACAGAGGTTGCAGCAAAGAGTTATTTCTTAAGTAAGTGATCCAAGCATTGGTGTCTGCAAGGTCCATCCTGGAGCAAAAATCCCAAGGACTGTCTGAGGAATGTCGGCGCTTCAGCCAAAAACAGCAACTTTGGTCAACACTTCGTCCCGCGAGAGTCTGCTTGTACTTTGCTGTTCTGTATGGTATCAAGTGACAGGCAGGTGCAACAAATTATTCATACAGTCTGGGTAACTGGTAACCTATAGCTGTCCTTTTGATAAGCTGTAATTATTTAAATTATTTTAAAAGCATTTACCTTCCTGGTAGTGCTCTGTCTCCGTTCAAATGAGTTTAACTGAACTCGTTCACCAATACACAAAAATATGTCAGAACTCTTGCACGGGTCTCTCAGTCAACAAATATAAATGAATAGATCTATTTCACAGAAAACAATCATGCAGTCTGCACAATATTTAGTGGAAGACATTTAGAATCACACTGAATAAAATCATAAACACAGGATGTAAATGATTGTCTTTATTGCCTGAGAGAAAAGATTTAAAATGTCATTTCTGTTGTGACTATAAAAGATCACCTCGAAATGCAGCTTTATTCAAATGACATGATGCCACAGATGACAAGAGAAAATGAAAATAGGCTGGTAGAAGGACATGCTGGAATGTTGGTTAGGGCCGAAGCCAGGCAGAGATGCCGTGTATTACTTATTCCCCTGTGTTAAAAAGATAAATATAGTTGAACATCTTGTTTTTGTTTACTATATTACATTTCTACTTAATACTTAAAAAAAAACGTAATGATTCCGATTTTAAAAGTTTACAGCAGACCTACTACAAAGTGCACAGGGGAAAATGGAAAGACGTACTGACAAAAAAAGTCACCACAGGCCCCATTTAGAAGCTGCCGTTCATAACAAAGACAGGCTGAGTTTTACCCATGGTCCATCAGACTTCTGAGCTCAGAATAATAACACACAGTGTCACTTTTAATAATGCTGCCCACATCAATCTCCTGCCCATATTTATTCTATTTTATTGGTTTTAATGTGATCTCATTACCTCCTCATTGTACTGTATATATCTTGCCTCTTTTGCATATGTTGGAATTCTTAGTATAGTTTTGTCTTATATGTACATTTGATTATATTACTTATTGTTGTTAATTTACCCTGTTTCAATGCACCGTCCAGAGGCAGCTACTTATATTTTCATCATGTCCCCATGTATGATGACAATAAAGCTATTCTATTCTGTCCATTAACAGATAAAGCGTTCTAAACGTTTTCATCAAACGGGATTCATATTTTAAAAATTTGAAGCTCTCTGGGAACTATGCACGTAACCTTCTGATATGATGATCTTATAATTGGGATTTTTTTTTGATTATCATCATCATAGTACTTTCCGAATACTGAAAATTCCAGCTGCTGTTTCCGAGGCTCTAAGTGAACCTCCCAGGGTGCAGAGGGCGACAAAACCAAATTCTACCCAATGTGCAACAGAACCACCTTTTGAGAGACGGACTAAAATCTTCGCCACCCTCCTGTACGACAGTATTGTTTGTATAACGTCACGGTGCTGATTGTTATCTCGAACGATTGAGAACCTTTCGTCGCATGTGATGACGTAAAATTACTGCGCGGTGTTTCGACACGCAGTTCTTGACAGGGGCAATTAAGACCGTTCTTAACGGTTAGACATAGCTCTGTAGTCACTTGTTGTCTAGTCTCTACCTGGAGTGAACCTTTACACGGACCTCTGAGGGTATTCGAGGTAATGTCATCTTTTTAAAATACTTAATTTGAGCTGAATTAAGTGACCGAAATTTATCATACAATTCACCAACTGTACGTAAAGTTTAGCTAACTTGGCTAAATTCACAGCTAACGTACGTCCTAGTTTACTACACGACCAGTTAACAGCACATCAAAATATTAAAATACCACACATTTGGATGATACGTGACTACAATTTTAGTTGGTAGGGATGATAAATGGGCAGTTAAGTGAGATGCAGCCAATTAAAATTATAACATTGGTGGATACGTTTGTTTTCACATATATTTCACATTGATCATTCGTATAGAGTAATAAACAGAGGCGGAAGTCCAGTTGATAGACTTTATGGTTTTACTTTGAACAGGCCTCAAACGACTAGCTGACTTCGACTTTGAGGCGCGCTCCCGGTGCAGTGCATGAGATTTTGGGCTGTCATGAGTGCTTTGATTCCTACTTTTTAATCCCATTTCCGCTATTTCAGTGAATCTACATGTTTGGAGACTTCCCGAAAACTGTGTTGATCAAAATGCTGTACATGTAATGAGAAAAAAATGAAATAAAAAATCAAGACAGAACAGTGAAAAGATTTGTAAGATAGGTTTCTAAAATAACACAAATATAAAATACTAAAATAGGAAGACTGCAGTGATTTACGTACATGCTTGCCACACCCCCCTCCCATAAAATATAAACAAATGGTGAGAGGGAAGAAATTGCAAGGCATAGCATCTGGCAGCTTGCTGTTGTGGTTAATTATTACACGTTTGTAGAGTTAAGGTCACTTCTGTTGAGTTTTAATCCAGCACCAACTCACAGGATGAGTCATCTCAAGACACTTCATGTAGTAAAGAGAAAATCTCACAACATTATATTATAAAGAGAACCTCAACAAATCCACCAATTCCCTTGAGCGAGTACTTTGTCAATACTGGGAAGAAGAAAACACACCCTTTTAACAGTAGAAACCTTTTGCAGAACCAGGATTAGTAAGGACAAAGGGGAGAGACAAAAAAGATTGAGAAAAGAAACGGAGTAACATTGTATTAGAAATGCTGGGGAGGCTAGTAAAATTGGATCAGAAATGTGTAGCTCCACACCTGGAAATCCCTGTGGAGAGAAGAAAATACAAACTACTAGAGCGAGAACAAACACAGTAATGGTGTGCTATGGTGACATGTACATGCATGGGGAGTGGACTGGAGGATGGGAGATAAAGTGGTTCCCGTTGCATCATGGGAGGTTACCCAGCAGCCTTTACCTACAGCAGCATAACAATGAGTCAGTTCATGTTTATCTCAGCTAGCCCTAACTGTAAGCTTTATCAAAAAGAAAAGTTTAAAGTCAACCCTAAGAGTAGAGAGGGTGTCTGCCCTCAAAACCAGGATTTGGATTCACAGGTGAAGTAACTGAGAGCTGATGGTTAATGTTCTGCTTCTGGAAACTCTAAGAATCACAAGTAAACCCGTGAAAGAAAAGTGCTGTGTTAAGGACAATATGAGGTGTTTAGGATATGATGGAATTTGGTCATTACAGGCTAGATTTTTACATCTATTCTGGATTTTACAGGGGACCAATGCAGAGAAGCCAATAAGGGAGATTCTCTGTAGCGTTTGTATTTTCAGGGTAATGTCTGCATAGAATTTAAAGATGTTCGTGACTTTAGGTAGTCTGCTAAAATGTATAAATGAATGAAACTGAAATGTCACAAAAAACAGGAAGTGATTAGCTGGGAAGGTGGTCAAACTATGAATAAAACAGTCGAAATTCACTATTTTTTTAAAGGGGGGGGGGGCAATGCATTATTTATACAACATGCTTGAAGGTATTTGGACACCCCTGTACACACACGATCTTGACTTGGGACAACTCAAGAGATCTCAGGATAAAAAGCAGTGGTCACCAGATACTTATGTTACACAAAATGATTAGTATTTTGTTAGATTTTGCTTTAGATTTCTTGAGACAGACTGTATTTTTTTGTTCAGGCTTCTAAAAATCCTTTAAATTAAAAATTCTGAAATGCAAAGTCAGATCCTCCACCTTCTGATTTTGGGTTACAGAAAAAAACGGAACCACTGTTTTAAATTGTTAGATTGTCTGCTTCAACATGACACTGTCTATTAATGTTAATATGTTAGTAAAAGAAGAAGATACTGCTGTGTCACTGTATGAGATGTCTGATGTGTACTGTATAAATTAATTCAGGTATCCATAGCAACAGAGAGCGTTGAGGGAGAGAAGATGGATGGAGGAGAGTCAGAGCCAGTTCCTCGTACACAGCAGCTGTGCCGCTACTACTCTCAAGGCAGACACTGCAATTTTGGGAAGAGATGTAAATTTCTGCATGTGAGAGATGACACCATGAGCCTGACAGGTCCGATGCCTCCAAACTTACCAGCCCCTGCTGAAGATGTGGGCTACTGGTCACCTCCCACTAATAACTCCAGATTTGCCCCAGCAGCTGCCCTTCGCCCATGTCGCTACTTTATCGCAGGCCACTGCAGCATGGAGGACAGATGTCGTTTCTGGCATCCACCACAGTTACCCCAGCTGGATGACCGACCTGTTCCTGGTAATGAGACAAGAGCCGCACCGAGGATTCAACCAGTATCCCGCCCCGGCGCCCTCCAGGAGGTGAAGTTGAGTGACATGACGGAGGATGTCGCCAAGAAGCTACGAGATACTGAGATCACGCAGTTGAAGAAGCGTTTTCCTCAAGACCGACTGATTATTCAGGAACGCAGTGATGGCAAAGTTACATATTACAGGGCAACTGTAGAGGCTACTGATCCAGACTGGGTAAGCATTTCTTTCTACCTTCTCTCTCCCTGCAGTGCTTGAGCATTTAGCAGAAAATCCACCCACGTATCACTTATGTAATGCAGCACAGCACAGCTCAGCTTTGGTTTGTGAGCCTGATCAAATTTCTCCTTTACTTACCAATACAGAGCAAAACTAGGGATGGCATCTAGAAACAATTACTGAAATGTCTCAACAGAAGATAAATAACTGTTCCTACAACACCATTAAAGCATCTAAGGTTGTTTGAGGTTGAAAGTTTCAAAGATAATGTAGGATTTGTAGCACTTAAGCTGCAACCCTGAGATTGAATTAAGCTCGTTCTTTAGAAGAGAAATTAGGTAAAGCATTGCTTATAATTTTGGCTCTTAAATCTAATTTCAAAGTGTTCAATGGAACATTATATTGTCTGCTCTACTACTCCTTTATAGTGTTTCAAAGTCACCAAACCCAGTATGAGGTAAGCCATAGCCAAACATTTCACTGAGCGGTAATGCAGTGCCAGCCAGAGCTATTAATCCACCTAATCGCCCCAAAAAACGGGTTTTTCTGGAGAGTATTAATGAACCAACTGCTCTAACATTCTTTCTTCTTTAGAAAGTAGGTTACAAAGCTGGTAATGACAACTGCTTTACATAATTGTCTTCAAATATGTTAACTTTGCATTTTGTCTTGCAGCCCTTTGATCTGAAAGAAATCGATATCATGGTGAGCTTTCCAGAGTATTATCCCCAAGAGGTAAAGACCACTGCTTCTTTAAAGTTCGTCTAATGTGCTACACTATAAATGGTTGACACCTAGATCACAGTTGCTGATAACCTTGATACCTTTTCCTCAGATTTTTACATTGGACATACCCCTGGACCAGGATCTGCCAGCAGTAATGTCAAAGTAAAAGCATTTGCAGTTTCATTGTAACATGTAATGTTTTGTACCATTGGTGCACACAGCAGTTAAACTTATTTCTACATATTTTTGGCTACATAGACATGTACAGCAAGCATCGCTGGAGTGGCTTCAAGCCAAACATGCGACCAATCAGCTTCTGGGAAAAGTCGAGCTGCTTTTCCGGCCTTTTCTTCGCTGGCTAGATCGCAGCTTGGAGAGACTGTTCACTGAAGGAGCCAGGCAGGTTAGGCTACGACCTCCACAAACAGCAGATGATTTTGAATTGTCACTGTGAGTTTTCCAGTTGAAAAGGCTGAAAAGATGTGTGTATAACTGAAAAATTTGAATATGATTACATTTATTTTTTACAGTTGAAAAAAGACATCGATTTAGAAAAAGCTGGACTGCAGTTTATAACTTATCAAGAGCTGCAGGCAACAGCGAGTGAAAGATTTGAATCCGCCCCTGATGCTGCTGATGCAGATGAGGAAAATGGTAATGTGGCAGAAACTGAGAATACAGAAGGTGAGAAGTCGGTGCAGCAAGAGAATCGAGACGGTGACGACGGACAGCAGCAAGAGGAAGCAAGTCATCTGGTGGAGAACATTAAGATCAGTGATCCACGCAGAGGCACAGAGGTGAAGCTGCTGGGACTGAGGCTGGGAGAGAACACAGCCACCGTGGCCGCCCAGCAGATTACTGTTTGCCTTCAGTGCAACAGGTAAGGAAAACAAACATACAATAACGGCCTCAAAGTGAGAGCTGATCCTCAGTGGTAAACCTGACTCTGTTCTGTATATGTGCTGCCTACAGGTGTAAGGTAACCGCAGACCTGACACTCAATGGAAGGACTCCCTGTGCGGCTCAGTGTGATAAGTGTAATGCAGGCATAAATGCTGCATTCAGGCCCTGCTTGCTTCACCATTACAGTGACGTCCTGGGATACTTGGACCTCCACAACGCCACACCGGCTGACCTTGTGCTTCAGGAATGTGAGCTCAATGTGGGCTGCCTTAGCTGCTCCCAGGAGGGCCCTGTGCAGGTGATTAAACACACCCTGCTTGGCACTACACTGCAACGTCAACACTGTCATCAAAGTTAGCTGAAGTATATCCCAATGAAGTCTGATGTTCTCTGAAATAGCCCTTCTGTCTATTTCTCATTAGAATCTTTTGTATGGACAAGCAAAGGAGTTTAATTGTGAACACTGCCACGGCAAGCTCAGCATCCTGGTTGAGAGCACAAGATTCCAGTACATCCCGCCTCATACCAACAAAACAGGTCAGAGCTCACCTACATGCGCTATCAAATGGTTCAACAAAGGTGCAATGCGTGGGAGTTTATTCTATTAAGCCGAAGAAACGCAGCGCTTCGTAGTTACAGACGATAATAGACCAATGAAAACATAATTCTGAATACTATACTCTCTATCAGCTAACAGATCCCCCTCAATTCTGCACACAGATTTTTTGAGACCTTAAAACAACAAACTGCCACATTTGGCTCTCTGACCAATCTTATAACCGACTTTATAAAGAGATACACAATACATAAAAAGTATGAGCATGTATACACCACAAAAGACTTAACAATGATTGTTGTATTTAAATTCCTTTGCTTTTGCAGGTTCACGTGATGTGCATTTCAAGACGATAAGAGATCCTGCTGTGCAAAAAGGGAAGCCACTGCCAGAAAAAGGAACATGCAAGCATTTCAAACAGAGCCATCGCTGGCTAAGGTATCACCCCCACTGCAATTTATTTCATTTCACATGTGTGATACTGCAGTTTGGAGAGATAATCACATGTAAAAATTGGTGAAAATTTGTGCCCATGTCCTCAGGTTTCCCTGCTGTGGCCGGACTTACCCCTGTGATGTGTGCCATGATGAGCACCAGGATCACCCCATGGAACTCGCCACCAGGATGCTTTGTGGTTACTGTGCCAAAGAACAGGTGAACATAATATTTGATAACCTGATAGTGCATTCAAGTTGAGGTATGGAGGTTACACTGTAAGAAAAACACAGTCATAATCTGTAAAATAATACACATGAAATTTTTGGGCACATCTTCCCCAGGATTGTCATTTATTTACAGAAGGGCTGCATGTTGAAATAAGAATCTTGGCAAGAGAAACTGTTATTAATCAACACATAACTGTCTCTATTGATATATTATGCATAGTCTTGATTCATTCATTAAAAAAAGAAAATTTGGGTGACACTGGAAGAATAAATGCATCAGGCACAGTTTGAACAGGAACAATTCTGAAACACGTTTGTTTTGCAGCCATACGGCAATGGAAAGCCTTGCATCAGCTGTGGGAGCATGATGACGAGAGGAACACGCACCAGCCACTGGGAGGGAGGACTGGGATGCAGAAACAAAGTCAAAATGAGCAAGTATGTCTGCCTAATGACACTACATCCAACACTTTGTTGTTGTAAAAATATTTTATTCAAGAAAAAAAAAGCCATTGATATTTCTTTCAGTGGTGAAAAGAGTTTGTTTTCCTTTCTCCTCAGAAATGATCGTCAAAAATATGCCAACAGCAACAAAACGGTGTCCAGGAAAGCAGCCGGTGAAAAGAAGTAGTCGGTGGAAAAAAATCCTTTATGCCTTAATTTCTAAAGAGATGATGTGATACACAAATCAAATCATGATTTCAATGAAATTGTCAGTTTTTCACAATAAATCACGTTATGATCCTTCAGTGTGAGAAGTGTTAATATTATGACCTGATATTTGAAGTCTGAGGAGTGGATGTGGATTAAATCGGAGGATTTCGCACTCTTTTTTTTTTTTTTTTTTTTTTTTGGGTCATTGGGTCATTTTACAAATCTGTTTAATTGCAGTTACATAAGTCTTGACTGCTGAAGTAATTACATAACAGTGAGAAGGACAGTGAATACAAGAAGGCATACATGCAGGTCATTTGATGACTTTACACAGAGAATACATTCAACGATAATCTCAAGTGGTCCAACTTTCAAATCTTGTTGGCCTGGTTAATCCTCTTATAATATGGAAGCTCACAGCACAGGAAAAAATGTACACACTGCTGGAAAGCATGGAAAAGTGTTGAGTTGTGCATGATATATCAAAGTCTTTCTGTTGGAAAACATGTTAAACAATTCTGATCATTTGCCCAAAACTCTTAACGATGTGCCACATGAACTTTTTCATAAACACTAAAATTTCTGTAAAACAACCCTGCATTGATAGTAAATATAAACTCCACTGGGGTTGATAAAAGTTCTAGTCAAAGCTTGTATGTGATGTATGTTCCTGAATGGTTTTCTTAATCTTCTCGCTAGTGTTTGTTCGTTGACCTGCTGAAAAAAATAAAAAAGCTGCTAGTCTGATTGAGAGCAAAGCCCCTTTAGTTGAACTCCAGTATAAAAGGCAGAACTTTGTCTTAAATCTAAGACTTGCAGCAGCAGCAGCAGCAGCAGCCTTCAGCACCACAGACATGTTGAACGTCAGTGAGCAGCCTCTGTACTTCCTGCCCTCCAGGACCTCAGACCGTCTCCTGCAGCCATTCTGGGACTATTTGCTTCTTCACCACCTGCCTCTCATCTCATCTCCTTTTTTCCCGGTCCTCCTTGCTTTTTCCAGCTATTTCTTCTTCAGTATACCTTTTGCCATCCTGGACGTCTTGGGAGAACGGGTGCCTTTATTCCACCAGTACAAGATCCAGACAGGAAGGAAGCCAACTCTGGGAATGATGGCTAGGAGCTTCTCCACGGCAATGTACAACCACATCTTCTTTGTTCTACCAGCTGTGATAATCAGCATGTTCTTCCTGACTCCACCAGCACTTCCACCACAGGCTCCAACACTGTATGAGCTCTTTGTTGATGGACTGGCGGTGCTCCTGCTGTTTGACACTCAGTATTATATTTGGCATTTCACGCATCATAAGCATCCACAGCTGTACCGCTGGATTCATGCCATCCACCATGAATACATCGCACCTTTCTCATGGTCGACCGAGCACCTCAGCATCCCAGAACTGATGACAGTGGGACTCTGGAGCAATCAGGACCCAATTCTTTTGAGATGCCACCCACTGACCACGTGGTCCGTCACAGTTTTTAGTCTGTGGATGTCTGTAGAAGACCACATAGGCTATGACCTGCCGTGGGCCCTGAACCACCTGGTGCCTTTTGGTCTGCTGGGTGGTGCACCAGCTCACGACATGCACCACCAGAAGCCAAACAGTAACTTTGCTCCTTTCTTCAGCCACTGGGACAGAATCTTTGGCACTGCTATGCCTTTGAGGAAAAAAATGAAAAAAAGATAATCACAAGTGAATGTAATTCTATAATCGCTCCTGTTTCCTTTGACTTTGTGAGTCTGACAAAATGTTCTTTGCACTGTCACTTTCTTTTCCCATTTGTTAAATCTCCTATTTTTCTACTTTGAATTACAGTTGCCTCACTGTGTAGCACTTTCTGCCTCCTTCCTGGTGTCTTTTCTTTGGCAGCTGTCTCAGCATATTATCAGTGTTAGTTATAATGTGTATATTTTCAATAAAAGTCATGTTTACAAAGAATCTGGCAGTACTGTTTCTGCTGCTTTTATAAGGGAATATGTATCTTATCCACATGTACATAATCAGTCTTCATTTAACACTCCAATGGAGTCACATTAACTTCATACACTGAACAAAAACAGAAATGTAACATGCAAAAAGTCTTCACAAGATGCTTTTGAGCTGTTCAGCTGGTGACAAACTCTCAACCACTACATTAATCCATCTAATCAGGTGTGTCTTTAAAGAACAATGATCAGATATTTTCACCAGTGACTATATTTAAAAAAAAAAAAACACCTTAAAATGTAGTTTTATTCAAATGAAACGACGCCACAGATCATAAAGGACAAGAACAGGCTTTTGGCATGCAACGTTGGAAGATCACTTTGAGCCAGGTACTCGAATATCCATAATTCCTCCATTTGTGATCGAAGAAATTGGTTCAGACAGAATAATGAGGCTACGTGTCACATGATGCTCCTGATATCTGACAATGTGTCTCTCAAAATGTCCAGCAGGTTCACTAAATCCTTCAGGAAAACATTCCCCAGCCAGCATCAACAACCTCATTATGCTGATTATGCTGTGATATTTACTTATAATCCAACTCTCCATGTGCCCATTGTCCAATATAATGTGTCTATAATTGTTTCATGATACCCATTCTGCTGTAGAGTTTAAGAGTATTGTAAAGAACACAGTGAAGGAGGAATGTCAGTGTCTCCCTTGTAAAAGAGATCTCTAATCTCAGTGGGACTTCCTGGTAAAATGAAAGTAAACAATAAAACAGATGTTGTTTGCTGGAACAACAAATACATATTCTAGTATGTTAAAATGACTGAATAGAATTTAATAAAAATCTGAAATGCTGTGTTCATATTTTTGTTCAGTGAACTTGCAAGCAAAGCAGACTGTAATTCCTGTGAACAACTTCCTGCTGTTGGGTGTTCTGGCAATAATCTTAGAGCTTTAGTCAGCAATAACTGGCTTACAAATTCCACGAAAGAACAAAACAAGTACTGTTTGTCGAGCTAGCCACACAGAGGTCAGGTACAAAACACGGAGAATTAAAGCTAACCAGTGCCTCAGAGTGCTGAGCTCTGGCTGGATGCTGAGATACATTTCAAACAATGACATCAGCAAAAAAAAAATCTGTGAATAGCAAATATATATCCAGAAGTAAGGATTGATATTTAGTATATAAATACAGGCAGCTTCATAAACACTTTCAGCTTCAGTTTGAAGGTATTTACACACGTGGACAAAATTGTTGGTACCCCTCAGTTAAAGAAGGAAAAACCCACAATTCTCACTGAAATCACTTGAAACTCACAAAAGTAACAATAAATAAAAATTTATTGAAAATTAATCAAAATCAGCCATCACTTCTGAATTGTTGATTAACATAATTATTTAAAAAAACAAACTAATGAAATAGGGCTGGACAAAAATGATGGTACCCATAACTTAATATTTTGTTGCACAACCTTTTGAGGCAATCACTGCAATTAAACGATTTCTGTATTTGTCAATGAGCGTTCTGCAGCTGTCAACAGGTATTTTGGCCCACTCCTCATGAGCAAACAGCTCCAGTTGTCTCAGGTTTGATGGGTGTCTTCTCCAAATGGCATGTTTCAGCTCCTTCCACATATGTTCAATGGGATTCAGATCTGGGCTCATAGAAGGCCACTTTAGAATAGTCCAACGCTTTTCTCTCAGCCATTCTTGGGTGTTTTTGGCTGTGTGTTTTGGATCATTGTCCTGTTGGAAGACCCATGACCTGCGACTGAGACCAAGCTTTCTGACACTAGGCAGCACATTTCTCTCCAGAATGCCTTGATAGTCTTCAGATTTCATCGTACCTTGCACACTTTCAAGACACCCTGTGCCAGATGCAGCAAAGCAGCCCCAAAACATTACTGAGCCTCCTCCATGTTTCACCGTAGGGACAGTGTTCTTTTCTTCGTATGCTTGGTTTTTGAGTCTATGAACATAGAGTTGATGTGCCTTACCGAAAAGCTCCAGTTTGGTCTCATCTGTCCAAAGGACATTCTCCCAGAAGCTTTGTGGCTTGTCAACATGCATTTTTGCAAATTCCAGTCTGGCTTTTTTATGAGTTTTTTTCAGCAGTGGTGTCCTCCTTGGTCGTCTCCCATGAAGTCCACTTTGGCTCAAACAACGACGAATGGTGCGATCTGACACTGATGTACCTTGGCCTTGGAGTTCACCTTTAATTTCTTTGGAGGTTGCTCTGGGCTCTTTGGATACAATTCCAACGATCCGTCTCTTCAATTTGTCATCAATTTTCCTCTTGCGGCCACGTCCAGGGAGGTTGGCTACTGTCCCGTGGGTCTTGAACTTCTGAATAATATGAGCCACTGTTGTCACAGGAACTTCAAGCTGTTTAGAGATGGTCTTATAGCCTTTACCTTTAAGATGTTTGTCTATAATTTTTTTCGGATGTCCTGGGACAATTCTCTCCTTCGCTTTCTGTTGTCCATGTTCAGTGTGGTACACACCTTTTCACCAAACAGCAGGGTGACTACTTGTCTCCCTTTAAATAGGCAGACTGACTGATTATGAGTTTGGAAACACCTGTGATGTCAATTAAATGACACACCTGAGTTAATCATGTCACTCTGGTCAAATAGTTTTCAATCTTTTATAGAGGTACCATCATTTTTGTCCAGGCCTGTTTCATTAGTTTGTTTTTTTAAATAATTATGTTAATCAACAATTCAAAAGTGATGGCTGTTTTTGATTATTTAATTTTCAATAAATTTTTATTTATTGTTACTTTTGTGAGTTTCAAGTGATTTCAGTGAGAATTGTGGGTTTTTCCTTCTTTAACGGAGGGGTACCAACAATTTTGTCCACGTGTGTACATCCAAATCAGGTGAATGTTAAATCCCTTTAATGTTGTTTTGTCTTTTTGTTTATAATTGTGTGTCTTGTAATTGCCCCTTGGGGACAAATAAAGTTTTTTTTTTTTAAATTGAATTGAATCGGTATAGGAATTACAGCACATTATATATGTGCCCTCCACCCCTTTTAAGGGACCAAAAGTAGACAAACTAATATAATCATGAATGAAACTGTCATCCTTAATACTTGGTTAAATATCAGATATTACAGTTTTATTTAAGTGCATCTTGTGTTGAGCTTCAAGGTTCATTCTTTATGATAGAAATAGCAGCTTGACCAAAAATTCATTTATTTGCTGTGTTATTTTCATAGATGATCTAGTTTGTTGGTTAAGGAAGGCCACACAATGTTAAAAACTTTTGAGAGGTAAAGTTCAGTAGACCACACAGTGAGACACATTTCTTGTCAAACATACAGTATAGATATGGTTTTTCCTTTTGGTTTTACAGATTTCCATTATAGCTGTGTTGATTGTTGCATCTAGAGATCGCGTGTATGTAATTATGGATAATAAAATGTTTCTCCACATTAAAAAAACATGGTGTTTCAGTTCAAACATGTTTATAACTGAACTGTAACATTCTAAAATGACCAATAATACAAAAACAGATATTTAAATATATTTATTTTTCACAGAAAATAAAATAAAAAGCAATACTATAAAACTTCAGTGAAGACTCTTATTTAAATACTGAACAAACATGTTGGCAATCTGTCCCGTGTTCTCTGTGGGGTGCATCTTGGCGTAGCTGATGAACTGGCGTCGTAGTTTCCGCAGCTCTGCCATGTTGATGCTCCTGGTGAGCTCCACGTTCAACATCAGGTCAAGGACATGAAGCTGTTTTGTGCATAAAAGTTGTTGCATTTTTGGAAGCGATTACTCACCAAAAGTATTTTAAGGTCACGGTATCAAGCTTGAAGGAGGACAACACAATGAAACACCACCAAGCACTGAATGTTACTGACGTCATTCCAAATTCCAATTATGCGCCCATCATTAAAGACTGACCAGCACAGAACCTCATGTGCTTTTAAGTTCGCTTCTGCTTGTACCAACATGTTCAAAGGAGAAAAATCAAAGTGTTTGCTTCTGAGAAGGTGCAGCACCGTGCAGTTTCCAATAAAAATCCACTAATCTATGTAATTTGGTCTCTCTCCACCATAGACATCCCACAGCACGTCATTACAGCCCAGACCTTTACCACCGCTGAGCTGATGAACCTTTCATTGAAGTCTGGTAATGGACATGCATTCATCCACCTTCCCCTTCTAATAAGCCTTTCATTTAGAGGACTCTTCCTCCCACTGGTGAGGGAACGTGACTTCCCTCAGGAGGGAGGGGATTAAAATGACTCAACAAACTTTAATTGAGGCGACACAAAGCAGTCACCAACTGTTACAGCTGCCCGGAATTCTGATATTACACAACAATAACTATCAAAATCAGCATGTTTAACATTAAATTAAACATGTTCTTTTACACAACTAAAGCCGCATGCAATAGTTAAACACTTACTTTCCTTTCAGTAACCTGTGTCTGTTGTCCAAGAAGTCCTTTTATGGGTGCACATACTTTCCCAATAAAGTTGATTCCGATTTGCTTAACGTGAAAATAATTATAAAGTTTCAAACTGGGGATATTTAAATCATACATAAAAAGGATATCTTTTCTGTAGCACCTGGAACTGGGATAAGATCTCCAGGAACACTTGTCTTCTGTGTGTTAAAAATTGCCTGAAAAAAAAGTGTTACATTTAGAAAATACATTAGATAAAGACAGTAAGGCTTTAAAAGACGAATATAACTCCAGAGGTACAAGACCAGCAAATTGGAATCTGTCCAAAGAATAAAAGGAACTGATAAGTCATAATTACAGAAGTATGTGCTTCTCTAATTTTCATTTACAGGAAATATGTGCAGAAATTGACCCAAGAGTGAAAATATTGCAATCTAGTGAACTTACTCCATAGCAAATGGCTGGAAAAGAACTCTACATCAAAGCAAGGACAGAAACCAGGTCAGTACTAAGTAACAAGTAGTAATGATCATACAGAGCACATCAAATAGACACAGATGTAGTCAAATAAGCAGTTATCTGGCCACCGATTGACTGTTTGTTGCTTTTTGTCTGCTGATTGCTAATAAGTTGTCCCTCTGTTCCTCTGATTTACTACTTATGCTGCATTGATGGGACATCGGATGGATGGGAGACATTAGAGAGATTTCAAAGTTTCAACTTGGGAGTCATCAAACAAGAAGAAGAGGACAGACGTCTGAAGAACCACCGAAGTGGCAGAAAAAGCCTCAAGATGGCTGTGGCTCAAGACAGGAGAGCCATGGAGTTATAGTAGCTAGCGGTCTGGACACAAGCTGGGGTCTGATCTGGATCGCCTGGAGGAGGGTGTCTGATGCTGAAAGACCCGAAACACCCGATGATTACAGGAACATCACCGAAGATGTGTCCAGAGGCATCAGTGGATGTCTAGTCACAGCATCTAATAGAACACACTTTAAAATTTTTTATTGTTTTTTACTGTACTGATGAGACTCAGGTTGTTGACATGCAGGGAAAGAAATGCAACATCACCTGTAAGGAAACATTTTGGCTGCAGAAAGAATGATGTTTCCTAAAACAGCTACTCTGGTGGCAGCTCAGCTGTTTCCACCACAAGGTAATACAAGGAATTTGCTTTACCACTTAACCTCTGAAGCCAAAAACCAACCAGCGAGTTTGAAATACATGAGGCCTTTATAAAAAGCATAAATAAAGAAAAAAGGCCATGATTTATCCCAACGTGAATCTGCCAAAACAGAGTTAATCATTGGTTGTTGAACTTTCTGACAGCCCTGGGCCATTTGTGATATTCCATTAAAATCACATCATTGTACATGTCTTGTGTTAAAAAAATTGTCAAAAAAAGTAACACATTTACCCCAAATTCTGCAAAAAAAAAAAAAAAAAACATTCTGAGTTCGTGCAACTGGGAAGCTATTAAAGACTCAAAGCTGACCAGCATTCATTTGACAAAAATTCTGGGACTTGCTGGCGGAACTGCACACAGAACAAACATGGAAATAGCATGGAAAGAAATAAAATGCAAAGTAGCAAAATATCTATAAGATGGAAAGTCAATTATTTTTCCTGTAGTGGTAAAACTTCAGGGCAAAGGTAAAATGTTGTACATGCCGAATCCAGTCATTTTTCAAGTTTTAACTGTTACAACTCGTCCCAACTTTGTTATACGGCACAGAAGAGTTCTATTTTTGCCTTCCATAGAGGTGAAAAATGAGCCCACAGTAAATATAGATGTGACAGAGCAAAGAACTCTCAGCTTTAGGCTCAATGGGTTTAATGAGCACCACAAAGCTTTGTATTAGTGAAAAGCAGGACCTGAATGCCTGCCAAAGCTGAAAAAGAAAAACTACTGGATGTCTTTGTCAGTTTTTACAATATGAGAAAGATTCCAAATGACTTTACTAAAATTATTTTTGTTTTTGATGGTGATGCTACAAAATCTATTCTTAAATTCACATATTTTTTCATATCAGAATTTATATAGTAGAGAAAATGAATCTGTTCATATTTTTTAAGATCGTGGAGCACTACGGGTGACTGACAAATGAACAAAGAACACATAAGTACATGTGAAGACTTACCATTAGCACATCTTGTGTGATCTTGTCCAGCTCGTACAAGAAGTTTACAGAAGACAACGGTTGCTGCAGAAAGAAAAAAAGAACAAAGACAGCGTGATACAGCAGATATGTACTGAATATTGTTTGCTTGTAATGAACAGCATCTGTACACGTCCTTACACTCTGAGTGGACTGGTTCGGTGGGGGAGCTTTTCTTTTGAAAAGTGCATCAGAAATGGCCTCAAATGGAAGCGTGTCGTCTTTCAGGATGGTGAAGAGAGGGCTGTCCCATCTGTTCCTGGAGTCTGGAGCTTCAAATCTCTGAACTAATGCATCAAAGCTTCAAGACACAAAACAGACACAAGGAAAGTTACCAAGAATAAACGTATTCGAAAGACAAACATTAAAGGTAATGGTGACATGCATGTGTTGTGCTTTTGCTCACATTTCCTGGTCGTATTGCTCCGCAGCTTCTCTGCTGGCGTTCCATAGTGAGCTCTGTTCATCTGATGTCAAGCAGTACACCTTCATCAAAAGACAGCAAGTCGTTTCTGAGTCTGAGTTGTCAAAGTAATATGAGAAAACACTTCTGTATTCTGAAATGTAATTAGAAGTGCTTTCTTCAGTGTGCTTACCAGGCAGTGTGGTGTCTGTGTATGTTTGATGAGACAGAACAGTTCATAGCGGTACCCTGTGGAAAATAGTCCAGTGTTAAAGGTAAATAACAGTAATTTAGAGTCTGCGTGAGACACTTGCGTCATTAGAATTTACCTTTAATGTAATTTAATGAGTCCAAAATAACGATATCATCTTTGGTGACCTTCCTAAACAACAAACAAAAGTTAGCATGAAGGGATTGTGATGTTATTTGAAAGTCTGATCCTAAAACAAATGTGAAAAACCCACCGCTCTACTTCAGCTTTTAGAGATGCTCTAACATTTTTCTCCTTTTGGGAATCTGTAACATATGAAACACAGGCAAGTTACTGCAGATGTCTGACCGAAGAAAATACATGTTTAGTTTGTAGAAATCCGTTTCAAAGCAAAATTCTAGGTGATATTGACAATTTGGCAAATGCAAGCACGTTTTAGTAATGCAACAAAGGTTTTTGTAATGAGTTTCACAGCATTAAGCAGCAGGTTAACAATGAAAACACATTTTATTGTACTATAGGCTGCTGTTAATTAAATTAGCATCACACATGGACAGGATTTTCAATACTGAATTCATAAATAAAATAAAAGCTTCCTCAAATACTAAACAGCATCTTTCCTGGAAAGTTTTTAACAGTTCTCACCCACATAACTAAAATGTTAACTGCTCTTGCATTAGTCTGTGCACATCCGTTGATATCACTAATCATCTAATAAGAAACCAAGGTAAATCAGTATGTAATTTCCTATCTTTAACACCAATATCATTTTCAATTATCCTCTGTACTAAAACAGCATAACAGAATTCCTGATATTCACTTGTGTTTTTTGGTTTACATCATGCTACTCCTATTAAAAAACATTTAAACAGGTTCCTCCTGTTAACCATATAGGAATGTTACCCATAGTACATAAATGATGAGGTGACAAATGAAAGGAAAACCAACATAAAGTGCCTTAGTAAGGTGCTGGGCTGCCACATCTTGCTACAACAGCTTCAGTGCTCACTGGCACTGATTCTCCAAGTCTCTTTAACACCATTCTGCCAAAAGATATTCACTCATGTGGTGTTTTAAAGATGGTGCTGGAGAGCGCTGACTAACATGTTGGTATAAAATCTTTCTTTGGTGTGAGTATGAATTATATCAGATTTATCAAATCATTCAGCGACCCATGTGCCCCATAGATGGGGGCATCTTCCTGGAGGAGACCACCGCCATAGAAAAGGTGATCATTAAGAACAACTATGGACTGATTTCCAGTCAACCTTCTCTCTAAGGAGGCAGCAAAATGCCCCTAACAGCATAACAGAGCCACCAGATGTTCTCTCTGAAGGGGTCAAGGGTTCCTGTTTTCCTTTAAATTGTCACCCATGACTGTTGACAGTAGTCAGAAGTCAACAAAATTTACTATAACCCCAATGTGTGAGTAATATGAGAATCTATAACAAGTAGTTTAGACATTCCCACACCAAACCCAGTTCAAATCTTCACTAATTTCATGCGGCCCCACTCCTAGATAAACACATTTCGTTCTTGGCTTATGAAAGTCTCTCATTAGACTTCAGCATGGAGTGTTTTTAATTCGTCGCATAACAATTACGTAAATAACAAATCTGCTTCAATAAGAGATGAGCTGTTGAGGAGGGAAACGTTACCTCAGCATGGATTTATTATATACTGCAATACACTGCTTGTTTAATGTAAGATGTTCTAGCAGGGCACAAAGTTCATAACAGAAACAGCAACATGAAGCATTAATTAGCAGCTAAATTAGCATGCGGCTAGCTTAACTTGCCTGCGTAAACACTGTTCTTCTCCACGTCCAGACCTTTATCTCCAACAATATGAACCTTTCGTTGAGAGCTCTCTTCAAAATACCCCTTCAGCTCTTCTGCCCTGGTTGTTTTGCCACTACAGGGGTAACCACACATCACTATTAGGGGCATAACTGAAGCTTTCAGCTAACCTGAGATGTGTTGAACTGCACGCTGCTGCCCGCCTCCACCCGGAAATACAAACTAAAACCACTTTTAAATCGACCAATAGGAGGCACCAAAACCCTCTTCACTTAAATTAATAGTCGTTAAGCACCGTGAGAAAATACTTTAATTTATAAATTAAACACATGCTTCCATTACATCCGTTGCTCTTTTAAAAAAAATACAAATAAAGAATAGTATATTTAGAATATCAGTAATGGCAAAAAAAATTGAAAACCAGCATGCAACATGGTGTAACATTTCACATTGAAAACACAGAAACCTATTTTTTAAATTTTTTTATAGTTCTTTCTTTATTAAAACTCTTCTCTTCATCAGTAGGATGTCATATTGGATTGGTGCAACAACTGCTGGTTAAAATGTTCCTCAGGCAGGATCTCCTCTTTTTCTAAATGAATGGGAAAAAACAAACAAACAGAATAAAAAAAACACATATCAATTATCAACACAATATAAAGAATAGCAATAATAGTTGCAAAATGCACAAAAACAGACATAGCAACAACAACAATAATAATAATTAACCACTAACCTGTCCTGTTTCTGTTCTCGCTGGGTTTGCTGGGCAGTTTTCAACATCTGGATGAGCAGTGCCTGCAGATCTTCCACTCTGTGCCGAGGTCTATTATCTCTGCCTTCAGCGTGACCGTTTACATTTTCAAAGCCAGACTCCATAAAGGAGTCGTCCACAACACTTTTCTTGCCCATGAAATGTCCTACACGAACAAAACACACAAATTCCTCATAAACAGACTTTCAAAAGTATGAAATATTTTTGCCAATTTACTGTAATTTTCTTACCTGTTGCCCATAGATTCCCCTTGGGATTCACCTTGAGCTTTGACACTTTATTTCTCAGCTCAGTCAAGTCTAGAGTCATTGAAGTTGTCATGGTAATGTAGGAGAGAAGGATGAAAGATGACAGCAGTCCTCCTCTGCAGATCATTGTCACAGTGCCTCTCATTTCTCCCATGTGCTTTGAGATAATTTGGCACCGGTCAATTAAAATCTCCTCCGTTCCTTTGGGGAGCGGCGGTCCTACTGAGACAGGGTGGGCTAAATACTCTAATGGGATGAAGTCATCCATGGGTGGTTGTTGCTTATTGGATGCAGGATGCACATTGGAGCAGCTTGTGACTTTCAGACTTGCAGTGACGATTGTAAAGTGCGTGACCTCACTGCAAAACCCGCCGATTATCACATCCAAACATCACCAATAGAGAAAACGGTGTGCGACACAAGAGGAGAGACCAAGGAATTATATATAATTAAATGCACCGATTTATTTGTAAGTACATTACGTAAACATAAAAAGCAAAGGCACGTGGGCCACTGCATGCTGAACAGATGTAATGGCTTAAGAAATGCTGTGAATCCAGGTTTTGTTGGCTACTGTATGTACACACGTCATGTTCCTATACAGGTGCTCACAGTACACAGTATCAAAAGTACAAACATCTTTCAACAGGCATTATAAAGAACAAATCGTGAACGAGTAATTCCTCTCAGCCTTTGCAGTTTAACAGCTGCAGTCTGGTGATTTAAGGACTTACAGATTCCTAAAGAGCTCAAATAGCACTTCCGTAGAAAAGTTCACTTGTCAGGTTAAGTCAATATGACCATAAAGCCTCGATATCATTCCCAAAATAATTTATAAAATTGAATAAAGCGGGATAATACATTTTAATAAACTAATCTTTACATTGCACTGTGATTAACTGCAACTTCTCGAAGCCTTTATTAACAATCACTGCCATTTACCACGGAGGTAGGAACTGTCATGTAGTCGATACAAAACAAGAAGTGCTGCTTCACAAATCAGAACCTGCAAAAAACAAGTATCCACCTTTAGAAGCACTGATCTAACAAATATTTATTCTCTGAAGTCGTCGCGTATTTATTCATGCATGAAGCCCTCTGATCTTATTAGTATTACTTTGAATGATTTCATGTTAGGACGTCCTGCTGTATAAAACAGAACCTGGTAACTTGACTCTCACATCTTCTCTGGATTACCCCAAACAATGTACCCTGATTTGACACAATGTTGACTGTTCCTTGCCGGAAAAATACACTTCTGGAAATTTGAGGTATTTTCAATACTGCTGCAGTACACATAATACCTCTCAGTTTCCCTCAAACACTCAAAAATAAAATAATAAAAAAAAGGCCAGATCTGGGATAAGACATGCATGAGTACTGAACTATACTACGATTTAGGATAAATGGTGACTAAAGTTCAAGGTTTGTACTGCAACCTGAATCCCATCCAGGTCATAGTGTGTAGCATTAAATACTTCAAACAAAATTTAAATTATCATTGATTACAAAGGTAAATATCCCCCTGGCCCTTCACTTTTATATTAATCAATACCAGACCTTAAAACAAACAGACATTCCTGAGTCTTCTTTCAGGGTGGATGGAACATTTGAGAAAAAAAGGAAACATTTCAGCTGTAGTATGAGTGCAGTTATGTCTAAAAGCAACAATAGTACATTAACAACATGCAAGGTTAAATAAAAAATGACTATGGAAACACTGTTCTGTATGAAATATGTATCTGCATCAATATACTGCACGGCCTCTAAATAATCTGACAGAAATGTCCAAATTAAAGACACCCCCCATGCCAAAAAAAATAAGACCTCAATTTTAAAAAAACAAACAAAAAACCCTTCAAGCATCCTCTGTTGCTTTCACATGAAAACTGAAGATATTTAAGCAGCTTTAAAGAGGAGCTGAGGTGGCTCTTACTACCGGAGAGAGACTGCTTGAGGGCTCGGTTTGAAATTACAGTCTGTGGTCTTGGTACCTTGAGGACTTTCTGGCTCTTCTGCCTGTGAGGGCTCAAATTTATTCAGCTCCGGTAACAAGTCGGTTACCTCACCGGTCTCTGCTGACCTAACTGGCTGTTGATTATCCTGCTTCTTCTCTCGCTTCTTCTCCCGCTTCTTCTCCCTAACGTCTGCCTCCTGCTCTTTTTCTTCTTTTTGCTTCTCCCCTTCCTCGGGATCTTTGATTTTGTGCACAATGAAAAGATGTCTATGAAGAGACAGCACAGATGTGAAACACAGGCCACAGTGAAGGCACTGAGGAGTGTTTTCATCAGTTTTATGCTGAGGTATATGCTGCTGGAACTGTGCACTGCTGTCCGTGACGAAACCGCACTTTGAACAGCGGAACTGAGTTTTCAGACGCTTCGCTGACGGAGCCTCGAGACGATCCTGCCCCTCCGCCCATGTGCCCGCGGCAGGTGTTGCCGATAGATGCCCCTAGAAATCCCAAAAGAGGCACACTTTAAAATGCTGACCATTAAGATATGTAGTATTTGTATTTTTGGGCTATGTTAAGAAATAACTAATGGCTACCTTTCCCCTTGCTCTTTTGTATTCCTGGATAGATGTTTTTGGCATTTGGCTGAGATCAGGGTTTTTAATTCCATGCATAAGACTGATGTGGTTCTTCAACGTCACACTTGTTGTAAATGTTTTTTTGGTATCTGTACAATACCTGACGTGTGAGAGACAAAGAAATACATAAAAACATAATAAAAACATTGTGACAAGTTTGTTTTGAACTTTTTCAGATGCTGTCAAATCTTACCAACAAGTGTAAATTCTCCTTTTCCCATCATGGTCACTGCGAATGTGTCTCCTCAGAGAGGCTGCAGAGGTGAAAGATTGCTCACAGTGTCGGCACGGATACTTCTTCACCGACTGATAACAGAAAAGATGAAAGATAGAAAGGTACTTTTAAAAAAAGAAATGTTATGTTATGAGATAATCTTTCTGATTTATTCAATTGAATTGCACAAAAAGCATTCAGTAATTTTACTGCTTATAATAATTAAAACTAATATCTAGCTTATAAATCAGTAAACGTGCCACACACAGGTACAAAGGGTAGCTTAAATTTGTATAACCATGTTGCATCAAAAAGCCAATTAAGATACAGAAAGCCATAATAAAACATCTGAACATGATGTGAGATAGACAGATTAAAGAATAAGCAACAGGGCAACATTTTGGCGAAACCCTTTTCTCTGTGATTACAGCCCTGACCTTGAAGCATCTTATATCAGGCTGACTAATCTGAAATACTATGTTGTGTTACCATAGACGTGCCAGAACAGAACATACTCACACACACATTACAGTTCAAGACAGTGTGGGACACATAAAATCTAAAAACAGAATTCAGTGAGATGGACTAACTTAAGTCTGAAACGTGTGTTCTGCTTCTGAGTATGCTCACTTAGAGCAGATACACATTGATAAAGACAAATACTGCAAATGAATGTACATATGGCAACACATTAGCAGTTTTAGACTACATTTTTTCATATATTTAATTTGATATCTGTACATTAGGACGTGGTTAATAATTTTAACATAACGAACTTGAAAGGAGCATTTGAATTCAATGGATTATATATAAAATATTGCAGTTTTACTACAGGAATCTAACCACAATTTTTATTTCGACCTCGTCACACTGCTAGCATATTTTATTATAAAGTTTGAACTAAAAAAAGCTGCAGCAAGTGTTCATATATTTGGTATTTTTGGGGGGTTCATGCATCTGTACCTTGTTGTGGCTGGTCTTCACATGAGAAACGTAGGACTCTCGTTCAGTGAACCACTGGAGACACTTGCCGCACGTCCAACCAGTGGGCTTCACACGAGGCCTGCTGTCCTGCTCAGCCTTCTTTCTGGGACTATCTGAAGGTTTAACAGGGTGGTGGCTCTTCAGGTGTTGAACTGAATGAGAATCCTGATGCCAGCCCGTCTTGTCCGTTTCTTTACTGCTCTGCTCTGCCTCTGCTGTCACGTTTCCCACATGCACACCCTGCAAGAGGAAACCCGTGGTAAAAGCAAAAAAAAACAAAAAAACAAAAATCACAAGATTTAACAGATGACACCTGAACTTCTGCTTAATGTTAACTACAATAGCCAACAAAACATAACAGTGCCACTGAACTGTGTGATGTCATGATTCACCCTGTTGATCTCTATGCATCTACTGCATTGTTCATAGATTTAATGATGTGACAAGGAAAAACAGCATTGCAGTATTATTTTGCTGGAATTCCTAAATAATGCCTCTATGGATTCAGGATAAATGTAATTTTATAACAGTTTTACCAGACAATTTATGCACAAATAACAGAAGTAATCAGCAGTAAGTTGCATTTTTTTCTTCTTGCAACATTATAAAAAAAGTATCAAATAAGTAACTGGGAGAGTGAATAAATGCTGAAACTAAAAATAAATCATTTGTAGGGAGTTAATTTTAAGCAGACAATCATACAAAGAATATTTTCATAAAAAAAAATACATTCAAGGCTGACCTTGAAGTGTTGAATCAACAGGTGCTTTTGTGGAAAGACTGAGTTGCATTCTGGACACTTGAACACACAAGTAACACGCTTATTGGCGCCCTGGTCGAAATGTTGAAACAATAACTGCTTTTTCTTGAAAACCGTCTCACATGAACACCGAAAGATTAACCTGCAAAAGAAGGACAAAAGCAGTTACAACGACCGAGAGAGACAAACGTCCAACTTTTAACAGTCGGGTCATGATGTGTGAACTTACTGAGGAGATATTTTACTAGCATTGTGTTCGTTTTTTAAATGCACTTCACAGCTGTCAGAGGTCTTGAAGGCAACTGGACAAACGGAGCACTTGTAAAAGACTTCACAGTGTTTCTCTTCAATGTGAGTCTTCTGTCCTTGAAGGGTCCTGAAAACCACATCACAGTGAAGACACCTGAAAGAAAAGGAAACAGAGCGCCTCCTTATTGTGACACTGTCCAGTCTATTGCGAGAGCTATGAATAAGGCCTAGCATTTCTTGCGGGATTGCTTACTTGTACCAAGCCTTGCGAGCGTAGTGCAGGCAGTTTTCCTTGACATGCTTCTGTATGTCTTTAGACCGACTCAGGGCTCCACACTCGGGACAGCAGTAAGGGGATTTATGTGTGTGAATGCGTTGGTGAGCTCTGAAGCTGCACTTGTTGGGTAACAACATCGAGCACATTTTACAAACCTGTAAAAACAACAGGAAAATACAAACACAAAGATTAACGAGGAACATAGAAAATACACAAACAAAATACTTGTGCATTTAAACCATAGCTCTCATATCTATACTTTATTATTTTCAACAAAATCCCAAGAGAAGACTAAAGCCAGTTAACTGATCATATGAACAAAGATTCTATGTGTACTTTAAACCTGATATAGCTTATGTATATGTGCCAGACACTACAACTATTGTTCAGAAACTTACTGTTGCACCTGGCATCATTTTCCCTAATTATGACAAAGGTTGGCACAGAATTTGGTTTGAAGTTAGTACCACGCACTCAACCCTGCTGTCATGAATACACACAAAAACACCAAATGTGTATTAATCAACAGAAAAAAACAGTCCCCAAAAGGTACGTTAGACATCACTGAAATCCCTTTGTTAAATTGTCTTTCATACACCTAATTAAAAAGAACATTTTAATATTCATCTGCTGACAGGCTATTATGAATGCAGAATATAGGTCAAGCCCTGGATTGTTTAGGTCTTTTCATCAGATTTGTTGACAGTAACAAAAACGTAGCACACTTCCTTTAACGCTCAAATGAAACTTCCACTCACCAATCCTTCCACATCTTCAGACGGCTTCTGGTAATGGCCTGCAAGTGCTTTGTAGTCAGGTAACTGCTTGTTGCACTCCAGGCAACGCAGTCGGTGGCGAATAACACTGTCAGGGTATAAGGGCAGGACGGGTTCATTTTTCGGCGCGGGTAATGGTGAGGTGCAAGAGCCCACCTTCACCGGTTCACTGCTCAGGGGTACAAACATTTGTTCCTCTGATATGGGTTTCAAATGGAGATGTGCACACTGCATCACCATGCCGTTGCTCTTGTGCTCCCGTGCATGTGCCAAGAAGGCACACCTGTTGAAGAACACCATCGTCTTTGCACAGTGTGTACATCCTACTTCGATGTGGACACTCCTCCTGCTGTAATGGTACGCAAGACTCCTCTCCACGCCAAACGAGTCCCCACACTCGAGGCAGTGGTATCCTTGTGGTGGAAGGTCGATATTGCTGTCTGGAGGGGGGTTCAAGTTGGGCACATATGTAGGCACGGGTTTGGTATTATTCAACAGTTTGTTTAAGGTTCCTGCAGCTGAGTTAGAAACAGATGTACGAGGATAAGTATTGGTTGTTTTGACCTGATGCACCAATGGGACCGTACTGCACACAGTCGAGGAGAGGGTGTGCTGACTCGGTTGATGGGAGGTGGACCGTGCAGCTACTGAAGCAGCGACACTGTGAGGAACGAGGTTTAGACTAGCTAAGTGCATTGCTTTTGGAAGAAAGTTTGTGCTAGTAGTCTGACCTGTTGAGGCTGATGCTCTCTTTGGTTTCTGCACCTGATGTGCAACAGATCTCTTCATAGAACCACTAGTACTATGGAATACTGTTGCGGACTGTGATATACCTGACCTCCTCGAGCGTTCCTCAGACTTTCTGTGTAATACTTTTGGTAAAGGTGTACTAGCTGGGTTACCTTTAGTCTGTATCCCAACAATGCTGTCAACCGTTTGAGACTGGTGAGGAGACACATTAGAGTAAGAATCTTCACTAATCATGCTCATAGATGGAGAGGATTCATAGGCTGAATGAACTTCATCAGTTTCTGAATCTGGCAGCACACTGGTGACAGTGCGCTTGATCTGCCCAGTTGTGGTTTTAATGGTCTTAATTCTGACCCTGGGTATAGCTGGGGGTGATCCAGATGCCACCGCTGGGGATGCTTTGCCGCTACTGTCGCTGCATATGCTCACGGGGCTATCAGAAGGTTTCATTAACCGTTTCACTGCTTCAAGTGGGCTTCTGGGGCTTCGAGGAGATATGGGCACCTTGGGGCTGGCCTTCATGCAGTCATTCTGAACTGCTGAGTCTCTGGTGATAATCTGCTCACTGGGATCTTTTCTTGAATTCAGAGCCACCAGGGCTTCAAGACAAGAAGAAAATTTAGATGTCTGAGATTTGACATGTGGAAAAGAGGTGAGAGCATCCGTTGTGGTTCCTGAATTGCAGTTTGTTTCAATAAAGTTCTGGTTAGTGACTGGTGGGGGAAATGCACTGTGTGTTCTAACTGTTTTGTCACTGACACACATGTCCGAGAACTCTTCACTTTTATTACTTTCTGCTGTGCTTCTTTCCGTGTTCTTGGGAATATCAGAGTCATTTTGACAGTTATCAAACGTACAGATGTCCATGGCCTTTGGATTGTCTGGGATTGGAGATTCCTCCAAAAGTGAAGCTTCAGGGAAGCAGGGTCTCTCTTGTTCTGGATGCAATTCATCTCTACTACACTGAGTGTCTTCAGTTTCAGGACTGGAAACAGGGCTAAAATGTGAAAGTGACTCTGAAAATACTGGTGTTCCATCAGGTTTATGCTGAATTGGTGCCTTTCCGGGAAGTTCTCTTGAACTCTCTCCATTCAAAGCAGAGACAAATGATTTGGAGAAGCCAGCATTTGTTGTCTCAGCAGAGTCGGTGGCGGTGTCTTGTCCCCCGAATCCATTTTGCAAAGCAGATCCTGAGTGAAGCCTGTCACTGAAACCTTCCAACGACTCCTGTCGGCTTGTGTTTTTCACAATAACACTTACAGCTGGGATATCTGTTGTTGTGACAGCTTGGCTGCTCAATAAGCTGTCATCCAGGCATATCTCTGTGTGTTTCTGCTGACTTTCTGGCTCCTCATGGCTCCCCTGGATGGGATCTTTGGCATCCAATCCTGTGGCATCTGGGATGTCAAAGGCTGCCAGAAGATCATCAAAATCTGGGGTTTTCATGTCACCCATGGCTGCAGAGTCTCACAAACCTACAAAACATGCGTAGCTTTAAATTAATGCATCATCGTTTTATATTTCTGCGAGTTGGACTTAAAGACCTGTTATCATAAGCGACAGCTGTTATACGACCTGAGGAATAATAGTTTACAAGCTGGGAAAGGTCCTCTATGCTAGCTTTAGCTAGCATGCTAAATGTTGACAAGATCTGTTGCGTCTATGCAGCTGGCGTTATTGTGTTGTTACAAAACAGGCATAAACACACACCACACGCAACCTAACCTTCGATATCGACACATGTGCACCCATCGTTATCAAATACCAACCCACTCATATTAAGAAACAACATGAAGTTCAAAGTGGGGCTAACATAGCAGCCAGCTAGCAAGTTAGCCACATAACGGAGCCAAGCCAGCAAGCTAGCAGGCTATTTTAGCAACCTGCTAGCGCGCAAATAATTCAGTTAAGTGAGTAAATTCGTCAAATGTCGACGCACAAGACGCTTACCATTTGATCCGATTATGTTCAACAGCTCTTGTCAATTAGCTATATACCCATTTAACTCTGGGCGCTAGGTGTTCGCCTGCCAGCTTTGTCTGTTTTGGGGTTACCTAGCTAGGCTACATGCTACTAACGATAACTTCGTTTTTCTTTTTCCTATATACCCTCGCCGCTGTCTTACAGGCCAGAGGTGGGGCCATTGGCTGCAAAACGTGTGTCCCTTGGCTCGGATGCTGCTAAACACTGATGGTAATTTCCCAAAGATAAGAAGATAATGTGTAATTTTAACGCCAAACTAACACCGAAATCAAATCTAGAGTTTAATGCATGTCACATGCACACATGGCATGGCAGCAAACTGTATTATAATTAGCAAAGCATTCGCAGAAATGTATGTTTTAATAAGGTTCTAACCAGCCACACTAACACTGTCAACACTCAGCATGGTCTACTTACAGCCTGTGAATATTATGAATATACACAAGCTGGTTCAATAATACAAATGCTGCATGGCTCAAAAACAGAAGAGCGAGTTGCTTGAAGATACATTCAGCATGGAGAAATATCTGTCTAGAATTGATGTGCATTGTGGTGTTTAAAAAGTGTGTATGGGTGTGTTTGTACTTTTGTTGTGAATTTTTAGAATAGATAATCAAAGAAATATAAAGGTTTTATTTTCCTTCATTTAGTTCCCATAATGCAACTTAATATCACCTTTCACTGGATACTCTTAAATTCATTGTAAATTAAACCACATAAACAGTGAAATGCAGTTACACAGTATAAAAATACTTTGCATGATCAAAATATCTTCAAAATTAAAGTTGTGTTACCTTGAATAGTGAAGTATGGACATAGCTGTTCAGACATACTGTGTTCTGTTAAACATAGGTCACGATTATCAAGTGGATGTTTCACAGCAAGAAAACCAATTTGTCCTTTTTCACGCTCCACCAGTCTATTGGGGCAGTCAGTGTTTTGTTGATCCTTTTCTAATTTTTAATCAGGATGTAAATAAGAGAAAACCATGCATCAGCACGACTGTTTGTTCAACTTAGCAACCTGAATGTGTTGCAGATCACTGGGGCATTACACAGAGAAGATAAGTGCTTGTTTACAGTTTGTTTTTAATATACGTACCTACAAAGGATTTCCTGGAAACCAGTATTAGTTTTGAATAGATTTCCCCAGTAAATGAAGAGGAAATAATACAGACTGATTAACCGTAACAATGGGGTGGCATTTTTCAGATCTACAGTGTGAAAATCATACTATAATGTAGACCTAAATAGGAACTCATCAGAGTTTCCCAGTAACATTTACACTTCATGGATCATTTAGGAGCAACTATCTTGCTATTTACTTTAAACTGTCGTCAGTTATTACAGCAGGACAGCCCAGTTACACCAGCGTTGTTTGATGTGGAGGGGCAGGCTCAGCTTTTAGAGCTCAGGAGCCTCTGAGCTGAGAGTTTTAGGATCCAGTTGTTTTGGCCTGTAAGACAGAGCTGAGGGCATTGAAGGCCTTACACCTCCCTTCCCGCGTGTCAGGATTTACAGTAGTGACACCAATTCCTGTTAAATTTACAGTCACACTTTTGTTTCAGATAAAAAAAAAAGATGTAAAGCTAACAGAGGCAATGCTGTAATGCAATGTAATGCATCTTATGGGCCAAATGTGCTGCAGTCAGTGGTTACAGCTAGAAATGTGATTTGAGAGATGAAACAAACTTATTTTGGTGGATTGTGATAGAAGACTCATACATACTTAAATAAGAATGAATGAGGTCATTGGATGTAAGATATAAATTCAGTTTATTCTTGGATAAATTAGAGTTTATATAAATGATCCCTCAGGTGTATTTCTGTCTCTGACAAGTGTATTTCTCAGTCATGACTTTTACTGCCACATCTAAAATGTCACACTGAGGCAACTGATTTGACAGTTAACATAAAAAGAATGTTTGGGGTTAATGAGTCAGTGCATTTAATGTTGTGCTACAAAATCTGCCACTGGGTTATTAATCTCTGTAGTTTATTTATAGGGTTTGCAAGACTTTCTAAATACTAACCGGACAAAAACAACCTGCGCTTTTCAAGATGATTATTCTTTATCATCTTTTCTCAGATGTTCTGACGTCTCATTGAGTTTTATGAGCTGTAGAATAACTGCATTTTGAAGGAATCATGCATTTTTATGTGCAAGAGCAGACCGAACGTGACCCTAAGCAAATAGAACAGACAGCTGCAATTATACCAAACTCTGAGTCATCAACCTGAAAGTAAAAACTGCACCGCAATATATTTAACTGACCAGAGCTCAAAGTACTAGTTGTACTTAATCTCCAAAGCAATTAATTAAAGGCAGTTTTAATTACAAATTAACCTGACATGACTGGCTTTGACAGCAAAAAGCACTGTGTATCACAGCCGATCAGGGCATAAGCAGTGAAATTTAATGTCAAATACAATGCTTTTTCCTCTTTTATGAGAATAGTTTGTGCTACATTTTCTCATTTTACAACCACTTCTTCCTATTCTAACTTATTATATCATGAGGATTTTATTCACTGAAACCTGAAAATAGAAAAGGTTATGACCCACACGTACACTAACAGCAGTTAGTGTAATTCTTATTCCATACGTCATCGTGTTACTGGTTCACAAGCTTGTGACAAAATATATTTTTAGATCATTTTCTTTCCAAATCGGAGAGTTTCTGTGACTTCCTTAAAACGTGGGTGGAGCACAACCAAGAGATGAAATCAGTCGTGATTAATCCACTGTGTGTTCTCCTGCATTATCACATACGATCCTTTTAAGGCCAACCACAGTTCTTATCATGTGTTGCTCCAGAGATTTGGCAAATGGAAAACATTGTCAATATCATGTCTAATCAAATGTTGCTTCATGAGGTGCATTAAATCACTTTTATTGTGTGACTGGGAAGCCTCCTCTGTGTACTTCCTGACAGATCACAGCAGCATGTAACGTGTCTGTTAATTAATGATAAGATGTTTCATAGAGGGCAGAGTATGTTTTACCACACGGCATTTGACTGGTGGGTTTAGGAGGACGCACAATGAGTAAGCCATTAGCTCTGTTTTTCCTTAAAAAAAGAAAAAGCTGTTTGCTTTGCAGTGGTGAACTGGTATTTTGGTGCACTATTTTTCATAAGATAAGCATTGAGAACTCTGCGGTCCTTTTTAAGGTCACTTTATCTCAAAGCACTGCCGTTTGTTTGGCATTGCCGGGTGTTCAAGTTAAAGCTGCTTTCCCATCAACTTGCTGCACAGAAGTAAACAATGATTCTGTTTTTCAGTGGAACAAAACGGTGTCCAGCTCACAAACGTATCCCACAGCAATGGAGAAGGAAACGACAACCTGGCCTTTGATTCAGGGGTATGTATTGCATTTCTTTCTTTTTTATAAAGAAAATAATGCAACATGATTTTCTTTTTTCACTAAAATGTCTTTATTTCTTAGGATGACATTAATGCAGATTCTAACAGCATCAAAACAGAGCCTAAAAGGACTAAAAGGGGTTTGGGAACATATTTAAGGTGTGTCTGTTAAAGTGATTGCTGTTTGTCAAATTAAAGTAATTATTGTTTTGTTTTATGAAGTTTGTACAGCAAGTAAACAGCATTATGCCTCTGAGTGTTAATCCTCTTTATACAGAAAGTATGCTGTAGTGCATGTGTAGAATAAACGTACAAACAACAGAAAATCTGTGCAACTGTTTTCTGTGCTATTCTATAAACTTTAGGACAGAGATTTGGTTTAATTTATTACAAAAATAATCTTTGAGAAATGTAAATTACTTGAATGCAAATCTATATAATTACAGCAGAAATATTTTGTAATCACTGAAGGAATGAGATTGAAATGAGGATTTTGAATGATATTTGAAATGAAAATATATTTTATACCCTATTTGACTGTATTTTTGATTTATTCTGTACTTCAGCCATGTTTCCACGCCAATAAACGCCGCAGAGAAATACGTCAAGGCTCACTCAAGCATCTTCAAGTACATTGTCCTGGGCGTACTTGGAGCAGGTAATAATGAAAGTCTGTCCATTCGGTAGTAGTTTTTTCAAAATCCTGCACACATTAAGGTTTTCTCACATTTTTCATGGACTATAGCGAAACTGGAGGATTCATCTCACCTTGACTTGACTTGATCTTGTCTATTTTCTCTTCTGCAGGTTATGTGGCTTACTTCGTCGCAGCCTGTGTGTTGGATTTCAGGAGGGCCACTGCTCTTGTTGTCCTAACTTGTTTGGCTATTGCCGCACAAACGTTTGAACTTGTGGAGAAATACCAGGGAAAGAGGATCAGTCGGTGGTTCAAACCCTTAGCCAGATGCTTTAAATCAAACTTGAGATGGCTAAAATGGTGAATGGATTTAATTTTTTCAGTCCGGATAATGAGCTGCTTATGGCGGAATGAGTTTGTGAGTGAAGGTTTGTTGCGTCTTTGTTTTGTTGCAGGGTTTTCGTCTTAGTGGTTGTGGTCTTGCTTGTGGTATGGCTCGTTTTAGACACAAGCAACCGCCCCGAGCAACTTATCTCTTTTGGAGGTGTGTGTGCGTTTGTCCTGCTTATATTCCTCTTCTCAGCACACAGAGGAGCGGTGAGTTTTGTATTGAGTCGACCACTGAGTCTGCTTAAGAATGAATAATCAGCGACATGACATCTGTTTCGAAACACGCTTTATTGCTCAACTTATCTCCCATCTGTTTAGTTGAGACTTTGGATATCATTTGGCCTTGTAAATCAATCACTTTATGGTTTAGTTGAGGAGCTTCCTTGGAAAAACACTGAATTTTATGGATACTCTCTGATGCACTGATTATCATAGTACTTACCTTTTGAAAATCTTTTTTTAGGTATCATGGAGGCCTGTGTTTTGGGGTCTCGTGTTGCAGTTCTGTATCGGCCTTTTCGTCATACGGACAGACCCTGGTTTTATAGCTTTCGACTGGCTTGGAACACAAGTGCAGGTATTACACAGTTCATTAAAGGTGTATTCTTCTAGACATGAAAGTATTGTGCAGTTACAGTGAGAAGACAAAACAAATATTTAGGCGTCAATATATTGAGGGATACACAGCTGATGGTTATGTACGTAGACTCCACAAACATTCAGCTAAAAAACTTCCACATAAAAATAGAAATTATTTGCATTTCATCAAAAGCTATTCTTTTATAAGGACCACTGATTGCAAATATCATTTATTTATATAATATGATCCTAAAACATTCTTATTCAGTACACTCTTGGCTTGCATAACCAACATGCATTACACTTCTTATCTAACTGAGCACAATATTATTTGAGATGCTGGATCGTACGTGTTTATCTTTAAAGCTACTTTATTATGCTGCTCAGCCTTTGTCTTTGGTCATCTGAGTGTTGAGTCAGCACAGTGTGTGCACATACGTTAATCACCTTTTAATAGTTGTTCAGCCTACTGTCTCTACTAAGTACTACTTTGACTCCTATTGTAAAATAAATGATGTGTGTTGTAAATGTCATAAATTCATGTACTTAGGATATAAATAGTTATTTAAACTAATGAAATACTGATTTCCTTTTCCATATAATCACAGACATTCCTTAACTACACCATAAGTGGCTCAGCCTTTGTTTTTGGGGATCTGATTAACGGCATTTTTGCCTTTCAAGTAAGTGGATGAGCTTTTTCTTTTTCTTTTTTCCAAATACTCCAACAACATTATAAATGATTCGCCTTGAATGTGGTTCAATTTAGTTTTATGATTTCTCGTCAGGCTATGCCCATTGTTGTGTTCTTCAGCAGCGTGATGTCGGTCCTTTACTATCTGGGGATAATGCAGTGGATCATCTTGAAGGTAAAACATGTGCCTTGCAGCAGTTGGCGTGCTCCTCCATGGCTGTGTGCATACTGCTTACGCTTGCAGTGATATTCTGTGACCAAGAGCCATGTGTTTTTGTCCATGCAGATCTCATGGATTTTGCAGATAACGTTGGGAACCTCTCCCACTGAGACCTTGAGTGTGGCAGGCAATATATTCATTGGACAGGTACTGTGGATGAGGCTTGGTGTCTTCTGCCAACATTTAGTTTGAATTATTGTCATCATAAATAACTGCAGAAAACATGTGTATTTAATGGGATGTTTTTTTGTCCATTAGACTGAAGCGCCGCTGCTGATTCGCCCCTATTTGAAGGATATGACCAAATCTGAGATCCATGCTGTTATGGTTGGCGGATTTGCCACAATTGCAGGCAGTGTCATGGGGGCATTTATCTCATTTGGGGTGAGATGAAGCTATTCACATCAGCACATAAACAATATTATATAGCACCAATATAATAGCAATATTAATTAAACCTCACTTATAAACTGTACCAGGAAGAAAGTGACATTTACATAAACTGATAAAAGAGCTATAAAGCTTTCAAAATCAGTTCATTATGAAATGGTAAATGAGTAACACTTTTATCATATGGGTGTAAAATGAAAAAAAGTAAATTGTGCTGTGAGGACATGGAGCACCCGCTGTCATAATGAATGGTTAAAGGGCACACAACATACCATAACTGTAACATCAGGTTCTGTGGTGATTTCCTCCTGGGGGTACTTTGTTGTTGTTTTTTTAGGTTGCTGTGAATGACTGAGCAGATCACTTTGTATCTAAGAACATGAATTGTGAAGAGGCAGTCAGTTTGGTAGTAATTAAGTGACAGACACTGAGTGAAAAGCCTAATAGCAGCATGTACAGACACAAAAGAATTGCACACAGGACTGAACAAGTACAAGACATGTTATTTCTTAAATAACAGAACTCCACCGGAGAAGCAAAGGTGGGTTACATCCGTCTAAACTGCGTCAGGGAACCCAGCCCATGTTTTTCAGTTGGGGCCAATAACGTCTGACAGCTAAAAATGAACCAGTTTCTCAAGTGTTTTCTTGAAAAGCAGTTACAGAAGTCTACAGGGCTTTTCCTCCGAAGAAGCAGGTCTGAAGTTCACTGGAACTTCAGGTGATTCATAATGTTTGTTTTTTTTAGCTGTGTGACCACAATTAGAAGGCTAAAGAGAAAAACAAAAAACAAGTCAACACCAACTGTATTCAGACAGTAAAATAGACGCTTGACTCTATCTCTTATCTCTAGTATTTTATCTGTGAAAAAAGCTGAATGGACATAATGTTTAGATAATGAGAACTAATATTGCAATGGTCATCACTGCACAAAAGCTGTCTTTAGTTGTGTTTAAGCCTTATTAAAAGTAGCATTTTGTAGCATTAGCACTCGCAGTTTTATTATTTCACCACCTCCACAGCATTAAAATATCAAATACTGTGTGTGAATTAAACAATCTTTCACTGTATTTTTCAGATAGAGGCGTCTGCCTTGATATCAGCCTCTGTGATGGCTGCCCCTTGTGCGCTGGCGATCTCCAAGCTGTCGTACCCAGAGACAGAAAACACTAAATTCACAAAGACGAGTGTCAAAGTGGCTGCTGGGTGTGTATATCTTTTAATTTCCTCGCATAATGTCCATACTTTTGCTGTACTTCTGCTATTTAAATGTTTGTTTTCTTTTTGAAAACTCTAGCGATGAAGGGAACATTTTGGAAGCTATTAGCAGTGGAGCGTCCGCATCGATAGGCCTCGTTGCAAACATTGTAGCCAATCTGATATCCTTTCTTGCCATCCTCGCGTTCATAAATTCAGCTTTAAGTTGGTTCGGAGGTATGGTGGGATATCCTGAAGTCACATTTCAGGTATGTATTGGCAACAAAAAAGATAATTACTTTGATATTTTAATACTTTAAAAGTTTTGCAGTTGCTTCTTTATCTTGTAAATACTTATTTACGGTGATATTTCATAATTCTGACAGAATTCTGACAGATATTTCACAGATTTTGCCTTCTTGACCTGTTAATTTAACCTCTCAGTGTAATTAAACATCCAAATAACCGTACCTGTTTCTGTCTTCACAGTTACTTTGCTCCTACGTGTTTATGCCGGTGGCCTTTTTGATGGGAATACCTTATGATGAGAGCTTCACTGTGGCTGAGCTAATTGGCACAAAGCTCTTCATCAATGAGTTTGTGGCTTATCAGGACTTATCTGCACTGAAGGCCAACAGACTCAATGGACTTGATGAAGTTATTGGAGGTGTCAGACAGTGGATATCTGTGAGTAAATGTTCTTAGCTCGACTATGAATATCGTCAGTAAGGATGTGCTATTAAGCATAAATGGGAAAGGGGATTGTTTTACACTGTGTGCACATTAAATGATTTTCTTGTTTCAGGTACGATCAGAAACAATCTCCACCTACGCCCTTTGTGGGTTTGCCAATTTCAGCTCACTGGGTATTATGATTGGAGGCTTATGTGAGTATTTTATCAAGTATTTGTCTTGTCCTGTTTAGAAAATTCTTGTCAGAGATTATTTCAGACTCTGTTCTTTTCTCAAAGCCTCCATATGTCCATCAAGAAGAGGCGAATTCTCTGCTTTGGTGCTGAGAGCCATGATCACTGGGACATGTGTGTCTCTTGTCAATGCTAGTATTGCAGGTAAATCTCAAGTTTATGTTTTTAGTGTGTCTCTCGTGCATCTTGCAGTACAAATGAACTGAGTGTTTCTCCCTTTGTGTCTCAGGAATTCTCTTTGTTCCTTCGCCTGACTGTGTGGGGCTGTTCAAGGAATCAGTCTTCAATGCATCAAATGTAAACATTCAAACTTGCTGCAACGACCTCTTTGGCAGGTAGGAATTTTCATTTTCGTTTGGAATCAAGAGATCTGTTGTCCACACAAGGTTACTAGATTTTTCTGTACGTGCACCCAGGCAGCTAAAGGTACAGTAAGAGTTTGTTTATATTTGAACTTAGCAGCCAAGGAAACACACCTCTATGTTGAGTGCTAATTCAGATTATTCTCCTCCCAAATTAATGGATGCGCATTGCCGTGGCAACATCACTGATGAGTTGGTTAATGAAGCAAAAGCTCCAGCGTTAAAGGCGTGGAAGCGGATGTCCCTTTTTTATAGTTTAAGTCAAACAAATACGTGTGAGAAACTAGAAAAACTGCTGTTTCTCACAGCTGTTCCACTGCTATACAAAAACTACCTGCAACTATACATAAGGGGAACTGCTGTTTTTGAAATCCTCTGATTTTACTCTATCCCCCTTAAAATGTGTTAAGTTTCACAGGGCTGTCCTGTGCGTTTAATCTGTGCCTGTGGATGAGCATGAATGCCTCGTTACTGGTTGGCCAGAATAGCGTTGTGTGGATTGGTCCATGCCACAGAAAGCTAGAAGACTTTAAGGAGATATTTAATAGTAACAATATGTTTTACTTGTGTAGTGCTTTTTTAGGTACTCAAAGACACTTTACAGGTAAAAGGCAAATAATAAAAACAAAAACAAACAGAATAAAGAGCAGGTATAAAGGCATGAACATTAAAAGTGATCTTGAAGAGGTGAGTTTTTAATGAGGGATGTAAGAGAAAGCTCTGTCCCTCAGGTTTACTGAATTTGACAAAAGAAAATGTATCTGATTAGAATGCCTTACTCTACCTTTAAGTATTTCATTGTGAAACAGGACTACTTGTTTTTACATGTAAATATTTCTCTTGCAGCGCTGTAAACAACGGGACCTCTGTAATATTCGAAGGAGCATGGAGCACAGTATTAAACGTCACAACATATTTCTCCAAGTGTTGTCAGTGTTGTGATCTGTCTAATTTGGCAGTTTGTAACTAAAAAAAGAATAATGACAATAGGCCTCATGCAGGGACATTCTAGCAAGTTCATCCTAAACTTCTCAGACATTTTATGAAAAAGTACTTTATGTACAAGTGTAAAATGTTCCAAGTTGGATTTGCCAAACTGAAAACTTGTTTCAGGTATACAAGGGACGCATTTTTGTGAAGACATGCACATTTAAGCCCCAGAAACTATTACACAAAGCTGTCTGTTTCATTCCATTTGACACATTTAGCAGGGTGAGAATCGGGAGCTTAGGATTCAGAACAATAAAATATTAATTCAATGGTTTGGCACAAAATTACACACTAAAAACTACATTTCAGAAGCAGAGCAGATCACGATGAGAGGTGGTCAGGGGGGATGTGACAGCTATGAAGGCATTAGATGAGGTAATATTACAGCATGATGTAACTGCTGTGCCACTGGAATATCTGCTAATAGAATGGCAACAGAAAGCAGTAATGTACAAGTAAAGTATAAACCTCTCAGTGAATTTTATTTTCATTCATGTCAGTATTATATTTAAAATTCCTGCAGGTTAAGGCATTATGAGTGGCAGGATATCTTTATATGACACTTACTTATTAGAACTTATTAGAACACACACAAGTTTCACTCAAAACAAACATGAAATTTGAAGTATAAAAAAACAGTTGACAGTCTTAAAATTCTGTTAAATCACTTCTTCTTGCATGAGGCCCAGTGTCTGTTGTTAAACTGTAGTTCAATTACACGTCTCTCCATGTTTGTATATTTGTGTCACAGCTGATGTAAAAATGTAAAGCCACTACACATGTTTTACAGATGATTGTATTTTTCATGTATTATATTGTAAATTAATTTAAATGCCAGCTTATATTTAAAAGGCAGGGATTAGGAGGATTCACCTCAACAAATATACCTCAGGAAGTATTCAGGCATCAGTATGATGAATATAAATATTTCAAATAAAATTGAGAAAGTCAGTTGTTTTGTAATGTTATTGCTAAGTGTACGCAGTTTTTGGAAAAAACAAACAGGATTTGGAAATGAACATCATGCTTGGACAGCTTTTACACATTTATTTAAAAAACACCAATCGTCAGCTGACATGATGTGAAATACTAAAGAGAGCACACGTTGTAAACACACATTTGTTCTCTCGCTCAGTCATTCACACGCTCCCTCACACATTTACTATTTTTATTCACGCTACTTCAGATATTTAGTCCTTTGACTTTATGTACACTTAAAAACAATACAACATTTGGGTTTACACCACACCTCGATGACTGTGTTTTAACATCATCATCTTGTTTTTCTGTTTCAATTATTTTAGCTCCATTTAAAATGTTGCCTCTGGGATTGTGTTTTTTTTTTTCTATGAACAAAGTTTCATGCAATTAATGGACTCCAAAGTGGCTAAAAACTCTAATTAATCTTTAACCAAAAATCAATTGGATAAATTCCTAAAGAGTTCTAGTCAGTTTGTGAATTGTAAAAGGGAACTGACCTCTGTTGGAATTTAACCACACATACTTGTGCAAACTCGTGAAATAACTTACCAGGTTTTATTTTTATTCTATTCCTAATGTCCTTGCTGGTGTGTTTACTGCTGACCGTTTGTCAAAACTATCACAAACTAATCTCTTCTTCAGGTAAAGCTGCTGAAAAAAATCCCACAGTGAGCACTACTCGTTGATAAATAAACTCATGAAAATTCAGGGATTTTCTTTGGTGTGTTTTTATACTAGAGTCCATAGGTCAGGTCTTGATTACTGCCTGGGACTCATTCAACTGCTTTCCTTGCTCCTGGGAACACAGTTGAGTGTTTGTGAGCATGAACCCAGCATAGTTAAAGAGTTTACTATAAGCCCCTTCCTGCTCATTGCTTTTGTTAGTTGAGTTCACTAGAATACATTCTGAAACACTGTATAAGGACAGATTAAAGGCACATGATAAACGGACACAAGGTACTCAAAAACTACCAGAAAGTAATGCCAAAAAACAAAGTGCACACAAACATCTTTGACCTAAAAATGGCGCTGTTATTTCACAGCATGAGCTCAACTTTGCTGTGTAACGAAATGCTGACAAGGCAGAATCTAATGCTACCCATAAATATCATCTCTGAAATCAACTTGATGCCCTGCACACATACTGTACATCACAGATGACCATGCATTTACTAATAATATATTACTAATAATACATACACGTGTTCTGTGGTCACATACATTTTAAACGTCACATTCTGTCAAATTAAAACACTTAAATGTCTCTTTCTGATGTGTTTGACAAACTCTTCTTGGAGAGTCGTTTGTCCACTTTTAGAGCTGATAAGACTCTGAGGCAAGTGTTTTAGTAGCACTATGTCAATTCTAATCTCATTCTTTCAGAGTAAAAATAACCAACAAAAAAAAAACACTGACTCTTGCTGTTCGGCACCTGTGAGCTATAAGGTCAAACATCCTGCGCCTATCACTCCAAACATCCTCATAAACCTTTAAACTATACTGTTGTAACAAGTTAACTGTCTGCTGGAGGACAGATGTCTTATAGCAGGCAACAGAAATTCACAGTAGTTTTTTTCTTACAAATCAGGTCAATAAACGTCTCTTTTCCTCTAGTCTTGCAGCCTTTGAAGAAACAGGTAATCCGAAACCATTAGAAGCAATCAAATGTTGCTTGAAACTAAAGAAGTCTTTTTTTCCTACCTCATTTCAAGTACATCAAGAGTTTCTGCAGGCTTTGGTTTGGCATCTGATTTATCGTCCTCTGTCTCCTGAACTTTCCTAGTCACCTTTGGGCTAGGATTAGCCTTTCTAGACATCTGAGGGCTGTGTCCTTTTCGCTGTAGCTGTGGGCTGCTGGAGCCCAGCTTCCGGTTGAGCAGGGGGCTTCTGGAGCCCTTGCTCTTGGTGGGCTGCTGCAGACTATCCATAGTCTTGACCGGGCGCAGGCCAAGAAGTCCACAGTAGTAGTTGCATTGATGTTGTGTGAGGAACTGTTCGATTACTTCAGGAGAGCCACACTCGGTTAGTCCTTGGTATCTGAAATACAGGACATTTTGCTTATTTTACTACAGCTCTTGTAGCAGCACACAAACAATAACACTTGCATGTAGCAACTGAGATACAAACCCTTTTGACTTGGTCACAACTTGAACATTTGTAATCTTTGATTCCACACCTACAAAAAAACAAAATCAATACAGAAAATGTTTAATATTTGTGATCCCACCTCCCAGATGCACTAAATGATGGCTTTCTTGATAACCTTGTGTGTAAGGCTTACCCTCCAGCTGAGTGACCAGCAGATTCCCATGTGTCCACTGATGGATCCAGTGTTGGAAGGCACTGCACTTCTGCTCTAGCTCAGAAATGTTTTGTGAAATCAACTTGCCTTTAGGATCCATCACAGAATACTTAAGGAAGACACCTGTAAGATCAGCTTCCACTGTGGCATATGGAACAGAGTTTGCCGGCCGGTACATCAGATATCGAGGAATCACTCTGTGGGCGACACAAAATAATAGTGCGATGATCAAAAGCTGTGTTTTTTTAATTCAGTAGGAATCAATCATGAGAGGTACTGTATAACAGATGTGGTGCTTACTCCAGTGCAGAGCCAAAGTTCTCGATAACTCGCGCCTCAGCCGCAAAGATTTTACAGTATTCTCGAATCATGTTTTGGACTTTGCATTCCTGTCAAAACAAAGATTTTAATAAAGCAGAATGATGCACTGCAGCCATAATCACATGGGATGTGTTAAGAGCAATGTAGCAAAGATCCTTAGACAATAAATCCACACTCACTTGCTTAGTAATTTCTAGATTTCTCTCTGCAAGGTTGCTCTCCTTTTTGGTCCCATAGGCGATGGGGTTTTGAACTTTGATGATGCAAGTGCTTCCCGATTCAAAGACAGGATCGAGGCCGTAAATGACCTTCACCCTGCTGGCTTTGTGAGCGTGGCCCTCTCCCATGTGCACCATCTCAGTCATGATGCGGCCAAAATACTTGTCACCCCAGGTGCCGCAGTCGGCCAGGCCTCTGGTGAACAGCAGTGGGGTCATCTCTATCTCCTCTCCAACTAAAGCAAAAGCAGAAATAGGGTTACTATGAGCAATGATGTACAGAAAGTGTAAAAATGCCAATGTGAAAGAGAAAAGTACCTTCCAAATCATCTTTAAGTAGTATTTCAGACAGAACTGTGAAAGAGAAAACACATAAAGACTCATTAAATTTTAAAACAACTGATGAAGTAAAAAGTAGATTTTACACTTTTCCATACATGCTGAATCTTACTGTCTACGCTGAGCAGGAAGTCAGTAGTGTCCGTCCCATATTCATTTTTGATCGTACAGCCATAAACTCCACAGTCTTGGCTGGTTGCCAAAACAATAGCCAGTGCTACTTGGCTTTCATCTCCTCCACTTGGGGACAAAAACATTAAAAAAAAACACATAATCAAGAAGACACGAGGTTGAGAGTTTCATCAGACTTGCATCTAATTTCTAAGATTCCCCAACAACCCACAAGGTGTCGCTGTGAGACAGATGGTCACACTGTGTGGCAGCAGTGTGCTGACACAGCAACCATTAGCACATTTATAGACTTTTAATGCACCCTGGAGATGGGAAAATATTGTGTCGGGTTACAGTTTCTGTGTCTAGCCAGAGATTCACCTCTCTGTGTCACAGCTGTGGGGTTCACAGTCACATGAGCTGGACATCTCTGGAGTGAGAATATGAGAATGACAGAAGACCAGGGGTTGCACTCTGAGGCCCAAATAAATCCTGCCCATCCTTGGAGTGCATTATTGTTCATATTTGGAACCACTTTTACTGGTCATTTTGGCTGGAAATCCTCAGAATAATAGCAACGGAGAAGGCGGAAAGTAATTCTGTCATTACCTATAACATAAGTGAACATGTGACATGGTGGTTACAGGTGGTGTTGACAACAAACTGCCCGACAATGAGGGGATTTACCTTCGCTTCACCTCTAGTATTTCCTCCTCATCTCTGTACCACTTAATGGTGGAGTCACTGAGCACGTTGAAAAACTGGCACCACAGCTTCAGGTGTCCTGAGGCGTCTGGGAATGGCTCTCCCCTGATCTTACGGATAACCTGAGGTGCTGGTGGTGTGTGAGAGAGGAAGGGAGCAACATAAACACACAGCATACTGGAGAGTGGAGACCTTCTGATGTTTCCTCTTCCTCAAGTGCCAGTGTACTGTATTTCACATGACCTTATGTATTGTGTATTGCGAAAAAACAAGTCAAATATGTCACACCGTACTGCCCTTTACCAACTAACCCCTAAATGTATATATAATTTTAGTTGATATTGATACTTTAAGTTATGCGTACATTTTTTTGAGCTTCAAGATATATGCTTTTCCCCACTTAGTCACACATCATGATACTTTTACAAGATAGAAATACAAACTAAATGCTCGATTCTTTACCTTTCAGTGGGTCTATCTTCTTTTCAGCTGGTTTCTCCTCTTGCTTGTTGCCAGCTGGCTCTTCTGTTGGGGTCTGCTCCACGACCTTTGGCACCTCCAAAGTGGCCTTTCTGCGACTCAGCAGCGGGGAGCGTCTCTCCATCGGTGGGGTGTTTTGTCCTGTGGAGGCCTGTAGTAATGCTGCCCTGCGAGCCTGGCTGGGTGACATGTAGGGGCTCTCCTTCTTACCTTGAGTATCTAACGTACCAAACACAGCTATCTCTACATCGTCTTTATTTTTTGGGAAGAAGATCTTGCGTCGAGCTCCAGAGGCCAGCTCTTCAGGCGTGGCAGACCGTATGAGTGTCAGGCTGTCTCTGCGTTTCATCCTGGGACTGCTTTCACAGGAGAGGGATGACGTTGGAGTCGAGCCTCCACTGAGGTCTTCCTCGGTCTTGTCACTTGCCCGAGCAGTAACCCCAGAATCGTTGTCTGACTCCGGAGCAGCTTTGGACATAAATTTGCGAAGACTGGATGGACTCAGTGATGGATATGCTGGGGGTTTGGAGCTGAGTCTCTCAACAGAAAATCTATTTTTTTGGAGGTCTTCAACAGACACAGAATTTTCTGTTTTGGCATCTTTAAGGGATTTTGGCTTCAAGATTTCCAAGTTGTCCTCTGTTGTTTTACTCAATGAGGGCACACTGTCACCAACTTTTGGTATCAGAGTTTCATATAACACAGTGGGGGTGTTCTCTTTCATGCTCTTTTCCTCCAGGTCCTGTCTTCTAATTTGAGCTTTGTCAGGCCTCATGGTCACATTATTGTCACCATCATGTTTTGTTCCCCTTTGCGTGTCAGCTAAAGTTTCTGTTTCTGTTGACTCGCTGTGAGTGGGCAGTCTGGGCTCAGGATCACTTTCATGACAAGTAACAGAGATTGGTGGCACCACAAACGAAGGCACCTTTGGAATTTCAAAAGCTGGCTGTGCATGCAAATCATGAGTGTTTACAAAAGCATCATCCTCCTTTTCATCAGTACATGAAACACTTATAACAGGAACTGATGCGTAGTCCATCTGAGGGAGCTGTTCGCTGCTTTTCCCATGCAGCTGCTGCCGTTCAAGCGTGTCCGTCTCGTCGTAGAATTGAGCAACTTCCTTGACTTTCTCTGTAGCTGAGAGGTGGTAATTATTCTGCATACCTTCCTGTGTAGGCGGTGAACCTGGAGAATCAGCCAGGCTCTGGTCTTGGATTATTATCTTTGACTCATGAGTTACATCATGGTCTTGCAAATGACTCGTCTCCGGCTTGTTTAGTGCCAAAATGGTTAGTGGCAGAGTGCACCCTTTCAGCTCAGGCTCCATTATTTCGATTTTTGGGACTATGAAAGGTTCCTTTGGCCTCAAATCTGGCACAGGTGGTTTAATATCTGTAATGTCTTCAACAGTAGATATTTGGATTGGTGGGATACTCTCTGAGGGCCAACCATGCTGTCTCTCACTGCTGTCTTGACATGCAATATTACTGTGTTCCTCCAAAATAGTAGCATTACTTCCACTGTCTTGTGTTACTGAAATGATCTTTGTTTCATCCAACATTTTTCCTTTATTAGGGTCCTCCTTTCTGCCTCTACTTCAAACTGTAAACTCTCATTCCTCGCTTCACTGCTCTCACCCTCTAGAATTGCTTGTTGCTGTGTTTTTAGACTATTAAACAAATTACTTTCTAAATCTTTCTCCACTGCAGAACTCAGCACTTTGTTCAATCCATGCTTCTCCTCACTGCTTCTGAAGTCTGAGCTTGAACTCTGTACTGCATTGACACTTTCTGTGATTTCCTCTGCATTAGAAGGTGTGAATTCATGCTGCATTTTTAGGTCACCCTTCTCTAAACTCTCCGGGACTGCAGTGGGCGGAAATCCTACATTCATTTCCTGAATCAGTGAGACACACTTGGTCTCTTCATTTACATGATCTCTCTCTGTACTGTGTGCCGCCACAGCAGAAAGAGGCAAAAACACCTGAACTGGTGCTTTAGATTCACATGGTTCTATTCTGTCTTCCAGTGAAGACGTTGTTATTTTGGTAATCTCAGATCTGTTTATATCCAAACATGGGTGATTATTTGTTTTCACTTCAGTTTTCTCTTCCTCAAGCAACTTATTAAAAGAAGAGGCCTCCTCCGTTTTTGGATCACCGTCTCTGACCACCTTATCAACACTTAGCTCCCCCTCCTGCAAAGGTTCAGTGGGTCCCTCTCCAAGCTTGTGGTTACCTCTTGTTGAGATAATGCTGTTGGGGGGAGTCCAACCATCTTCCAAAGTAGCGAGGGCGGAAGTGAGGAGGCATTCTTCATCAGAAGGGGCTTGGGTCTGTGGTAAGACAGATTCATCTTCCCTAGGTGAAGACAAATCTCTTGCACCCTGCTGATTAGACTGTGCTGAAGCTGCCAGACATTTTGGGTCTTGCTGGTGAATGGGAACTTCTTTGATAACTGAGACAACCTCGGAGTCTTTCTTTTCTGCCTGATTGAAAGTAAACAAATAAAGCATTTTAGAACTTCACAACATTTGCAGCTAGAGCAATGTTCGTCTTTCACACTCAACTCTGAACATGCTTCATGGTTCTGATTCCTGCAGATGCAAAATATTTTTACCAGTTTGATTTATTAGTGACAAAGACACTGTACACCCTAGTGGAAAAACTCATTCAGCATCATGCTGAGAAGTTTAATGTGTTTTTAAGAATCGCATTGCAGTGAAAAAGCAGTGACCTTTGACACATTTAGACTGAGACCAGTTTTTCTGCCATGAATCAACAGAAGCATGACCACTGATAGATTAGTTATTAGTTCATTAGAAGGTAAACACTTGAAAAATATGAGGAACAACTACAGTAAGTCGATATATTCTTCTGATTTATGGCATGTCAGCTTATTTCAGGAACTTTTTTTACCTCCTACCACATGCAAGAAAGGTGAAACCAAGTGTTTGCACATGTGACGGTACAATAAAAATGCACGTGGTTAAATAAAAAAGTTTTATCCAGTTTAGTTAGAATTTTCTAAATAACTCCCTACATGAATGACCATTTTGTATTCACTTTTATTTCTCTGGTTTAAATATTTTCACTATTCAACAATTTTATTATTGGTGAGACGAGCAACATCAGTTCAAAAGAAAAAGAAAACAAATAAACAAAATAATCAGCGACTTTGAAAGTGCTTGTGAGCTAGGCCTCTACTGCGTCCATACAGACAGGGGAATTCCCACATGGCTGACATAGGTGTGCTGTATACACAGAGTACTTGTGGGCTCTGAATGAATGAAAGCTTGTCTGTTTGCAATAGACAAGCCACAACATGCATGACACACGTCAATCTGTTGAACACATATTAGTCATTCAAGTGTTGGGTCACTCAAACTGTAACTGGCATAACCTGATTCTGAAAGGCAAAAATCTTAAGTCATAATATTCATGAAAAAATCTTAATTCAATCTGAGAATGCATGGAGCTATAGAGAAGATTTACAGGTCAAGCAACATCTAGAAGTCTGGTTGGGTTGGGCTCCTGTTTTTGCTGTTCTGATCATTAAAAATTATTTCGTAGAAGAGCAATGGAGTCACGTGTCACCTCGTGACAGCTTGTTTAGGCAGCAGTGACTACTAAGAAAAAAAGAAGTCGCTGCTTTCGATGGAAGGGAACTGCATGGTGTCACATTCAGTCTAAAAATGAAGCTCTGGCCCCCCCCCGAGTGTAAATCACACTCATGTGAGAAAACATTGTTCAGATCAATTGCTTGACTTCCTCTAGCTATGAATATATAAAAGCGGCACATTGTCCCAGAAGCAGAGCGAAAGCCCAGTTGTAGTTCCACATTATGGACATATAATCGCTGTGCAGGTGGATGTTTAAACATAGTTACTTCACTTCCCTTTTCCACATGTCACTGTGCACCGCTTAACTCAATGGTAAAAGGTAGAAATGCAAAAGAAAAACAACCGTAAGCTTGGAATTTATATGGATAAATTATATAACCTTAACAGAAATAATAAAAAAACTAACTTTTAGCGACATCTTGACTAGGCTTATAAAAAACACAAACTTTCTTCAATTATCATTCTTCACAACTTTATCTCCATACTGTGTATTACTATTTTAGTAATTTATGATGTATACAGCTAAAATATCTAACAAGTTTTGAATGAAAGAGGTTATGTTTATCACTATTTATGTGAATGTCACTTTAATCTGGTTAGCTGCTAAATCTCATTAAAGACAGTCTCGGATAAAATCTAAGAATTGTGCAGTTTTTTGTCAAAATCTTGTACCTCTTTGTTTGGCTCATTGTCTAAAATCCGTTCAAAATAATTTATGCAAGGCAGTATAATAGCAAAAAAGAATTTCAGAATGATAACTTTACAGAAAGCATGAAACAAATCAAAACCGAAAAGCAAAGAGTAGCACAGCCACCTATAACTAAATGAGCGTAACCTCAAATGAAGCAGTCATTAGACAGACATTAAACAATTCTCCAAGGTGAGATGACGGCAGTACTGCCTTCCTCTCTAGATGAGGAAGAGATCTATTTTGAGAAATGGAGGGTAGTGAGGAATGTGTCCAGTCCTTTCATGCTAAGACCTGCCGCAGCATTCACTCTACTACCGCTTGTCCAGGCCACATAGCCCTCTGTCATGCAAAGCCCTGTTTGTAACATGAGAACCACTTCTGACATTCAGTTTCATCATGATCTCTGACGCACTCGTGTCTCGCCTATCTCAGCCAACATCTGAGATATTCTGGATTCTCTAATACAGTGTGCAGTGTAGACACACAACATCCCCCACCCCCACATGTGTTTAGTGCAAGTTGTCTCAAGGTTCCCACTCTATTTTGTTTGGCTTATCACTCCTGAGTAATATCAGTGCAGTAAAACCATAGTCCCACACAGCCAGGCTGACTCACTCCACCAGTCACTCATCATTGATATTATACTGTATGTTTTTAAGGGATTGGATGTTTTGATGGTTCCAAGATGTCACACAAATATAAAATCTAACCATGATTTGTGATATGTTTCTTATCTACCACTTTTATAACCAGCATCGTTTGAAGTCTGAACTATGTAATCTTGAACAGTTTAGGCTTTGGGACTTAAATGGCACATACTGTGCTCTATTCTGTCACACAAATATAGTTTATATGCAGTGGTGAAGTGGCAGCTAGTTGCAGTGCAAGACCATTGCACTTACCTCAGTGAGAACTTGGTGCCCAGTCAATGACATTTCTTCAACGGCATCGCTGCTGTCTGGTACCACAGTCACCTCCATGGTCTCCACAGCATCATCAGCCTCTGTCACACTCTGCTCTGTGGACTCCTTTACAATCTCTGGTGGCAATTTATGAGCTGGTGGCAGGTCTATGTGTAAAACACTGTCTACATACTTAAATGTATGTGGTTCAACTGACACTGACTGTTGTCCTACATTCACAGTGTCTGAAGGCTCCTTGGGTTTATCTATTTCCATTGATACAACTTCCTCTGTGGGAGAACTGCATACCTCTTGATTATGTTCCGTTTGCAGCTGAAATGATGGTGGCATTTCTGGTTGAAGAGGCAGCACTGAGTCATGTGAGTGGTCAAACTCTCTTTCTTCACTCTCAAAGTGATCATGAGAGTCCTTCTTATTCTTACCAAAGAAGAAGTCTTTGACTGTGTGGAGCATAGAAGAGATGGAAGCCTGGATGTTGTGGTGGTCGTGATCCTTATGACCCTTGTGATGTTTGACTTCTGAACCATGTTTGCCATGGGCTGCTGCATGCAACACCTCCAGCTGCCTTTGCCTTTCTTTCTCTCTTTCTGTAGCTGATTCCTCTTCTTTTCTTTTCTCCCTCTCAAACTCTTCCTGTAATGCTTTTTCCTGCTCCTCTGCTTTCGTACATATCTTCTCTTGATCCCTCTCTTTCTCTTTATTGGCACTTACAATTGCTGTATCCATCTCTTTAGGTTTCTCCACTCGAGATGAGTTCTGTTTCTCCTCAGCAGCCTGGGACTGGAGAGTCTCGGCCAAAAATTGTGCCAAACTGATTCCTCCATCGTAACAGTTTTCACCTCCATTCTCCATGACGTGGCTTCGACTACTGCTGCTGCTACTGCTGCTGTTAACCCCAGCATCGACACCATTTGACATCTTTATTCTCTTTTTAGCCAAGATTTCCTTTTCATCCTGCAGACCACTGTCCATGGGGGCTGTGACTTCTGAGCTAATTCCGTTAGGTTCTGCAGCAGCTCCCAGTTCCTCCACAGCCAGAGGGTCTTTGACCACTGCCCTCTCCTTTGGTGGTGGAACAGATCGCTTCCTTGGAGGAGGTTCTGGGCTACTCTGTGGTTTCTCTTTCTGAATGTTTTCTTTATACTCCTTGTTGGTCGACTCCTCCAGCTCTTTTTTCTTTTTCTCTGCTTTTTGCTTCAGCTTAGCAAAGAACCGCTGGTGGATCTGGTACTCACTCATGGTGCCAACCTCCAAAACTCCAGAGCAAGAGACAATACCTTTACTATTACTGGCTGAGACCTGATAGATGGCTGCATCGTCCAGTGTGCAGCTATAAACAGAAACACACATTATTCTCATATTATAGATATCCTAGTTCCTAATTCTTGACTTGGCTTGACTACCAGTGTTAAATAAACAAATATCTACTATTTTGAATGGATGCAATATAAGATTATTGCAAGTGTGGCTTACTTGTAAATATGAAGCGTGTGGGTTTTTCCATTTCGGCGAATTTCATATTTTGGGAGTCCACAGTACCGGTCCATTTCCATATCATCTTTGTACCATTTGAGTTCTGGAGCTGGGGTACCTATAGACATAGATATACTATATTAAACTCATTATAAATAAACAAATGCCCCTTGTTTCACAAAGTGCTAGTTATGTGTATTTATTGCAGATATAATTTGTGTGTAAATATTCTCTTCTACACAAATCTAGTTGTAAAAATATGCAGTAAACAAGCCCCAGTATAGCAGCTTTGGCCTGAATGTGTTTTTGGCTATTGCTTCATGTTTGTGAAGTGTCACGATGGAACAGCTGCTGCTGTTGGATGGTCCCACCCATGCAATCTGCTTGCAGTTAAAAACATGACTTCTTGAAAAACCAGCTGGTGGCTGTTGCACTTTAGGAGCAGTTAAGGAAGAGTAACAGTTCATTTTGTGCCTTCAAGGTGAAATCCTTCCTTTGTTTTCAGATTAGTCACATCCTGTCTCTTCACGCCAAAATCAATCTGAAAAGTTCCGGTTACTCCAACAAACAAACAAGGCAGAGACACGACAGTGAGCGAGGCCTACCTGATACCACACATGTGAATTTCACATTACAGTTTTCTGACACTGCCTTTGATTTCAAGGTGGTGTCAAAAGACGGCTGTATGTCTTCAGTCAGCTGAGCCATGACGCTGCACAATGTGCTCCTGGAGAGAAACACTCACGCATTAGAGAGACAATTTCTTGCTTCAAATAACAAACAGTTACAATTCACTCCAGTGATGTCTTCACCTCTGTGCAGGACATTCCAATTACTTACTTAAATGAGAGGAAAAGATGTTAATGTAAGTTTTTGGTAGTGAGGAGAATGTGAAAGAGTGACAGAAACTTGTGAGATGTCAAGCAAAACAAAGATATCAATCCAGCACTGAAACTGAAAGATGACTGAAACCACTGGACAAATTAGACATTTACATTACTGTTAAAACTTGTGCTGTTTTCATTCTCGGGGTAAACCAGATTCTTTGGTTAACATGTTAGTTGGGAGGAGTGTTTTGAAATAGGGATTACCTCATTGGTCTGTAGTGAGAATACCTTGAATAGCTATTCAGGAAGGAGGCAAATAAAGAAACGTCACTAATTAATTAAGATCTACATATATGGGACCCACCTGAATAAAATTGTTTCATACCTGTCCTCCTCTTTAACAAAAGGAGCATTTGTAGATTGCAAAAGTACAATAATTGTTTATACGATAAATATGATTTTTGATTCACAGTGTGTTTACCGCTATCCTAAAAATTGATAGTTTGACTACCATCATTATTTACTTTTCCAACTACAGTTATTTCAATTTAGAGAGAAATTTTTCCATATGTTTCATGTTTGTCATACTTTAACCTGCGTGACCCAGACGTGTCTTCTTGACCACCATGCAATATAAATCTAGTTCTTTGAAAATATGAGTGTGCTTCTCAAGAAACAGAAATTTACATGCTCTGCAAAAACATAGATCATGGATGAGACTGTCTACCTGTTTTCAGGCCTAACATTGGAGAGGTAAGTATTGCGGCTTTCTGAACGGCCATTGGAAGAGCCCATGTCCTCTTCACTGAAGCTGCTTGTCCTCCCATTGCCAGAAAAAGAGCGAGTCATTGGCCTTCTGGAATTCATTGTCCACGCACTCAATTCACCAGAAATGTTCAATCTGAGATAAATGTATCACCCACAGTACAAGGCTGCTCCTTGTTCACAGCCACCGCTTGTCAATGATCAAGGCTCAAAGTTAATGGTGGTATCCATGTAAAAGCTCCTGGAGAAAAAAAAAGAAACAGTTCAGAATAATAACACAATCTGCTAAAAGTTAACTGAAGAAAGTATAAAATACAGTCTGGGTTATTTGCGCCTACAAAACTTAAACACAGTTCCAACTCAATGCTTGTCCTAGCTGACCAAGCTAAGTACTTGCATTGGAGCAAGTTATAAATAGGATAAGCTATCAGGTTGTGGAAGGGCTGTTAGTGGTCAAACACAACCCTAAGACATGTTATTTGCTTGTATGTGTTAAGAATACAGTTGAGGTGAGTGTTAGTCATGATAAAAGTTAGTAAATTTTCTAACTCACCATGAAGATGTTGTCAGGGTTGTTTTGGAGCCAGAGTGTGTGAAGAAAATCTCTGTAACCGCCTATCATAGACATGCATGTGTTGCCAGCAGGGCCCTATTTATAGCAGACCCACAAATAGGTGCAGGAGCACATCAGATTTTCCGAAACTAGACTTTAGACTTTACAAATAAATCTAAAAACTAAAAAGAGTTTATGGCAAAATCTAGCCATTTAAACCAGAACACACTGACTGAAATCACATCTCAAATTTCATCAGTGGTCATGGTGGCACATAAGAACCTCACTGTTTTGCTTTGATCCAACTCAACAAGTTGGAGAAACGGTTTCGCGTCTTGGTGAGACACTGTAGCCGACTAAATGTGGACTTGCAAAACATGTCTATGGAATATGGTTCAAGATGCAGCTGATGACAAGCAATGGTTTATGTCCTATGCTGTGCTCGAGTGTTGCTAAAGGACGGCCCATCTCATTTTGTGTTGCAACCCATGGTCAAATCATGGCCACCCATTTGTTGCCGACATTTCACATCTGACAAAAACAGGCTTGCAAAATCTAAACTTTGATTTAGAGATGAAGAAGTGTTTTAGAATATTGGTTTGTTAGATAGATTCTTCTTCAAATATGTCTTGAGTTGTATTGAAAAGGCATTAAATTAGTTTCTGGGATTGAAGTTCCTTTGTACCATAAATCTTGTTTATTATTTTGTTGTTCCATTTCTAGAACTGTTTTCTGGTTCCACTGCAACTAACCATTTTATCTTGAACACAACATTTTTAAAGAGAAATTGTATGCTTTCCTGGTTAAATAAAGACAGCTAGAATATAGCTTTCACAAACAAACAAACAAACAAACAAACTTATTGAACCTAATGGTTTTTTTTGTTGTTGCAAAAATGGTACATATCAATATGGCTCCAGTATAAGAGGAGGAATGTAGACAGTAGATATCTCATTACATATTTTAATATTTACAAAAAAGAATAGTCTAGAATAAACATCTATAAACATATTGTATGTAGTTTTTTTTTTATTTAAAAGCTGATAAACAGTCTAAGGAGATATCTATCTCCTAAAATATATGTAAACATAATAGACTGGATATTCTTAATTGACCTGTCACTCAGCCAATGTATTGTGCTAAAATGCAGTTGCTTGTTTACAATAGGACATTTCACATACATCACATTATGGCGAAAAAAGAAACTGGATATATGTTGGATACTGTTGAGCAAATTTTAAAGTGTAATTTATCTGCGTAAATTAGAGGACCTGTATGGTTTTATTTCTTAAATATATCATTGAAAAATCCAGCATGTGGCTTCTCTATCTCCGGTATGTCCAGTTTTAGAGGCAATGTTTACTTTGTAAGTCTCCAAACTGTGACCTCAGCCTGTGATTTTACTGCACCTGAATAGAGGCCAGATTGCTCACTACCGTAATGCCAGGAAAAGGGATTTTACTTGCATCTCCTTTAAAAACTTTGCATAAATTTTATACACTTAACTGCCACAAATTTGACTCTTGGGTGTTTTTAAATATAAGATATATTGTCACTTCATGATTTACAGAACATGTAGAGAGCCGAAGATTTTATTTCATTGTTTATTCTGACAGATGCCTGTGTATTATGAATTTTACGGTAATGCGTTTGCGTGTTCTGTCATGTTCCGGGAAAGCGAACAGTTTTCCTCTCTTAACTTATGTTATGAACTCTGACCAAACACATTCTTGTTGAGCTGCTGAACTGGTGCGAGGCTGTCGGCAGGTATGCAGTAACACATGTAACTTTATGGTCATATTACTCACTGAGGGGCTTTTTGTCTAAAATAGGTAGTTTATAACCGGATAGTACTCTGTGATATACCGTTGAATCTGACTTTTACCAGAAATGAGAAGTTAGCGGCTGAGGCTAGACTTTTAATTCTGCGATTTCTTAATGCTCTTTTTTTTTTTTTTTTTTTTTACAGTAGTTAATGGAGGCTTTCAACGTGTGTCGGTAGGAAGCTATAAGGAGTGAAAGTGCTCAATTTTAATGTTTACTTTTTAAAACTTCTTACAGTCCGTTATAACAAGTAGAAAATGCACTTATGACTGGATCCCGTCCCAAGCCCTGTCAAATGATGATCAGAGGTATGTTTTATTCTCTACGTCGCCTCAGCAGTGTTTCTTTTCTTAACGTGCACATTTAAGTGTAATTTCACACGACTGACATTCTGATGTGATTTGTTTCAGACATTGTCATAGTGCAGCATCCTGTCTGTGTGTGTGTACCTGTGAACCACAAGGTGACTCTGAGTGTCCGAGCTGAGGGCACAGGGGTCCTCAGCTACCAGTGGTTCTCTGAAAATGAAAACAAGGTATGTGAGATTTCTAAGCCACAACAAAGTGAACTTTTTGTTTTGTGATGACCACTGTTTGTTGCGGTGAACTCTGGTGTCTGTGTTAATTCTGATGTACAGATCTCTCGTAGTATCTCTTTATCTCAATGACCAAAACAACTACAAACAAACATGTAAATAGAGAACAGCTTTACTGATTGTTTTTTTTTCTCCCCATCAAGGTGCCTGGTGGTACTCAAGCAGACCTGACTTTCAGAGCTCAGAAAACTCAGCTCTATGTGTGCAGAGTGAACGACCAGTTCTATAACTATGTGTTCAGCGAATGGGTGAAAGTGAAGGTGTTGGACATTGATAAATCAGGTAATGCTTTCTGACTGTGCGATGCTGGAACAGTTTTTTTTTTTTGCTTTGCATATTTGCAGCTGAGCCTGAGCCTGTGAATCGGTTTAGTACATGTTGCTAGTTTCCTGTGGGTTTTAATGACTTTCTCTCTAACCCTCAGGCCTGCCGGCTCATTGGCAGGGCGAGCCACATATCGCTATCAACCCTAAACCACAGACAATTCAGCATGGTGCAAAGCTCACTCTCCGCTGTGCTGCTTTTGGCATCCCTGCCCCACACTACCAGTGGTACAGAAATGGACAGCCACTGCAGGACAAGACTAGTGACATGCTGCAGGTAAGGAAGCCAGTGTTTACTGACCTCCCTGCTGATAGTGATACCTAATATTTTACTGTCCTTTTATTGAACAGCTGTGTAATTTATTTAGTTTACTTAACCTATTTATGCCAGAAATATGAATTGTAGTGAACATATGTATGAGGAAATGGCCAGAAAGACAAGCAATATCATTATACTTGCAGATTGACCATGCAACAGCTGACCATGCGGGATCCTACCTGTGCTCAATATCTAACGTGCTAGAGGAGAGGTGGACTGAACCAGTCGATGTTGACACTGGTGAGTCAAAGCTAAAACCTCTGTTGTCAGCTCTGTAAAAGTCTGTCTTTTCCCAATATTAGCCTTGTATTTTCCTCTGACTTTACTTCCTCCTTTTCTAAAAGGGGAGTGAAGAAAATCAGTTATTCTTCTCAAACCCTTCATTCCACTGATTTAGCCCTGAGGGTTTAAGTTGTTTCCATTATGCAGGAGGTACTTTCCCATTTCTACAGACTAAAAAGGAAGTTGTTCGACTCCAAATAGTACTTGGTCCGAGCCTGAGACACAAAACAGGAAAGTGATGTAAAATGAAACCAGTTCTTGCAGCATTTCTCCTGTTTACAACTTACACTGTGGCGTGGACAGAGAATATGTTTCTAAAAAGTGTTAGATTGTATGTGTCCTCTACACAAAATCGGTACTCGTATTTTACTTGAGATTTATGGTAATCAAATACTGATTTTGTGCTTTTTTTTAAAATATCCTCTAGTGCAACCTCGGCAGCATGTTCCTGCAGCACCCACGGGTATGGTTTTATGGAAAGAAACACAGGGTCATGCTATTTTTAATCACAGCACATACTGGAATTTCCTTTGTCACTATGATTAAAATTCTCCTTTTATCTTTCTTTTAGCCAGTGATAAAGTTGCTCTGCTTATTGGCAACCTGAATTACTCCCACCACCCCGGCTTGATGGCCCCCATCATGGATGTACACGAGCTGGGAAACCTCCTGCAGCAGCTTGACTTCAGAATCGTTTCCTTGCTGGATCTCACCAGAGAGGAGATGCTGGCCGCTATTGACAAGTTCATTGAGCTCCTTGACAGAGGAGTTTATGGTGAGTACAATTTGTTTTTATGTATTTTTTCTAAATCACGTACTAATCAGCTAAATGGCAAGAATTTGACAACATTTTGGAAATATTTCTTAATTTAACGATTTTTGTGGGATCCAAAGCGTTGTAGCTTTGTTTTTCATATTCTGTGCCACTTATCTGCTGTTGCCAGAGTTCATGAACCAATGGATCAGTTTAGGCAGAGAAGAGGTAAAAAAAAAAAAAGAAAACAAAAGAGGGGTACATGGCGTTTCTTGAATGCTTGCAAAACTTTAGGAGAACAGGTTTATATAGTATTTGTAGGTACATTTGTAGGTGCAAACCAAGCCAAAGAATAAATAAAAAAATCATCTAAACTTCTTTATGTGTATGATAATCAGCTATACAGTGTTATGTCTGGCTTAATACATACAGCAAATGGCTTCAACAGTGAGTCATCTTGTTCAGGGGAAGTAAGTCACTTCTGTTATTAACCAGCAGACATGTACACATTATATACACAGAGCTGTAATATGAAGTTGTACTGATGACAACATTTGAACAGTGATAAGAAACCCGTTATTATACATCAGGATGATACTCTCTGTCACTATTCTCTCTTTCTCTTGTTAATATCAAAACAAAAATAGAAAACCTGAGAATCCAGATATGTTTTGAAACATACTGTGCTGTAAAGAAATCCGGCATCTCTTTGCCTGTGTAACTTCCAAATATCACTTATGATTTATCCCAGAATTACAGACTCTATGCAGAGTGAAATGTGTCGACTACACTTCTTTTTGTCTTGCAGTGGTAACCAGACATGTATTTTATCACTTTTGACAGGCCTTTTCTACTATGCGGGCCATGGATATGAGCATGCTGGGAAGAACTACTTGGTCGCCGTTGATGCTCCACAACCGTACAGAACTGAAAACTGTGTCTGTGTGCAGAGGGTCATGCACAGCATGCAGGAAAAGCAGACTGCACTGAGTGTCATCCTGCTGGATACCTGTAGAAAATGGTAAATGCAACAAGTAATTTCTTTCACGACTGGACTGTGATACATGTGTTTCACAATTACCTGTACTAACTAAAGATTGTACATCATTATACTGTCACATGCATACTGTGCATACACTCTGCTGTTTACATATCAGTTAATGTTGTTAGAAAATTATCTCATTAAGATACATTCTTCTAAAAACTGCATTTTTCTCTTTGTAGGTACAACCAGGATTGCATACCATCAGTCATCATGCCATCAGGACCAAGTGGGAACACAGTTTATGGTTACGCTACGTATGTACTTTTTACTAGTTATTCTGTTAAATATGCTATCACAAACACTGAAACCTCTGGCTTGTGAACACATTTATTTATTCATTTTTGCCCTATGAGATAAGAATATTATTCCATATCAGTCCGTATTCGGGTTGCAGCGGCATACCCGTGAGATGCAAATTGGAAATCATCAGACTGTGATGCACATTTGATTATCTGTGGTATTGAAAGGAAAATGCAGCCTCATGCAGGCTCATCAACTTACACCAGTGAAAATGAAGGGAAGTGAGGCTGATGTCTCCAGTCTTTATTACCCGTCATAAAAGAAAATAAAATCAGCAGTGTTTGATTACTTCAGATGTCCTAAAAATGAACTAGAGGTTATGCTTGATGACAGATATTCAGGCGGCAAAAAATGAAGATGCAAAGTGGCTGCCAAAGGAGGAACTCTTCTGTGTTCATTCTTTTGAGGCCATTGTGTACGACTACATGCTGTGGTAGTGTGATATTTATTGAGACAGCTGTCCTATCATGAAATTCTCAAACCATCGCAACCCCAGGCAACATACTGTGGAATGGAAAGTTATTTATATAATTAAAACAACCTAGCTAAATGTTTCTTACGTGTTTGTAAAGTGTATAAATCATTTCTCATTGCAGATGTGAAGATGCTGAGGCGTACGAGGTCCAGGACGGGGGGAAAAGTACTGGAATCTTCACTAAGTACTTGAACAGGCACATTCTACAACCTGGGAAAGTCACACATGTCTTGGAGATGGTGTCTGAGGGTGAGTATTTCCAATAAGGGTGTGGTTTTGATTTTGTGAACATGATAATAAATTCAAAACATATCAGATGAAACTAAATTGTTGCTGTAACAACACGTTTAGTTTTTTGACCATGCTAAATAATACTAAGTCGTTAGTTTCTGAGACTGAAGTATTGATAAACTTAAGGCGAACTCGCATCTGATTTGTATTTAGTTAATGACTGATATAACATTCCACATTTTAGTTGGCTGACAGTTACATAATCATGGTACGTAGAGCTGAAGGGAACAGGTTGTTCTTTGGCGTGCGTGATGGACCACAGACAAGTTTTATAATTGCTTATAAATCATTATTATGTTGTTTACTCAGGACTTGTAAGTATAGCTGTGACTGAGCTGGGGCGAGGAGTTATCAAGTTGTCCTGTCTTTCAGGGGGTGTTTGTCCGTTTGATGAGCCTGTGGTAGGATAATTTTTTGAGGTACCATTAGCATGTGACCTCATTCTTTGGAAATTCACACTGTTGGCTAGAGAACAGCCAGAAACCCGAGAGCTGCGGAGTGCAGGACAGCTGCTCTGCCGTTTGGGCACCTCCTCTCATGGGTTCACTCACAAATCAGAGCTAGCAGGACAGGACACCCTGCTGACAGCACTCTGTCTGTCTGTGTTAATGTACCAGTGGAAATTTAGATGAACAAATACGTCTTTAGCTATGATTTTTCTTTGAAATCATCATACTTTTTTTAAAAATTTGAAAGCCACAATGTAGGTAAAAACGTAGAAATTCTTGAGTCTAGTTTTGATATCTGCTGATCTTGTCCAAACCTTGATGTTGATTTCTCATCCTTTTTAATAGGAGTGTTGTAAAATATCTCTAAAGCTATTTTAATTATTCCCATGTTTGTATGTGTTTAATGTTGGGAGTCTGGGGTTTTCCCAAAACAAATTTAGATGAGCTAATAATTATGAATATTATTAGCCTAATTTGTCAAATTTCCCAAAGTTCCTCAATTCCAGCCATGTGAATCTGATCAACATTTTCTAAAAGTCACTCATTGCTCACTCTTAGTTACTGCAAAACTCCAGCAGTCTCATGATCAAAAGTGTTGTAAGGTATTATTGAAGATTTTGCATATATTCAATTTATTAGTTATATTTTCAAAATTTACCAAAATCGACTGGGTATGAAAGTGAGGTAAAAAAAATGGAAATTTTAATGTGCAGTTGCTCTGGATTTTCAATCATATTTACCTACACTTTATCCCTTTCTTTACACCAGATCTCGGCAGAGACCCTCTAGTCATAGGAAAGCAGGCGGTGGAAATCAAACACACGCTGAAGGAACCTCGATCCCTTACAGATAAAGTTCGAACAACCGGCCACACAAAGGAACTACACCGGCGAGATGCCTGCTGGAAACAAGCAAATAGTGAGTATAAGAACATTTTTTAAAATCAGTTTCTGAAAGTTCTAGGTAAAATAAAAGGTATGTAAATATATACCCACACCCCCCATGTAGTTTGTTTTCCATCTGATAAATCCATGGTAAATTTCATCTGATGATCTGCTATCGGAGAGAGAGATAGTTCTGTTAAGTCCTCGTCACACCACCCACATCTCAGCATGTGACAAACCAAGTGTAGACTTTGTGGTTTAATTTGATGTTTTCCGCCCTATTCCACAGAAGCTACGCATTGGGTTGGAGAAATCAAAACAGGAAACTTGTTCCTTTCACATCGTGTTGTTTAAACTTTCTCAAATGTACTTAAAGCTTTCAAAACCTGAATCATGATATTGTGGGCTGATCTCTGAATCTCCTCAGACTCCATCAGACCAGACAAAAGTCTGCAGCTTAAAACCGAGCAACTGAAACTCCCTAATGTGGTTATTCTGAGGCTCTGCAAAATGAACTTCTCTATTTAATAAATACCACATGAAAAAACTGTCAAACAGTTTTGAAGCAAGTTGTTTTTAGTCTGCATTCTTAAAATAAAACATTTCATATCTCCTTTCAGAGCTACCACGGAGGAAGCGGCTGATGTTTCTTTGCGGAGTGGAAGTGGAAGTCAGCTTCTCAGCTTTATTCTCTAACGTCTTGGTTGCTTTTGCCACAGTCAAGACAACAGGCCCACATACCCAGGACTGCACCGTCACTCTCAGAAGCGTACCTGTAAATATTTTTATTTCTACTTCAAACTATCAGACATGTTTCCAAGCTTTACTGCCTGTCATGCTAATAGGAGATGCAAGGGATCCATACTATGAAGCAATTTTAAAAGGGACACAAGCACGTTATACATGTAAAGTCTTTCTTTTTTGAGAGCTAAACTCGACAATGGGTTGTAAAACTACAAGTTGTAACTACATCATAAGTTCCACACTGCTCACGGTAGATTGCTGTCAGTTTCCATCAGCCTCTCGGAGTTTCTTAATGATGACCATTCACACCCACGTTTCACATGTCTAAGGAAGTGCTGCCCATATATAGGCTTCCAGCCTGCTGCAACCACAGGCAAAGCAGGAAGTTTTAATAGTAGTCTGCTGCACTTGTATTGTGCAATGCATCCGCATATTAAAAGACAGAATGTTGGACCACACTGACATCTAGTGACTGATTTTTTTAACCTGCTACAAAGCTTTCTAGCAATGATTCAGTGTCATAAATATTCTAAATATAAGAGCTATTTATTTTCATGACGTTGGTTAATATGTACTAATGGTACTAATAAAATTGTTTATGCTCTAAATCCTTAGACAATGGAAGACATATTTTCCAGGCCTGGCATGTCAGAGGAAATGGACTCTCTACTACTTAGGCAATCTGAAAACTCAGACTGTACTTTGAGACTTTGCGCCCTTCAGAAGCTTAAGGTATGCAGTCTATGACATGTGTCCCAGTTCTGTTCCTATGAAGTGTTTGCTTCTTTGCAGTAACTGTGTTCTGTTTCCCATTTGGCTTTGGCAGGAATCGATGCTCATCAAAGTGGATCTACACTATACTCACAGAGACAGTAAGCTGCGCCAGACAGAAAGCCAGCATTTGGACATTGGAAAGCCTCTGGTCGCTTCCTGTAAACTGTACAGGAGAAATCATGCAGCAACAGGAAAGAAGAAAGAAGGTGCTTCTGCTCAAAGTATGGGCAACATTTCAAATGGCAAACCCCTGCTGCCTCAGACTCTGCCTGGCACATGTCGTCCTTTCACTCGTCAGGCGTTGTGCCCTGCCAAAATTGCAGTTACACCGAGCAATGAACCTGAGGAGAATGATGAAACGGAACTGCAAGACCTTTACCTTTGACATCTAATCTTTCTGGTTCTACACTTGTAAATACTAGCTGAAATTCGGATGTTTGCTACAGTTGCTGATCATACATGTTACATGTCTGTGATTGATGATGATAATGAATGAGTGAATGACTGAGATTTGTGTTCTGTTTGTGTTACCAGCCTTTAATTCATCGCACAGTACTGAAAACACATTAACACTGTACAATGACTGTATAATGCTTCTAAAAAACATTACTTGTACATGACACTTTCTCCATCAGTGCTAAACTGGCTGGCCTAATTTATCATATGAAGACATTACTGGCAGTAATTTAAATAATAAAGATTACTACTTTCATCATTATTTTGATTGTCAATCTTTCGAAAAGATGTCATTATATTTTGCTTAACTAAAAAACAAATAGTGTAGATAGTGTTTTTTTAGGGAAATGCATTTAAGTTCACAGTGAAGCTGAATGCAGGTTGGTTTAAAGGTACACAAAGTAAGTGAGAAATGTGTGTGAATGCTACTTTTGACCACAGACTGTATAATAAAGAATTATACAGTCTATGCTTTTGACCCAGCAGCATTAAAGTAACATTTTGTGCAGTAATTAGTACTGATGGACTCATTGGTACAGAGTGTAGATTTTAGAAGAACCTATATTTCTGTTATAACTTATCAGGGATAATAGTAAATGGGAGGGGGGAGAGAGGGATATACAAGATAATAAATATAAAAATATACAAAGTTTCTGGAAGCTTAATGGCATTTTGCTCCACATATATTTCAACCTATCACTCTGAAACAGATTTGTGTGTTTTTCTTAACCTAAATAAGAACAATTTCAACATTAACTGATGCAGAAAAGGCTAAATCTGAAAATGTATTAACCCTCCTCATAACACAACTTATCATACCCATTTCAGGGTAGTTTTGAAATAAGAAAAATACTGCAATGGACAGAAACGTACTACGTTAACTGGATTTAAGTTGAAAACGCAGCTAACTTTTAACATCTTCCAAGTGTAAGCTAACGTCAGCGTTATGTCGCGCTACAGCCAGACGCAGTTTGGTGAGAAGGTATTGTTTAAGTAGCAAATACAGCTTTCATGTTGTACTTTTAACATGCTTCAAATACCCTATAGCTAACGTAACCTAGTTAAACGCTAACTACTGTAACTACCGTCGCATTTGTAGCTTAACTTTGTCGCGACGAAGACGCCGCATTTAGTCACTGTGGCTCCCAATGTAAAAATAAATAACAAACACTATTATATATTTCGTGTATAATGTACTATTCGTATTAACAATGTAAAATGAGTATGTGCAAAGTAACACATCTGAAAACAGTCGCATAGTAAGTGTGAACTGTATTATTCTTATTGACAGAATTCGCCCCAGCGCATTCAGTCCCCGCTAGCTCGCCGTGATCGTATAGTGGTTAGTACTCTGCGTTGTGGCCGCAGCAACCCCGGTTCGAATCCGGGTCACGGCAGAGAATCAGCTCTGATAGTGGGACAAGCTTTTAGATATTGATAAACATTTTTGCTTTAAGTACTTCAGATGTGTCAAGTCACAATTATACTAGTTCAGTATGTCGTCTCTGAGTTCAGGCCTTGCACTTTTTGTGAGCTTCAGCAAGCATTTAACGTCTACGTTTAATTTGCGTGTCTTAAGTTGAAATAACTGCGTTTAAACGGTAGTAAAAATACACTAATATTGCTTTACACCATCCTTTTGAAACCCCGAAGAGTTCTGTCAAAAGGCTGGGATATATTTTTATGATTTTCATTGACGCTATATCAAAGTGTAATAACGGGGATTGACCTGCAGGTGGCGGTCTAATATATTTAATATCCAGCCAATAGGACACAGAGGAGGTTCTGTGACACCTGAGGCCAGTGGTTTTAGGCCAACCTGGCATGAGTTTGGTGTCTTTAGAGATATAAAATCAACCAGACACGACAGACTAGAGTGATTTTTTATTCTAGCATTGCTTGTGGAGTCATAAACTGTGTAAAATATTAGAGTTTAATCACACCTATAACTATCTAAACCTAATAAGGAGTTGAGTGGATTTTTGTCATAGGTTTTGGTTGATCATCCAATAGTGCTGCAATATCCTACAACGGCCTAAAAAATCTGTGGAGGATCTTTCACAAATAGGGGGAGCATTTTAAATAGTTGCTTAATGGATATCTGAGGGACAGGACAAATTATCGTGCAAAGAATAGAACAATATTGCAAATTAAAACACCCCACGCTCCCGTTGGTTCGCTTTGACGTCAGTTTGCTTTGGGACCCGCCCACCTGCTCAAGTGGCAGCGGTGAATGGTGAGAGATAATCCTCGGCTCGACATCAGACACACAAACAGAGCTGAGCTGCCTCTGGATCTGGATGCGGGCATCCTCGGATTCTGCCTCCTAGCACGGGCCCGCAGCACGGAAACTTAACGGGACAACGATGGTGCACGCCTCGGCACCTCAATCCGTGGCTGCTGGTCGTTCAGGGGACCCGGGAGCGTGGTCAATGTGACATTCACTCGCACGCTGGTGTTGAGTTTTATTGTTCTGGTCCTGTAGACGCAGACGAGCGGCGATTCTCTGGGAAGATGTTGAGCCGATTTATGAGTGGCAGCATCAGGAATCTTGAGCGGGAATACAGCTGCACGGTCAGACTGCTGGACGATACGGAATATACGTGCACCATTCAGGTCAGTCACCTGTCCGCCGCCCGTTTGTTCACACCTGCAGAGTAGGCACTGACTGATTAACGCTGCGATTGTGTCTGACCTGGCTGGCAGACAGACGAGCAAGTGTTTGAGGAACAGCAAGTGCCTGCATGCCCCACTGCTGCTGGAAATGCACTGCAAACCCTGAATAGAAATGTGTTATTTTCGTCAATTCCAGATAGTATGAACCCAGATCAGAGAGATGCACTTCACTTCTCACATGACCTACTATTTCCTCAGCCAACAGTGAATGTGGTGGCAGGATATGAGAGCTCTCTAGTAGCCTTAAGACATTGCATTTCCCTCAAGCTCCTGTGAAATTAATGACTGAGGATGATTATTCTTTATTTATTAGTTTGTCCTTAGCTTGAGTTGATTTCTCGGTGTTTCTGCAATGTAGAGTTGTTGCTCATGCAGTTGCCTCCGAGCCTCTGACATCAGTGGGTATCCCATGCAGCATGCCTGTATTACTCTACACTGACAGGAGCATATCCATGTGTGCCCCGGATTAAATGTTATCACAGTGTTTATACTGTATGTGCATGTGTAGCATTTCCTGCCCTAAAATGGGAATTTACACCAGTGAAACTTTTGATATTGTCAGCTGAGACATGTTGCTTTGATATTCACAACAAGCCAAGGCCCTGATGACAAAATGTCTTTCTCTGCCTTTTGTCTCGCTGCTACCAGCCTTGCTTTGATGATTGTGCAGTTTTGTGTTCATGCTGATTTTATGAAAAGTAGGTGAGAGGGCCTGTCACTTCAATTACAAAACAAAATAGCTCCATTTGTGGATGCTGTGTAGTTGTAGGAAAAGGAATGCAAGGAAATCCTTGGAGAATTCTGACTAGTCAGCAACATGTAGACCCACTCCACTCCACGGCACACCATAGGAATCATTTAACCTGTAACGTGGAACAATGAAACATTAATAAGACATGCACTTTTCTTGTCCCTTTGATATCTGTTTCCATCAGCTGGCTATATTGCCGTTGCTCCTCTGTTCCCCTCCACCCCCCACGAGCAAGCGTGAAATGGATACTGCAATTACTGTAGGATCGTGACTGTGTGCCCAGGTTGTAAACAGACCTGTGTTTCTGCTCAGAGAGCTGAGCAAGAGATGGAGCTGGGCCAGATGGACTGTGAAGCCAGCAGGTGTGCTGTTTGCAGCAGAGTCGTGTGGTCCGGGTGGTTGACGTCACCAGGGTGGAGGGAGGGGTGTGGAGTGAAAGAGGAGAACGCTTTAGCTCTGCCGTGACTGTCTGGCATCCTGATTATCTTTCTGTCTAACCTGGTCCATGGAGGCAGGAAGATAATCCACCTGACTAGCCACACCGCTGGTACGTGATCCTCATTTGGTTCAAACTTCACCCTTCCTTCCTTCCTTCCGTCCAGGTTTTGTATCTCGCCAAAAACCCAAATCACCCAGGATACCAGGACACCTTGGCTAGGAAATGCAAAGTAAGGGCAGGTCATGTATTCCCAGTTTACATCCGTCCCTTTCTTTCCACATGTCCTATCCTGTATTTTCCAGAGTGCACAGACTATATTCCCACCAGACTTGTCTCCATTACACCCTGGTCCTTTCTCTAAACTTGCTAATGGCTCCACATTCAGATTTGCCCGGGTTAGCTCCCTTGTATTCTCTGACATTCAAGCAGGTAACAATTATTCACTGACACTGACATCCCCCCATGGCATCTACATAGTAAAGCCACCTTCAGCAGAAATTAAAAGCTCAAAATAAGCGTGCACCAAAGCAAAACGGGGCACTGAGGACTTTCAAAAGAAGGGCAGAGAATGTGTCTGTCTTTTTAAAGCAGTGGCAGCTGTAATGCATGAAGTTAAGTTTTGCTTTAATGAATTATGGATCTTCCCACTATGTTTGGAGGAGGAAAAGTGAGCACTTATCATTACAGAGCCCTGTAGATTTAGTTCTCGTCTACTTGCAGGTTGATGGAAGTGTGCCTGAAATCCTCTTTTGCCCTGAGGCTTCTTTTGGTCTGGGATTTTAATGCAATGTTGCCGCAGAAAGTCAGCTTGAGAATAAGCTGTCCCTTGCATTTTTTTGTAATTTTTGAAAAGCAGATAATTGACATGTAAAGAAAATACCCTCTAGTTTATAAACAGCAATATGTTTTTCCACTGTAAAAACAGAATACAGTATTTTTTTGTTGATGTTCTCCTAAAGCAAAAAGTTATTCCAGTTTAGTCAGATCCATTATTGATAAATGAAAGACATTTAAATGCATGTTGTTTATCCTGAGTCTGGCTTAAGTTGAAAATGTGCTCTGATGTAAGAAGTACATTCAAACTTCTCCCCTCTCCCGTGTAAATGTGTTACACCGTCTGAAAACCGCAAGTGTTAAGCCTCTAATGTGCTTCTAATTCATTAGAACCACAACAGCATCTATTCCAGATGCAGAGTTAATTATCGTTTACACCCCATGAGACCCGTGCTTTCCCTTGGTGTTCTAGTAACCGCTTTGTTTGAGAAACAGCACTAGACTTTAACAGTAGTGTCACTTATATTACACATTAAACAAAAACTTGCTAAGATAATGAAGAGCTAGGACGGGTTTCTATGTTTTTGCTATGGCAGGCAGTGAGCAAAATGAATCCTGCAGAAATTCTCCTGAGACCCGCTGACATCTTGATGAGGAGAGTGCCGGGGGATGAGAGCCTGTGTTTGTACTGAGGGGTGCTTCACTTTGCATGGTGCTAGTGTTTCAGCTGTTGCTACGGGGACTCCACAGCTACTTTGACAAAATGCAAGATCACTCAGTGGTCAGGATTCCTCCTCCAAAGGCCCTGACAAAGACTTGGCCGTTGGTAGTCACAGGAAAGCAATTTACTGCCTGAAAGCCATTTGAGGGCACCGGCAGTGAGGTGACTGATGCCACATCTGTGCACATCAAGCAGGATTATCTTGGGACTGTCCCACCGTTCCCTTGACACAAATTCAGTTTTGTTGTGATGTTGTTGTCATCTTCTGCACAGTCTTTTGGTAACATAAGAGATGCTTAGCTTTGTTTGATAAAGCTCAAGAATATCTACTGGAAAACTAGAAAGTGCATCTACAGCTGCAAAAAACCTTTTCGTGCAGAATTGCAGATGTTGCGCACAAATCTCTGACCTAATTTGCCCTTGTTGTGTTAAATGGAAATTAACTGTTGTGGAATTCCTTTTTGTTCCTTCACTTTTAGGGTCCTGATATTGTTGATTTATGCTAACTCTCTTGACATACTAGTGTAATCAGTAATGCCTGTGCAATACAAAAGCCTGCCCTAAAAGGTCAATCATCAGTCATAGAATAAAATGATACTCTTTTGAGACTTTATCTTGAGAAATGGCATCAAGTCAAAACAACACAAAATAAATAAAAAAGAACTTTCAATAGCTTATAGTCCAAATCTGTCAAATTCGGACCTAAATCTGGAACTTCCTGGTTAAAGAATTACTACTATTATAAATTTGAGCAGGCTTCCGATGGCAGCTTTCGGTGCTTGACAATATTTCAAAGCTGAGTGCTTCAGTGACGTACACTGATCAGCTCTGACTTTAAAACTACTAACAGGTGAAGTGAACAACATTGATTGTTTTGTTACAGTTGCATCTGTCAAGGCATGGTCTAATGGATATTAGACAGCAAATGAACAGTCAGTTCTTAGTTAATTTGTTGGAAGCAGGGAAAATGGGCAAGCTTCACCATCTTAATGACTTTGACCAGGACGGAGTTGTGATGGCTAAAAGACTGAAGCAGAGGATTTCCAGGTATTGTTGAGCGTTGCTGGTATGCAGTGGTTGTTACCTACCGTAAGTGATCCAGAGAAGGACAACCAGTGAACCAGCAATGGGGTCAAGGATGCCCAAGGCTGAGGGATGCATGTGTGGAAGGAAGACTGGCCTGTGTGGTCTCATCCCATGGAAGAGCTGCTGTAGTACAAACTGCTGAAAACCTCGATGCTGAATATGATAGAAAGACGCTGAAACACATAGTGCATTGCAGCTTCTTGTTAATGGGGCTGTGTAGCTGGAGACTGGTCAGAAAGCCCATGATGACCCCATCCACCACTGAAAGCTGCTACAATAGGAACATTAGTGTCAGAACTAGAATGTGGAGGAATGGAAGAATGTGATTTATTTATTTATTTTTTTTGTTCCATCATGTGGACGGCTGGGTGCATGCATGTTGTTTGCCTGAGGAAGCGATAGTAGTAAGATAGAAAGAAGGCGAGGCAGTGTGATGCTCTGGGCAATGTGCTTCTGGGAAACCTTGATATCTGACATTTATGTGGATGTTACTTTGACACGCACCACCTATCTGAATATTGTTGCAGACCATGTGCACCCTGTCATTGCAGCAGTATTCCCTGATGATATTCTGTGATGCTCTCTGCCACACTGTAAAAATAGCTTAGAAATGGTGGTAGGAACATGGCAACGAGGTGAGGTTTTGACTTGACCTCCTACAAAACATAATCCTTGGAGGTCTCACTTCACAGCTTCCAGAACTTCAATGATCTGCTACTAATATGATGCTGCCTGATACCACAGGACGTCTTCACATGTTTTGTGGAGTTCACGCCTCGGTGGGTCATGATGTTTTGGGCACAAGTAGGACTTTCACAATATTAAGCAGATGGTTTTCTGTTGTTGCTGATCAATATATCAGTCAAAACACTTCAGTAACTTGCTTGTGTTTGGATGTCACTGACAGCATCAATGTGTTTGAGTATATTTATATGAAAAATGAGTCATCAAGTAATCTTAACTCAAGGTCTTCCTCAGTGAAATCGGCTTGCCCAGAATAAGAACGTTACCACAGATAGCTAAGCTACCCAGAGATCCGTGGTGACTGCAGGCCTCTCTCTCTGTTGACTTTACATTGTAAGAACCTGTAGAGGTGTCCATCCCGAGGTATACTACACTTAAAATGTCCCAGGGTTGAAACAGTGCATACATGTGTGTGCAGTCACAGCAGATAACACTGCCGCTATGCCTCATATGAATGATTAAAATGTGTGCTAGGTCTGAATGTTTCATGAGAAGTAATCTCAGGAGAACGTCACTTTTGTCTGCCAGCATCACTGCGCACCGGTGGCACGATTGGTTGAACCTGCGGTGCGTGGCTGGTTGCGATTAAAGATTACAGCATTGTAGTGTCTATCTTCACAGCAGAGTCGGGCGGGACGGCCACAGCTTGCAGCCCTCTCCAGTCGCTTTCATGGGGATTTGATCTGTGGGAGCAGCCTCTTGCCAGTTACACTCTATCAGTCACTTCGTGTTGATAATGAAAGAGCCGGCGCGAAGTGTCAAGCCTGCAAAGGGCTGCTGCTCAGTTGCTGCCCTTGGATGTGGTCCTTAATCTTCACCCTTGTGTCTCATTGCTGTCTCACACATAGCTCTGATACTGCACCAGAGTATTACATGGAAATTAAACTCTGCCTGACCTGCACTGGCTTACTGGGATTCATGAAAGAGCTTAACCGAAGACAAGATGCTAAATGAGTCCTTTGCTACACAGTCATTGAAACATGAGCTCACACACACACACACACACACACACACACACACACACACACACACACACACACACACACACACACACACACACACACACACACACACACACACACACACACACACACACACACACACACACACACACACACACACACACACACACACGCAAACACTTCAGGCCTTTTCTCTCTCATAAATGTCACCAACTCTTTAAATTTGTTGTATCGGGATGCTTGGTCCACTAAATGTGGGTGTAGAGCTTGTTTGGATGTGTCTCACCAAATGGCCCCCTCATATTCCCCAGTGTCTCTTTGTGTATATATATGTGTGTGTGTGTGTGGGCTGGATGGAGAGCAGGGAGGCAGTCTGTCAGTGTGTCGGGAGCAGTCTGCTGAGCCCTCCATTGTGCTGTCTGGGATGTATTGTGTGACAAAGAGAAACAGAACGAGGGGCCTGAGGTTATGCTCCACCTGACAGCATGAATACTAAACGCCCCACCAGAGAAATATATCCTTGTTGTGATTGGTCTCCTAATGAGTGAAGTGGAGGAGAGCAGAGCAGTGTTGATAGCCCTGTTCCCCTCTTGGGCCAATGTTCACTTTAAAATAAGATAGCCTGGAGCTGTAGTAGTGCACACAGATTGCACAGCTTGTTGGTTATATTTACCTACTTCAGCGGCTTTTTAAATGAGTTGGCATGGCGCAGTGCATCTCCTGGTTGGGGAGCGCAAAAGGGGGGAGAGCTTTGGATTGCTTGCAAATTTAACAGGGGGGAAAACGGTGTCAAGTTAAGCTTTGATCAGTTACGGATAATGAAGGGTGTTTGTAACCTGCAGACAAGATGCACGGGAGTGATGCACAAGCCTTCGAGTTAATCAGATAAGGGCCGTCTTCAAACGCTGACCTCGAAAAGTTGATGAGCGCAATTCAGCATCAAACAGAATTTTAATTGCAATGTTATATCAGGCTCAGCATTTACCATAGGAGGACAACACAACAACCTTAATTTTGTGTACTGGTTTATGTTTTATAAAAAGACTCATTTTGTGCAGAGCGATTTTAATTGTGTAACTGCCGTCATGTTTTTGTTTCTGACCATTACAGGCTCGATCACAGCCTTGCAGAGAGCTGCTAATAGAGGGCACGGAAATGTGATTTTTTTTTTTAAATCAGCTGTAATATAAACTGTAATACATATTCTGCATAATTTATTCCAGAATGTCTAAACAAACAGAAAAGTAGTGAAGATGGACAAGAAAATGCTAATGCTGATGTTTTTTTTGCACTGGTTTTGACAAGAAAGGAATAATGCAGTTGCTTTATAATTGCAACTGTATTCCTGACCTGAATTCCTCCAGAAAGTTTAATTAAACAGATCTCACAATGCTGCTATGCATCGTCAGACTTTACTTTTTGTCCTCTCCTCCATACTTCCCCCTCATCGCCCTGCTCCTCTTTGTCTTTGGGCCTCGGGACTCTCTGCTGTATGAGAGAATCCAGCCTTTGTCTCGCTCTGTACTTCAAGGCCCTGTGCCTCTGCAGACTAATGAGGAAGCACAGGGGTAGGCTCGTACTACTACGCTCAAAGTGGAAAACAGCAGAACTGGGCTTTTTGTTGACTTAAGTTGCACAATAGTAGATTCACATTTCACTGAGCTGCGACATATTCTTTAGGATTTTAATTTTAGGCTATAATAACCCATCTTATTAAAAAAATCATGTTATATGTAATAATAAAGAGCAGGGCAGAGTAGTTAGTCTTTGTCAGTCTAACAATTTCGTCAGTTGTGAATAATCCTCTCTCCAGTACAAAAGTTGCTTTGTGATGGAGATTAATACTACTGTGGGTGTCATCAGCACACAGACCAGGTGCTGAGCTGAAGAGAGATGTGGTTTGACAGCCGTGACAGTCTTCTGTTGGCCGACTGGGCGACAAAGTAGTGAAGGACAGCCAGAGCTCTGACAATGAGTGAGGTAGAGAGAGACATGAGTACTCCTCAAACCTCAGTTCATTACATTGCGCTCAAGTTTGATGTGTTACAGAGGAGCATTTTTATCTTTATTTATGACACACATTGCTCTTTTCTCCCTCTTCCATGCTGCCCTCATCTGCTCCACGGGTCACCTCTTTCTCTCCGTCTGTATCATCAGCCTTGTAGTTGAGCTGTGCACAGTCTCACTGCAGGATTTTTTTGAGCTAATGATTGCATTCCTCCCCTTCGTCTACCGGCTCCTTTATTCCTCCATCCGTGCCTCAGTGGCTTGTGTCTTATTTGTCTCCTCAGCAGATTCACCTTCTCACTGCTCTCTGCGGGATCTCGCCCCTGTAATGCGTTGAGAGGTCGTCGGTGTTCGGGAAAGAAATGATTTGCTGTTGTTGTCTGTATGTCAGCATATCCTAATGTTGGCTAGTTTCTTACTATGTTCCAGCTGTCATTTTACACACTCCTAATATGGTGTTGCTCATGAAACAAGAAAAAAAGCAAACAATAAATTATCATTGTTTGATTGGTACTGACTCTCCATAGAAAGCAATCTCTAGATACTTTGGACAGTATTTTTGGGCCTGTATTGCTGTTTTCTGTGGCCACAATTCGACTGTAGCCTCTCGAGAAATTACTGACCATCTACTTTATTAAAACTGAAATAATGTGTTGGCTGGTTAATGTCCCATATGATGTATTCAGTAAAAGTTGAAAAGATTTTGTCATGAATACCTGTCAGATCCTTCAGGTTTTGTGTTCAGCAACAGCTTATTTAAACACACTGTACATGTAGTATCAGTGAACATTTTGTGCATTTCCTGGTTTGAAAAATACTCCACCATGCAGCGAGATGTGTATAAATAAAATATAACTATAAAACATGCAGATGGAGTTGAGGAGTTCAGTACATTTAAGTTCTGTGTTTTAGTGACATTTAGTGAAACCATTTTGGCATCTTAAAAATGACTGGCACCCTGAGTTTTGGTGCAGATCATAAGTTTTCCAGGAGTGGCATGATAAACTGAAAGGCGAATATCTCAGGTGTGTCAGGATGCACAACTCATTCACTGTAGCTGGAGAGGACAAAGCATTTTTCAGCCCCAGCAGCTAGAATCATCATGCAAAACTACAGAATACCCACTGCCAAACCATAAAAACCTGAAATGTGTAAACGAAGATTCATGATCCAACTGTTTCTCTGTCAACACCAAATAGCAGCCCTATCCATCCCCCCCACCAAAAAAAAAATATAAAATTCAAACCTGTATACCTCACTGCTTGGAACTCAGCGGGAACATTTTTGATTAGCTGTAGCATTCAGAATTGAGTTGGACTGCTCTGTCCACTGAGATTAAAAGTAGAAACACTGAATTTCACTACACCATTTCATTTGGATTGGACATATATTTGCATATATCCTTTAAACTGACATAATTACCTCCGCTAGGAGGTTATGTAATCACCGGAGTTTGTCTGTCTGTCTGTCTGTGTGTGTGTGTGTGTGTGTGTGTGTGTGTGTGTCTGTCTTTTTGTCTGTTAACAGCATAACTCAAAAAATCATGGATGGATTTTCACCAAATTTTTACAGGATGTCCGGAAGAGCACAAGTAAGAATCGATTAGATTTTGGAGGTGATCCGAATCACCGTCTGGATCCAGGAATTTTTTGAAGGTCGAAGGACAATTGAGAGACAATTGAGACAATTGAGAGATGGCCGCCAGGTCCTTCGACCTTCAAAAAATTCCTGGATCCAGACGGTGATTCGGATCACCTCCAAAATCTAATCGATTCTTACTTGTGCTCTTCTGGACATCCTGTAAAAATTTGGTGAAAATCCGTCCATGACTTTTTGAGTTATGCTGTTAACAGACACACACACACACACACACACACACACACACACACACACACACACACACACACACACACACACACACACACACACACACACACACACACACACACACACACACACACACACACACACACACAGACGGCATGGTGGAGGTATGCGCTCTCTGAGTGCTTTTCTAGTTTTTAATTGTGACAAAATGGGGGAAGAATTGCAGCGCTTTGTTCGTCTGAATTTTTCTACTTATTATTCATTGAGGTAAAATTATCTCCTGTAAAGCAACAGAACATGGCAGACTGTCTTTTACAGGTTGGCGCTGTTTACCAGGAGTGGCTGATCTTGCGCATCATAATGAAAGTGGTCATTAAGGAAAGCCATCTGCTCTCTTACCAGCGAGTGTGCAGCTCTTAGAGAAATACAAGATCCTGTCATCTTCGTACAGATGTGGCTGGGAGCCTGTGAAGAGGGCTACTTGAGCTGCACTGAGAGTGTACAAGGTCTGTTCATTCTCTGTGCATCTCACTCCTCTTTTTTTTATCCCTCGCTGCTCAAAAGAGTGACAATATGCGCTTCCCCTCAGGTGTGCCGTGACGTACAGTTGAACAATTCCTCTTATGAAAACTGAGGAACATGAGAGAAGAGGAGCTTGGAGACAGCTGTGCACAGCGGTGCAACAAGACATTGAGACGGGGCGGACTGCTTGTATTTGGAGTTGAAAAATCCCCCTTTGAATGTTTAATTCATCCAAGTCAAATTTGCCACCCACTCTGGATTATTTTCCTCCAGTGAAATAGTTGAGTTTTCCGTTAGGTAGTCAGATGACAGGACTGCGCTTTATCAGAGTCATTATTTGTGCCTGCATAAATGTATATATGTAAATTTGCATGGCATATCATCCATCAGTCAATATTTTTGCTCCATCTTCGAATCAAATAAAAGCCTGGGTGGCTCCTGTTGTTCTACGCGTGTCTGGGCCTGCAGATTACACTAACAGCTATTCATGCATGCAATCAGTCTCCTTTTCCTTTGTGTGAGTGTCAGCGCAGCAGTCAGAAGAGATGAGTGTCTCTGGAGAGGAGATAGATGAACACACACAGGAGACAAAGAGGCTGGCCAGTGGAAATACACAACGAGCCTCAGACACAAAGACAGCTGTCCACTGCAGGTCCTGGCTCAATTCAGCAAATGCGTTATGATTAAAAGCAGCAGTGTGTTTTTTGCCATTAAAAGATTTCACTGTCCTGTTGGCAATGATATATATTTTTTAGAATATAATAAATGAAAGCATACATTCTTTCATTGTGCAGTTTAATTTAGGTAATGTTTCAACTTTCACTCAGTAAATGGGCAGACATCTACATGAGCTGTTGTCTTTACAGATTTTGGATGGTCAGTAGATTGTTGACATATTTTTGCAGCTGTGTCATTTCTTATTGAGCTAAAGGACATTAAATTTATACTTTTGCTGCAGCAACATTAACCCTCAGTTGTATTAAAAGATGGATGATGGCAAATAGGTTGGAGATATTTTGTTTCCCCACATGGCAATTTTGTAGTATTGATTCTGTAACAGCAGTGACTCGGGTATTCGTTTTTCATACTTTTTTGGCTTTCAAAGTCGGTGTGAAGCTTAAGTCACCAGGCCACGACGATTTTCCGGGAGAGCTGTGGAAAGCATCAGGTGAAGAAAAGCCTTAACATCATGTGGAAGCTATGTGATAAAATTTGGAGGAAGGTTGAATGGCTGACAGACTGAGGGTGAGCAGTCTTCATCCCTGTCCCAAAGAAAGGCAACATCAAAGAATGCTCAAACCATAGGGCCATTAGTGGAGGTCACCTGGGAAATACAATGTCAATATTGATGAGTGATGAGTCACACCAGTAAGATTCTCCTGAAAATTGTCAACAACACGATGAAACAGAAACTGGAGACAGAGATAGCAGAAGACCAGGCCGGTTTTAGACCAGAAAGAAGGACAACGGACCAGATTGTCAGCATTATTGAAAAATCACGGAAAGAGAAAGAGAGGTAGACCTGCAGCGAGTTGACTTGACGACATCAAAGTGATCACGGGAACTGGAATTGCAGAGTCTACTAGAGCTGCTGCTGACCATAGACGATGGCGCTCTCTAGTTTGAACCACATTGGCATTTACTTATGCTACATGACTTTAGAGACAGAGAGAGTGAAACTTAAAAAAAAACAAGTGGCTTTTTGAGGGATCTATGCACTTTGTTTGGAGGTTCCATTAAAACCATTCACACTTCATGCATGCAGTCAGTCTGGGTTGTTTGCTGTCTTGGTGCTGAGTTCATGGAGAAAGGTTGGTGGCTGGTAACATAATTGACAGTTGGCAAACGTCCTGCTGGTGCTAAGCGAGAGCGTATTTATTTCTCTTGAGTAATACTGCCGGTGGATTGCAGTGACTAGAAAATAAATGTTGTGTGGTAAAGCCCATTTTTATTGAGTTACAAAAAAATAGTAACAAAAGTGTGAGTTTTTTTTTTGTGGTTCTCGGATATAAAAATTGCTAGCTGCTTTTATCTGTCATATACTGTATACAAAATATTCAATATATTGTGGACTGTTACTTTGGGCTTTGATTCACAAATGTCACTGTATTAGCAATAAATTATTTACTGAGGAAATATTGAGTAAATCAATCAATAATGAAAACATTGACGCTTGGTGAGATGTTCTGACACACACATAATGGCTTCACAAAGAGAAATAATAGGCAGTTTATTCCATTATCACGTTACTTCTCTAAATTACTCCTGTGAGTGTATTTCTGAGTCATATCCTCTGATTAACCAGCCAACCAACAAACACAGCCAGGCCCAGAGTCTCAGTGACCAGCACAGTCACTGCCTGTCACATTGTATTTCCCAGGTGTCCTCCACCATCAGCCACAACAGCTGCTAGAAATCAGTTAAGGAAAACATTCTCATTATTTCTGGTTCATTAAGTGGTATGTCTGGATATATTAGACAACAAGCCTAGATACAAACTTGTTATTTGGGTGTCTTCTCTCCTCTCCTCCTCCTCTGTGCCTGCTGTCTTCATTTGCCTCTGACTGGCAATAACGGATTCAGTCACGAGCATCTTTTCATTTGGTTCAGGAAACTCCATTCAGTGCCTTGTAATGTTTGTAATTATAATGGGAAACTATTTCCACATCCAGCACAAGAAATCTCATTAGGAACAGTGCAGGTGTTGAACAACTGCACTGCCGTCTTGAGGAAAATAGGTTTTCAGGCCAAGTAGTGACATAGGTTGAGGTTTTAACAGTTGTAAATATGATCCTTACTGTGCATGGCTCTCTGGGGGTGTTTGTGTCATCATTACCAACTAAACAGAACATTTGATTTTCTCTATGGTAGATGTACCTCCGTGCTTTCAATTATTCAGAACTACAAATTGGCTGTTTTTATTGTCTTGGATTTCCTATATTTTCAATCAAAAACCACATTTAGACTTCCTAGTGACTGCACTTAGCCCTATCTCTAACATTCATATTTTGAGGCGCTAGATATGTAATAATGGTACTTACAATCTATGAAAAACTGTGTTCTCTACATGTATATCAACAAATGTATTGTAGAATAGCTGTTGTTCCACGAGGTCAAGCTTCCTGCTGTTTAATAGTGTAGCAAACTGAGGAATTGAGGAGGCGGGCGGTTTTGTGTTGATAAGGAGCGAACATTGTGGGGATTTAGCTAGCAATGAGGCACCATGACAAAGACTTCTGTGACGCCTAATGGCCTCGTCCTCTGCCTTCACAATCAAGGTCCTATCTTCATTGGCTAAAATGGCAACATCCGTACAAGACAATGCTCCATTTGTTTATCAGTTAGTTCATTATTAATTGATGATACTGCTGATTACTGATTAGGAAAATTCCCTTGCATTGTCCCACGAATTGAGCTCTCCATGTAAGGAAGGGTGCATAATAAAGCACGTAAACAAAGAAATGGATATAGGTTCGTGCTAATACTGATCAGCTAAAAATGTTTTGATCAACCTTACTCAAGATTGGTAGTTTTTACGACAGAACATAGAAAACTTAGAAAGTACGAGTAGAATAATGGGCGCAGAATTCTCTGTATGGTCAAACAGAACAGCTTGAAAGTAGCTCTGTGAGGCACTACTTAGATTCAACCTATCTTTTGGCTAAATGCTAGTGCTGGTGTGTAATGGCAATATTAATATTTGATGCTTTCAACATCTTCACTATCTCAGTTTAAATACAAAATAAAGCCGGAGCCGTAACCACAATACTAAAGATCAGAATTTTGTATGTGATAAGAGCATTAAAGAAAAAAACTGATAATTGATAAGTTACATCATGTGGGAGCTGTGAATGTCTGTATTCATTGATTGTTCCAGTGCTCCCTTGAGTTAAGATGTATCAAAGGATAAGTGAAAAATTTGACTTGCTGAAAAGTCAGGGGATCACTGAAATCAATGGGGTTTATCTTTAGGGGTCCATGAATGTCACTACTAAGGATTAGTGCAATCAGTCCGATAGTTATTAGATATTTCCGCATGAACCTAAAATTTCCGACTGGAAGTTTTGTGGCATGCAGACACCCGATAATTATACTTTACAATAAAAAAGGGGTTGACTATGTCGTACTATTATGCTTTAGAAAGTAATCTCCGTAGAAACCAGAGTATGTATGTCTCCAGAATTATTTTTTTTGTGCAGTACAATTTGATGAAAGGGTTTGTATGTTGTATTTTTCTCATTGTGTGTTGCGTGCACATGGTCATCAACAGTACTAAAAATCTGCAGCATTTGTAAAAGGCAAAGCCTCAGGAAATAATTTTAGCTTTTGGTAGCAGCTTTGTCTTTGTTTTGGCTTGGTACACAGACAGAGGTGTGCCATATGGCAGCAGAATAGCCGTAGTCTGGAGGGGATTGTTTCAACAGTGGTGCTCCCCTCCCAATAAATGGTGTTCACAGAGCTCCCCGCTGCCCCAAGGGTGGGAGACAGGTGCCACCGGGGGGAAGAAAAGACTGTTTGCACAGCGACACAGCATGTCAGTCTCTCGACTCATTTGAAGGGAAAGAGTGATTGTGAGCTCCAGGCGTCTTTGGCTACATTTTACTGTGCAATTCTGTAGTGTGTTTTTATCATATCAAATACTGTAAGGATGCATCAAAAACCTGTACGCGTTACAATATTTCCTAAATCTTTAAGATTAGCTTTAATATGCAACTTTATTGTCTTACAAAGGGACAAAATATTTTACCATAATTTGCAGTGGCTTGTCTGGTTCAGGATCAATATGAGGCAAAGCTGTAAATCTAAATTGCAAATAGATTCTGTTTCCTTTATCATAACCATCCCTGTATCATAGGAGCTATGTTTATCGGAATGCAATTATGTGTGAATGAGTCGAATCAATATAGAGATCAATAGGTGTCCCATGCGCTGTTGAGAAACTGATGATGCCGTGGTGTGGTTTGTGGTGAGGTTAGCTTTTTTTTTTTTTTTTTTTTTAGCACCAGTCATTTCTCATTGCAGGTACAAAGAGTAAACTCTACAGAGGAGATGGCTTCGGCCACCTCTGCCCACATGACGCCTCAAGCACGATGCAAAGCAAATGAATCACGAATACATCTGTGACTGTCAATATTTGATCTGTCACTTTGCTGGGAAGATTCACCAATATATCTTGGATTGATTGTTTTGTTCATACTATGCTGCAGTTGTATTTTCTTTCAAGCCAAAGGAGTCCTAGAAGTTCACTGTATTACATAATATGTAGCCTATGGCCTCCTTCTCTGATGCTGGCATAACAATCGTGAAATAACAACACGAACAAAAATGTGATACAGAAAACACGTCATCAGCAGTAAAGCTGCAAATGAATAAAACAAGCAAACTGAGAAAGCAGTCTGAATACAAATCAAAGGAAAAGGAGGGTTACTTCACAAATGGATTGTGTTGCTGTGGATGTCTTTCCTTAAACCCCATCACCTCCACAGGGCGTGTGTGTGTGGTTTTACAAATCTTCAAATGTAGCCTAAATGAATGGATAAATAAATACATGAATGAATGGCTAGATAAAATAATAAATCACAATAAAGACAATGTTGTTATAATAATGGTATAGACAATAGATTGTCTACAGGCCAGCATTTTATTAATACTTAACACTCAGTCTAACTGATAAATTAGTGTGGTAGTCAGATTCAGTTTTGTGGTGAAGCTATTTTTCAGTTTTGGTTTAAAATGTAATTCGGAATCAGCAACTCAGACATAGACAGTGAAAATTAAACTGAGAGACAGTTGTTATATATGAAGTAATCTAGTGGATGCTAAAAGTTTATTTGATTGATTAAGACCTGCACAGCATTACACACACGTGCAAAACATGCTGCTAGTCCAGTGGAACAAAATGAAAATGAAACCCTAAAATCTGACAAATGCAATGAACAATTAGTAGTGATAGAAGAAAATGATCAGAGATGTTTAATTTACTTTTAAACTTGTCATCTCAGGTTTGTTTGTTTTTTTATTGGAGATATTAATACAAATGAGTAGTTTCTTCATCAGTTTTCAGTTTTCCCAGTTGTGTGGTGTCTTAGATTCAGTATTGTGTAAGACACTGTGTGTTCTCTGTTTACTTCTCACCTTTTCTTTAATTTTCTAGTGTTTTTTTTTTTTAACCAAACATGATAAATGTACTGTTAAAGAGGCAAAAGTGTTTCACTTTGATTATACTGCAGTGCACGGCGCTCTCTATAGGCACTTACACACATTTATAAGAATAAATACAAGATGTTTACACAGGCAAGGACAAGGCTTTTCTGCAGGCTCTGTAAATGTGTTGTGAACTGCTGATAAGTGGAGTCAAAGACTACGTTTATATGCTATTAATATTCGGGTTAAGGTCAATATTCTGGTTTCTGAAACATTTGGAATAACCCGTTTACATGCCTAAACAGACAGAGTTACTCCTGTTTACATGATCCGCATAATCAATTGGGATATTCCCATCCAAACCGGAACGTACAGACAACGTCATGACGCAAATTGCGTCATTTCCGTTTCTTCTTCCTGTACCCAAAGACAAAAACAACAACAGCATCAGCATCGGCAACGTGATGGATAATGAACTGTCCGAGGGCGATAGCAGTCGCCTTTGTTTGCGCTTTGGTGCTCGTGTTGACCCAGCAGCAGTACCTCACACTATTGTGCGTATTCATGTCTTTCACAATGCTAATAAAGTAGTCGGTTTCCTCCTCGCTCCAAAAGTGTGGCGCTGTGCTGCAGCGTGTGGGTTTCGCCATGTCTGTTTACCTCTGCTTGTGTATTTCCGGTGGGTCGCGCGCCAGACGCGGCATACAAGTAGTTGCCGTACTCAAAAGACCAAGATTCCTTTCGGATGAAACATGCGCAGAACGCAAATTAATGTTTCTTTCTATGGGGATATTCCGATGCGCGTTTATATTACGAGATATTCAGGTTAGAAAAGGAGTAACCCAGGGGTCTTATTCGGGTTTTTAAACCGGAATATGAGCATATTCGGGTTTTTGTGGGTGTTTACATGGCTGTACGCAACCGGGTTATTGCTAATATTCTGGTTATGAAAGGGTTATCGACTGCATATAAACGTAGTCAAAGTTTTTGTGTGTCAGTGTCCTGAGCCACCAGGGTTGATGCACATGTTCTGTGATTTTAGTATTAAGTGTGACGTGATGCACTGAAAATGCTGTAAAGAAAACAAGCCTCTTCCTGTGTTTTTAGACAGTAATAGACAGTACTAATACTGAGGTTTGTCAGTGTTATTCATAGACATTTGGTTTCTGTGTATAGTCGACTCATTATTTCATTGGTTGTACCTACTTACCTTCTCTCTGGGTTCAAAAAAGAGTCACTATTCCCTCCTGAATGAATTCCTGAGTTCTGCTGCTCAAGCCTTAGTGACCACTGCTCTGACGCTCGCCTCCTTTGAGCTTTCCTGAAAGGCCTCTTATAGAGTAGGCTTTATCTGGCAACTGAAGAGTGGCAGCGGGACTTTAAAGAAAGCCCCCAGGAATGCCCTGCAGGACATCTTATTGCCCCTCTCCAACGGTGGGAGCGACACAGACTGTTGCTGCTGGCTTGGTAATGATGTAGTGTAGTGACAGTCTAAGGCTGAGGACTGCTGTGGCCTGTTGGAAGTGCAATTAAACTGAGATTATTCTTTCCCATAGCTACAAATCTATAGTAAGTGCTGTCAGCGGATTATTTTACTGATAAGTGTTTACTGTATTGGATGTGGGAGGTTTCATCCCTTAATCACTGCTGGCTTGATTCTTGGTCATACAAAAATTTTCATTTTTAGACTAAGATCTTATTAAAATGACAGTAAAGCAGGATGAACAGTCACATTTTCAGCCACTAGGGACATGATGAAATAAATTACGTGGTTCTTCCGTTGTTGTTTTGCATTAATGACAGCATTGCTTCACTCTGACTGTGCCTTAAAGTTGCAAGTGTGTAAATAATAGATGAAGGAATATATGAATTATGTATTTGTCACTGAATACGGAGGATGCTGGATATTACTGTAATTTACCCTAGAATCCACAACACACTGCTGGCTGCAATAATAACACTAAATTTGGGCCACTTCACCTTGGCCAAAGGTGATTATTGCTAATTTAACAGAAATCAGCATATTGCCTATCTGTGACATTTCACTGCGGTTTGAACTTCCCTCTGAACTGTACTGTGGTTATTTTAGCTGTTGCCAACGCTGTGACCTTCTGCGAATGTTGCAGTAATTATCAGCCAGCTGTCAAACCCTGTTGACTTGGTGACAGTTGGCCACACTTTGCAGTTAATACTTCATTGCTCACTTCATTCACTGCAAACTTCACCTTGATTTGATTTATCATCAAGACTCTTGTCCCTAAATCAAAGCATTCAATGCCGGCACAAAGACTTCATCGACCCAGCTGTAGCCGTCTGCATTGCATACTAATATTTCTTTGTGACACTCTTGACTTTGCATTTTTGGTAACCTTTGGGGTCATTTTTACTTCAGGATTTGTCCACTGCAGAATACCCCTGCTTATTTTTCAGTGTTGCAGCTATTGGTAGCCAGTAGACACTGCAGGATGTTTTTGCATCCTGTCCAGCCACTTAGTGAAGCTGCCCTATACCATCCAACTCATGTCCTTGTGGCTGCTGCCTGTAGTGGTGGCACACCAGGATGTTCTGTTGAGATCAAACTGCACGTCCTTTCATGCTGCAAGTACTACAGCTGCACAACTTTGGGATTGCTGACACTGGTATCTGCTCTCAAAGTTGACGATTATGCTGTTAAGAAAAGATTGAACCATCTGCAGCTTAAATCAGTTGTCTTCAGTTTATCAAATATAGCATTGTTTTTTGTTCCTAACTGCTACACTAGAGCGTGTAAAGCTGCTCTGCTTCTTGCTTCTGTCTGTCATTTCCTCTGTCTCAAAGGTAAGCAAGCCTTACTGGTTTTGTAGTTTTTAAGCCATTCAATATATCAAAAACGCATGATTTCTCAGACACAAAGTCAAAATATGTAAACCAGTGGCCATGCCTTCTTGACAACTCTACTAGTTATACATGTGGTTTTCATTTGATGTCAAATCAAAACATCTGTTGGTCTATCAGGGTTTTAATTCACTCGTGCAGATTATTTCCATTTTTATCGATTCAGTTTTTATTTATATAGCGACAAATCATAGCATATTTCATCTCAGGGCACTAACATAGAGAGAAACCCAACAGTTCCTCCTACAACAGCGCTTGGTGCTACTAAAGAGGAAAACCTCCCTTGTAACAGGATAAACCTCCAAAAGAACCAGACGCAGAGCAGGCGGGCGTCTGCTTCGACCAGTTAGGGTGAGAAGTGCAGACTGATGCACATCTTTATTCATTCCTCTGAGTTTCTACTTCAGAAAGCCATAACTAAGTGATGGACATTATGTTTATGCCATGGATGTATTAAACATGAGGTGGGAACTCTGTACTTCATCCATTCTGGTGAAAACTGCTTACACACCACATAGCCACTGCTGCAAGGCTCGCTATCGCCTCTTCTTCCATAATGCATGTGCATTAGCATCTTTCTCTGGCTTGGCTGAACTGACTGCTGCTCCTTATTACTCATGCAGGAAAATAATATTGAATTGTTCATATAAACAGTTTTTTTTTCATGTGATTTTTATGTGATGCCAAGTGTTGTAATGGATTAGGATGGCAAAAAAAGCTTTCTGGACGCAAAGGTGTTAATAGCTCCACTTCACAATGCACTGTCTTTGTTAGGCCGAAACTAGATTTTTGGGGTTGATGCTAATACTGTTTTATAGGGATTTAAAATTCTAAACTTGATATCTTGGTCAGAATTGTTTATATTGATTTATATGTTAATCATATATCTTGGAACAGGGGTGACTAACTGACGGACCGTGGTACAGATTTGGACCCAGACACATCTTATATGGACAGGACTTGTAATCAGTAAATTGTAATGGGATTTTAAATTTGACTGGTCACTTCCATTTTACTGGCACAGTTTTCCCAGTGGGGAGCTGCATAATGGAGTAGTGGTTAGCACTTTCGCCTTGCAGCAAGAAGATCCCTGGTTCAAATCCCGGGGTGGGCCTGGGATCTTTCTGCATGGAGTTTGCATGTTCTCCCTGTGCATGCGTGGGTTTTCTCCGGGTACTCCGGCTTCCTCCCACAGTCCAAAAATATGCTGAGATTAATTGATAACTCTAAATTGCCCGTAAGTGTGAGTGTGATTGTTTGTCTGTATATGTAGCCCTGGGACAGACTGGCGACCTGTCCAGGGTGTCCCCTGCCTTTGCCCGAGTCAGCTGAGATAGGCTCCAGCACCCCCTGCGACCCTAGTGAGGATAAAGCGGTGTATAGAGAATGGATGGAGAGTTTTCCCAGTGTTTACATCATTGGTTTATTAGCCCAGGAACACACAGACCAATTACATACGAGTTCAGCCATTCTATGTGATACTACTCGGCCAATAAACATCGCAGCTCTGCGTTCAGAAAACAGTTGAGAGGTGAGGAACAGACAAAAACAGAAAATTGATAAAGCGACACAGAGAGAAACATGGCACCGCACATGCTGACCATATTTGGCTCAACATACAACTATGAACATAATCAAAACTAAATATTGTTCCAGACTCATCAGTGAGCTCCAGATGTGTTTGAGAACGACCCTGACACCATCCAGGCCCTGATTCAAAACACTGGCAGGGCAAGCTGCCCCTCAAGTCTCCCATTAAGCAGCAGGGGCTATAAAAAGAGTGATTTAAGACAGGAAAAAAATGTGGAAGTGTTCAATTGTTTACATTTTTTGAGATTTAAGTATTGTTAAAGATGTATATTAGTTGGTTCAGGTTGTTCAGTCATTATTTTTTTCAAATTCTGCACTTTATTTTAAGATGTACACTTATGTCAAAAGTTATTTCTTAATAAATGTCAAAATGTTTTTGAACTGTACTGAATTAGGTTACATCAACATATATCGCACTAATTCAAGGTTAGACATTAAGATTTTGCTTTAACAAATTGTCTGTAACTGGACCTTTTTGAATTGTAGTTGAATACCCCTGTCCTAGAATAATATTGAGGAGGGAAAAAGATGGGATCATTTTTAACTTTTAAGTAGTGTATTTCACAAACTGGTTAGAGCCTGTATCATGTTGTGATACTTACCCTGCTGCATGTGCTGCAAACTGTGCTCAGAGTAATGTAAAGAAGAAGAGCTAAACAGTGATGCAACACTTGGGTTTTCGCACAGATTCTGCTGTCTTAAAATAGGAATATGACCTCTTCCTGCCTACAGTACTGCTTATTATTTCCTCTGAGTACATGAGGTATTCAATACAAACATGCTTCCTTGGCCCAGTTCAAACAGGCACAGGGATTTTTGGCAGTAATACACATGCTGCACATTGCATTTTGTCCCTGAGGACAGTGCTTGGCATATTGCACTGCTCCACTTTTCCTCGTTGCGTACTGGTGACAGATAGTGGTGGCATTGTTTTTTTTTTTTTTTTATTGCTCATGACTGACAGTAATCCTTATTCATTTCAACAGAAATATGAAGAAATATCACAGCCGTGTGCTGTGTGAGAATCTAATGCACAAGGTTGACAAGCTGGTCAGCAATACTGTGCAGTCTCGCCAACAAACCAGGTACAGCATGAAATTTTCACTAATACTGCGTTGAGCCTGGCAATAATACTCTGCGTTGACCCGTGGGTGAATCATGAGTATATAAATGCTCGGAGACCTACATAATTGAGAAGATGACAGATGGAAGAAAATGAAGGCCGGTTCTAAAGTGCTTTGTAAATCTTGTCAGTGTTGCTATGCTGAATGTGGGTGTTGAAGGTCGTTTGTCAAGGTTATTGACTGATGAGTCACTGTGGGGAGGCAGGGAGAGAAAGGGAGAGGGGGCACAACAAACTGCCAAACTAACAATATAATATTATTTAAGCACAGTCACAAATCCGTCAGCATGTCAGCACTAAAGAAAGACAGATGGATGCCTCGTTTCTTTTAGAGAATAAGGTCACAGCAAGGCAGCAGAAATTTAATTCAAAGAGAATCAAATACGAGCGATGTTAAAAGCTGGTTTACATTTTTGCTGCTGTCGTTATTTTTCATGCTTTCCTTGGAAATGGAAGATGAGGCCAAGCCCATTAATCACTTCACACAAACCAAGCAGCTTTTCTGCTTTGAACGTGAACAGCCACGGAGCTCGTGGTAAGTTGCAGCTGTGCAGGTCTAATCCAGGTTTTCTCGCTCTTCTGCCTCCATCTCCACTTCCTTCTGCACACAGTCCGTTATGTTTAGATCACAACCCACTCTGCAGGTTTATTTCTCTGTGACCCTGTTCTCATATCCAGTAGTGGATTATTTCTCTCAATCAAGATGTTTTATGTAACAGCTAGCCTGAGAGGATTATAGGAAAACATTCCGCTTTTAGAATTTAGCCCAATGAACCATGAAGATACGGCTCTACTTTCTGTCATATGTTGTATGTGAATAATAATCCTTCTGCTGGGAAACGTGGCTGGTGTACTGTTTCAAGACGATTTCCAAGACATGATGTGACATGTATTTGAACATATCCTGAAATATTAAAGAAAGAATTAACAGGTTGAAGTGAAATACTCCTTGATCCTTCACGTTCGCGCGAACAGGTGACACTGAAACTGATTTGTAGCTGCTTGAACTTGTGTTTCTCTTTTATCTTTGTTGTATCTGAGCGGCATCCAAGGAAAGATGACATTTTCTCGTCCTTAGAGTTCTGTGATGCTGTAGCACTTCATCGCCATGGCAACTGCTCGTTTCGTCATTGCTCCCCAGGTGTGCTGTGTAATGTTTGCCCAAACTCTCTCTGCAACCAACTATGTCTCCTTTCATGTCCTCGCTCCCCTCATTTACCAGTCATTATTTCTTTATCATGACAGTGCTGGATGTTATTACATCCATAATTGTCATGATTATCTGCTGTTTATGTTAAGCTTCTCCCTTTGTTTTCTCCACATGCCATCCAATCTGTGAGTCATCGCCATAGATTGCATGCAAGCTGGGTATCATGCCCGTTGTCTCTTGGTCTGTCCTGCTTTTCCAAATTCAGTGTTCCAGTACAGACTGGAAAATGACTGCACTGAAGACTGGGCGGTATATCACATTGGGACAATACGGCCAGCAAATGAGAGTCTGCCTGTTCTGGTACAGTAATTAGTGCCTGAAGGGTGCAGCATTAGCACATTCTGCTAATCCAGCCTCGATTCTCCAGTGGGCTAAGGGTTTGGAGAGTAGGACTGAATCCCAGTGAAGCAGATGGATGACGTGATCTGAGGGAGGCTGAAAGGGGGCCCTAATCATTAAAAAGCCTGATTTCATGGAGGTAATGCGATCAGCAGTTTGGGCTCAAGGCTGGTGGTGTGCAGAAGATCCAGTTCTCTCTGGACTTCTAAAGGAGAGTGTAGAGGACTTTTGTCTTGAGAGGGGTTTTCAGATGAATTTGAGTCAAGGTTGTGGTTGTCTTAAGGGGATTGGCTAACCTCCCGCATTGTGTTATGACATTGCCTTTATTATGGCAAAGTTCCTGCCATCACTACATCTAAACCCCATCACTTGTTTGGGTTACATTTACCACATGGGATATACTGGAGTTTGGTGTCCTACTCAAGGGCAATACCAGTCCAAGAATCAAATCCCAAAGCAGTTTAATTAATGGCCGACCTTCTGAGGAACAGTTGCTTTGTCTGTCTTTTTATGTAGGACTGCATACAGAGAGAAGCTAATAACGATGGTGCTGTTGCTATCATAGTGAGAGCTATTAGCTATTATTATTTTTGGTAATTATTTTTATCACAGTAAGAGTGATGACAATTGGAATTTAAATAGGTGATACATCATCCTAAATATCTCATTAGCCTCCCTCCATTCATCACTGTCACTGGAACAGACAGGCAGCTACAGATGGCTGATGTTGGTGTGTGTGTGTGTGTATGTGTGTGTGTGCACGCACTACATTCCCTCTCTGCATTGAAAAGAGATGAACCAAACCTAAGCATGTGTATGGACTCTCCCATTCTGGCCTTTTCTGATGCCAGCATTGCCATGCATATGTGAATTTTCAGTTTCTTTGTTCGCCTCCTGAAGTGTGGAGAAGTTTTACATGAACAGAGTGATGTGCCCCTAGATCAATGTCTGTCTCTGTCTTGACATTTAATTGAAACAGTGACAAAGTATGTGTATGCACCCACATTCATCCCAGAGCAGGGATTACTATTTGATTACAAGTATTTATTAATTAAGGAACGTCAAAAAGAAGCATGAGCCTTGTTTGGCAGGATTAAAACAGATTTAGTGGCTGTGGTGCTGCTGTGGGACTAAAACAACTTGGCTGCATTTGTTTTTAAAAGTCTGCCCCTTTTTAATTCAGTTGAAATGCTGCAAAAAATGGTCCTGTGTTGGAATTGTGAGGGTCCATTTCTGTTCAGAAATTCATTTTCAAGTTGTTAGATTTTAAAATATTCGTTTTTATGTATCCCATTTTCAAACCCCAAATGTGACATTGTGCATTGTTTGCTTCAAGTATTCCCAGCCTTCTTGCACATGTAGTATATTACAGTGAATACCTATTTCTTGTCCCCGTCGCTGTCATTTTGATAGCGTGTAGCCTGAATCACCCAGGACTCATAAATTCAGGCATGCTGACAAATCCATCAGCACATTTCCCACTTGCAGTTTCATTTTGCTGACTAAGGAGGTCTTCATCTTATGGGTTGTGAGATTTTTATCTTATAGCAGCTCATCCATCTACAGCAGACCAGCAGAAGCAGCAGCACAGTGGGAGAAGAAGTTGATGATAGCGTGGAGACACGCCTTTTGCTTCTGGGACCGCTGTGCTCTGGTTGCTTTATTAAGCGGTGATCGATGTTCTCTATCCTGCACGCCATAGAAAATGTCATATTCAGCTGGTGTGTAGAATAATACACAATTATTTAGCTTTCAAGAGGAGATGTAGCCAACACTATGCCACACACTAATTCTGTGCGCAGATGAATTTGTTGCAATCTTCAGTTGATAGTTTTGCTAATTGGTTTTCTGACCACCTTCCACTGGGATTTGAGGGAAATGTTCCTGAATGTGATCGCAAAACAAATATATCCCAAACTGACATTGAATACGGTGAAGTAAGTTGTTCTCATTTAACTTTAATGGAAGGGCATTTTGATTACAGACTTTTAATCAACCTTACAATGGAAAAAATGCCTCTCTCAAACAAGGGGAAAAAAAACTTCTTTCCAAGAACTTTTACCTTGAAATAAGTGAAAAAATCTGCCAGTAGAACAAGTGAAAATGGCTTGGTAAGATTTCTTGAAATGAGATATGATATTTAGAATATTGAGATCTTAAAAATGGCTGAGAAATCTTATTTTAAGCTATATTTTACCAGGATTGTCAAGTGTAGGTGTCTTAAAATAAGCCAGATATGCTAAAAAATAACAGTTTTTCACTCAAAAAATTGATTTTTGCGTTCATGTAACCTTCTAATTTGAGATGTTTTAACCCGCCTGCTGTCTTAATTTACAGGCATCAAAAAATATAGTTTCCTTGTCTGAAAAAATCCATAAAAAACAGCAAAAAAAAAAAAATCCCCAAATTTCTGAAAATTTGCAAACCTTCAAGAGGAAAATTCCAATAATTCCTTAAAGGTTTTATTTTAAAAATTCCCCCAAATTCGGTAAGAAAATAATTGTAAATATTTTCAAAATATTTGTAAAAAAAGAGTTGGAGTTTCTACCAGTAGAGATTGTGATTGGAGTCTCTACCAGTAGAGACTGCGATCGCAATCTCTACCAGTAGAAACTCCAATCCTACCAGTAGAGATTTGTCAGGGCTAAGGTTAGACTTTTAAGGTTAGGGTCAGGGCAGGGGTCAGATTTAAAGTTCCATCTCTACTGGTAGGATTGGAGTTTCTACTGGTAGAGATTACAATCGCTAACTCTACTGGTAGAGACTCCAATTTTACTGGTAGAGACTCCAATCGCAAACTCTACTGGTAGACACTCCAGTTCTACTGGTAGAGACTCCAATCGCAATCTCTACTGGTAGAAACTCCAACTCTACCAAATCGCAGTCTCTACCCTGACATATACATCAATTAAAATTCTGATATTTTCTTAAGAACATTCACATAAAAATCAACCAAAATCCAGTGAAGTTTTCTGGATTTTTATGTGAATGTTCTTAAGAAACGTTTTTATCTTTTCTTTTTTCACACCAAAAAATTTTCAAAGATTTCCTAAAAATGTTGAAAATGTGGACATCAGAAGTTTCACTGTAAAAATATATATTTCTTTCCACATTTTCAAACTTTAAAACGGGTCAATTTGACCTGCAGGGCGACACGAGGGTTAAACTTATTTTGAGTTTCTTGTAAAATTCAACTCAAAAAAAGTCCCTCCATTTTTGCTGAAATGTTAAATGAATTTATCTTTAATCAAATGGGATGAAACATTTAGACTAAAAATAAGACAAATAGACTTGGTAAGATTTAGAGTTTTTGCAGTGTGTAGCACTTGACAAAACACATCTTGAGCCTTTCTTAAAATCTCACACGTTTCTTATATTTTCTTTACGGAGACCCACTGGGGAGGCTGCCCACTGCCTCAGCACTGCGTGACATCATCGCTCCCAGAACTGCATGGCTGACTAGATGTCGCAAAGACAGGGGGAAAGAGCCTGCAGCAAAAAGTGCAGCCTCCCACGCCACCCCGAACTCAGTTCCACCAGACCACATGCCACCCTGTGCAGCCAAGCCATGCCATTCTAGCTTCCCCCTGGGCAAACAAAGACCCCTTTCAGGCCGGTCCCTACTGTGATCATGCAGAGCAGAAGCAATCTGTTCCTCTTGGCTGCTCACTGTGAAGTGACCCAGCCTTTTCCTTGCTCAACCAGCCAGGCTGGTTCTGCATTTTTGATTTTTCTGCTTGGACCTGTCCGTCTTGGAAAGGGCATGGAGGCAGAGGTGATCCATCCCCTTAGTTGTCTGTGAATCGGTGTATTCATTGATTTGAGAGGCAAAGATTCATGATTTACAGCCTTTAACCCTCGTGTCGTCCTGTGCGTCAAAATTGACCTGTTTTAAAGTTTGAAAATGTGGGGAAAAAAATATTTTCATAGTGAAACTTCTGATGTCCACATTTTCAATATTTTGGGAAATCTTTGAACATTTTTTGGTGGGGAAAAAAAGAAATGTTAAAAATGTTTCTTAAGAACATTCACCAAAAAATCAACCAAAATCCAATGAAATTCTCTGGATTGTGTTTGATTTTTATTTTTGTGAATGTTCTTAGAGAAAATATTTCAAGTTTTACTTAAATATATGTAATCACTTTAGATATTTTTAGGATTTTTTTTGGAAGATTTTTACTCATATTTACAGGAATTTCTTGCCAAATTTGGGGGATTTTTTTGTAAATAAAACTTTTAAGGGAAACTTTTAAGGAATTATTGAAATTTCTTCCTGAATGTTTTGCAAATTTCAGAAATTTGGGGAATTTTTTTTTGCTGAATTTTTGGATTTTTTTCAGACAAGGAAACAATATTTTTTTTAGTGCCTAAAGTAAACTATAAACTAAAGTTTGTCCTATTTAAAGGAGAACTGTAAGTTGTGACAGCTCTGCTTTTCTGTTCAGCATTCCAGCCTTGGAAAATCTTCAAATATGCAATTTTTTATTTGAGTAAGTTAAATGCAATCATTTGGATACATGTTATAGTTTTCTGCTGCTTGAGAACAATGCAGTAAAAGTGGAATTTACTGTGCAGACCACTGGATAAATGTCCACCAAAAACAATGTTTTTCACACCTCACATGCGTCAGGAGCATCCTTCAGTTTAAGCATCTAATGATATAAATTCTGTGAAAGTGGAACAGTACCTGAAGGTGTTTTCTGATATTGAGTGTTTTTACCCAACTCACCTTTCATTTGATAGTTCAGGAGGCTCCAGGGCCAAAGTGCTATTTGTTCGACTAACATGGTCCACACTGGGCAGTCTGGACCAGCGTGCACCTGTACTCCCATCAGCCCTCTGGGGGCGATGTCATATCTCCGTTGTGTCTGTCAGTAGACTCGCACTTCTTCCTACCTGCAGCATCAATCCTCTGACCTCATTCAGTCACACTCTGCATTAGTCAAGGTATTTAAGAAGCCTTGACCTACAAAATAAAAATGCCTGTGAGCCTAAAATTTTCTTTTCAAGTTTGTTATGGAGCATTTTGTTTGAATTCGATTTAAGAAAAATGGAGTTTTATTAGAAAGGCAAAGGGAGATTTAGCTAATGATTATGTTGTAGTAATGACGCCCAAATGCCACTGGCTTAGAGCTATCGTCACTGTAGATGTTTCCCGCCAGGAGGCCATTTAATTCTTTTGCATTGACAGACTGTTTCAGGGTTCTCACCAGGATTTTTTTTTACAGCGTAACGGCAGGTCCTCCCGCACGCACATGCGCACGCACATGCGCACGCACATGCGCAATAGCCTTCATTAAATCTCACGAACGGCCGGCCCAGATGTCAGCCAATGAGCGTCACGCAGATGTTCCAAATGCTCATGATTTAGGTCACTATTCACCACACATGGCATCACGGAAACAACCGAGACATGCTAATTGTAACACCGAGATTGTAAGCGACTCTTAATTTTAGACGGGAACGGGTCAGTCGACAGAAAAGTGCGGCTGAGGTGGGGAGACATAAATTAACCTAGATAGGCACCCAGTCGATAAAAACAAACGCACATGGTGTTATCTGTCAAAATAACAGCGTAGCGGCCCTAATCACAGCGTAATCTTTTAAATTGACAGCATAACAGGCCGTTACGACAGCGTAACGGCCTGTTATGCTGAAATGCACTGGCGAGAACCCTGTGTTTAGTTAAGCCTTCATTATTAGATCACTTGCTAAACAATTCCAATGCAGCATTTTAAAGGCGTTAGAAAAGACTTATGTAACAATAAACAAATGATAAACATTTGCATTTGCTTTGCATGAAAGGAGTTACTGTGCTGACGTTACGCTGTCTCAGCTCTTGATCATCTTTAAGGATCTCGGAACTTTTCGTGAGATGGGTTAGCATGACAAAATACATTCCCAATGAGTGCAACGATTATCTGGTTGATCTGTTTATTAGTTCTGCCATCTTAGTTGGAGTTGGATATTCAAAAAGGGAGTACAAGTGTTTCTGTATATTTGGTCACACCGACGGGCTACTTTTTTCCACTCTGATATCACAGTTCTGTGGGCAAGAGTCTTTATTTTACCCGCTGAAGGAGAAGGCATTTATTCTCAATAGTGAGCATGCAGCTATCTTAAGAAGTTAAAGATGTCCGTGCTCAGAAAAGAACGTGGGAATACAGCATAGTGGTCTCTATAAAATGTTGTCAGTTCAGGGTTTGACTTCCATAATCTGTAATGTTTTTCAGTAGATAGTCACCGCTCTCCCGTGGATGTCGTGCTAAGTCATTTCTGGTGTAACAAGGCTAATGATCTAAAATTTAATAAATATGTGAGTTTACGCTTAAAAAACACACACATCTCCTTCATCATTGTCATTATCTTTGGTTCCAAAGCTTGCTTTTACTTGCTACCCCCTAACAATGGTGTGTTCACAGTCAGCTTTCTGCACTGTATATATACAGTACATGTATATTAAAGCAACGCAGCGCTGTGTGAGTTGAATTTCAAGGCCATAAGCAGCAGTTTTACTCTCTTTGCAATGCATCTGGAAGTTGTTTTGGGTTTCTTTATGCTAAATTGCCTCAAAAAGCATTTGCCTGCATGCATGCTGCGTCTTTAGAGGATGACTGCGCTGAGCCAAACTAGCATGACAGTACTTGAAGTGTGGCAGAAGCTGAACTGAGAGAACGTCTGCTGTTACTGCCAACATGATTGTTACAGATATACACTCCCCTCAGTCTGATGACGTGCTGGAGTCAGTTTTTTTTATTGAAGGCAAGTTGTTGGGGTCAAATATTGGGGTTCAGTTTCAGATAAAGATATGTGTGAATTAGCACCAGCTTTAGTTTTAAACAGGCGCAAATGAGGGTTTCATGAACAGTTTTCTTCATTGGAACATACTGAGATTGTCTTCTATTTCTGCTCTCTTGCTTGGAAACAACTTGATCAGCCTTGGTTTAATGTTTCAACCTGCTTTTTTAAGTATCCGATAATAACATTTGTATATTTTGACTTTATTTTATTAGCTTTGGCTTTGTGTGTGCATGTGTGTTTCTATGCGAGTACGTGTTCGTGGACAGGTCTGTGTACTGTAAGTGATGTAACCCTCAACTCACAGGCAGCAGGTAGACAGATTTCTGTCTGATTTCAGTATCTTTACAGTATCTTTGAGATGCTGCGCTCTCATCCAAGCCATCTGCAATGTTTTAGTCACAGAGGGTCGCATATCTCTGTGCTAAATAACTAAATCTAACATGTTCTGTTCTGAATCTATTCTTCAAATTAGTCAGCCAATATTGACATTTTTGTTTTAGCAACTGCATCTTGCTTTGCTCTAATCTTAAAATTATGGGGTTGCATGCTTAGTTGACGTTGGTATTTCATTGTTTAGCTCTCTGCAAATGCTTCTTTTGAAACTATTTTTCCCCACAAAGACGTCAGCGTGCCGTCATGGTACACCGAGTTTAAAAGCGGCAGTTTTGAGCCATACAGATCTCTTTTGATAAGATTTAAATATTTTATTTGCTCAAGCTATTTAGAGGTGCGTCTTACTCACTTGTTTTTCCATTTGAAGTCTGGCACACTCAAATCAATACCTTATGTAAGCTGTGTGGGAGACAGTTGAAGATAAATCTGAGACTCCGTCAGAAGACTCGGTGCTATCTTTACATTGTGTACGTCCTGTAAGAAGTTGCCTACCTTCATTCAAAGGGCATGCGATGAAGAGCGCGGCCCTGAGTAAGAGAGGCTTGTAAGGAGTGCTGTTCATGGATACCGCTGTTGCTATGAGACTGTCGACAACGTGTTTGAAGCACAGTGCTGTTTTGATAAAAGTTGAAATATTTTTAACACCTAATGCTTTGGCTGATACGTGCCGCAATTATGCTAAGCTCTCTGCTATGAACATGCAACAGTGTGCTCCTTTCCATTCAAAGCAGCAAGAATGGAAAGACAGTGCTGTAAAAATACACTGTATTGTGGGCTCTGTGCGGCTCCTGCTTCTTTCACTGTCAATTGCTGTCTGATCAGCTTAAGAGGAACAATATTTCACACCGTATGAATAACAAGGAGAGAGAAGGAGCATACCTGTCCCTTCAGGTTTGAGTTAGTTGCTAAAGGAATATAGATAAGGGAATACATCAGCGACGATCACGTGAAGAAATGTATTTGAAATAATAGTTTTTAATAAAGATAAAGGAAACTGGTAATCATTTGTGTTACAGTGTGACAGATTTTTAACACATCCTCCACTTATGCTTTGTAATTTGGCATCTTCTATTGAAAACCTGCTGGAATGCTGACAGACGTATTCAGTCTCTGCTTTGTTTTACCACATGACGTTGCAGGATCCCGTATGATTGCATGGGAGGCTTTTAGCCTTTTGTCCCCGTGGGCCTTAAGACAATCAGCACCATGTCTCCCCTGAGGAGAACAAGCTAAGCTGCATAGGACTGGAACTGAAAGGCGGCCAAACGAGTTCTCACAGCTGCCTTTGAAAGTGCTATTTTTGCTCCCCTTCTGGAGATTCTTCCTAAGAGGCTTAATTTATATTAGCGGTACAATCAGATTGCTCTCAAAATACCAGCTTTTAATTAAGCATGCAAAGCAATTATGTTACGCACTTCTTCATTTGCTTTGTGGTTAACCTCAGACAAGGTCAGCCACAGAGGCATCCGCTGCCACTGCCCGAGAATCTCACAAACCTTTGTAGTTGGGAAATGAACAAGTTGAAGCCGTGCCAGCTAGGTGAAAACTTCAGTCAAGCTCTCTTTTCAGGTATTTTACACCCATTCACATTAATAGTAACTGTCACAGCTGGGTATCTCCTGCGGCTGCCCTGGTACACTTGGCAATACATGACAGAAAATGTGGTGGATCTGCACTATACATCAAGGCTGACCGTTGAAAAGCAAAGCACTTTCAAGTGTATGTGCATGAAAAGCAAATTTAATTCAGTAGCAGTTTTGTATTATTTAGTGATGCGACAAATTATTTGCCAAATATTTAGTTGTTGTTAATTCAGTAATTGTTTGCCTTGCAGAAAATAGTTAAAATGCTTGATGCAGGTACCCACAGCATGGGAGGGTGCTTGCTGTGTTTGAAAAACAATTCGTAATCCAAAGATATTTAATTTGCTTTCATATAATGAAGGACTTTTTTTTTTTTTTTTTACTTTTAGCAGGCTTGAACTAACAAATGGCACTTTTTTATTCAAAAATTCCTGTAAAAATTAGACTTTTTCAATAATGGTGGCTGACTGATTAGTCAACTCATTGTTTTAGCTTCAGTTTGATTTTTCAAAAAGCCTGGCTCTGTAAAGAAAAGTTTAAGGATTCATTGATTAGTTGATGAACAGAAAAATAATCTGCAACAATTCTGATTTTTTTTTTTTTTTTTTTTTTTTAAATGTTGAAAGTGTTTTTTTTATACAAAACTCATTTGTCTCGGAAATTTTTAGTGAATGGCTTTATGTGATTGTAAACTGAATATCTGTATTTTAAATGTTGATCAGAGAAAATCAGCAATTAGATGACATGGTTACATAATTATTTCAGAAATATTTTGTATTTAGTAATACCAGGCGTCAACTAACCGTGACGTCACCCGTTGGTTTCAACGCCGAGAAAATGAAGCCCGGATTTTGCTACTTCCTGGTCGCCGTTTTGGATTTTTTGGAGCCAGTGACGTAAAAAGCATCATCAAACAGGCTGGACCGGAGAGCAACTTGGGGCAGGATTGGCTGAAGACTCTCTTATCCCGCCCACATTTTGTTGCAGAGGCTTCTGTTGCTGTCTATCAAGCATAGCCACGCCCCCTGGCTCTGCCAACTTTAACGATTTATTTAAAATTCAGTATTGATTTATTTTAAGATCGGCCACCTGATCTCTCATTTTGACCATGAAAACTAACGGGAAAAAATCCTGAGCTGTAGAACATCAGTCTATCAAATTTTATTTTTTCCAAAAATGAATTGGGGTCTATGGAGAAAAGCTTTTTGGAGCCAACCCTAGCGGACGGCGTGATATTTCAAGTTTTTGACACTTCCGGGTTGGCTTCAATTCTGGAGCCAGATGCTACGTCCACTTTATATACAGTCTATGAGTAATACAATATCTTCAAAAATGTGGAGTTTATATTAATGAACTCAGCTTTAGAGCTTCAGAGTGCTTTTGATGGAATTAATTCTCACTTTTGCTCAGTGGATGTCCTCTTTGTTTTAATTTCTCCTCATTAAAACCCTGATCAAAAAAACGATTTCCAGGATATTCAGTTTCGCTCCAACAAGATAAAGCTACTGGGAGATTCCTTTCTGAATCTTATAAGTGACACCACTAGGAATCTCTCAAATAAGCTGACACTCTGAATTGCCAGCCAACAACTCAACAGCACTTTTTAGTTTGTCCTGCAAAAAAAGCCGCAAAAAACCTCGTCTTCGTTGTTAAAGTTTTTATATCTGTCATACTAAATAATTAAGGTATATAACACAGTCTAAAAGGAATGACTCTGCTCACTGTTGTGTTTTTAGACATTAGAAGTGAGCAGTGAGACACTCTGTTCTCTCCGTCTGACTCTATAACCACCTTGGGATATTTTAGAGTCTGTACTGTCCACCACAGATTAGAGTGAACTGGACTTAGTAGGAACATTACTCTGTTAAATCTACTCAATTTAAAACAATTCATTTCAGTTCCAACAGCTTTAATAATCCCTCTGGGCACAATTTGGTCAGAGCAGCTTGTTGTACCCAAAACACAGTTACACACTGAAACCCAGTGACACACAACAGAACAAATGAGATAAATCTGAAGTAAAAATCTATATGGATTGAAACCTATTACAATGCGTAATCAGTAGTAGTAATAGAATAGATACACCCAGTAAACACAATAAAAAGACTGAGCTGAACTCACTAAAATCACATTTAAAAAATGATTAGATGGAGTCATTTATAGGAATAGTTGTAAGTATCTATTCTGATGTAAAATGTATCACTCCCATTGTTCAGTGTATAATTTATCTTTTCTGCAGTCCTACAAGATTTGATAAATTAGTTTGAAAATGACATGCTGTGTAAGAATTGTCATGATCATCACAGTGGGATTGGTGTGGCCACGTGACTTTATTGCCTCCAGTGCTGGGACTTGCAGTGTCCTCTGGGAGTTTTCAAAGACAGCAGTTTTATGGGACACTGTGGAGCTCATTGGCATTGAAATGGCTCTTTGTTTCCCAGTTGGTGAAGCAGCTATGTGCCCAATAAGATAATTTCCTATGTTCACCCATTACAGTGGACATTTGAAGGTGATTTCTCCTCCTTCCCTGATAGTAAGACTGTAGGGTTGTTGGCACGTTTTAGTGTGTAGATCATGCTTACTTTATAAACATTTAGAGCATGTATTTCATCAAAACTGGGGCTAGTCATTTTTCATAGCCAGTGCAGTTTGTATTTTTCTCAATGTAATTTGGCCTAAAAATGTCAAAGCATGCTCATCAAATTGCTTTTTACTTGACATGGCAGACCACCACCACAGATTCTCATTTCAGAAGCTGGAATCATAGAATTTTTATACCTTAAAGTGCAGATTTAAAACCTCTTCTATCAGCTAACAAAAAGACTAATAATAAATATTGAAATCTTACACCAGGCTTTATTAGACCTTGAATTTTAATATAAGACCCTGAACTCTCTAATGAGCTGCACTGTTCCTCTCTGCTAATCTTCACTCCAACCATTCAGCATTTCTCTTTATTAGCTGCATCAGCAGGAAGTGTGATGATGATCCACCTTTGGCCAGATTCAGCCTTGTCATAACTACATGGGGCTGCATTTTATGAAAATTGTGTTCCTCTGAATCATTTACTGAGAAGATTGCACCTCCCCTGAGCCTCTATTAAAGCATTGACACGTAGGGGCAGTGGTGGTCTTTCACGCCTGTATGCACAGGCAGCCGGTCTCCGAGGCTAAAACGGTTCTCTACATTTTTATGGCTCGTTTCACCACTAGAAAGTGATCTTTCCCGGGGCTCCGGAGACAATGGAGAGGGTGAAGTGGCAGCACCGAGGGCCCCGCTACTCAGCATGAGACATTTGAAACCGCTAAAGGGCGCTAATTCAAAGAAATGGAGCTCAACATCTTTTCAACGGTCAATCAGCCAACCTGCCTGCCAGTCATGTCAAGTGTCGCTCTCACACCAGCGACCCAGATATTCAGATGTGTGCACATTACAGCAAGCAGTGGGAGCAGCTGTTACAGTGCAGCAGCAGTTTTTTACTTCACAGGGCTAAAAAGACTGATTTACAGTAAACCAAGTGCCTCTAGCATTATGTAGTAAGACATCGACAAAGTATGTGGGATGCCATCGTAATATTGAAGCCACACTGTGTAACATTCAGGTATTAGTACAGCCAGGGGAGACGTAAATGCTGTTTACAAAGAAGCAATACTTTATAACTGCATTGTGTGGCATTATAAAGGCCAAATCTTTGTTTGGTCTTTTGACAAATTGTCCAAATTTAGCAAGTATTTGCATCAAGTGTACAGTTGCCATCATCTCCATTCATATTAAGCTTTCACACTGATATTTTTCAGTGCCATATATTCCATGGTAGCTATGCCTTTAAACCCTGGGTGTGTACGATGATGCTACGCAATGCAAATCAACAAATATGGCTGCTCTGTGGCTTCGTATAATTAATAGTTTAGCAAGGATTTCGTCTTTAATCTCAGACACAATTATTTTTGTTGATGGACAGCGACTTCCCACCAAGTCGCAGAAAAACAAGTGTCTGTCGAGCCTGCATTATATTCCATCTGGAAGTGACTTCATCAGCGGAGCCAAAGAAATCAAGCTTCCGCCTACTCACTACAGAAGAGACTTGTGTTTACCCAAAAGCATTCTGAAGCTTTTTTTTTTCCTTTTTCTTGCTCACTTTAATGTTTTGCCTTTGACTTTACAGGCACAATCCCATCACTGAGTCCTGCTGCCAAATGTGCAGTTTACTTACGCGTCCTTGTCGGATAACAGAGTCGCTCTGTGCTTTGGGTTTGAGGAAGCAGAAAATACTGCCACTGTACATTTTTTTCATTATCTAAAGGCATCTGTCAGTACGCTGCAGTGTTATCAGTGTGCTGCTTATGCATGAGAAGCAGGAACGTTTGATGACCTGTGTACATTCACTTTTATTTGTGTATTTGCAAGGATATAAATATACATTCTGCAGCCTTTGCATGACCTTTGTATAGATGATAAATTAGTCAGAGATGCTCAATAGCTCTCAGTTGTGCAAAAGGGAAAGAGGCTTTTATCATGATCTGTCACTGAACAAGAAAGCAGTGTCTGCAGCTCTGAGTCAAGCTTTTTCACTGGTTTAGTTGGTTCCCTCTTGAGCAAACAAGGAGCTCATTTGGACAAGAAAGTGCTCCGCTAACAGAACTCCTCTGGAATTTCAACCCCGTAATTTCACCCTTATTTGTATTCCCACACCTGCAGTGAAGCGTGATGCACACAGGCACCATCATAACTCTTTTCATGGTGTTTTTTTTAACATCCTAGGCTAGTTGACGTGCCTGTCATCACCTCTCTGGTCAACAGTGGTTCTAGACTCTCAAATTGACTGTTTGGGACAAGAAAGCCTTGCTTTAGTCTAACTTAATGTGACAGAGGAAGAGTGAATCCTGGGAAGTAAAATCTCTATTGATGGTGCCCTGAGGGTTATTCCTGACTGCAGCCTGACTGACTCTGAAGTGCAAATCTCTTCTTTACAGGTGTCCTGACACAACACAAAGGGATTACTCTGTTTTTTCAGGACAAATGTGCGAACTTCTTAATAATAATCTGTTATCCTTATCTAATAGTATGCCCGATGAAGTGTTTTCACCATGTAGTTGTGATTCTGGTGAATTCTGCCAAAGCAAAAGGTTCATTCTCTTCTAACGTTTTCTCCTGCGACTTCAGATTCAATCAGCCCACTTGCCAAAAATAGGAGAGGCGGCTGGGAAATATCCCTAATAGAAAAAGACCAAGGCTTCTGAAGGGAAATTGAAGTTTGACAGTTAAAAAAGGTGTCTGCATCTGAGTGAATTCTCCTCTTTCAACGAACGCCTCTTTCTTCTCGCCCTTTGTCTTGTGCAGTTTTGCTTTTCATTAAAGATCTGACAGTAGCAGTTTATTAAAGAAGACACAAAGCTTAAACCGGCTGTTTTGTTTGTGTCAGCAGATACTCAAAGTAGCATCAAAAGGACAGTTTTGCAAGCAAACTGCAAATGGAGGAAAACAGAAAAGCTTGTTTGAAATTGTCAGTAAATGTGCAGATGAAATACTTTAACGCAGAGAGTTGATCACAGGTCATCAGTGTACAGTCAGAAGAGATTGTGAGATGAAACTGGAGAGTGTGTACCCCCACAGAAAGGCAATTATCAGCACAGTATTGCCGATAAACATGCCTAAATCAAGGTACATGGTAGTGGAAGAGTTAGACCTAATGTGTGTCTAAACATTCTTCTGGAGAAGCTGGAAAGAAAGAGCCAGTCTGTCTTTCTGTAGGGCTCCGGCTGCCTTGGACTAACATGGAATCAGCTTTGGCAATCAGAGCGATAATGGATTCAGTGAACTAGCTGCCTCGCTGTTTTGAAAAAGCCCAGAGCCGAAGCTCACTGTTGAAAGTTGTAGCCTTAGAGCAATTACAGATAGTAAACCAATGTAGTGGAGTAACTTCTCCCAATAAACAAGCTTTGAAATACTTTCTTTAAAGGTCTAATATTCTTGAATGCCATTTATGGATTCAAAAAAAATAAAAAGACACCCACTGAAGGCTTGCAGGCACTTAACAGCTGCCTTTGACAAGAAATCCATGGAGGGGTGCTTATGGCTATTGCACTGATAAACAACAGACATTAGTCAATGTGTGAATGAGTCTCTGCCAGCAACTCAGATGTGCACGTCTGGTACAATGCGTCATGCCTGTGGGCTAAACCTAGATGTAGTTATGATAATACTGCATGTTGTAAGACTGCCCAGTTCTCGTTTTGTTTAGAGGTTAAGAGTGCATGAGAGTAAATGTGGGGTCTGAGGGGCTGATATCATCAAATTTAGCCATACTGAGTCACTGCCCGACAGCCTTTGACTACACTGAGGGAGACTGAACTGGCGCATCACCACCAGAGCTGTTCAAATGCCAAAAAAATGAAGCATTGTTTCTATGCTAATCCCAAGCATGACACCAATTGTGCTGCTCATTCTGTTTTCGGGGTATTTGTCACACTTTTTAGCAAATGTTGTGCATTTGGGGGAATAACTCCAAGATTGCAAAAATATATTTAGTTACCACAGAGGTGGGTTTTAAAAACAAAATTGTGTAGCTGCCAATAGGCTGATCCAATAACTAGGTGATACATTTCCTTTTGTGTTCTGCTTAAGTTGATTATTTAAGACCGTGCTCTGCACACTGGTGCGAAGGGGGTGTATTTTGAAAAAAGTTGTGCCCATAATGCTGAGTTGTTTTTGCAGGAGAGAGATGTGACAGAAAAGCTATTAGAGCCAAGCTGGCAATGAAATCCATCACTGGTGGGCTGAAGGACTAATGACTCAGAAATCCTCATTGAGAAACGTATTCATTTTCTCCCGCCTGCAGCAAGGAGCAGAAATGTTTAGGCACATGTCGCAAACATCTCTTCATCGGATGTGCTTCTCAGGCCACTTTTTAGGTGGTCAGAGTACATCCTGTTTGTAACCCAGATAGCCATGTTCATACGCTGCTTCTTTCAGCAGCTATTCATGAATGAGTACGGTTATGAATGTTCAAGAAGGAACACTATGTGTTCATGCAAAGAAATACTCCATTTTTGTGAACTTTAGAGGATTGCATGAAGAAAGAACCACATTTAGCGAAAGTGTAGCAAAGATGCCTTCCTTATACTGTCATTCTTTAGTGTGCCATTTCTTTTGAAAACATTTGGAAGTGATTAGCTACTGAAAAAGTGTTATTTTTGTGTAAGCCTGAATACGAATCAAATCTTGGTGTATGTGAGGTATGTACATGTATATGAAGAGCCAAACAAAGCCACAGACATTAGCATTTGACACCTTGGTGGTTTTCTAATGTCCTCCGCTGTGGGCACTCATGTCAAACTGTTAGCAGAGATTACAGTTTTTTTTTCAACTATTCTATGCTGCAAAAATCTCTGCTAGTTGAGCCCTGCCTTTCTTTAAAAGTAGTTGACTAACAAAACATCGTAAAATTTTTAATTTTGTAATAAATCCCATTTTTTTGTCTATATCACAATACAAAGTTGGATTTTAGCAAACTTGCTGTATACTGTAATTTAAAGGATGTGCAGGATTTATGAGAATCTCATAACAGAAATCTAATATTGTATTTAAAAGTAAGTTTTTCACAGAGGACAAAAGCAGGATTTAAGCTGTTAGATCTGCTAACTAAGGACCAATGTTTTTTATTCTTTCTCATGTATTTTCATCACACACAATGAAAGACAGAAAACGGTACATGAATCCAAAACAAGATGAACACCAGGAATTAGAGGAGAAAAATAGTCATGAAAAGTTTGGGGTTTACTGCCGTTGAGTGAACCTTGGTAGATCTGTGATGCTCCCACGATGCTAACTTTTAACTGAAGACAGACAAGGGTTGATTGTTTAGCAAAAGAGATCTGCCTGAACCTCATGCATTAGTGAAAAATGATGGCCTTTCAATAAAATATGAATGCATTTCCACCATTTGGCTTAGCAGGTCTAAACTGTTTACCCTCCTGCACGTCAGCCCTTCATAGGCTTCTACTATATTTGACTGAATGAACCATAAGCAGGATCCACTGATTTCCATCCTATAGTAAGACCTTAACATTATTTTTAAATGTGCATTTAAAGCAGTTTTGAGACTTGCTGCTACTGAAGTGAAACATCTTGTTGAACAGCTTGTGGTTTGCAATTTTTCCCTCACGTGACGTCAATGTTCACCTTCTCATCCTTATCCCCAAGGATTACTGCAGTTCTAATCCTCTTATCACCTAAAGTAACTAATAAAACCGAGCTCTGAAATTACCGGTTTTGTTCTATGTAGCATGTAGAATTTGATTGGAGATAAGAGCGTGTTGATTCTTCTCTGCTTTTATTTGAGTACAATGACATTGATGACGACGTGGCTGATTTGTTGAGAGAACTGCTACTGTGTCATCCAGGGTTAGCGCTAATTCATCAATTATGAATCCTTTTTGAGCAGTCTTAAAGAGATGCCTCTGCATTTGGCTGAATAGAACATTCCTCTCTCATGAATCCCTCTTTTAAATGCCAACTCACATTTCATTCATTCAAATTATCTAATGTTGAGGAGCTTTAAAAGCAATTATCCATATCGCTCTATCCACAGCTCTCTTCTGCTTTTACTTATTCTCCTGATTCCTTCCATTTCTGGGGCAAATCCTTGCACATTCCCGCCGTGTTTTGATGGCCCACTTTTCGCCGTGTGAGACTGTACTGAAAACTGCTTCCCTTGTTCGCTGCATCGTCTTGTACAAAGACTCATTACTGTACTGCTGCATCACATTACATCAGTGCATGTTGTTAAAGCGGTCCAATTCTTGTTTGAAACTAGCAGGAAAAAGAAATGTATGAATGTTCTGTGTGCATACATCACTCTGGCATTGTGAAATCCTGTCCATTTAGCCCCTGGCTTTGTTGATTTTTGATTTAAAATAGACTGAGTAAAGCATTTTAATCACTTGGGACATTATGTCACTATCTATCACATGTTCTATTACATGAGTCCCCTTCAGCCGCCCAGGGCTGAGTAATATACGCTAATAACCATTTTAAGAGCCACTGTGGTGACAGTAAATGTCCCACCATTCACTGAACAATTGCTTCCATACCTTTAGGAACTCAACCTTTTTATAATGTAATGGGTATTTGTCTAACCATTTGTTTTTTTCCCCACTGAACACTGGATTTCAATCAGGGTCATAATGCCAATGAACTTTTTTGCACTTAGAAGTCATATATTTTACTCATCCACTCTTGTTCTCCTCAACTCACAAATTCTGGCTCATCAGCAGAGTAAATTTCTGGAGTTTTACATTAAACATCTATAGCTCTTTCCATTCTGTCCTGCTGGAGGTTTTTAATGATAGTGTCTCACCTGAGAATTACCTCCATAAGTGCAGTTTATAGCAGTTTTCTGCATGATTTTACAAGTGTTTAAAATACTAAATTCTTGGCATTGATCATTAAATATACTGCTGGTGCATCAGAATGTGAAAGCACTAAACCAGCATGCATTTTACTTCACACGTGTCTTATTTTTAATCATTCAGCAGCAATAACACCTGTTAAAATCTGGTGACCTTAACAGATTTATACAAAATGAATGTCTTTCTCTGTCCTCTGTATGCTGCAAACTAATGATTAATATTTGAGACGTAATTTGTGTTTGAAATGATAGTTTGTTTTTTCTGCTCTGTAGTGCAGCTGGCTGTGTGAGTTTATTTCTTTAAAATAGTCTAATAATGATTTATGCTGAAAAAAAACTGTACAAAGCAGTAAAATTGCAGCAGCTGGTGCGTCGAACACAATACTGTACAATAATGGAAAATCGCATTTTAACCATCAAAAATACAGCAAGAAGATATCTTCCAGCCTTAATTTTAGATGAGATCAAGGCTTTTAATGTTTAACGAAATTGACCTACATATGTAAAACCAAGAAATTATCTGTAATAGAATCATTTTATTTGACAGATTAGCAATGCTGATGGACACTGTTCATGGATAGCAGCACATTTATTTCACATTTTCATTAGAAAATTACTTCAATCGAAGTAGAAATCTCCCATTTAACAAGCAAATCTATTTATGATCACAGAACCAATACTTTTTTTTGTCACCAATCATATCCAATATTAGAGATTTTACAGATCTTATTTATAGTATTGCATTTGAATACAGCAGTTTCATTTAACAACTAAAAAGCACACATTTGGAAAATTATTGTACATTTGCATGTATTGTCAGTCTTTATTCAAAAAATGCCCATCTTGATCATTCACAGTTACAGGTTTTTAAATGTAGTGATATTTTTGTGTATTTAAAAAAAAATGCACAAGAAAAATTACAGATTTGAAAAAGAAGTACATGCCCTAAAAATGCCTACTGTAGTTATTTTGTTTTCATCAAAAATCATTGTCAGTGCATAAACTGAAATGATCTGTTGAGACACCTGGTAGGAACTGGTGCACTTGAGGAAACAGTTATGCAGCTTTACAGCATTGTTTTAGCTTGAGACTTGATAGAAACTGAATTGATTTACAGCTTTCTACAGAAACTGCTTTGTATTAGCCGTAAGTGGTTGTGGGTTGCCCTTTGTGCGCTCCCAGTCTCAGCCGAGGCTTCAGGGTTATGACTTGAACTTCAGCGATTCGGTCAGGAGGCTGAATCGCTGTGACACATAAACCAGTGCAATCACTCAATCTCCTGGGACTAAAGAAAGTAATCTGCTTATGAAACCAAAGAAATCACCTCAGGGCTCAAGGTACCTTTAGCCTTACACTGCTGACACACACACACGCACACACACACACACACACACACACACACACACACACACACACACACACACACACACACACACACACACACACACACACACACACACACACACACACACACACACACAGTCAATGGCATCGTGTTTCCACTGCCTTTCACTATAAAGTGATACAATCTTTTATTAATGGTCTGTGCTCCCACGTTGACATGGAGACCATTTTAATGATTAATCCGAAAGGAAAGTGCCCATTGTACACAGGGGGATCTTTAGGATGCTAGAGAGCCACTGTGTGTTGTTTTCACTTAGACGCGTGTCAGAAAGATCTTTTTAATCTGTTGGTGTCTTTCAGAGATGCCCATCAGATTGTTTCAGCCTGTGAGGGACGCTTGTTGGCTCTGTGTGCGACTGAATTCATTCGTAGGCGGAGACGGTCAAACATTTATCACAATATTTTGACTTAATTGGTAGGAGACTATTTCAGGCACAGACAAATATCAGATAAATAATACATAGAAATATTTTATCAAAACATAGCGCTTGGCTTTCTACCCAGATGTCATCTGTGTGGAGGGCCCAGTGTTATAAAAAAATAAAACCATAAAAAATGTGCCTATAAAGAACAAAAGATATATAACACTCTGCTCTTTGACCGATAAAATCTTTGTAATAATGAGGTACAATACCTATTATAATCTTAAGAAAATTTAGAGAATAATAATAATAATAGTGAGCTATAGTTTAAGAACATATTGGACCATTTCGCATTTGCAGGATTAAATTGTGTGTTTGCAGATTTATTCAGATCATTATTTAAGGCTACAGCTAATGATTATCGTCAGTATTGATCAACCATTTGTTTAATCAATGAACTGTTAATATTGTGAAACACTTAGTCAAAGTGGATGTCCTCAGATGTCTTGTTTCGTTCAAAAAATAGACAAAACGGCAGGCATTCTGTTTGTAATGATATTATAGAGAGAAAACACCTTATTGTTCTCACATTAAACAAAAAGAAAAACAGGTTCCTACTGATTAATTAATCAGTAAATAACTGCCAAATGATTGCATCTCTTTGCAGCTAATTGCAACTTTTATTTTTATGTCTTTTTCTTTTTCAGTATCAAGCAAATATCAGTTAAAACAATGTTCCCCAATCAAGACTTCTGGACTCCCACAATGGGTCATATCACCAACAATAAATTTTAACGGTTTTCTTAAAAAGTCTTTTGATAAAGGTGAATTCTCAATGGTTTCTACATTTTCAGAATGAGAATGGGATTTTGCTTTTAAGTTCAAGATCAGCATCAAGCCATGTTTTCTCAACAGAATTCATTCAGACACATTTGGTCTGCATATCAGAGATATTTGGCCACAGGTGACTTCCTGCTGAGCAAATCCTTACAATTCATGCAAATTCTTCTCTCTGTTAGTTTGAGCTGTTTATTGAGCAAACATAACTAATAATGTGAATGGGGTCACACCTGTTCACCTGGTGGTATTACAGCTCCTTGTGCCACACGCCAACACCATTAAAACCTTTTTGCAAATCTGCTGAGACTCCCAAAGCGCTATATTAAGATGCCAGTCCAAGCGAGGAAATGGTTCATTAGTATTAATTAGATATTCCAGGGCATCCTTTCTCCTCTGCAATCACCTTAATCTTGCAATCAGAGGGAACGGCGGGGGAACAATGCAGCTGTGTCGGGGGCAGCGGAGAGCAGGAGAGGGGGAACGGGGAGGGAGGGTGGCAGGAGAGCTGTTGAATACTAACAAACTTGCTCTTTCCGTGCAACAAAAGAACAGATGTCCTTACTGACTCAGCGTGTCCTCTGCTGCAGAACTGTTTTTAATGTTTCTGGCTTTGTTGCCCTCTGTGGCTCCCTATAGCTGAGTTCTCAGTCCAATTAGAAAACTGAAGGAGGAATCAGGCTTTACACTTTGAAAATATCAGCATGTCTAGCTTTCTTTATGTCTATATTATTTTTTATGTGTAGAAAAATGGAATGTCTTAGATTTAAATGACCTTAAATTGGTAAATAATTAAAAATGTACATGCTTAGTACCAAGAAAATTAAATTTTCTTGGAGAAAGCAAGCTTGAGAAATCGTATTTCCAGAACCCCCACACTGTGATTTTCGTGTACATTAAAGGCATTATGGAGGATGTTTTTTTTTTTTTTGTTTAATTTGTCTGATTCACATAAAATGAATATACTGACCTTTAGTGGACTTGTATGTATGGTCTCTAAAAGAATAAAAAAATAAAAATAATAACTGTGGACATGGCAGGACCTGAAAAACATCAGCCAATCAATGCGCTCGGACCGAGGCGTTTGGTTTGCTCCCTTTCCTGTCAATCAAAAATCTTCCAGCTCAGGCCTAGTTACGTAGATTAGGTACGCCTTGGACTTACGTGTTTTCTGTATGTGTTGCTTTGGTATAGCTTCGTAGTTAGCTGGCGACTTGTTTTGTTCATCTTTTTTTACATAATGGCAGATAAAGATCCAGGGGGACCCAGCCGTAAAAGACAACTTCACGAGTGCTACCCAAGTTTCTGGAGGGGGGCGTTTCTTCGTAAATGTTAAGAGAGGGGAGGTTAGAGGGGGGTGAGGGAGAGGTTGTATGTGCGCATGCGCATGCTACGTTCAAAGTCGTAGGAAATTAAATCTCCTCTAATGCCTTCAGGTTCATGTATACATTCATGGTTTGTGCTGTTGTGTATTTCTGTTGTATGTGTGTGTATAAATGCCTCTGATTCTTATACATGTGCATCTCCACACACCCAAGGAGCCTTCCTTCTTCATTTTTTCAAGCCTCTGTACTCTGCAGGCACGTCAGACTGGTTAGTGAAATTACAATGAAGTAATGATCTTGAAGTGACAGTGGAGAGCACCCATGAAGCCCCTCGGTCTCGCTACAGAAAGGTCAGTTACCTCCAGTGGCCGAGCTCCAGTCGGCATTTGGTCACAGAGAGTCACGGCGGTTAAGGGAGAAGCCCTGCATTGACAGGCTTTTGCCGTAATGAAGTGCCTGTTATCTGCAGCCTGAGTAATGACGTGAAGGAGAGCGCTGCCAGGGACACTTCTACTTACCATCTCGAGCCCAGAGCGAAGAGAAGGAGGCGTGAGACGGCCGACTGTGGCTGTTTAACCTTGACCTTCTCTGACTTCATGAGTCACTGCGAGGGATGTGGCCTGAGTCCTCATTAGACTGTAATTTATGAGACATGGAGACAAGTTCATACTGATGTCTTTGTAGAATCTTTTTCCGCAAGAGCTTCCATTACTATCAGTACTGTGCGTTGCATAACTGTGATTTAAATACGATCTAAAATTAGAAATGTTTTCTGATGTAGTTCAGGAAATATATGATAAAGGACTCAACAAATTCAAATCAAATTTTGTGCAAGTGCTTATTGCTGATTTAGAAGATATTGTTCCAGTCCAGTATTTACTGTCTTTTTGTCCTGCTTTGGTCTCAGACAACACTTGAGGTAAATGTTTTGTGTTTAAGCTTCTAAATCCTCAGCTACAAGGGAATTTCCACCACCACAGAACCAGTTTGCTCCTGGTTCCTGAATCTAATTTAGAACTGTTCCGAGCATCTCCACCAAAAATAAATGCTTTCTGAACTGAACAGTTGGGCATCAGAGAATACCAGAGCCTCAAATATGAACCACAACAGGGTCCTGTGTGGGTGTTTATTGAAAAAGGGAAAAAAGAAACCATCATAAACCCCAAACATTCTGCATACTCTGAATCTGTGCAATATCGATAACTGAACTATGCAACTCTGCAAAATGACAATGAATGTTTTCAACAGTGTGCTCAAAGCTTGCGGAGTAATAACATTATCAGCCATTGTGCTTGTTTTTCCTGATCTGTATTTACTGTTTGATGCAAATTGGTGTTACTAGTTTGCGAGGTGGCAGAAGTTTTGTCTTGGAAAAGCTTAATGAGCTCACCAGCTAGTCATTAGCTTCATCAGTTCACTGTTTGCAGTGTAGAGATTTTTTCCTGGAAACTGGAAATTACAGCAATGAGAGCTGCAAGAAATAACCAAAATACAGAGGTTAATAAGTGAAAATGTACCAAAAATAAACAGACTCCACAGTGCTGAGAGAACCTGCAGTGTAGAATCAGGTGATAATTCTCTGTTTTACATTCAGCTTAGTCACTAAACCTACTGTTCATATATTAATCAGTGTAGCTTTAACAGACCATTTAGCACATGGACATGCTTGTTAGCTGTCTGCCTGCTGCTGGTTCATCACCTGCCTTCTACCCTCATCACATATGCTCTGCTGTGATGCTTCAAAGTCACACAAGTCAGGACACTGAAATGTCACAGGCAGCACAGCTTTACATGTTTAAGTCAAAATATTTAGAGATTTGTGACGTCCTAAAAACATTTCAGCTGGTTCATATGAACTCGCATACAATTTCTGCTTTTCAAATTGAGTTTTTACTCTAATAATGCAGTTTTAGATTTGCCTTTAACATTTAGATCTCTATACTGAATTCTAGTGTCACTGATTTGCGCCTCGTGTGACACCTCTGCACCGCTGAATTCATCAAAGAGCTCATTTATTCCTCTACTTGGCACAGAGCAGTGATGCGCCCATTTGTAATAATTGCTCTTAATGCACTTATGCAAATTATATCTGCATCTCTCATAGGTGTCTAAAACGCTTCCAGTGGGAAATCAAGAAATTATTCTGAGCAGCGCTTAATTTGTTTCTGTCCTGTCATCTTTGGAGTTGTTTCTAAACAGTGAAGGCCATTTCAAACACTGTTGTGTGCTACAGTTGGATCTCCACCAGAAAAACAAAAAGAATAAAATCTCTTCTAGTTTGATCCAAGTGTTCTGTTTGAAGCCAGGATGTTCAATAGTGGTATTTAGACTGCAGCGTTGTACAAAGAGAAGTGTATATCAGATATGCATTGGATACAGTGCAGGATGCCAAAGTTTGTCTCTGTCAGGTACACACAAGTATTTCTCCAGGGGAAGCTTCCTCATGAGGTTCAGAATGCAAATTATTAGCAAAACCCCAGTGAGATCTCAGTACTTTTAATCCATTCTCTCTTTAAGCTCCTTTTTTTAGCTGTGTGACGGGGTTTATTCCAGACACTTCAGATGGCTCTGGCTGTGTATTAATATTAGATGAATCCAAGATATCTCTGGTGGAGTTTGAAAAAAAAACTGGAGCACATTCTGCTAACAGGAATTATTTCTCATGTTTAAACTCAGGCCAGTCTTCCTTTTTGTTGAATCCTTTTGGTCTGAGGTGATTTGTTCCTGTTGACATGCTTACTAAATTTTCCATTGTTTGTTTTCTCTTCTGTTACAGCGGGATGCAAAGGGACAGTATCTGTTTGACCTCATCTGCCACCACCTCAACTTACTGGAGAAAGACTATTTTGGCATCAGATATGTGGATCCAGACAAGCAGCGGGTAAGTGTTTGTGAACATGGCAGGGAATCTTTGTGTGCAGCTTATGTGCATTTTATTCATTGTTTTCCTAATGAGAGCCTTCAAATGGCATTTTTGATTAGACTGAGTATAATTTTCTATTAAAAAACTAACCAAAGAAAGAGCATTCATATCATTCCGGCCACTGTGACAAAAAAGAATGCCAAACATTGGTTGCATAACCTGTCCAGCATTCTTTCCAGCACTGTCTGCAGCACATGTAGCAGAGCACACATCACAGCTGAGCAGATGGTGGTGCAGATTCAAGCTGTCTTTATGGTGGTAATTAGTGACTAACTAGTTTGTGAAATACATGCTGGAAAGTTAAAAATCAAAGACCCCATCACTTTCTCTTTTCAATGCAACTTTGACATATTTATATAAACTATTGGCTGATATATCAATATCAGAATTTTTTATTCCCTAAAATCAGTGTTAGCCCTAAAAATCTAGCATCAATTGGGCTGTAGTTTTTAGTTATATGGTGCTTTGAGTGTGTTTTGTGATATGATATGGCACCAGTTTGCCTATTTAAAGATACAGTGCAACCTTTTGGTAACACCTTTATTCTTTTTCTTGTTGAGACGGAGATTAAATTATTGATACTCCTTTCATGTCTGTGCAATTTGGAGCTGGAGCCCTCTGCTTCCTGTCTGTATGCTAAGCTAAGCTAACTGTCTTCTGGCTTTACCGCATTATGATGACAAGAAAGTGGCATCATTTTTCAAATCTAACTGAAGACAAGACAGTAAACAAGAGAACAATGCCAAAAAATACCTTAAATAGTCAACAATAGGTTCCAAGAGTAAAGCCTGAGTTGTAATGTGTCTTGTTATATGCAACTCATCTAAACTTTCAAGAGCAAAGGTTGTTGAATGTGAACTAAGAATAACTTCATGCACATGTAACTGCGTTGCTCTGAGTCCGTGTGAAAATCAAATACACGGTTGTCTTTTGAAAATTGGATGCCTTTGATTTGGTCAAAGGCTGAGTGTGAGATTGTGGTCCAGAGTGAAAAGTTGTGTTCTCCGGTTTCTCTTATTCATGCTGCCTTTCAGACTAAAGGTTGCCGCATCAGGCTCTCTGGCTGCGAAGCATGTAGTAGCACTGCTTGATTCATGAAGTATTAACATGTTCACAGATCATGTTGTAGTCCTGCAGACAAGAGCCGAATCCTGCTGAAGCTGCATTTCCCCTGCTGTCACTCAGGACTATTTTGGTGGTTGTTGCTGTGGGTGGGTTGGGTTGGCGAGAAGGAAACCTGGTGAAAGAATGACGACTCTGAATTTGGCCGTAGACACAGACCAAGTATGTCTGTCACCACGGGATGCAGCTCAATCAAAGATCAATCTCAAGAGATCCCTGAATGTGGAACAGAGTCGTTTGAGCTCATGCGCCTCAAATCTTTGATGATTTCATGAAAGAAAACCCTCCAAATTCTTTATGTTCGATGCAGCTTCGACATATTGCACAGTGCCGTTGTAACACCATGCGCTGTGAAAACAGGTTTCCCCAGAAAAACTGTCAGTAGTAACAGCTGAACGTCATGGCAGCTGACACCGCAAGTGTGAGCTGAATGATTTGATGTGTTGATTACTCACAGAGGATGTTTTGTGATGTTTAATTATTAGCATTGATCTGTTTTTCTCTCTAATGCAGCACTGGTTGGAGTTCACAAAATCAATCGCAAAGCAGATGAAATGTAAGTACTTGAAGGTTATTTATTTGTTTAGAATCTCTGAGACGGTAATTAAATCCTTTATCCTGAACATGGAGTATGCACTGACACTGATGAATGACACGAAATGTTTGAGCTAATAGAAAATACAGTGATAGTGACTAAACAATATAAAGTTTCATTAGTCATGAATACAATTAAAACAGCAGACAAGGGCTCCTTAAAAATTCTACTTAAGTACAAATTTGAGGTGGCTGCACTTGATTATTTTAATTTAATGCTACTTTTGTTCACTACATTTGAAAGGAGTTATTACACTTGATTGGAGTTAACTCAATTTGCAGGGTTACATTTTACACATGACACCATCGATAAATCTATAATATATGATGAAATGTTTGTGACTAAATTACCCCCCAGTATTTAATGAAGCAAGTATTTGATCTACCTCAAATGACAGAAGCAGTTGTATAAGTAAAAATAATATACTAATATCATATTCTGTTTAATGTTGTACTGTATTCATGTACTTTTGATGCTTTAAGGCCATTTTTACTTGAGCTTTTTGCACTTTGGATGCTGAACGTATGCTTTAAACAGGGCTATTTTCATACTGATGGATATGCTGTTTTCCTGCTTCAGTGTGTTGTAAGGAAAGATCTATTTTTTTTCTCTATAGTGTAAAAATTTTTTAATTCTTTGGGGTGAATAATAATTAGAAATTGTACAGCCATGGGATCTGAAATAATCTACACTTTGTGCCAACAAATCAAGCCAGTCTCCTGCTTTACGAAAGTGAGTAACAATAACTCTGTGATTCATTACAAAATGAGGACGTTCCGCTGACTTGTGTTCTTTATTTGAGGAGCGTAGAGTTAAATCTATTCTTTTTAGTGCACATTAGTCTCATAATAAGCTATGATAAAGTACATTAAACTTTTCTTCTATTAACTCAGTGCAATTAGATGACTGAATTGTTTCAGTATCCCTTCAGAACTGCAGAAATCACAAGTTCAATTGACTGAATCTCCAATGAATAGTTTACTATGGTCATCAAATTAGGTTGTGCAGAAAAACTGTGAGTTCATTTGCATATATTCTCTATATATATCCCAGCATGCACTGAAATATTCTTAAAGTGTCAAATGCTGTTCTTCTCTCTGAGGAACGATGCTCTGTAATGCATCAAATATAAGCTTATTTGTAAACCAATAATTGTAAAGTAAATGGTGAAAGTATGCAAATGGGGGTTATTTTAAAATAAAGCAATTGCCTTTAATTTAATATACTGGGTTTTCTAACAAAAGAGAGTGATGATAAGCAAATAGAAATAAATTTCTATAAGGAAATATTTAATTCTGATTGCAGTTTAAGAGTTTAACCAACTGCTAGAAATTTGTAATGTTTATTTTTAGGATTTATAGTATTAGTTTATTTGACAGAATGATTGATCGTTCATTAGAAACTAGTCTTGTAAAAAGCTAAGCTGCAATTCAGGGAAAAACATACAGACTATAACAACACAGTGCAATAAACATCCACCAGTTAATGACGCCACAGTTAGCGAGAGTCCATGCAACATAAGCAAGTCACTACAATCATGCAAATTGCTGACAGAAGCTTGAACAAAACAGGTGACTATGCAAATAAGCATTAGTTGATTGATTAATCTGTGCGACTGAAATTATTTTTGTTCGTCTCCTGTGTTTGTTTCTGCAGCTCAGCCTCCGTTCACTATGTGTCTGAGAGTCAAGTTCTACCCTCCTGATCCTGCTTCTCTGAAGGAGGAAATCACTCGGTATGACCTCCTGTTGTGGCTATCACTTCAGATGACTTGATAAAGGCTCTTCATGTTTTTTCTTCTACAGTGAGAGTTTGTTTCACTTTAGCAACAAAGAAGAGAGACAGATTTTTCCATGCAGGGACCGTCATCTGACACGGCGGCTAGTTGTTTTGTTTCTTCAGATTCAACTGTGGCACAGATTGTGCTCTTAAACTTTCAGACAGAGCAAACATGTCTCTTTCTAAATCATTATTTATGGCCTTTCATAATTAAAATGCTTGAGTACTTTGCTGTCTTTAAACAGAACACAGTTTTGAAGAGCTGTGAGGCAGAGAGGCATGTAAAAGCCTTTCCTGGTAGCTCTGAAAGATAATGGGCAGGACATGGAAAAGCAACATCATATAGGGTTTCCGTGCACACATTTTCTCACGGTTATTCCTCCTAACTGGCGTCTTATCATAATACTTTCTAAAATTAATTTGCAGAAATTGGTGGAAGTAGCAGATCCACTAATGCTGAGCAGACGTGAGTTCACACTTCCTCCAGATGACGCTGAGAGTAGGCAGCCGGTGAATGTGTGTTTGCACAGTTTACTCATGTATTCATTATTGACCGGAGGGAGAGGAGTCCACTCTGTCTTTGAGGGGTAATGAGATGAAATGTGCACCACATGTAGAGTGAGCATAATGAACAGAGTGCTCAGAGGAGAGAGGGGGCAAAGGGTGTTGACTGAGAGAGAGTGAAAGTGGGCAGTAGGGGGATGAAGGACAGAGTGATACATGATTATGGCAGTGAAGAGGGCAAAGCACAGAGGGCGGGAGAGGATAAATAATCAGTCTCACACAGAACAAGACAGTGTGTGCTCTCTCTAGTTCTATTCTGTGGGGACATTAACCCTAAAAACAGCTAAATCTGCCAGCAGGTGTGAAAGGCTTTAAAAAAAAAATCCTAAAAGTTTTACCATTTCTCAGCTTCAAAAATCCTAAAAGCTGAAAGAAGTTTGACCTTTTCTACTTGTTGTTCCATCAGGAAAATCACCCAAATTAAAGCTTAAAATTGTGATATTTCATTATTCTAGCTCTCATTTGAGGATTTGCATGAGAAAGATTCTTTTAAAAGCTAAAAATTACATGATGCCAGCTGTGACCTACAGTCATGTGACAAAAAATTCAGGTACTTTTCAGCTGAACTGCAGGCTGTTTTCACACAGAGCAGATACGAGGTAAGAATGGAAAAGCATTAAAAATGTAGTGTAGTAAAATATTCATAATCTGTAGAGTCACTATTTTTTTTTTTTTGCCTGTGCTGATAACACCTGTGGGCAGTTAGAAAAATGTTGTACGTGTTGATTCCAGCTTTTATTCAATTTTGTAAACTAATTTCCATTTTGTTGTTGTTTTTAAGATTTCTGACATTATAACTTTGTCATTCTGCACAAAATACTCATTTTCAGTTCTTTAACTGCTAGCTGTGATTATGATGTTTTTCATAGAGGTGCTGGATTTCATATTCCTGTGAAAAATTAGCCTGCACTGAAGAAAAATGTGACAGGAGCAATAAAAAAAGGCCCAGAAACTGCTTATGGTTCAGAGAGTTCATACTAAATACAAATTGTATGGGTCAATATATAATTGAGGGACTTTGGAGGTCCATAGGATATATTTTGCATATATTTTTACGAAAAAATGACTAGGTATCAGTCAAATGTAAACTAAATAACTGTCAAAATTTAATAACAACCTCCTTCCAATTAGATAAACTATAAAAACATGAGCTGTTTCAAAAATAGTTTTGATTGTGTTCTTTTTATTCAGTTGAGATAATTATGACAGATATTCCTTTTTTAACAGTATACCAAATTTTATATGGACAGTAACAAATTGTATCTGTGTCTGTGAACTCACTTTCAACTAAGTTACCCATTACAAGGAAGTGTGTTAATTCCAGATCACATGACCTGCTTCTCATGATGTCACTTCCTCCTGAAGAAAAGACTGGCAAGACTCCAAGGCTTTCTGAGTTATTTATTATAAAGTAGTGTGTGAGTCAGGTGTGGATTTATGGCATGTCAGCAGGTTTACTACAATATCTTCATAAATAATAATAATATTTTAGAAGAATCTTTCTCTAAAAATGACACATGGTGTTTGGTTATCGGTGGCCATGTTGATTTTAAGCCTGAAAACAGCTAAAATGCCAACTATGATACCTGCCAACTATGATACCTGCCAACTATGATACAATAAGTCCCGCCATTATATATTAAACCTTATAGAGTAAAAGCAAGCAGCTTTTCCATATATTGTAGCCATATTTTGCTATTATAAGCCTGTTTTCCAGCAGACCATTTCACTTGGAAAAGCTAACAAAAGAGCCTGAAGTGAAATCACGATTGATTTCTTCACGTGTGTTTTGTATTATAATCCAAACATCAGCAACAAAGTGCTGCTAATGTTTGTACCCATGTACTGTAGTCATTATACTTTGAAAAGGATCTGTTGAACCTGCTGCAGTGTGAACAACATGGGACGTGTAAGCAGCTTTTTGTTGTGTGTCTCTCTAAAAGAAACATCATGAGCCTCAGTGAAAATAGTGCAGAGAAGAGGGAAGCAGATCTGCCTGACTAATTGTCTTATTTCCTAAAATCAGCTCTTGAGTAATCGCACTGAATGTAGGGGTGCTTACCTTTAATAATGATGATAATAATAAGTCATCTCCATTGTCGTTACCGTGATCCCCGCTGCAAATGTTGTCTCATTAAAGTTCATGCTTCAGGTGCTGATTAGTTGGACGAGTATGAAGCTAGGCTGGAGGCTTTAAGAGAAGCACAGCAGTCAGTAGCAGCTTTTCCCTCAGGGCCTTTCTACCCTCCTTTCCCCCAAAACAAAACCCTCATTTCAGTTAAATCAAAAAGAAATATTCAAACCGCCCACAGGGAACGTGAACTCAAGACGCAGCCTTTGAGGTTTATCAGGTTTGCTGCTCCTGCTCGCTCTTTTTTTATTATTATTGTTTTCATTCCTTCTGTGTTTTCACGGGGAAATGTAACTGTATGAGAGGTTGTGGGTATTTAGAATCACAATCAGTATTCTAACAAGTTGTGAGACCGTCTGACATGATGTTTGACCCTTGTAGGTATCTTGTCTTCCTGCAAATCAAGAGAGACCTCTACCACGGTCGGCTCCTGTGTAAAACCTCGGATGCGGCCATGCTCGCTGCCTACATCCTTCAAGGTAATCCAAAGTGACAGATGGAAATGACTTGTACCAATCTCTGTTTCTCACTGCAATCTCAACCTCTGTTTTGTCGTGCCCTATAGTTCAGCGCGCTGACAAATACACAGCAGCCGAGCAAATAGATTTTCTATGAGAACATAAAATACTCCTCAAAGGATGCGCTTGCAGTTGTTCGCATAACATTTAAAACGTGTAATGAGCTTTTCACACTGTTTGTATGTGATTTTCCACACTGATATGCACGCTCATTAAATGAAAAATCATTCTGTGCCGTCGGATAATTGTCTGAATTGCTCGAAGATTCTTTAGCAAACACAAAATCATGCCGAATTATGAAGTCTTTGAAGTGGTTATCTGACATCTTATCATCTCCTCACCGCATACACAAACAGAGAAGGAAACACAGCGCGCATGACGTATGGTGGCAGCGCTCGCTTCACAGAAAGCACAGTGTTTGAAGGGAAGCAGGTCTTCTGGAGGAGGGGCTGATGAATTAAAGATGGGCTGCCCGGTCAGCTCCTCCTTGCAGAGTCATCTGAGGGTGTGCAGTGTGGCATGAAGGACTGCAAATAATCCCAGCCATGTTCAGCCCGTCTCCACTGACAAAAGCACCAGTGTGTTGGAAACTGTAGATATAATTTTAATGAATGCGAATGTCTGTGGATATGTTTGACACTCAACTTTTTCCCTGATCCTTCCTTCAGCTGAGATTGGCGATTACGACCCTGGGAAGCATCCTGAAGGTTACAGCTCCAAATTCCAGTTTTTCCCCAAACATTCGGAGAAACTGGAGCGACGGATTGCAGACATACACAAGACAGAGCTGATGTAAGAGAGAAAATATAGGACTGGGCCTCCACTGTCAGTCTCTGTGTGTCTCTTATCTACAGAACCTGCACTCACTCAGGCCGAACAAACACTGGACTGCATTTGACATTTATATAATTGACTGCAGTACCAGGTTGGGTAGATGGATTATTGTTGGTTGTTCCAGCAGGAAAAAATGCACTCTTTTCTCCACTATCAGTTCATGTAACTCAGTCAGATCATAGCTTGGCCTTTATTTGCACAGTTATTGATGGATTGTAGTCACAGCTTTAACTGGAAAGCAGCAGAGCGCAGTAAAAAGTAATCAGATAGAGCAGATCTGCAGACATGCAGACAGAGAACCACAACATTTTCACAGACGGCAGCTGATCTGATAAAACATTTAATTCATGCCCTGATCAGTCCTACTGATCATTGCAGTGTTTTATCCTTTCTAATGTTTTCTTGCATTAGTTTAGATGCTGTTTTGTGGTTCTTGTTAGCTGGAATAAACAGCAGAAAAGAACAAAGAATGTCTGTTTAAAGACATACTGTCAGACACAATGAAGGTTGAATTTCACCAACCAAGTTTTGTTTCTGTGGGAGCAGCACAGGACTCTGCTGCCCACTAGTGGTTTGTTCTTTCCTCACTGCCAAGAAAGCACAGCCCTGCTCTATGAATCTCACATTAATTTCAAACCCCAAATACTATGCTACATGTACTATATATCCAAATAAATATATCAGCAGGTGGATATTGTGTTAATGTTTTATCTATCTGGGTATAAATGATTTCTGCTTCTTTTCAGTCTTTCTAAATTAGTGGATGTAGTTATTGGATATTCATTTGTTCAGCCTCTTCACAAGTCAATGGCCTTTTGAACTGTACACATTTTATATTCCTTTTTTACTGCTTGTGGTGGACTGACACCGACTGTTGCTCTCCCCCAGTGGGCAGACACCTGAAACATCAGAGCGAAATTTCCTGCAGAAAGCCCAGATGCTGGAGACATATGGTGTTGATCCGCATCCATGCAAGGTTGGTTAGTGGTTTTCAAGTACAGCGCTGCTATTTTTAGACAGTAAACATTTCAAAAAGATTCTTGTCCAACTTGAATGTTGAAGCCCTCCCTTGGGAAACACAGTACATGCACGAAGATACGTCTGATGTATTTTTCATTTGTGCCTGAATGCGTGCGTTCAAGTTGTATTCTGATCTTGTTTTGTGTGTCTCAGGATGTGTCTGGGAATCCAGCATTTCTCGCCTTCACACCATTTGGTTTTGTGGTGCTTCAGGGAAACAAGAGAGTTCATTTTCTCCAATGGTGAGCCAAATGTGCAGCATTTTCTGATGCGAGCCAAGGACGGCTCACTCCTCGAGAATTTGCACAAAGACAAACATTGTGCTGCAGGCTTTGATTTTATCGGATTTGACGTAAACATTCTGTATGCAGAGCAGTCTGCATGAAACACAATGTGCACCACAGCTGGATGTACAGTCACAGTCAACAAAGCTCCTCCATCTGCCTCTACCTGTGAGTAGAGCCGGGGGCTAACGTGCACAGATGGCTAATTACAACAGCTAGATACAGGGACAAATTTAGCAGAAGATCCAGACAAAAGTCTCACATCAAGAGCCTCTACCTGAATTCAGGATTTATTGCTTATGTGAAAGTATTAACAACAAGGTGCATTTTCATTTCTTTTGCTTTTAACTGAAGATGTCACTGACTTATTATGTATCATGTTTGCAGTATTTATAATGGCTTTGTTTGTTTGCAGCACTCAGGTTCGTTTCACTCTCTATTTCCTGTCTGGAGGGAATATTATCACTTATTTGTTTTGTCAGCCAAACATAGAGCTCCGTGACTGTTTATGTGATCTCAAAGTGGTTGTCATGAATATTTAACGAGGCTGTGGCTTTCTGTTTCTGCGGGCTGCATCTGTAACTGTTGACACGCTTTCTCCTTGACAGGAACGAGGTGACCAAACTCAAGTTCGAAGGCAAGACGTTCCACATATATGCAAATCAGAAGGAGGTGAGAGCATGAATTGCTGGATGTGGGGTAAAGCCCCAGCAGTGCATGCTTTAATGAGCCCGTCTGCTGAGTGTGACTGTCTGTCTCAGTTTTGTTATATTGTCCTGCACGCCCTCTTTATTTTCAACGTGCAGGACAAAAAGATCATCTTGACGTACTTTGCACCCACACCGGAGGCATGCAAGCACCTTTGGAAGTGTGGAGTAGAGAATCAAGCTTTCTACAAGTGAGTCCAAAAGTCTTAATTTTGCCTTTTCACCCTGCCGTCTTGATACCTACTCTGCTGCATCCCTAAGCGCTGGTGGGCCCGTTCCCATCACGGTGCCCTGGTGTCAAAAGCCCTTCCCCTCCAGGTTGTTTATCAGCGGGAAAATGAGGTGTGGGTTGCTGCTGACCTTTAGTGAACGAGTGTGTGCTGGCACGAGACTGCAAGCACTTCAGCCCTCCTTCTGAGATATGGCTCCCCCGTCTCAGCCGTGAGTAATAGTGCAGGTGTCCTCTGCTCTCTCCAGCTCAGGAAAGGTGATTAACAAAAGCAAGCAGTTCAGAGGCTGTGAGGGGTGGTGTAATGAAGGGTTAAAAGATAGAAGACAGAGGAGAAGAGGGGGTGCAAGGAGGGCAGAGCTTAGCTTGATGGAGGTAATATGATGTGACCTTTTGATGACTCTTTGAGGTGACAGACTCGTAATATTTTTTCAGCCTTCCTCTTATTACGATTTCACTGTAAGGGGAAGTCTGGGGGACTGAAATGCAATGATGATGTTGTCTTCCAGAGAAGCACATTAAACATTAATGTCTCACTTACTATGACAATATAAACATATTGAATACTGTATGGAATCGCGTTGAGGATGCCGTGCCTATAGTGCAAGGAGGCGACATGAATGATTTAACAGCTGGGTATCTGATCCTTCTTTCCGCCTCGTTCTGGGATTCTGAGAGCAATTGCATACATTCACACTTCGAATGTGCGATCATATTAGGGCTGTATTCTTGCAAGAATGTGTGGGAAACTGTTAATATCACCTATTTCCCTTCCCGCTGTCTTGCTTCGTAGCGTTAAGCTTCACTGCTTTTTGTTTTTTCTTTCACCAGGCTTGAGAAGTCAAGTCAGGTTCGCACAGTGTCCAGCAGCAACCTGTTCTTCAAGGGCAGCCGTTTCCGCTACAGGTATAGTACACGACAAGGCAGCATGACTGATGACAGGGAGGGGAGGACACTGCAGAAAACCCCCAACTGGATGAGGAGAGAAGTGTTCCCAGAAGACATGGCCTGCTGGCCTCCTGTGCTGTCATGTCAGCCTACTTTTTGCCTGGAGGACAGGACTGACACCTCACAAGACAGAGGACACAGAGGGGGAAATGAAGGGGACTGATTACATGAGACATTATCACACCGTATCTGCTGTAAACAGTAGTATGACCAAGATGTAGCTATATATTAAAGGCTCAGATTATTTTAAATATATATTTACTCACCTACCTTTATTGGTGTCTATTCTAAAGACAGGTCAAGTTTTATTTGCACGGGTTTTGAGATCACCATCTGGGATTTTTTTTCTCTTTTGGTGAGTGCAGTTTAGTTTACTGTGTTTCAACACTAAAAAAAATGTTGCAACAGTGTTTGTTTCCAGAAAAAAAGATGGAGTTTCTTTGGATAATCCTCTGACTTTGCTGTGAAGAGTTTTTACTGAAGCTATTTTTTTTACTAAAGCTATAGCAGCAATAGTAATAAAAAGCTATAATATTTTTTAACAGCTTTAAATTGTAATTTTTGAACAGTTTATTGCTGCTTGTTAAAATACAGATAATGACTAGTAAAATCACCGTAAAACAGTATTAATTTACATCTTAACCATAAAATGAACAGGCTAAAATTGTAAATAAATGCTCACAACAATCTGTGTTTTTATAAATGGCAATCTGTTCTTTGACTATCAAATTGCACATTTTTAAAAATTACGCATAATGACTAGTAAAATCTGAGAAAAAAATGTATTTATTTACATGTTGACTGTTAAAAAAAAACAGTAAATAGACCAAACTCTACAGTGTCCACACCATAAATCTGTATTTTTTTTACAAATAGTGATTTATTCTTTTACATTGTTACTATTAAATTACACAAATTAAAAAATCTAGACTTTACAGATATTTGCTGTTATTTTCATTATTTTTTACAGTTTTTGAACGTTACCATATCCCCCTGTTGTTATAACATATATCTTCTGGTACCCTTGCTGCCAGATATTCTCAATTTTTTATGCATTTTTTAAGCATATGTTGCTGGTGAGAAAGCTCAAAACCTCAGTAGATAAAACTGAACCTATCTGCAGGAAATGTGCCAAAATATATTTTGCTGAACTGGCCCTGAGAGCGGAAAAGAATAACGAGAAAGTATCATGACATTTGCTCACAAGCCCAGTCAGTTAAATGTTGTCAAAGGGCAAACCATGATCATTGTTTTGATATTTTTGCCTGCAAGTTTGTGTGTGCATTTGTCTGACTGGTGCTAATTCAGTTACACAACGCTGAATTCACCAGGTTAATTCAATCATGATGCTCACATACTGTACTCATCCACTGCAGTGATGGCTTTCATAGCATTGGGTGAGACCAGGCTGGCTGGTTATGTGTGTGTGTGTGTGTGTGTTGTGTGTGTGTGTGTGTGTGTGTGTGTGTGTCTGTGGAACTCATCCTGAGCATCGTCTCTGTGCTTTATAACAGTGGACGAGTGGCAAAAGAGGTGATGGAGCAGAGTGCCAAAATCAAACGCGAACCTCCAGAAATACACAGGTAGAGTTGTAAACTCAGGAGAGGTCAGAATGTCTGATCACTACTTTTGTTTTAATTTTCCTCCATTTTCTTAGGCACCAAGCTACTGTAGATGTCTTTATATGAGCAGCGCCTACTGGCTACAGTACCCATAGCTCGGTGCAGTGATGTTTGTGCATTTGTGTGTGTTTGTCTATGCAGGGCTGGACTTGTGCCCAGCAGAAGTTGTCCGTCCATCACCCACGGGCCTCGGCTCAGCAGCGTACCGCGCACGCGTCGAAGAGCTGTGCACATATCTATCATGGAGGGTAAGAACCGAGCATCACCCCGAGGTTTGAGAACGCGATGAATCGGTGTTTTTTACGGCACACAATTTAGAAAGTAGCAGTAATCTCGCTCTTCACATATAAACAAACTCTGCTGGAGAGTCCTGTTCGTGAGGATTTTCCCCTTCTTCAGAAAAACACACTTGTGCATACAGTTTCTCACATGCTGTAACTAGAGCCATGTGGCCCAGTTCATGCTGTTGGGGCACGCTGCAGGTGTGTGCGTCACTCAGCCTGCCTCCCTTCAGAGATGTGTATATTATGTGTGGGTTGTGCCAACACAGTGGCAGCTAAAGTCACTTACTCGGCCCTCCTGCAGGCTTCTGGCCCAGAACAGGCGGCCTCTGTGTTTCTGAGATGGACACAGCAGGCGTGCAGCCCTGCATAACTTTGGGTAAAACAGAGTGACCGGAATGCATTTCAAGTACAAACATCAAGTCCAGATAGCGAGATAAATGGAGGTCAGAAGCAAGTGCACTGAGTATATTGAGGGTCCTTTGCTGTGGGTTCGAGAGCCATAAGAGTGTGCTGACTGGGTGTCTTACGGTGGTATTAATACCCCAGCTGAAAATAGCCTGGGTCTTCTGCTCCATGTATGTCACTGGTTTGGGTGGGGCCAAACCAGGCCAGGCCAATGCTGGTGACCGTAGTACTGCTGCAGAAACCCACTGTTTCGCCTCGGCAAACTAAGGGAGAACCCTTCAGCCTAACACAAACACACCCTGTGGCCTGGACTCTGGAGAAGGGACCATAAGGACGGGATTAACGCGTGCATGCTGCAGCCATGGTGAAGTGTCTGATCCGCATCACCACCCGGGTGAACGTCCACCTGCGTATGATCAATCACTGCTACCGGGATGTGAAGGTTCGCGTGCTGAGCCTGGGGCCTCGTATGCTGGGGAAGGCCCTGGGCGTCCTGCCCCTCTACCCCGCTCTGATGGGGCGGCAGGAGTCGGCTGGCATCCCCCCTCTTTCTGGCACTCCGCTACCCTGCTTCCAGCCCAGCAATCCTCCAGGTAAACCCACCACAGAGCCAGCCAGGAGTGTGCTTTACATGGAGATGCGAGTCGGTTTAGCTATTTTAAATCACTCCCAGCCTCATCGATGTTGTCGGGAGGGAGTGATAACATTCCTGTGGTTGTCTGTGCATCCTGCTTATTGAACAGATGTTTTTTGATTTGCTGAGAACATTTTGTTGTTTTAGACTCTTTATATAGTTGCTATATTTGGTTCCCACCACTGTATTCCAAGGGTTATGATGTTTTCATTACTTCTAAAGTTAGATTATACCATAGATGTTTAGATTAAGAGCTCTGATTGAGGCAAATACAAATTCTAAAAATGCATTTTCTGCTCGCCGCTTCTCTCTTGTAAGCATAACACAGGATAAGCTGAAGCAGATCTGTTCAGGGTAAAGATGGCCGCTGACATTCATCCAGCCTTTATGTCTCTTTCCCTTTCACTTGACAGGAGTTTCATGTCAGCAGAGGCTTAGATGCTGGACATAATCTGCCCTACTTTCCCGACAGTTTTAAAAAGTCCTTTTCATGATTTGCTTCCTCATCAAAAGCTGAATTTTAATCCCTTCTCTTTATAGTGAAGGTGTAATGTTGCTGCTTTGACACTCTGGAGAATGTGATATCGTCAGCACGGGGCTCAACCACAGCTCATCTTCACTGAAATGTACACTGTACTGTTACCTCCACTGCAGAATGGGCAGTTCAGCTGTACAGTACTGTACTGCTGGAATGTCTTGGAAGCTTTGTTGAATGTTTGCTGGCAGGATTGAGTGAAGTGGCTCGAGAATAATTCAGGGATCTAGTTGAAAACCAATTATAAGCAATGTTGCTACTACTGTTCTACAGGCCTGTCTCATGACAACATGGAATTTGGAGTCCTTTTGCGTCAATCTGAGGATAGTCTTTTGATTTGGGGGCATCCTGAAAAATGGTGAAGGCACTTACATATAACCACAACCTCAATGGTTTCCTACTTCCAGTGTTTCCCATCTGCCTTTATGTCATCCTGTCTGGTAAAAGCAAAAGTGCTAAATAACAACTTGATTCCATCAAAAGACAATCTCTTTTGGTTTTTACCCCTGAATAGTCAGTTTTATCCAGATACTTCTAGATACCTTAACCCTGCGTAGCCTAAAACAGTTTGACAAGCCATTCCATTTTGGTTTGACCTAATCAGGACAGTCTGTTTGTCTTTAAAGCAATTCATGTTAATATTTTGGCACAGGATGCGTGTGTGGGCATTTTTATGCCTGTAAAACAGTTAAAGCTGTCGTCGGATCGGCCTCTCTTCACATACATTTGTCGGTTATTGTGAGGAGGTACTACAATAAGGTTTTCTTCACCTTGCTCCTTTTAAAATGTGTATTATATTCTTATGTATTTTATTTTTAGTGCAGAATTTTGTGTTGGAATTGCACACTGAAGTGATGAGAGAATGCTGCAATTAGCTTTCATCATAAATTACTGGGTTGAGAAGAATCCTAGAGGTTTGAAGCGTTGAGACTCGGGTAAAAAAAAAAAAAAACAGAAAACACCAAGAATCCCTCTACAAATGTAAACACAACTCACAGAGACTCTGATATCCAAAGTGGGATCAAATGATGCTACATCTGCTAATTGACAGGAGATTAGACTTTAGAAGTGCTAGTGGATAAAATGAAAGGATGTTAGCTTTTTTCTGTTCAGGTATCTCTTATCTTAATAGGTTTGTATGCTCTGTTGTCGATGATTTTTTCCATTAGGGATGATGACTCCCATCACATCCTGTGCTTTCTATAGGATGACAGTCCTCCTCCCTGACTGTTTGACTCTGGGGAGAGTGTGATCAGATTTCAACTCTCAGTGGAGACTGTGTGTCTGCAACACTCTTAGAGCCAGAGCTTGTACTGTACAGTGTGTCTTTGAATGCCACACTAGTATATAGTATAACTGACCACTTCACGTCTCCTCCAGTCTTTAAAATGTGTGTTTCTCTCTCTCTCTGCACCCCTCCACTAGGTCTGGAGTCGTTGCGTGACAGTGCCCACTCTACACCGGTGCGTTCAGTGTCCCATGGGGAGTCCTTCATACCCCGGTCCCGGAGCCAGGCCACAGACGGCAGTGAGGGGATGGCGGTAATATCAGACGAGGCTTACAGCCCCTCTGACAGCGTCCTGCCCACCCCGGTGGCCGAGCACAGCATGGAGCTGGCTGTCTCGCGCCAAATCAACGGGGCGCCCTGCAGCATTGAGGAGGAGAAGGAGTCGGAGGCGGGCACCCCGTCGCACGGGGAAGGGGGTGATTTTGGTGCGGACGGTAGATCTGCACAGGAGGGCGCTGGGGGGGACTCGGCCCTCAGCGAGGTAGAACAGGTGAATAAGTTTGTCTTAAGTGTCCTCCGTTTGCTCCTTGTGACCATTGGACTCCTCTTTGTCTTGCTCCTCCTCCTCATCATCCTCACCGAGTCAGACCTTGACATTGCATTTTTAAGTGATATCCGCCAGACCCCCGAATTTGAGCAGTTCCATTACGAATACTTTTGTCCCCTCAGGCGGTGGTTTGCCTGCAAGCTCCGCTGGGTGGGCGGGTTGCTCATTAACAAGTGAGAGTGAGGTCGTAGAGTCCGTAAACCCGTTCGGGGGTCTGAGAAGACGGTTAGGACTCCGGAGTGATGGAGGGCAGCCTCGTCCCAACCATGAACCCTGCTTCTCTCATCCTCCTCCTGCAGACATACAGCTTGGACCACTCCTGGTAACCTCCAGGATCTCTCTCCCCCCTCCTCCTCCTCCTCCACTTTGAGTTGCCCTCCCACCCAACCACCTCCTCCTCGTTTCGCTTGCGTTCGTTTTTTTCTCTTTTCTTTTTTTTCTACAAATCCAGGACACTTTTTTGTTGCGTTTTTTTTCTTTCTTTTTTTTTTATTTCAAGCCATTTCAGGTATTTTATTTTTTCAAATAACACAAAGGAAAAAAAATGTAACTGAAAATCAAAGAATTTTAAACAGTTCCTTTCAGAGGAACGGAAGATTTTGCTGCAACGGATGAGCGTTGCTTTCATTTATTATTTATTGCTTTTAAACACGGATTTGCATAAGAAAAGGAGACGAGAGAACGAGTGGTAATCAGGGAAGTTGATTTGTCGTTTAAAGATGGAAGTGAGTCATGTTAGTCAAAAAGGCCTCCTGCTGTGAAGTATATGTGAGTCAGTGGTGAAATATCTTTTGATAGGAATTCATCCTCATCTGAAGTCAAGGAGACAGACAGCAGATTAACCTCATTAGAAAAAAGAGAACAGTCTGAGGGGAATAATAGTGAAGGTTGATGAAACAGAGAACAGACAGAGTGATTACCAAATGCCTTTTTTGATTAAATATTGAAGACTGTTGGCAGTTTAGAGTTCAGTGGATTGTTTAAGACACAGTTAGGCTTTAGTATACGACGGTATACAGTCAACTGATGAAGATCAAAATTGATTTTCTAGTGTTTTTTAAGGATACAGTTAAATAAATCAGTACCAGTAGTGTCATGTGACCCAGTAGTGTCAGTTAGAGAAATACTCATGATGAGCAAAGATTCACTGGCACCAATAGATTATAGTCTAGATAGACGTGCAATGCTGATATGGTTTAAAAAATTAAGTACTTTGAATGTGCTCCTTTGTTCTGTTTGTTATTTCTCCAGTGAATTTGATTTTTTTTCATCAACTTGAAATTCGATGAATTTCAATTATTTCTTTCTATGAAGAGTTTATGATTTATTTTGGTTTCATATCAACCTTGCTCTTAGGTTCATGTATCATACTATATTACTATTATTGTTAGAATAAGAGTAATGATGTACTTTTTGTACAAATTAGTTTGTTTCCTAATATATATTGACAGGTTTTCCATGTATATTTTAACAGAACTGAAATGTTATTTTGTTATTGAAGATTAAATTATACCTTTTTTAGCGCTGTGTTTCAAGTAAGGTCAGAAGCATTTATGGTAAAGTGGAAGGGGGTCGGAAAAAAAACAAAACAAACAAAAAAAAAACCAGGGCTTTTATCCAGATCCACTAAACACTGATCACACCTCTCATCTGTCCACCAGCAGTGAATCAGTCTTCAGCAGTGTGTGTGCAATTTTAAAGATCATTTTGAGCATGTATTTGTATCGAATACAATCTGGATTCATCATTTGTATTACTGCAAATACCAAATAATCCAAAAACACATTTTCAGCTGTCATACTTTTGTCATATCTTATTTTACTTGAAGAGTTTGGAGAGGTGACTGTGAGCCTGACCGACTGGATCTGCACCGAAAACAAAATGCTTGACTCATAAAATTAATTTGGAGAATTTAGAAAGCAAAACTAGAGCTGAAACAGCCGTTTGGCATAAAATACCAAACAATTTCTGGGTTCAATTAAAGCTTTTTCTGTTGTTTTCTGCATTACAAATTTCACATCTTTGGATTTTTGACTGTTGGTCGACAACAAAATGATGTCACGTTGAGGAGTGACAACTTCCAATTGATTATTCTAGAGAAAATAGGCAGCTTAACCAGCAAAATTAATAGCAAGTTGCAGCATGAAACAAAACATTTTGTAAATAATAAATTAAGAATAATGACTAAAACATCTATTTTTCAGTAGACTGCTAGACAAACTATAGCATGTTATAACATTTTCACCTCCTGATCTTTTTACTTGCTTTCTTCTTTTAATTTTTAAAATATTTACTCTCAAAAGACATCTGCCCCTCGATATTTCGGTCAGGCTCTAGACTCTTCTGCCTCTCAGCTCCAGGGAGCAATAACTGTCACGGCTGCTGGATTCTGGTTAAAGTCTGTTTTTTGTATTGTGTGTACCTCCTGTACCAGGTGCAGGTGTAAGTGTTAGCGTGTCTGTATGTAGGAAACAGAAACAAGATTCAAGGTGATAGCGGAGGAGTTGTTTTTTAGACGGTAAAGACAAGAGGGATGTTAGGAGGAAAAAGGCATAAGTGAAAGAGGTCGAGAACAAAATGAGAGGTCTGCTTCTTTGAAAGTAGCTTTTTAAAATACTAAATGGGACTGGAAGGCACTTGTTGACATCAATCTAATGGCTGTACAGGGTTAATTTTCTTTCTTTTTTTTGCCCCCTCGCCCTCTGCAGCTGCTCCACTGAAAGCCCAATGGTGCTACTTTCTTTGTTTGCTCCTGTGTAAATCCAAGCGTAACGGCCCTCGGCTAGGTTGTAGTCCTGACCACAGAGTAGCATGCACTTTGGCGTTGTGGCTGGATCCACTTCTGTAGCTCATTACGTTTCACAAACCGTAGTTATCTCTGGCGAAGGCAGCAGCAAAGACATTTTCCAACACAATGCAGGAGGAAATATCAAATCTTTAGAGCTACGCTGGCAAGCAACCTGTCATGCATACAGTGTGAGAGCTTATTTATGTCAAGTTAATCGTTTTCAACTGGGATGCAAAGATGAAGCACATTTTTTCCTAACAGCTGGTGGAGCAGGGTGGTGGGTGGGTTGATTTTTTTTTTTTTGGTGTACATTCATTTTTCTTACTTCTACACTGAGGTCAATACGAGCCATCCCGTCCAGCCAGGCTGAGTTGTTTGACATCTTTTAAAGTCTGTCTGTAAAGGTGTTTCTCTCACATCGATCAGCATTATGTAGCTTCAGCGGTCTCTCTGAACATGCAACAACGAAGAAAAGGCAGCATTATTCAAGGAGCAATAACTGTAAGAGCAAAAAGATGTGATTTACAAACTTGTGTATGAAAATCCAATGATGAATAATGTTTGATAAGTCAAAAAAATGTCCTGTTTCTAGAATAGAATTTACCAAATTGCTGTTGTGCCGACTCTAACGATGGTGTGACCACAGAGACACTTAGTTGCCGTTGCATTCAGTAATAACATTTTATAAAAATCAATTTTTCCTTAGAGACCTCTTGTGTGAATGTTTGTTCTGCTGTTTTCTTTGCTGTTTCATTGTTAAGCGACAGAGAGTTCCCCGTGCCTGGATCCTCACTCTGCAGTTTACCAAAGTGGCAAAGATGAAGGAATAGGGACAGAAAGATCAACTACAGACTTCTCTATCCTTAAATCTCCCAGGCCAAGAGGGAAACGGTGTACATCTCTGTCTGAAACTGTTTGTTCACCGGGCAGCCCAAAATCTCTGAGTTTCTTTGCAGGCATGTTTCATGTGACAAACCTGACTTTGCATCTACATTTCAGTTGCTGTTTTCATGTTTACATTTTCTTTTACTTCATGGGAGATGGCTATAGGTTGGCCAGATGTGTGACTACTGTTGATGTAGTTTGTGATCCCTGATTTATAAAGGAAATCAGATCGCCTGTACTTGAAAAAGTGTATCTATTCAAACCATATGTGGTGCACTGTAAGATAAAATAACAATTTTAGCCTGAAAATTTAGGATACTGGAGATGGGGACAGACATAATAACAGAAACAATTGCATGGTATAATGTAATTCCATACAATAACCAAGCAGCTTACATTTTCTGTCAAACTTGGGATGAATTCTTATGAAGACTGCATCAAAAGATGTTTGGGTCAATGTCTGAGGTTGAATTTTGAGGTGTCTGTTATTTTGTCTACTCCCAGTATTTTCCTACATATTTCCATAATCATCAAATCCCTAAAAACATAGTTTCACACATCTGATCAGGATTTCAGTTTCAAAGAATGTTCATAGTGGTTCTTAAAACATCATTCTTAAGATTTTTGTTGATATTTATCTGATAGAAAGAATTACATAATCAATTTACACGACCAAAATCAATTGGCGATTGAATTTTAATTCCTGGCCAAAGTCCCCGTCACATTATTGCTGCATTGAGGGGTTGGAATTGGTCACAACTGAGAACATATCTCTCTGCTTTTTGCCCCCTCTGCTAGCTCCCAGTAGACAGACCCTCACACAACCGTGCATACACGTAAATCAGTGTTTATGCATATCCATGTCTGGTGGTGTGTCCTGTAGTCTGCCTCGTTCTATCCTCGGATTGGAGATTGCTGTTTAATTGCGTTAAATATACAACTATATATATATAAATCCATGTGCCAAATCCAGTTCTTGTTCAGTCCGATCCATTCCGAACCCATGTTTGTACTGTAGGTAACCTTCTGTACAAGTCAGTATAAAATATTGTTTCTCTCCAATAGTCCCTTGTAACTGGTGCCATTAAATAAAACTATTCAAACTTGAAATAAACATTAAATAAAAATGTGTGGCGGCTCCCTCTGTGGTTTTGTGGAACAATGCAGAGTCAATATTCAGCTCTCTACAAATATAGATCAGTTGAAGCAAGAAATATTAATTGAATTTCAGTTTAATATAAAAATAGAAATTAAACAAAGAGGGACAATGAGGTTCTTCAGTCTTCAAATAAATTTTACAACAATTTACAAAAGTCAATATAAAATAAGGACAGACAATGTGTTAACTGTACAGAGCTTAAATATACAATTGTAGCTGTTTCAGTATAAAGTTCTGGTTCAGCAGGAACATAATGGTTTGAAAACGTAATGACAAGTCGTCAGATCCAAAGGCAAAAAGCTCTCAGCTCAAGTGTGAAAATGCCGGCTTCAAGAACGGTCGCTGGTTGCTTTGGGGCATCGGGGCGGCCATTAATCCTGGTCTTCTACCTGCTGATGCGTCTCCCGCTGAGCCCCTGAACCCTCGACCGGCACCTCTGGATCCACCTGTGGAGCCGGACGATGACCACGATTTGTTGTTGCTTTGGCCACGACTGAATCCACATCAGCAGCACAGGAAAAGTGGGGAGAAAGAGCAAAGAGGATTGTGAAGCTTTTTGCTTAATATTATCAACAAGTATGAAATGTGAAGACAAAAACTCTACACACCCTTTGTAACTGGAGCCCGAGTTGCCAAACGCTTTTTTCTTCTTAGAATACTTGAAGAATGGGGCTTTCTTTCTCTTCTGGCCCTGTGCAGCCTTATTACGGAAGTAGGTGGAAGACTCTGCGTCGTCTTCGTCGTCGTAATCTATACGTGCGCGGCCTCGTGTCGTGTCAATCCAACCGTCTCCACTCTCGGTCTGCTCCTCTGCTGAAGACAGAACATTGCGTTAACATCACGATGTGTAAAGACTAGTGCTGGGCAACGATTCAAATTTGTAATCGCGATATAACAATATGATTAATCACAGAACATCAAGTGATTAATTGCAGTTGATCGCATTGTTGTACATACAATTAAATAATGAATTTTAAAGTACTCCTATACGAACAAAAATACAGGAAAATTTGGTTTCCAAACACTTGAACCAGGTGCTTTTAATAGGAGTCCTCCATTACGCAGCAGAAGTTATAATATTTCTTGTAAAGCTCAACCTAAACTTTAATCTCATCAAATCAAATAAAACCAAAGCTATTGGCCACTGCAAAGGCATTAACGTTTTATCTGGTTTGATAGAAAAACAAGCTACCCTGAGAGTCCACAGCCAGGATTATATCATTATAACAGGAACTTTCCAAGCAACAATAAGTTAACATTTATACATCTGTATTCTTATTTGTTAAAATGTGAAAAAACTTCAGTTGGATCTCTTACCAGGAAGCTGCCACTCAGAGTATTTCTGTAGGACCTTTATGAATTCAGCTCCATACTTCTCCAGTCTGTCCTCTGTCACACCGTCGATTTGTAGGAGGACTTCAGGGTCAGAGGAGAGCTTCTCTGTTTGGGAGAAAAAAATAAGTGTGGTGATTTTTTTTTATGCACTAGTTAGAAATCAGGAAACACTGGCAGTTGTTTTGTTCAAAATTACAATTACCAGCTATCTTTTTAAGGGTGCTGGTAGCGAAGATGTTGTAATAGTGAATGCTAAACGCTTTGCCGAGCTGCTTGCACAGATCCGTCAGCTCCTTCAGACATTCCTGGACCATCTTATCTCTCTGGGAGACGTTCTTGTCGGCAGCACCTTTATGTTTCCTGATGGTGGATGCGCTCTCTGTCTCATAGAACTCCACCTGAGAAGTAAAACAAAAAACAAAAAACAGTGTCAGCTAGTGTTTAATGTTTCTGATTAAAATGAACACTTCAGTATTCATATTCTATACTTCACATGGCCCTAAACCTGTTACCTGCATGTGTCCAGACAGCACGTTCATGGCTTTGGTTCCAGCAGAGATATAAGACACAGCTTGACCGTTGACCGTGATGTAAAGGTCCTCAACCAGGATGTTCTCCAAAACCAGCTTTTTGAACAGACGGTCAGCATTATGTCTGGAGTAGGCTCCCCCAATGCCAAACATTCCCGTCTGTATCTTGGCAGATTTAGATCCTGACAAAAGTAAAAGTTCCAATTAGAATACAAACACAGCTGTATAAGGCATCTCATACATCATAGTACTTTCATTGTTTTTTACTGTGCCTGTACTGTACCTATGAAGATGTCCACGAGCATGTTCAGTGTCAGTCGGTTTTGCTGAGCTGTCCTGCCATACTTCGATCCAACTTTCTCGCAGTTCTCCTGGACGAACCGCGCAATCTTCTTCACATCTTCAGTCACATTTCTCAACTTGTATTGCTGCGTACAGAGACATTCAAACAATGATCTATCAGAAATGGTCAAGTAGAGTAAGTATGATTTCTATCGCTAATGGAGGAAGAAATGACTCCTACATTGGGTTTGGCACAGTTGTCACAGCTGACGTCCGGATGTTCTTTACAGAAGCTTTTGTTGAACTTCAGCTCCCCAAAGTATGCGAGCAGCTGAATTCTTCTGCACTCCATCACGTTCTCACAGAAGTGCACCATGCTGTGCAGGTTGTTGTAATGAGTGGTCTTGGCGTGTTTGTCACCTTCTCTGTCCACTGTGACAGCATAAGAAGCATGTGAGATTACGACCAAAACAGATTAACACATGGCATGAAACTAGTACATATAATTGCCAAATCACAATGACAAACATAACTTTTAAATGCACAAAGAAAGTCCTATATTCGCCACGTACTGCTGATAATCCTCTTGATACGGTGGACGTCAGCGTATGAGTAGAAGAGAATGCAGTGAGAGATCTCTCCATCCCTGCCAGCTCTTCCTGACTCCTGGTAGTAACCCTCCACTGATTTAGGCAGACTAGCGTGGATCACATAGCGCACATCTGGCTTGTCGATGCCCATGCCAAAGGCTATGGTGGCACAGATGACCTGGAAGACAAAAGAGAAACAAAAGCAATGAGTAGTATGCCTCACCTTATACTTTAACTCCTTCAAACATCTGCTGGTTTGCAGTATGTTACAAGATATTTGTGTTTTGTATCAAGTATCTAGTCTACCAAGTTTAAGCATCATTTTCATTTATAATACAGGGGGTCCTTGACTTAACTCAGAGTTCTGTTCCTACAGTGTGATGCAAGTTGATTTTCACCATAAGTTGGAACTCCAGTGAAAACCGTTATGTACATCATGTTAGGATCAGTTCTTCAGAAAAGTCATGAATACCGATTACTTTCATGCATGTATCGATCATTTTACAAGAAGGCAACAGAATATTGTAACGGACTGATATGTTGTTGATGTTTCAATGTTTGCTGTTCAGTTCGAGATTTACTGAATGTCAATGAACATGCAATGTGTATTTAGATCACTCGATTGGCTGAGAGTCAGCAATAGTGTGTGTGTGTTGAGCAAGAGAAAGCTGGGAACGACGGCTAATTCTGGAGCTAAGTTAGGTTTTTTGTATTTATTTTGCTGTTGACTGCGGCCCACAGTAGCCTGTGTGAAGGTTCAATAAATGACCAGAGAACGAGATGAAATGTCACTCATTCATCACAGAGGGTCAGTACAATACGTTGCACTATTTTTACAACTTGACCGATGTTCGTTGGTGTTTCATTCTGTTCCAGAGTTTTATTGTATCTAATTTCACTTCCATGGAGATGCCATCAGAAGAGTTTGATTTACGCTTGGGAGCCATAATGAGGGGCTAAAAAGTTAATAAATGTAGCACAATCCAAAGTGGCGTACAACCGGTGAATGTAAATAAAGCATTGAATACGCGTCCACTCTGCTCGTCAACTCGTTCCACGTAACCGCTTCCGACGTAACAATGAAATGCCGTAGGTTGATGACGTCGTAAACCGAGGACCCCCTGTAAATGACTGCGGTGTGAACTGACCTGGCAGCCGTCCTGATTGATCCATTTACTCTGCACATATTCTCTGTCGCCGTCGCTCAGTCCTGCGTGATACGCCAGAGCCAATATCCCGGCTCTCTGCAGACTCTGTGCCATGGTGTCGCAGTCATTACGAGACAGGCAGTACACAATCCCAGAGTCACCTGCAACATGCAAAGACGATTTCAGGCCGGATGATTTAAAACACGGTCACTCTTTCATTGCAAAGCTACTTATAAAAGCTGGTAATCATTTGACAAAACATGAATTTAAAGTAGCTTAAGAATGTAACTTCCATAAAACGTTCATAATAGGCAGTTACCAAACAGCATCTTGATGAGGTGTGAAAAATGATTATACAACATGATCTACAGAACTGTTCTGCTTTCTGACTTACTGTTCCTTCAGTGTGCTTCAGACATGTCAGACCTCAAAGGGTTCATACAGGGTTGAATTTTTAACACAGCAGTTACGACAGCGTTCTGAAAATAGCATGCGCTGGGATCAGAAAAAGTCCTGAATTATTTACGTGGGTAGTGCTTCTTGATCCAGCAGATGCAGTCCTCGTCAACCTTTTTGGGTTTCTTGGGCAGCACGGAGTACTTCAGGTTTGCTCTGTTGAAGCTCATGGTAAAGCTGAAAACACATTGCATGGAAAATGCACAGTTACTGATGGCTGTCTCAACTCAGCCATAAACTATAAACAACAATACAGCTGTGAATCTAGGAGAGAGCTTGTAAGTGAAGGCATACACTTGTGGACGAGTCATATTCAGCTGGTTGAGGATGTCTTTCTGCACCCGGGGAGTGGCGGTGGCTGTCAGAGCCATCATCGACACGTTGGGGAACCTCTGACGCAGTTCATGCAATTTCTTGTAGTCCGGACGGAAATCATGGCCCCACTGAAAAACGTAAAGTGATCGAACGTTTCTCAATGGGTGTTAGAAAAAATAAAAGCACACTGCAGATTGTGTGTGCATTAAAGCTGAGGAACACACCTGACTGACGCAATGGGCCTCATCTATGACGAACCGGGCCAGAAGCTCTCGCTCGTACAAGTTCTGCAGCGCGGAGATCAACTTGTTACTTGCACTCACCTTGGGAGAAAAGAAAAAGATTCATCAATCATTTAAATGTTCAAAAATCAGAGATACTGTTAACTTTAATTACAGCAAATAAAAAAAACTAATTTGACAAAGCCTTCACTATTTTTGTGAGAGTAGAAAAAACTTACCTTTTCAGGTGTTACATAGAGCAGTTTAATTATGGGGTCTTTCCTGGAAAGCTGCATATAAATCCTTTGTGCTTCACTGTCACTTTTATCACCAGACAGACTTGTTGCTGGAATCTAGAAAGTGAGACATTACAAAGAAATTGATACAGGGCATTGAGGATTATTTTCCTTATCAATTTATCTGCTAAATATTTTCTAAATTACTGGTTTTGTCTTAAAAAATATGAAAAAATTAAGAATGCTACAGCCCAAGATAACACCATTAAATGCCCCCAATATAATAGATGTGCTACAATGGAATACCAAAAAAGCCAACAAATTCTCAAATGTGAGGACATGAAATAGCAAATTCTGCATTATTTTACCGCTTCGTTCCTTAATTCATCAAATTGCAAAATATTTTCCCTGATCTTTAATTGATCAGCTTATCTATGCAGCTCTTAATTTGCACAATTCCATACAGGTAGAAATAAATATACTTACATCTAGGGTGGTGAGTTTCTGGATCTGGTCTACGATAAGCGACTTGAGTGGGGAAATAACCACAGTGACTCCCTGTGAGATGCAGGCAGGCAGCTGGTAGCACAAGCTTTTACCTCCACCTAAAAATACATCAGTTTGACAGATCTGGACGTCTTCGCTGCAGTTGTTCCTCAGCTAGTCTAAATGAGCTTCTACTAACCTGTGGGCATCAAAACAAACGCGTCTTCTCCCAGAATTGTAGCATTAATTGCTTCCAGTTGATTAAATCTGAACTGGTGAAGTCCAAAACGCTTGTGGAAGATTTTCATCATCTCTGGTGAGTGGGGGAAGTTGAACCCTCTGAAGCGATCATGAGCTGGGTTTCTGAAGGTGGGCTCTGGAAAAAAGATACAAAAACTGAGATGGTGAAAATGCACCATCTGAGCATTGACCTACATTATAGATTCTCTAAATCAGGCCCAGTATTTATGAAACATATCCAAACATCTTCTGTGTTAGGGGATAAAGTAAGACTATTAGGTATTCTTACAAAACTTCATATTCAAGTACACTGTAAACTGAAATCAATAATAATGCCTTGATGGATGCAGGCTGATGAAATTGTTTAACAATCGGAGCAAATATGCATTGCTTTAAGAATTTTGTGCCCGATAGAGACAATTTCTTGTGTTCAGATGCTTCACAAACTGTTGTTCGTATTCTTTCAGCCCTCATCGACTTGCCTGGAGAACAAATCTTTGAAGGCTTTGGTGCAGAAACGGGTGTTATTGGTTTCTTCTCCCATGAGGACTTGCTTGGTCCCCCCTCTCTCACTGCTGTCGTCATAGTGCTGGAGTTCTGCGTAGAAACTGATGTAGTTGGGGGTTCGTCAAAGTACTCGGGGATGTCAGAATCATTGAAGTCATCTATGTCAAAGTCGTCGATGTAGAAGTCGTCTGGTATATCGTCTGCAGCTGTAAACGTTGGGGTGTTCGTTTTTGTCTCTGTCTTGGGTGAGAAGAGGAGATCTGGGTCCTCAAGATCCGTGCTCTCTTTCTTAGAAGATGGTTTTGTGAGGCTGTGGGCTGATGGAGAGTCACAGAAACTCTCATTTTCCACACATACTGTTGTGCTAGTGTTACTGTACAAGGGCTTTAATTCAATAATACTGTCAGAGTGATCAGATTCATAATCCACAGAGATGACTGAAGATCTGCTGCGCTGAGGAGGCTTTACGGAGTCCACAGGCACAGAGCTGATGTACGGCACACCACCAGAGTTACCACAACTGGGAGGAGATGCTTCTTTAAAGCTAGATTGAGACGCCACAGTGCTGTCAGGCTGCTGCATCCTAAACGAAGAACCACCACCAGTTGCAAGAATCCTCTTTCTGCAGGAAAAAGATAGGCAACTATAATCACACTGAGATATCATTACACACCATGAAGAACAACAAAGCAGTTTTTTTTACCCAAATGAACACACCTTTGAGCCCTCTTCAGCAAAAGTTCACTTCCACAAGACAGAGCGATTAGTTCATGTTCAGGAATGGAATCAACAAGAGCACAAATGGACTCCATGATGCCAAAGAGTTGTTCATCTGTCAGGCATTCAGAAAGGGAAAAAAGTTCAATTAAGGAATAAAACCATGAGCGAACAAAATTATTTTTAATGAAATGAGCTCCTAGCTTGGATAAATCAAAGAAAGGCACAACACCCACTTGTTTTCTCTTTTGACTTGGTATTAGAGGATTCCTGTTGTGTTGTGATGGAACTCTTTGACTGCACAGGAGTGTCTCTGCTTTGAACATCGGCAGATTGTGGTCTGTTTCAAAAGAAGAAATTTAGTTAAGTCCTGCTGACTTCAAATATGTAAACATAAGAATGTTACCATGATAACTATACATGTTAAAGGAATCAAAGATGATACTGGCATATGCACAAGTAAAAGTTATCACTGCAATGAAATTTTGAGCTCGCTCTCTACCAAGGGCCACGATCAAGCTGTTTACAGAATGCAGCTTTTTAAAATATTTATATATACTGAGAGAGACAAATATTGACCGCAAAAAGTGTATGTAGAGAAAAACTGTGTGAAAAGCATGTGGAATATTTATGGTGCAAAGATTCAAGATGTGCAAAAAAAAAAAACAATATTTGCAAGAACACCGTAAGTACTTGGGTGGATGATGTGGAGCAGAGAAATTTAGGGGTGAAGCGGTGGCTCAGAATTGATCATCAGTATTATGGAAAAGGGGTAAAAACTGGCCACAAACCTTGAGGTGTGTTTCAGACTTATGTGTATTTGCTGAATGACTGGTAGCACTGGGTGGGGTGCTGGTGGGTGAGGTCGATACTACACACAGTTTCATAAGCTGTAGCTATGAGAGCATCGACTTGCAGTTGTCTTAAACTGTGTGAGGCACTCAAGAATTATCCTCAGCAAAATTGTGCCCACTGTAATCAATATACTTTCAAAACTCGTATGGTTAGGATGCACATGTGAATTTGGAGTTAAATCACTGGCCAGGACAATCTGTCATGTAACACTGGCTGGGGATCTACTATGTTGTATTCTTGTGCAATCCAATTATTTGGTTTGTATAACAACACATGTAGAAACTTCCAGAATTGTACATTTAGAGCTCATAATCAAGAGAAAGAAACAACTTGGTTAAGCTAAGCGTTTGGAAGAAAAGCAATATAGTTCAGTTAGTTGTGTTTCACTGTGCTTATTGGGATATTAGGAATTTGTTTTACATACCATTCCTTCCATCTAACTTAAAACTTTACCTGTCTGTCTAATGCATCACTACAGAGAAAATATTTTAAGAATTTAACCTTAAAGAATCATCTCGTCCTCTACCATGTACACACTGTAAATTACAAGAACAGAGGTAAAATACATAATTAGATGAAAATACTGACCTTTTCTCCAATACTGAGGTTTTATAAGAGATCTCATCACTGACTGGTGAAGGAGGAACATAGTCAAAGTCATCTTCAGGCTCAGAGTCATCAAGATTGATTACCTTTGGGTCTATCCATTTTTTCTTACTCTCTGAAAAGCCAAAAGATATCCCCCATTAGCTTCTGTGTGTTTTACATTTCAATGCATTGAAGGTTTGTATCTAGTGCAAAGTATCTAAGTACAAATAAGATTTAAAAAAAAAAAAAAGCTAGTTACCTGTGATTTCTTCACAGGGTTCAGATGGAGCGTCGCAATCTTCTTCACCATCACTCACAACAGGTTTCAGATGTGCAAAAGCACGTCTTCTGGTCACTTTCACAGGAGAAACAGGAGAATCCTCAAAACTCGGACATGGTGAAACTGCAGCTTTGTCAACACTGCACTCCGCCTCATCTGTTTCCATACAAGAGTCCTCACCAGTCTTGTTGCCGAGTGTCTTAGGAGAGGCATCATGGTCTAGTTTCTCTGAGAATTTTGCTTTTTCTTCAGTAGCAGATGACAGTAGCTTGCTGCTTTTCCCTGATGTTTCTGAACTGAATGAATCGTTTTTTGTTTTGGCAGGCGTTTCAAAGTCGTCAAAATCATCCCAGTCATCCTTCGGGATACCAAGAGATGCATCCAGGCTTGTGGAATTGATTCTTTTGCCACTAGAAAACTGGTTGTCAGGTTTAGTTGGAGCTGGAGTTTCCTTAAAACCAGACACTGGTGCAGGAGTCTGACATGCAGGAGAAGGGTTACCTGCTTGGTTGATGGAGTTTGACTCACATTTTGAGCTTACAGGAAAGAAGTTGTTGATTTTGGACTTTTGAGGTCTCTCAAGCTTGTTTGAAAATGTCAAAAGAGATTGAGTTATTAAACTGTTCTTAGGGACATTGACATTCCGGTTTGTGAGACCATGTGAGGTGATTACCTTGGTAGGAACTTCCACTTTGGTCGTGCTTGATGAGGACTTCTTTTTGAAAGAAAAGGCCCTGAAAAATACACACAATCGAGCATGACATTAAAAAGATAACATGACAGTCAAAAATAATGGTGTTGACCATACATCTGGCTATTTGTAGGCTTTGTAGGACAGACCGTCTCTATTTCTGAATGTATATACAAACTACTCAAAGGGGGATGCACAGTGGGGTAGTGGTTAGCACTTAGCACTTTCGCCTTGCAGCAAGAAGATCCCCGATTCAAATCCCGGCCTGAGATCTTTCTGCATGGAGTTTACATATTCTCCCTGTGCATGCGTGGGTTTTCTCCGGCTTCCTCCCACAGTCCAAAAATATGCTGAGGTTAACTGGTTACTCTAAATTGCCCGTAGGTGTGAATATGAGTGTGATTGTTTGTCTATATATGCAAAGGGAGGGGACACCTGTCCAGGGTGTCCCCTGAGGTAGGCTCCAGCATCCCCCCCCGACCCTAGTGAGGGTAAAGCGGTGCATAGAGAATGGATGAAACAACTCAAAGGCGGCATAGTGATTTGTTTCCGGAGGCCAACCTGGTGGGAGCAGTAGTGCAGTGGAAGGAGGTGCAGTCAACAGGTCAGACTGTTCAGTGGTTCCAAGTGATTACACCCGGCTGTGTATAATAGCCTTCAATTACTGTGGACTTACTCTGTCTTTGTTTTTGCTGCTACAGGGAACAGCTGAACAGAAACACGTTTTATCCGACTTGAAAATATTCACGTCGCGGTGTGAAACTACTTCTGGATAGAGGACCCAAAGCAACAAATGCATCTTTGTAAGTAAACTCCAACAAAGCCCACACATGCGTCTTGTGCTAGTATTACTGAGAAGCGTTCAGTTAGCACAGCTGACAGCTCGAAGCTAACTGTTAGCTGGTGTTTTCACTTCGTGGTAGATTGACCTAACTTACCCCGTTTTATGTTTAGCCAGAGACAGCTTGCTTTGAGCAGCATTGGTGTGCCTCGCCAGCTGTTCCTTCAAGTTATTTTGTGGAAGACCTGACATTGTTGTTGAGAAGCTGCGCTAGTGAGTGTTAGCTGCTAGCACGTCGAGCTCAGTTCATGAAGAGGCGACCAGTTTCTTTAGCATTGCACGAGACACGAGATGAAATAACTCTCCGGAGGCAGGCGCTTCGCTGGTGTCTTCTCTGTTTTAAGTCGGTCCTGGTCATTAAACCTAAACGATTTTTATTAATAGTTTAACCGCAACTCTAGTCAGTGTTCAAATCGGAAATACAAAGATACTGGATTTTGCGCCCTATCAGCAAACTGACCCCTTATTGGCCGACGCTGAAGTGGAAGTAGGATTCTGGGAAATGTAGTCTGACGGCATTCATTCAGGAATTACCCGTTCTTTTTCAGAAAAAAAACGAAACTAAAATGAAGTAAATGCTCTTAGAGTAGTACAATGCAAGTTTCAAGACTTTATTGAACGAAAAAATGAACTAAAATAGCATTGTAAAGTTATCCATTGTGCCTTAGCTTAACCTTAACTTAGAAGCTACACCAGTGTTTCCATGGTAACGTGCAGTGACCCCTACTGACAAGTGACTTCAACTGACAAAAGCATGGCGTGTAATTTCAAAGAGGAAAGAGTTCATTCAGTAATTAGCTGGGAAGTTTTATACCAAATTCTGCTTTTTGTATCGGTACATTCTGCACTGAATTTTCCCAGTAGAGCATCACTGTACCTGCTACATTCTTAATCATCATCCTACCAACACACAAAGACTGGAGACCCTTGCAAGAGTAATATTATAAGAAACAGCCATCATACCAAAATGTGAATTCATTTATTCTCAAAACATTATTAGTTAAAAGGTTAATCTGATCTGGGAAAAAAAAGAGTAAAAGAAAATAAAAGTAGCTTAATCTGCCTGTTATTTAAGACTATGATGTACTTTTCTTTCCTGCAGATAGCAGGATTTGCTCCAAGTAGGCAGAAATCCACATTAATATTTAAAACCTTACCTACAATCTTTGATTCTGGTATCACTGGAAATATGTAGCAGTGGTTTGTTTCTGGTAAATGCTCACCATTGTAATACTAATTGTAACTCATTGGCTTAGAAAAAAAAATGCCATAATTTTACTAAGGTTAGGCTGAATCACAAAATCAGTCTAGATAAGCGTTGTCTATTTAATCTCCACATTAAAGCTTAATAAAATGTTAGATATAAAATTATTATTTTGTATTCATGATTGGTATCTTTTAGCTATATGTAAACAAATACTCAAGCACACAGATTAAATAGCTTTTATTAGCAAAATTGAAGCACATCATTATTTAAAAGATTGGTAGTTAAGTGATCATTTCAGACATACTGATTATATAGTGTATATGACCTTGGTATGGCTTAATCTGTCCTTCAGTAGAGGTAAATGCCCTTGTGTAGAAACTCTCCATAGAAAAATTGACTACTCATTGTGTAATAAAAAAGAAAAGAGTAACAATCACAATACACAACCCTGGATGATAAAAAAGAAAATATTCATCCCTTTTTTAGTGTAGAATCATATAAAAATCACACCACTGGGAAAGATGAGCAGGCAGCGAGGCCACACATGTTCTTCCCACGTTCAATGAAGAAATATCTGTGAGAGGAGAACACTGTTGTTATCTTTCTTTTTCTTATATATTTAGTAATACTTCCCTACATGTGAATGAATAGAAAATTTACCCATTCATGCCCCAGCTGGAGCCCCATGAGTTCTTTACTATCCAGTAAGTGGTACCGTTTTCTTGTCCGTAGCCAACAGCCAGAACTGCATGGTTCACCTTATCTGTAGTGTTGTGACATTCAGTGCTGAAAGCAGGAAGGAAAAATAAGTTACATGTGACATTATGCATGACAGCTTTGATAAGGAATGAGGAGCTAGACCTCTAAATAACCTAAAAATTTCCCTGACTGAATGAAAAGGCCTTTGCTGAAGTTCAAATAACTTTTATACACTAGAAAGTAAATAAAAGTAAAAATCTCACTATATTGAATAAACAGCAGTTGTTGTTGGAGCAAAGTTTACATTGTCTTGGCAAAAACATGTCCAAAGGTCACTTTTGATCCATGTTGTGCATCAAAGGGTTAAAGTAGAATCAGATGGTATTTCAGGTGTCTCAAATTACAAAAGATTACATAATATTGTGCAAGGAAAAAGCATAAATAAATAATTCTACAATTCTACAGTTTTATTTAGCAGACGATTTTATCCAAAGCGACGTACATCTGAGAGCAGATACAACACATGCAAGGATCTAGTCAGGAGAAAACAACCTGAATAAGTGCCCTTAAACAAATAATAAAGTGCATATTATGAATCTCTATGTGAGTCAAGGAATTATCTAATCTGCACAAAACTAATGTAAGAGTCTCTTCAGTCTTAGTTATTAAAGGTTTCATAAAATCATTTTAAATACATCAGTTCTTTGTGATTTTAAAGTATCTGTAGACTGCAACTCCTGAGGGTTCAAGCTGTGATATTTCCAAAAGATGTACTGTACTATAAGAAAACTTTGGGCATAAGCAGCAGCCTTTTAATGGGCTACCAAGGGAAAAAAACATCCTTAAATAAAACATTAACTGTATCTATTTGTGCCAGTCTAATTATTATACCAACATCTTACCGCGTTCAGTGATTTATAAAAAAAAAAAAAAAGATTTCTACACGTTTGTCTCACCTGGTGTACACGCCAGAGGAGTACTGCATGAAGTCAGAGGTCACCTCAAAGGCGAAGCTGACAGGATTGCGTGTGGCGACAGCATCCATCATCTCCCGCTCATTGTACTGACGGGAAACAAATTAACTTCTTAATTCTCTCACTTCAACAAAGGCTTCTAGCTTAAAGAAATACATTAACATTCACTCACTGCGGTTACGTTCATCACCTCCTTCACAAAAGCAGCGGCCAGGTGAGGTCTATACATACAAATACCTTCCTATTATACCAAAAAAATGTTGAAATCAAAAGCTGTTAAGTATGTCATTTACAAGCTTATATGTTTCATATTTAGTTTATACTGTTAGTATTGTAGCTGATTATTTACAACAGCTTTGTATGGGTAGTCCATCTCCGTCATTAACCCCTTGTTGTACATGATGTATTCAAATGCTTGACTGGGAAGACCGCTGAAAGATAAATTAAGATCTTGTTATAAAATTGTGACTGATACACACAGCAGTTGTTGCAGGGAAATTATCAAAGCATATCAAAACATATGTTTGCCTCTCACCCCTTACATCCATGGTTGTTGAAATCCTGGGCGCAGTCCACCAGCTGCTGTTCTGACTATGAAAAGTAGTCCCAGATTACAGTGAATGCTTTTTGCCTGATATGAGAATGTTTTTTTAAGCAAGAGCAGCAGTCTTAAAGAAGAAGTGAAATTTAGTCACCAGTGGTAAGAGCCTTCCTTTGGCAATAGCAGTAACAGACTCCAGACAGCCGGTTGTGGAAAAAGTCCAGCAACTACCACAAGGTCCCTTTGGTGCAGAAGAAAAAATGAAAAACAGTAAGACGTTACGTGAATATTTTTTGTCATATAATGCGAAGTAATGAGGTGTAAGGATGGAAATAAATACGCAAACAATCTTCCAGGAATGTATTACATCTGTAGGTACCAAACCTTTTCTCCAAGGCCTCGGTTTGGAGGCTGAAAAAATTCACACACCATCCTTCAACCAGGGATCTTTTTGCAGCAAGGCGAAAGTGCTAACCACTACGCCATACACTGACTTCAGGGTCCTTGAAAATTAGGCACTTTTCATTTGGGGCAATGTTCAGCAGTCCATATCTCTCTAAATAATGTGCCTAGAGGGCTCCCCCTGTATAAGCTATAAGCCAGTCTGGTCTAGAGCAATACTAAATGGTGCCAAGACATTAATCTGTAAGATTTGTGGTATTTTTAACACCCTTAACCCTACTCATGAGTGTTTTTTACAAATAATTTATACATTTTGGGCAAGCCCCCCTGCTCTGTAGAGACTTCTCCTGAGTGTGTGTGTTGTTTGTAGGACATCACCAACATGTAGAGAGCTTGGAGAAAAAAGTTCAAGTCTCTGTGATAAGCAGAAGCAGAGATATAAGCATTTTAAAACCTAAAAATTCCAGGCGAGGATTGAGAGGAGGGCATTTTGGCCTGAATTATTAAAATTTGAAAATGCCATAACTCAAAAACTACTGGGAGTAGATGCCTGTAATTTTGCACATAAAGTTGTTTTTTTTTATCATGATCTCCCACCACTATCTTCCAAAGCCAAATTGAAAATGGTGCTGCAACCCCCATCTGTGAATTCAGACGGAATCATCCAAATAATAATAATTGTGCATGTGAGTGTTTGTCTTAAGCTTCACCTGATTCTTCACATCAGTCACATAGTTTCCTTTCTTCCTCCAGTCGATGGAGACTGGATGTGGTCCATTGCTGCTGATGTAGTTCCCCTTGGTAGCAGAGCAGTTCTGCAAAAGACAATATGTAAAATAACTTCCTGCCAAACAATTTTTTTTTTAAAAAGTCCCCGCCTCCAACCTCTTTGTGAACTGCTTCCTGTTTGGTCGGTGTTACCTGTGGTTCAGACCAGAGGAACGATTTTCGAAATTCATCAAATGTCATGTCTGAAAACTGGTTCAGAGCCACTGCAGGAAGAAATGAGGCGTTTTAGAGTCGGTCACAAGAAACTGTAAAACTGTAAATGTAAATCCAGAAAGCGCCTACTTGTGAAAGAGTGATTCCCCTCATTGTGTTTGTCAATCCTCCTCTTGTTCTCTGTGAATATCTGGAGTCTCTCATAGTACTCCTGCTGCGTGTTGTACACTCTGTTGTGCTGCACAGGGGGGAGATTGTTGTTCACTTTTTACAATTTAGTTCTATACATGAGTGGTGAGCAGCTGTAATTATGCAGCTCATAGATGAATACCCTTGAAGGCAACACGGCTACTGTGATTTTTCACGTAGGATTACTTCCTCCTAACAATAATCTGTGCGTAGTTTTTACATATCTAGATAGAAAAACGGCTTATAGGAAGATCTGACTCACCTGTGCCATCCATGACTTGAAGTGAAAGTCGTCTGAAAACAGTGCATAATATCAAAATGTGTCAAAAAAGTAAATACAAAGAAAACTGACGCCGTAGCGACAATAAATGAATAAATAATGAAAGTGAAAGTTAGCGTTTACACAGATATTAGATGTCTGTGAAAACCGGACGATCAGAGCAGCTTACCTTGTCCAAGCAGGCGAGAAGCTGAAGTTAAAGACGCCAAAGCAAAGACCAGCAAAATCATGTTGGCTTTATGAAAAGTTGCAGCCGATCACAGCAGCAGGCGGATGAAAGTGAAGTGAAACCAAAGAGTGAACAGGAATAAAACAGATGATCACGAGGTGAACAGATCAGACTGAGAGTAGTTTCACTTAATATAACACACACCGAAACCCGCGTAGTCATAACGTTATAGCTCATTGGTGAAGTTTGTTGTTTTTTTGTTTTTTTTTTGCTACAGCTGTCTTTGAGTGTCACTTATTCGTTCCATTTCCAGTGTTATTCACAATTTGTCTTAACTGTTGTTAATCGCTACTGTCTGCCAGACTTCTTGATTCAATCCCCTTTTGTTCTTTGTTGTCTTAACTTTTGTCACTGATTACAAACTTTGTGCAAAGTAATAAATAATCACCTTGGCGTTTACATGCAGCCCCCTCTCTCTGACCCACTCTGCCCATCCCTATTAAATGTGCTCTGGGTTGACCTTCACAGGCTCATTCTTTGTGTTGGTGGGTCAATATATAACTGAGGGTCTTTTGAAGTCCATGGAATATATCTTCCATACATCTTTACGAAAAGTAAAAAAAAAAACTATATATATTTTGTTTTTTTAATGTTCATTATGATCATGTCTTTACAAATCCCTAATTATTTATGACAGAAACAATCATTTATTAGTAAAAAAAAATGACTGAATATCACTAAAATGTCAACTAAATAACCTTCCATATTTAATAACAACCACCTTCTAATTAGCTAAACATTAATAAAATGAGCTTATTCAAAAAATCATTTTAATTGTGTTCTTTTTATGAAGTTGAGATAATCATGGCAGATATTGATTTTTTTTTTTTTTGGCAATATATCAAATTTTATATGGATGATAACAAATTGTATCGATGTCTGAGAAATCTCTTTCAACTAAGCTACCCATTACAAAAACACCTCTCAAGGAAGTGTGTTAGTTCCAGATCACATAACCTGCTCCACATGACAGGGCAAGACTCCAAGGCTTTCTGAGTTATTTAATATAAAGTAGTGTGTGAGTCAAGTGTGGATTTATGGCATGTCAACAGGTTTACTACAATATCTTTATGAATAACTTTCAATTTTTATCAAATGTATCTATAATATTTAGAAGAATCTTTCTCTAAAAATATCCTGTGCTGTTTAGTTATAGGTGGCCATGTTGATTTTAGGCTTGAAAAGAGCAAAAATGTCAACTATGATACCTGCCAACTATGTTACTAAAAGTCCCGCAATTATATTTTGACCCAACACATTAAAGGTGCCATATAATTGTTTTTGAAAAGAATTACATGTCTTCAATGAGTCTAAAGACCAAAAGCATATCAGAAAAGACATTTCCTATGCCCACATGGATCGGGAAATGTGTCTAAGTTAATCAGGTTTGCAGCCTGTTGTGGTGCACAGTTAGATTTAAAGGTACGGACACCGAAAAAGTGCGATTTGAACACGGCTAAAATCTGGGGTATTACAGACATGATAGGATAAACATGCTCAATAAATTTAAGGGGAAATTGAAAATACACACTCTGAGGACATGTGAGACATTAACTTGTATAAGAGGGATATAATACAGGACCTTTAATGTATCAAGAATGATAAACCAATAATATAATATACATTTTAGTAAAATAGGCCATTGTGCAAAATTAAGACAAATTTTTCTTTTGGTACTATACCTGCTTTTTTATTCTAATACTTTTGTACTTAGACAAAACATTTGAATGCAGGACTTCTAGCAAGTCAAGTCAAGAAATCTTTATTGCCCCCGCAGGGAAATTTTTGATGCCGCCAGCAGCAAAAACAACAAACAATCCAGCATGATATGCGATATAAAGATAAAACCCAAGTCCTCCGGTCGATGGAGACTGGATGTGGTCCATTGCTGCTGATGTAGTTCCCCTTGGTAGCAGATCAGTTCTGCAAAAGACAAAATGTAAAATAACTTCCTGCCAAACAAATTAAAAAAATAATCCCCCCCTCCAACCTCTTTGTGAACTGCTTTCTGTTTTGTCGGTGTTACCTGTGGTTTACACCCGCAGCACGACTTTTTCATTTCATCTAATGTCATGTCTGCAAACTGGTTCAGACCCACTGCAGGAAGAAATGAGGCATTTTAGAGTCTGTCACAAGAAACTGTAAAACTGTAAATGTAAATCCAGAAAGCTCCTACTTGTGAAAGAGTGATTCTCCTCATTGTGTTTGTCAATCATCCTCTTGTTCTCTGTGAATATCTGGAGTCTCTCATAGTACTCCTGCTGCGTGTTGTACACTCTGTTGTGCTGCACAGGGGGGAGATTGTTGTTCACTTTTTACAATTTAGTTCTATACATGAGTGGTGAGCAGCTGTAATTATGCAGCTCACAGATGAATACCCTTGAAGGCAACATGGCTACTGTGATTTTTCACGTAGGATAACTTCCTCCTAACAATAATCTGTGTGTAGTTTTTACATATCTAGATAGAAAAACAATAGGAGTGTTTCACTGACGTCACACATCCGGGTCAGTAAGTAGCTCAGCGCCATTTTGAGTGGCAAACTTTGTTGAGTCCGTGACTGGAGTTTACCTTTTAGCCTAATATTTGTTGGCTATGTCTGCCACTCAGCTGAAAAAGTATATGGACACACTTGATAGCACTTCAAAAGACCGATATCAGAGGAAGTTGGAATTAATTGATGGAATCGATCCTTATCAAGTTACACAGAAGGACTGGACAAGCACCCACATCGGCCTGCCTGAAGTGAGCTACTTTGACATCGTGAACTACCTCGTTTATACACAGAGTGCATACAGTATGGATCAGATGAAGGCATACAAATCCCTCGAGGCTTACAACCAGTTCGTTTGTGGCTGGGTGAGCGATGTTGTTCATCTCAAGGCTGGTGACCTGGTTGTTATCAGTGCTAAAGTAAGCCCCAGTTTCACCTACCACCCCACCTCCACAGTCCACACTCTGCCCCCTCATTGAGTTACTGAGTCATAGATCTGAGATTATATATTTGATATCACTTGAACTCAAATTAATGAGGTTAATTAACCATATTTTCATAGTTGTAACCAACCAGAGTGTATCTAATCTCATTGTTTTACCAATGACCAGCTGAGAGAGGCAGCTAGGCTCATAGACTGAGGTGGAGTGGGGTGGGTGTCAAGTGGGCTACTTCGATGTGAATGGAGACATAACTTTAAACTGAATGGGAGCTAAAAAAAACAAACAAAAAAACACGTACCAGTCATGAAGTGATCAGAGCAAATCCTTGTGTGAGGCGAAGGTATGAAGTCTTTCCTATTGATCCTGGCAAGCCAAGTGTGGTGCCTCAGCCAGCTGAGTTTCCTTGTCTGTTCACCCTCGGCAAGCCTTATTGTGGGAATTCTAAAGAAGCTCCGTTTAACTGGGCCTTCTGCCCTGTTGTGGCAGCCGTGGACACAACGGGCGTGAACCATTCTTGTCCCCAGTCACACTGCAAACTATATTTATCTTGCTCAATACTCTTGCTCGCTGACTCCTGACCACAATTTCAACACTCGCCACACAATATGGCGGATCCGGACGTGTGGCGTCATCTGAAACTTTTTTTTTTTTATCCATTAGGTAATATTAATAAAAGAGAACAAAAAATAACACTGAAGAATAAAAAGTAAACTGAAAAGAGCGAAAGAAAAGAAAAAAAGGGGGAAATGTATGTATGTATACATACATATATCACATATATACATGCCAGGGGGGCGTCATCTGAAACTTATCTATTTTTTATTTATTTTTTTACTTTTTACAGTTTAATGATATATATATATATAAGTGGTGAGCAGCTGTAATTATGCAGCTCACAGATGATTACCCTTGAAGGCAACACGGTTACTGTGATTTTTCACGTAGGATAACGTCCTCCTAACAATAATCTGTGCGTAGTTTTTACATATCTAGATAGAAAAACAATATATAGAGCTGACTTACCTGTGCCATCCATGACTTGAAGAGAATTTCATCTGAAAATAATGCATAATATCAAAATGTGTCATAAAGAACACAAAACAGTGAAGACATAGAAAACTGGACCCGTAGCGAGAAAAATAAATAAATAAATAATGAAAGTGAAATTTAGCGTTTACACAGATAAAAGATGTGTATGAAAACCGGACGATCAGAGCAGCTTACCTTGTTCAGACGGGCGAGAAGCTGAAGTTAAAGACGCCATACCAAACAACAGCAAAATAATGTTGGCTTTATGAAAAGTTGCAGCCGATCACAGCAGCAGGCGGATGAAAGTGAAGTGAAACCAAAGAGTGAACAGGAGTGAAACAGATGGTCGCGAGTTGAACAGATCAGACTGAGAGGATGACCAGCCGCTGCCCATTCATGGCTACAGTGATTTTGGTGGCTCTGCAGTGTATAAGAGTGAAGTTATTGAATATTTGTGTAGTGTCTCTTTTCGCTGTTGCAGCGGTTTTGCTATTTGCAGACACTGTTGCCAACTCCTCAGTAAGGAAAGTCGCTGTTGGCTGTCCTCAAAGTCGCGAGAAGTCGCTAAATGACGTCATCGCCTAATTTGCATATTTCCCAGTTTGCATGTATTTGTAATCAACGTTGTAAGAGAGAGGAATAACATTGTGAAAGAGACCAAAAAGTGAATATAAAACACCCAAAATATGTTTTTGTACTAGAGGCTAAGTGCTGTGGTTTATTTTAGCATGACAGTGAAGAAACATTTTCGTTTATATGGCTCCGTAAGTCTGGATGGGATCTGTAGTGACTGCGCATGCGCGATTCATCTGTTGTCTGGCCGCGGAGTGATGTGGGTCTCCCCCTCCCCTCACTCGGACTGCTGCGGGGTTACTGGACTGACAGCCTGTGCTCTGGGAGGGGGAGAAGCTCACAGCAGCACCTGCTGCTTGTTGAAAACAGTAACTGCAGAATGAGCCGAGTTTTCCTATCAGAGTCTCCAAAACGGCAGAAAAAGTCGCTAGATTTGTCGCTAGTCGCTTTTGACAAAAAAATGTCGCTAGGAGCTTTGAAAAGTCGCTAGATTTAGCGAGAAAGTCGCTAAGTTGGCAACACTGTTTGCAGACGGTCCCTGTTCACTTGTCACACCGCCAGCTGCGCATAGACGCCAATGTTATTTCTGCAGCTTTAAAGACAGCGACTTTTGATAAAATTGGCCTTGTAGCACATTGTCTAGCTTACAACAATTTGAAAGCGGTATCGTTTGTGTTTTGACAACATATATCTCATGAGTTATTGATGCCGGAAGTCCGAATCTGTGAATATCTTTCCAACTTTACCTCCACTTATTAATATAACACACACCGAAGCCCGCGTAGTCATAACGTTATAGCTCATTGGTGAAGTTTTTTTTTTTTTGCTACAGCTGTCTTCGAGTGTCACTTATTCGCTCTGTCACACACAGACGAACAACCACACTCACATTCACACCTACGGGCAATTTAGAATAATCAGTTAACCTCAGCATATTTTTAGACTGTGGGAGCCATAGAGTGCCCGGAGAAAACCCACGCATGCACAGGGAGAACATGCAAACGCCATGCAGAAAGATCTCAGGCCCACCCCAGGATTTGAACCGGGGATCTTGTTGCTGCAAGGCTGAAGTGCTAACCACTACTCCACTGTGCAGCCCATGGAAACAATCATTTATTAGTAAAAAAAAATGACTGAATATCACTAAAATGTCAACTAAATAACCTTCCATATTTAATAACAACCACCTTCTAATTAGCTAAACAGTAATAAAATGAGCTTTTTCAAAAATCCTTTTAATTGTGTTCTTTTTATGAAGTTGAGATAATCATGGCAGATGTTGTTTTTTTGGCAATATATCAAATTTTATATGTACAATAAAAAATTGTATCGATGTCCGAGAAATCGCTTTCAACTAAGCTACCCATTACAAAAACACCTCTCAAGGAAGTGTGTTAGTTCCAGATCACATAACCTGCTCCACATGACATGGCAAGACTCCAAGGCTTTCTGTGTTATTTAATATAAAGTAGTGTGTGAGTCAAGTGTGGATTTATGGCATGTCAACAGGTTTACTACAATATCTTTATGAATAACTTTCAATTTTTATCAAATGTATCTATAATATTTAGAAGAATCTTTCTCTAAAAATGCCATGTGGTGTTTGGTCATAGGCATTTATTATGGTTGATTTTAGGCTTGAAAAGAGCAAAATATGTCAACTATGATACCGCTCAACTATGTTGGTTTAGAGGAACAGAGAAAGAGGAACAGAGAAAGAATGCATAAGAGAAGAACAAAAATTAGGAAAGTTGATGAAGATGGTCACTGTAGTAACTGAAACGAGCAGTCCTGAAGCTAGAAAGACAAAATACATACAAGAAGACACAAAGTTGATGATTTGTATTCCGAGTATGTATATGCATAGCGAGTGAAAGACAGAATAGTAGAGTAGAGGCACTCGTTGCATCATGGGAAGTCCCCCTGCAGCCTGAGCCTATAGCAGTATAACTATGGGATGGTTCAGGGTCGCCTGAGCAGCCCTCACTCTTTACAAATGATGATAATAATAATGAAGTATATAGGATGACTTGAAGCACCAATGTCCTAAGAAGTAAAGCAGGATTTCTAACCAAAGAAGACAAAAACAACAACCAAAACTTCCCCTTTGGTTCACTGTTTATTGATCGTTTGTATTTGGCTCATGCATTGAAAAAAAAAGAACATGTTATTTTATCAGTTAAGGCCAGTTTCTCAAGGCCGGCTTCTTCATCGTTGCTAATTTTTTTTTTAGCCTGTTCAAGCATGAAATGATCCCCCTTATATCAAAATAGCCTGTAATTTAATTTTAGTTTATACTATGGTTGCATAATTAGTAATAAAATAAAGGCCCCAAACCATTTTTTAAATCCTAGGGCAGGTTAGTCCAGCCATGGCTAAAGATTTATATCGTAAATTGACACTGAAACACAATAAATTACACTGCAAACAAAGAAACAAACAACAAACCCTGACTGCAACTGTCATCTCTAGACCTGGAACAGATATTCCTTTTATCTTTAAAATGTAACATATTATATAACTTAAATATAAGCAAAAACTATGTTTGTTCCAAAATCATGTGTTATGTTTTAGTGCATGTTTAGTTTGTGCGTTAAGTCTGCAAAAAATCAGAATATGCTAGTATTTCTCACATAAAATCTGGATTTTACACTTTTGTTAATTACAGTAGGCTGCTGTGCATCTTTGTTTGCCAGAACAGAGAGTTGCTTATAATGTTTAAAACTTTGATATTTTATTTTATTTCATCATATTAGATGAGCATGATGTCAACTGATAGATGATCTACAAAAACACTTGAGACAAAATGCCCCTGAGATAATATGGATTTATTAGCAAGAGGTAACTGGGAAACATATTTTTGTTTATTTGTTGTTATTGTCATCTTCATGTGTTTTATACTGTTTTTCTCTTTTTTTCTTACAAAACTGGGAATATTTCTTAAGCTGTGGAAACATGAGGGTTGAAAGATAATTTTCATACCACTGGGTATTGCTAACAGCAAAATGTTTATTTGTTTATATACCTTTATAAGAGTATGTGCATGTATAAGTGTATACAGTATAAGTATATAGTATTATTCTGTCTGTGAAGGTGTTGCATGCCTACCACATGAGCTTCAAAAGTGTACTGTACATACATAGTAAAAATACATACAAATATTCACAGAATAAGCACTACGTTACTATATTCCTGCTAACAGAAATGGTTATAGACAGGATTACAGTATAAATGCAAAACACTTTGAAGTTGTCTCCTACCTCTAAGTCATGGTTTCAAGACCACACTGTTGTAGCATTTCGTGTTAAGCTTGAGATACAACTTGTTTTTGAAAGGATTACACTGTTCCACATTGAGAAATATGCCAGGTTGCATGTACAAAATGTACAGCACATCTCAGTGAAGTGAATTAACAACAAAGTACAAAATACTTTCCCATGTTCATATAAAGAGCAGGTCACTCTCTCTTATACTACTACAAAAATAGTGTTTGAATGCTGCAGGCAGAGGTCATTCACATACATTTTATCATAGTTTTTAACAGCAATGCATATAACAGAGTGATATACAGTCACGTTCCACAATCACTGGAACAGCAAAAAGGACAGATTGTCTTTTAATTACAGAAGAGCAACAACCTTTTACTCTACAGAAGTAGAACCCGAACCTGAAGGTACAACACTTACCACTGCGTGTGATCTTTTTTCATGAGTTTGAATTAAACAAGAGAAAGAAATTCAAGTCAAAGGAAATCTCTTTGTACTTGTGTACTTTGAGTGTAACAACAAGTTCAAATGACTAATCCTTAAATCACACCAGTCTAAAATGGTGTGATGTATGTTGTTACGCAGTTAACAGCTGATTATATTAATTAAACTGAGGTGTCTAAATGGAAATTTAGAATCTTCGTGTGTCAACAGGCTTCTAAGGAAGTGTATCACTATTTAACAAACAAAAATACACTGAAAACTTTCAGTTTAAGATTAATGAAGACATGTTTGTTAGAGCAGAGGTTCCCAACCTCTGGGTTGTGGACCATCACCAGGCCTTAGAACATTTCTACTGGGCAGGAAAAAAATTCTAAAACTTTACAGACAATTTAGTTGACACAGACTGTCCCGCACTTTGCATCACATCTGGTCTCATGTGGTCTGTGCCACTGACTGCATATAAAAGATGGATGTAGCCACAGTGACATCATGCATTAGTTTGTGGACTATTATTTTGGGATTTGGCAATCACAGTTTTGGTATTTTGAAACTGGATGTGATGAGTGAAGGATGCATCTGAACACTTAAGCACAGCCATACAGTAATAAACAGGCACAATGTAGCCACATCCTAAAGCATATCTCACATTATTGTCTATTTTGCTCTTAATGGGACCATAACTATCAAGTATAACTAAATGAACATCATGCTGTATTGTAGGAGACTTGAAACTAGTATTTCAGATCATAAACTCAGAAAAAAGATTCCAACTGAGGTGACAAATCAAGTGCGGAATAGAGCCATGTCCTCAAAAGATTTTATAAAATCGGACGGTTTTTTTTTTGCATTGCAATGAGTCGCCCTCTTCTGGTAGTTAATCGAATGCAGATTTAAATTGCTTCTGCATTGGCTTCACTTTTCAAACCTGGAGGCTACATCCAGCTTTTATATAGTCTTTGGTCTGTTACTGTCAACATGAATTGCTCTTTAATGTTGTCTATAAACAAACTAATTCCACTTGGCAGTCCTGAAAATTGTAGTTTGATTTTTGGCCATGGAAATGGTATGACTCTAGAGATAGCCATGTCAGACCACCACTTTGTGGAATATTTTAACAGCTTTGGTATATTTTTAACAAATTTGGTACAGATCTGTAGACTGAAGCCTACTAGCACTGGTGATCCCTTGACTTTTCCTCTTGCAGCATATGCAGGTTTACATTTGTAGTTTGTTTTTTGTTTTTTTGCAAAATTTCTCACCAACTGTTTAATAGATTACCATGAAATATGGTGCATGAATTCATGAGTCCTTCAGGATGAACTGCAATAACTTTAGGGGTCTTTAACTTTTCACCTTGTGCCATAATCAGGTCAAAGGTTTAGTTAGGACGTGACTAATACTTGCAAAACCAATAATATTCTCATAATCTATGAGTTTAGTGCAAATTAGTAAATGTGAGCGTGTGAACAAGATAAACTGAGAGGGTAAGAGTGGTTCTCATTATTCCTACTAAATCTTACCATGTCAAAATCATAAATTTGAGCATGAAACATCCTGCATGGCTGCATGCTCATATGTCACCAAATTATAGGTTTTGAGCATTCATGCAATATTTTTTTCTATTTATTATATAACCACAACAACATGCTGAGCTGCACTTCCTGTTTGGTTTCATACCCAGTTAGTCCTGTTTGTCTGGTCCACTGTTAACATAAAAGCAGTGAAAGTGGTGCAAAAACAGTTGGGAACCCCTGTCTTTAGAGTAGTGAACAGAAATGAAGAAACAGATCCTCCTTGTTTTGGTTTGGGAAGCACAGAGACACTTATGCTTTGGATACCTTTCTGCCATTTCCACTGATCATTGTTCCCTCTCTTTAAATACATTTCTGTTCTCTGTGCTCTTTTACCTGATTTTTATGCAGTTCATTTTTACAATGCTACATTGGTTGCAGAGAAACTCAGTCGTCAATAAAACTCAAGCCAAGAGAACAACGGCCAGCAGCACGAGTGCTCAGAAAGTGCAAATTCGACACAGTATGACATGATGCAAAATAATGTCATTGGTCACTAAGAGACACAGTTGCATGCGACTAAAGTGACCTCTATTATTATTCTTGAAATACCCCAAAGAAATTTAAAAAAAAAAAAAAGAAATCCTTTAGGCAGGTGTCGTCATGGCAATGGCAACACATGAAAAATCTATACTGGAAAATATACACTAAAATGTTTTGTGTCATCAAACAAGCTTAAACGTCTACTGTACAGAAGAGCAAATATCTTAAACATGTACAACTATACAAATGTGTATGTTAACCGATGTGTAATATTAACAGAGAAAATAACGTGGACGACCACCTTTCCCATCAGTTGGACGTTTTGGGCTCAATTCTGAGTGAGGCTTCGTACATGCTTTCTTCATCCAGAACAGAGCTCCTGTCCATGAGATACTGGGCTACCTGAAACATGAAAAAAGACAGACAAGTTCAAGGAATTTGTCTTTAATTGAAATTAATCTTTATACTTTGATCAATGCAAAACAACGGTGGCAGCCAACTACTCCTCGTGACTCATCATTACCTGTAGTATATCTGTATTATAGATTATGATCAGGTCAACTAATTAGTGATTTTTTTTTTCTCTCTTTTTGTTTTGGTAGAATGACTTTTGAGACCCAAATAATAAAACCGTCTTCACATAGAAAAAAGAAAAGAGTTTGAGAAATTAGAGAAACAATATTATTTTCCACCATCAGTGCTTTCTTTCCCCGATTTCCTAATTGTCCAATATCCTATCTTGTTTGTCTTTCTATACCTTTAGATAGCACAACACAAGTACATGAGGTCAAAAGATGCTGAAAATTACATTTATTCTTCAGATATTTTCTCTAATATTTGCATTTTTAGTAAGAATCAATGTATAATTTGGGTCCTTCTGCTCTAAAAATGCATTAGAAAACAATTAACTAAAAAAAGCAATAAGTGCTCTTTAATTGAATTAGCAATAACAGTCATATTATTTTTGTGATCGGAGCACCTTGAAGTATTTGTGAAACATAAAGAGTGCTAAATGTCTGCATTTATTTTAGACATAGCTTATTTTCAGGTGTCACATGGGAGCTGTTGGTCTGCAGTCTTCATTCACCTTTGGTTGCAGGTCAATCTTATAAGCTGTTTGTTGAAACTGCCTGATTTCTCTGATGATGTGAGAAATCTGAAAAAAAGCAGAAACTGATGTTAACTTCAGATGTGTGAAATGCAAATCTGCACAAGTCTCATATCAGGTCACCCATCATCTCACCATCCTCATCTTTGAGAAGTTGACCAAGTTGTCTTCGGTGTAGTTTGGCGTTCCCTCCTCGATGAAAGCCAGGTCAGTGAGGTACATCCCCAGATAGGGCACACAAGGAGGATCACAGCTGGTGGGAAAAGGAACACTCGTCATCCACTCGTACTGCATGTTTGCTTTATTGATCCACTTCAAAACTATGTCCTTGAACTGAACTCACTTCTTCAAAGCCTCTCTCAGGTTTTTGAACCTGCCCTCTGACGAGACCAGCTTCTGCAGTTTGTCGATCAATGCTTTTGTCTGGAGGGGGAAAGGGTCATCGAGAACACATTTAATAACAAGACTACGCACCTCAGGAGGGAACAGCAATGAAAACAGTGTCGATGGAGACGGGCACCTGCTTGGAAACCTTCAGCCAGGTCTTCTTAAGGCGGAAAACGGAGCTGCGGTTCAGAGAGGAGGTGATCTCGAGCACAGCGTTGTAGTTGTGAAGACAGCGGCAGATGTCGGCCACAGCCACCCATTTCTCTATGACGGCTACCCGAGAGACCACGTCCTCACAGTGCAGGATCTCTGTGGCGATGAGGTTGCTTATCTTGCAGGAGAACAGAAAAGCAAGTAGTTCAGACTTAATATAATGTCTGAGAATCAACAAGAGGAGGAGTTGTGTGAGTTGCTTGTTGACTGGAGCATACATCATTGAAGTGCTTCGTTGTTCTCATGATGTACGGCGTCTTCTCGTTTTTGTCGTTCTTCATCCAGCCTTGACCAAAGAACTCCCTGCGGTGAATAGAGCAAGAACGTGTGAATTAGTCTGTGAGCTCTTCTTGGCCACAGATGTGTTCAGCTGAGATGTGATGACACTCACTCATATGGGATGACCTTAAACACCAGGTGATCCAGCAGAGTGAGCTGCTCGGCAATTTCCAATGCAGAGTGGTTCTCGAAGGGCTCAGTCTTCCCTCCTCCAACCTAAGAGAAACAAGAAAGCCCGAAAATCATTGCAGAAATACTCTGTGTTAGACAGTTCTATGTTGGCGACTGGCACGACGTCCAACTGTGTTTATGTCTGATGGGGATAAAGGTGGACATATTTGCATATATCCGTTAGTCTTGCTTGTTCGAGGGATTCTACATCTCATCTGGACTAGGATGGATGGATTCATGCTAGTCTTGCTTCCTGTAACTGCTCCATGAAGTCACTGGCTCTACCTCAATCTCTGTATATGCTAACAATCCTACAATGCAATGCTCAGCTGGCTAAATTCACTGCTCACTACCGGGTTAAATATTGAGTGTTCATTATCGAGGGAATACTGAATAAAGGGGCGATTTCAAATGCAGCAACAAACAGCAGCTGCCGACTTGACTCACCAGTTGTGTCACGTCTTCCAGGGTGATCTGATTGTCACCGTGGTCTTCCTGAGTTAAAGTCCTGACAGGCAGGGAAAGAGAAGGTCAAGCTCTGGAAGATGTAGGGCGCCATGAATCAGTGAAATACAATTTAATCCCACAATCAAACAGCACACAGCGGTACCTGATGATGTTGGCTGCTGCTTTCCTCTCCTGGGTCAGCAGCTCAGGGTCATGCATCACTTCCTCCAGGAAGGCAATAACCTTTGTCTTCAGCTCGTTGTTGCTCTCAAAGTCCTTGGGAGGCACAGACAATAAATACTGAACAATTCTTTATGCTGTTGGTCATAATAAGCAAAAACTCCCTAAAATGAGTTATCAGTTGTTGACGTTCTTTTATTTTTCGTACTCTTTTGATGACAAAATACATCCCAAAGTGACTTTCAAGAGCCCTTTTATACTATAGTTCTGTTGGAAGCTCTATAGTATAAGACTATAGCAGGGTAAATGTGACTTACTAAATGAATATATACAACCCCAGCAGTATTTAAACAATGGCGGTGTTAATTTCATCGTTAACCCTTCTGTTGTCCTCATTTATGATCACTGAAAAATATTGTTTCCTTGTTTGAAAAAAATCGAAGAATTCAGCCAAAAAAATTCCCCAAATTTCTTAAAAGTTTGCAAAACCTCCAGGAAGAAAATTCCAATAATTCCTTAAAAGTTTCCCTTAAAAGTCCTTCAAAAAATCCTAAAAGTATCTAAAATGATTACATATATGTCAGCAAAACTTCTAATATTTTCTTTAAGAACATTTATAAAAAAAAAATCAACCAAAATTTTTCTGGATTTTTGTTGGGTTTTTTGTGAATGTTCTTAAGAAACATATGTAAAAAAAAAAAAATTCCCAACAAAAAATGTTCAAAGATTTCCCAAAAATATTGAAAATGTGGACATCAGAAGTTTCACTGTAAAAATTATTTTTTTCACATTTTCAGACTTTAAAACGGGTCGATTTTGACCCACAGGACAACACGAGGGTTAAATAAAGGTGTCTGAATGCTGTTTTACCGGAGAGTGTTTGGACACCCAGTGTCTGAGCACATTCAGGACTCTGTTGGTTGCTGCTCGTCTGATCACAAACTCCTTGTCTCCATTTCTCTGATCTGTTGGAAAACCTGCAGAAAATAAATGATATGGTTATGGTACAGGCTGGTTATGATAGCCTATGAATGGAATTGTGCTTTACTGGACACTGATCGGTGTGTATACCTGTACTGGCGAGGGACATCCGTCGATATTTTTCCTTGGTAGGGGTGCCCTCATTGGCTCCAGCTGTGGCAATAGCAAAGGCAGAGGCAGCAGACAGGGCACTGCGGTTGTTGTCAAGCTCTCGACACGAGGACATCACCATGCCGTTGTTGTAGGAAAAAAGGGAAAATTCTATAGACAAGCACAGTTAAACAAAAAGAGAGAAAATAACCATCTAAAACTGGTTACATATCCATTGGAGCAAAGGAAACTCAATGGACAGCTAGAGTAAAGATATAACAGTTTTCCACATCATACATGACTTAAATTTAAACGAAAATCTGCTGGTAAAATGTGTATCACTGAGTATCTGTGTAGACTGCAGAATGCCCTGCATTTCCTTGCAAAGCCTCCACTAGGGAGCACTACAGGCCAACACAACAGCTTCCCTCCAGACTTTCCTTTACAAGAGGCTTTGATATTCAAGATGGTTGCAGCTAAATATAGCCACCAAATATCAGCATAACAGAGGAATCAACAGATTCTCTGCACTCTGCTATGTTTAAATCCTGGGAACATAGACGGATCATAAGCAGCTAAGAATCCTACACACTGCTTCACGATTTCAGTTAATTCACGTATTTCAGAGCAGGCTTTGCTTTCAAAAATCTATTGTGCAATTTCGCCATGAGATTTAGAAGGCACATATAATCTTGGCTCCAGTGAAACAGCCTCATTACTGGGGGCGGCAGGGAAAACACGCTCTTGATGTAGTTGCTATGACACAAGTTTCCCTAACACCCACTGAAGCCAAGCTTTGGCTTTCCCCACATGTTCATAGCTATCGACCAAATGATATTTTATGTTTCTTATGCTTCTCAGTGGCATGTTTTTCTTCCACACGATGCAATTAATCTGCCATCTCTGCCACCAACAGACAGTAAAAATATTCCCAATTGCAAACTCAGGAATATTGTGAGCTGCAGGCTTTGCTTTTATTATGTGGTCGGGTTCTGTGATTAAATAAAAGTGTACAGAGCAGTGCAGTGGCGTTAGATACAAATAGCATGTCAGTGTACAGTTTACAAGCTTGGATTTGCATTTATGTCATGTTACGAGTCCAGAACATGATGTACCTGAGGAGTTTTTGCATTTGATGTTTTTTGGTGTGGTTGGAGATTTGGTGGGAGATGCTTCCGGGTCTCCGTCATCGCTCTGGTTTTGATCATTGTCACTTTCTTCTCGTACGGAGAGATCTGTATCACAACAAGCAGTGAGGTCATTAAAAACATTATTTCAGCAAAGCAAAGTTGGAAAAATTCATTTTAGAACGGCTCACTTGCCTTGTTTACACGCTGAGGTATCCTCCACCTTGTCCTTCTTGTCCTCGCCCTCGTCAGAGATTTTGCTGGAGATCGGGCTGGACACGTACAGTTTGTTGATGTCCAAGGTGGTCTTGCTGAATGGGGACATGGAGGAGTACATGCTTGCATAGCCATTTGAGGAGCAGCTGAGGGCAGCCAGGTCAAGAGCTTTGCCCCCAGTGATGATGGGGATGTTGAGAGACAGCTTGCGCCGGCGGTTTGGGGATGAGTTCTTGGCAATAGCGAGAGGAGGAGGGGAGGAGAACTTTCTGCTTGCCCTGGGGGAGCTGGGAGGCTCTCCATATAGGAGTTTACTGTTCTGGCTGCTTGCAAAGAATAACTCCAGGGACCTGCATCAAGGGTGGATACATACATTTGATTTTAGGACACATTTCCTTTGATATGTGGTAGGCACACTCTATGCTTCAAGAGCTTAGCTTAACAAACAACACCTCCTAAATAATTTATGCAAACCAGCCCAGCAACCAGAAGTCTCTTTGCAACCATGTCTCAATGTTTTAGAGCAGGATACAGGCTGCAGTGTTTCAGAAAACCTCTCCCACTCCCTGCCACCCTCCTGGCGACCTCACGGGTTCCCATAAATAGCACAGCGAGTGATGGTGCGCATGGCCACTGCTGACACAAGCAGCCAAGTGTAGGTGTCTCACTGTGACATGACAAGCGCCACGGGAGAGCATTCTGCAGAGCACGGACATAGAGAGCTCCCCCTGATCTGAACCCCACAGTGGGGCCCTTCGCTCCAGGCATGTGGAGCGACGCCCCAATGCAACACTCTGTCAATATTTCACACTATGGATCTTTTGCAGACAAGCAGGAAAAAAGAGGGGAGGGTGGGGTCCTGCAGCACTGAGGCTGGTTGCCATAGAGCGACGGAGCCCAGTTGAGACACTCCCAGGCAAACAGGAGGGACCGGACCCAGTTACTGCCTCCAACCAGAGAACGCACACAAACACACGGTGATACAGAAGCATCATCCAACACGTCTTCCTGCACAGCTTCATCTGCGCTCATGTTAACCGTCAAAACAAACTCCCTAAATACACACACAAAGCTTAGAAGATCAATTTGAGCTGTTGGGTTTACGTACAGCATCCAGACTGTAATTCTCTCACATGTGACTCAGACAACAAAACATGGACTCATGGCTCACCTTCTTCATATCCATCCTCTGAATTCAAATTTGCATTATGACAGGACTGATTGCATTCCTGTATAGTCAAATTATATTTAATTTGACAAATAAATCTTAACTTTGGGATTTACTGTGGCCCTTACGTGAAGTTGGTGAATTTGCAAGAGACGCGTTATGCAACAAACACTCCAAATCCTTATGTTCATGGTAATCAGGTGACCATTTTTAAATGTATTTATATGCATCTTAAAGTCAGTGACTCCTTAACATTTTCTAAATCATAAGGAAACCAATTTACAGGTGCAGCTTTTTGGTTTTGGTTGGGTTTTCTGTATTTGCAATTATTTTTGTTCTCATAACTAACCTGTATTTTGTCTATTTTTAATGCATTGATCTCGCAGCGTCACTATAGATTTCTTTGTCCAATTTCTTAAATTTGCATATCTATTAACAGAAAATGTTTTACAGTTATTATATGTCTGTATAAAAGCAGAAATAAACAGCTTATATGGTTGCAGTTAGAGCTAAAAGTTCAAACTGCAAGCATCTTGGCTCCAGCATATGCCTCACATTGATTAGAGGATGACAAAGCTTCACATCCTAATAAATCAATCTCATCTTTATGCAGTATGGCAAGGTCTGGACGGATGCCAGACACTTCAAATAAGATTTGTTTGTCTGTTGGAAGTGCTGTCAACAACCTTGCAACATTCAAGTCTGTCCAAATGTGATGTGACTCACCGAGCAGGGATGGCACTGATGGGCTTCTTGTAGATGGTGATGAGTTTATCCAGCACCACATCGGCGGTGGTGAACACGCGATAGGAGTGCAGGAAGGTGTTGAGGAAGTCGATCGAGAGGAACCGGAGATCAGTCAGCCTCTCCAGCAGGCGCTCGACGCTGGCGTAGCGGATCTGCAGCACCTTGCAGGAGTTCATCATCTTACTGAAGCGAATGTCCACATCGTCGCAGTACAAACTTGAATCTGACCTGTTGACAAAACAAATACAAATCAGGAAAAGAAGACAACACCTGAAAAGCAGGAGAGAGCATGCAACAAAAAAAAAAAACAAGCTTACTTGATCATCTGTGGTACTGTGACTTTGGAGTTGTCTTCAAAGGCATTCATCATCAGGCCATTGCAGCGGATGTTGTCGATGCACTGCAGGACACATGCAGTTGAAGTAAACAGACAGGACAGAGGAAATGTTAGCGAGTTCTGTAATCCTCGGCTTCTTGTCTGACTGCTGGGGATTGTAATGTGTGTTGACATGCCTGGCTGATGTCACTGGTCCATGCAGACTTCTCCTGCCTTGAGGAGGCCACCAGAATGACGGTGAATGACTGGCTGTCCTTTGGCTCCACGACAATCTTGAAGTCCAGGTGCTCCATGTCCTGGCCGCTTTTGTCTGATTTAGCTTTCAGGGCAAACACATAGACTAGATGTCATTTTCTCTACAGATATAAGCAAATATACAGTAAACACAGACAAATACAGATTCTAATGTGTTACAGAATCAAATTTCACCAAAAATAATAAACACTTAAAGAAAAACAGGACAATCAGGACGTCTTTCAATTGTTCCAAATATTATTATACAATATTAATACGTTCAAGTAATCATACATTATATAAAGCATAATAAATAGTACATATGATGCATTTTTCTGTTAGCTCAGATTTAAATTAAACACTCACACTCATCGTCTGTCCCCTCAGGGTCCTCCATGAGAGTGCAGTCTATAAGTGAGACTACTCCATTCTGAAAACGGCACACAATATACATTTAGTTTCTCTACTCCAGCCTCATTTCACTCAACATCATTGTATAACACACCATACAATAACGCAAAATAGTTCATTATCTGACCACATATGTAAATTTTAGAATAAAAATTTGTCAACTTTTCAAATATACATTAAAGTAAAGATACATTTCTGATTGTCTAAAAGGGCCCCCGCAGCTTCTTTATTTCTTGCATAGATAAAATTAATTCGGAATATTGAAACTTTTGAAAATTTTTAACTCTCTGAACCCCCAAATCACCAGCAGATTTAAAAGCACACTGTCATTACAAAATCGCCAAAATTGCGCCATTTATCAGAGCTGCAAGCTGTGAACACTGAGAGAATTATGTGATTTTGAAGTTTCCAATGGTTTTTGAAATACTCATCTGTAACGTGCTGATCCATCAGGAAAATGAACCAAATCTAATTTAAAAATTGTGGTGTTTTATCAAAATCACTTCATTCTACACGTCTCATTTTGCCCAGGACAGAATCTGTTAAAACTAAAAACTCTGCACTCATTGTTGCAACCAAGAAGCCGTGACAGATTCAGTTGTGTCCAGCAGTCTCATTAAAAAAATTCAGAATTTTAGAATTTTAGGTGCTGGACTTTAAATATAATGACAAATTTGCTTGCAGTGAGTAAAAATGTGACATGAGCAAAAAACACCTAGAAGCTCCATGGGGTTCAGAGGGTCAAAACATCTCACAAAAAATGTTTTACTGTAACTATTCAAGGCCTTTATTTATAAGCTTTAGGGCCTTATCCTAGTTCCTAAACATCAATCACTCTCCGTATTATTGAGCAGTGTGGAGTAATAGTGCACCGCCACTCCATTACGCAAATCAAAGTGACATCAGTGTTAATGAGCCGACGTGTGCGGGCTTGTAGCTCCAGTGGTCATCGCCACTGCTAAAAGCTACGACATCTCTTTCATCTGCCGCCTCTTAATCCGTTCAGTTGGGACGCTGTAGGACTGTGACGTTGGAAATGAGGAGCAGCTCCACTGCCAGCTCAGCAGCTCAGGCCCACCTTGGTGAGATGAAGCTTCCCCCCAGAACCTCTGGTGCAGATGATTAAATGCTTGGAGAAGAGGAAGCACTGCCTCTCCCCCTCCTTCTTCAGAGACAGAGAGCCCAGTCGCCCACGGGTGATCTTGCCCTTCTCACTCATTGGCACCTGGATAAGAGACCCTGAATGTTGGAATAAGAGTGTGGCAAAAAGAAGGAAGAGGAACAAGAGGTGAGAAAAAAAGAGCAAAGCATCAGCGGAGAAACTACTATAAATAAATGAAGTGCTTGTCTTGCCTTTCTCTGTATACATGGCCAGGCACATGTGATGCTAAACAAGCTACCATTTCTGTTTTCCTCATCCATCAGTGCCTGATGGGGACATCTGACATTTACAATCCCGGATTCATCATCAGTTTGCCTCAGAATGGTCTAATTACACTTGGAAATTAAAGACTTTGCATCTTTTTCCAAGAGAGACAGAGGGGGGGATCTTTTTTGAAATTTCTTTCTCATTGCAGTGCTAAAGTTGTGGCTGTCAGACATATGGGGGGACAGGAAATCCCCCTCTGTTGTGGTCCTGCTGGGATTTAAAGCACAACACCTGAAGGTGGGAGTTACCTTGTCTTACAAAGGTCTGACTGGTGTCGAGGAGAATCTCGCAGCCCTCTACGATCATGCGCTCTATTGCCAAGTTCTTCCTGATGTTCTCGGTCTCGCTCACCTCATCGTGCATTATTCTGAGAAAAAGAGCATTTCATCTGTTTATTTGGTCCTGATATATCAAACGCAACACTTCACAAGCAGAAATGAGTCTTCAAGAAGGTTATGTTGTGGACTTGACCTATCAGGATGCATACCTTCTGTCTTATTGATCAAGTATTTACATTCCCTTGAAGCATTTTATTGTTTTTAAGAATAACATGCAGGTATTCGTTATTTGCTAAATTCGTGTGAGAAAATGTGCATTAAAAATACAATCTTTATTAAAAAAACTGAGAAAATCTGGCAGCAAGGGCTCCAGAAAAAATACTTTAAAAAAGTGAAATGCCTTAAAATTAAAAAAAAAAAAACTGTAGAAGTAGATAGTAGATAGTGGCAGCAAATATAGTAAAAATAGAGATTTTGATCTGGACATTATGAACCATTTTGGACATTTTTTTTAAATTAAAAAAAATTAAGTTCTCTGGAATTATCTGGAACCTAACATCTGAAATAACTAATTATCCACAATTTTTAAGCCTTTAAACCCTTAATATAGGTTGCTTTTTTCCTTAAAATAATGGCAAGTATCCATAAAAGAATTGAACTGATTTAAAATGCTTCAAGGGAACACTGTAAGAGATTTTTTTTTTAATCTAGACATTTACAGATTCGGTCTCTTTTTTTAGGGTCAGCATGTATAAAAATACCTTTCTTCTATGATTTTACTAGATATCTGTAATTTAAAATGTGGAAATTAACCGCAGACTGTTCAAACATATTACAGATAGGACTTGTTTTCAGTGGGTGGTAGGTCAGAACATCATTGTGTCTCCCACATCTAAATATTGAGACACCATACATGTCTTGTTCTTGATAAATTTGTATACCTGGAAAGCTCCTCCAGCTTAGATTTGGCGTAGTCCAGACTGTTTCTCTCGACATGTTCATGAGGTGTGTGAGCCAGGAGTTCATGGAGAGTAAGAATGTAGCGGGGAATCTAGAGAGACACAGCAGAAAGCGACAGGGGGCGTCACTTATACGAGCTTACCTGCAAGATGCACACAACGCCATCGCAAACATACAAACACAGGAATGCACACGTGCCAGCATAATGAGAAGTAGATCAGGGGAGAGCGCAATCTACAGTCATCAGCAAAATTCTGTATCAACACAGCACAGCCTGCAGTCGGCCCCGGCAGAGCAGACTGCCGGGAAACTGCACGCCTTGCCAGAAAGGAGCCGTTATTAAAGCCTGAGCGATGAAAACAACCACTTTTTATAGGCATGAAAAACACAACAAGGATATTCTGAGCAACAAATGCCTGCTGTTTCTTATGTAAATCAGTGATGCTACAATACGGGTGCTTGAAGCCAAGTTCTGACTGAGCCGCACTGGCCAGAATACCGGCCAGACAACATTAATGCTTTGGTTAATGTGTAAATTAGTCAAATTTGATTACACAGGTTTTATTTAATCTTACAGTCACTTAGTTCCTAATAGCAGAGGGGATGGCAGGTTAACAAGCAGGATGTATTTTGGTCCTTTTGCTAACATGGGAGTTGGTGTCTCTGCTCATCCTCCCTAAAAGTGTGCAGTGTTTGCATATTTTGCAGTAGGGCTGGACGATATTCCAACAAAGAGATTATATTGCAGTTATATTACCAGATATTTCTGTATGAGTCACAATTTTGTAGGAATGATATTTTTTGCATTTATTTTACACCGAAACAAATGTAGAAGTGATAATGTGATTTTTGCTGCAGTCTGTACGGCATATTCCCTCACGTCTTGAAAACGTCTTTTTGAGGCTGGGGGCATCTCCATAGCAACGCAATTAAATTAGAACTCAATTATAATGGTTTGCAATGTGGAAATATTGCAATTTTGATACTATTCTAATGGCTTGTTTTCTCTTACTTTATAGTGTTAGAAATTTAATAAACATAAATAAATTATACGCTACCGTTCAAAAATTTGGGGTCACTTAGAAACATCCTAATTTTTGAAAGTAAAGCATTTTCTTTTCAATGACGATAACAGTAAATTAATCAGAAATATAGTCTTGACATTGTTAATGGGGTAAATGACTAGCTGGAAATGGCTGGTTTTTAAATATCTGCATAGGGGTTCAGAGGAACATTTCCAGCAACCATCACTCCTGTGTTCTAATGCTACATTGTGTTAGCTAATGGTGTTGAAGATTAGAAAACCCTTCTGCAATTATGTCAACAGATAAATAAAAGTGTGAGTTTTCATGGAAAACATGAAATTGTCTGGGTGATCCCAAACTGTTGAACGGTAGTGTACATTTCTCCATCGGTATACACCCAATAACCCACGATGGAACAGTGGAAACATGTTTTTAGAAAGTTGTCCCTCATTTGAAAAAGCATTCAGAACCCTAATACCCATAATTCAGTCATCAGTAAGAGCCTCTCTGGCATGTGTTATAGCTCTGAGCGATCTTGGGTACCTCTCTACAAGCTTTCAACACCTGTGTTTAGGTGGTTTAGACCATTCTTCCTGATAGATATTCTGTAGAGTTTAGGTCTGCACTTTGCTTGGACCACTTGAGAACAGTCAGACTTGTCTTAAAGTCACTCCAGGGTTGTTTTGGCTGTTTGCTTCAGGTCATTGTCATGATGAACCATCATCTGAACCTCTGTATATTTGGCTCAGTTGGTTTTCCTATCCCTGCTGCTAAGAAACATTCTCATAGTTTGATGCTTCCACTGCCATGTTTCACACTATAAATGGTATTAGTCCTGAAAAAGTTGCCCTGAGAATACCTGAAAGTTATAATGCACAGTGCCTTCACTCCTAATGCTCTCAGAGTCCTGTAAACACCAGCAGGTTGTTATGTCTTTCATTCAAAGTGACTTCTGTCTAGCCGGACTTTCAGATGGCAAACTCTTGGAAGAGTCTTATCTTGGTGACAACACACTTTAATTTTGTTTATGCCTCACCACAGTTTTATTGTGGTAGCCTACAAAGAATTTCATGGACTTTGCAGCTCAGTTTTGGTTGTGATGAGTGGTGTGAGCTGGGAGTTTTTACACACGTTAAACTATGTGCCACAGGTAGTCAGATTATCGACACAACGTGTTTACTTTTGCTGCTTAGATGCTTGTTTTAAAGGATGACCAGTCGGTTGTTTAATAGCCTGTGTGCCGAAAACAGAAGTCTTGGTCATTTTAATCTTCCACCTAGTCTTAGACAGTGTAAGAAGTTAATTGCAAATAAGGCCAGTTTGCAATGCCAAGGACATAAATATTGTAATGTGCTATTATTTTATGGTACATACTTCTCCCTATAATAAACATTCAATAGAGGAAAATAAATATTCATGTATGTCATCTCAGTCTACACAGTTGCCTAATAGTGGGATTTATGAGTAGAAAATGTCTAATTTCAATGTTAGCAACCCTCATAGACATGAACAACTTAATAGATCTTGTGGTAGTACTTCAACTAAAGCACCTGTTAGTTGAAAAGTATCTGTGTAGGTGCTGGCAAAAAATACTAGACAGAAGTCAAAAGCCTTGAGGTCAAAAGTGACAATTTTGAGATATATTATAAGAATAGAGTAAATTGTTCAAAATTAAAACCAACGAGCATACACATTAAAGGCACAATATATAAAAATATTTAAGAATATTTAAAGAGTTTGCCTTGTAGAAGAAAAAAAATAGTCTAACAAGAGATTTAAGTTCTGAATTTTAGTGATGGGCCATTTGTTTACACTTGAATCCAACACAGTGCATTTAAAAGATTTGCAGCCTTAAATATTCAGAAAACAATGTTACCAACTGCTTTACAGACAGCTACAACAGGGCATCATTGGCATAGCAATAGCCGCCTAGTATTAGGGTGGTGAAATGTATGGCCCAAGGGTAGCATTTATACGGACTTGGCTCTGGCGGTGAGAACACAAAATTAACGACAAAATCTGGCTCCAGGCTGCACCTCTGCAGCAAACAAATGGGTCTGCCTTTATTTCTTGTGTATATCAGTGAGACAAATGAGCTAACCTGAAACATGGGGTAGGTGAGGAAGGTCTCCAGAGTCCTTTCCTCACAGTCAGGCTTGGCCTCATACTGCTTCAGCAGTTTGTCAAAGTCTCGGTTCTGCTTGCAGTGAGCCAGGATCTGCAGACTGTACTGGTGGTTCCTCACAAACTCCTGGTAGATGTTCAGCATCGGGAGCAAGATGTCGAAGAGGTCGGCTGTAGAGAGATCAATACCAAGACATCAGTGAGGGCTTCATCTGAGGAGTAACTCATTATCACCTTAAATCATGCTTCACAGTCTGAACAAATTTCAGGATGGGAAAGTTCTCAAAAATAATCATGAAGTTGGCACAAAAACAGTAGAAAAGATGATTCTTACCGAGCACTAATGTTGGCCAGCTCGCTATTCTGGCTTTGAGACCCTGGTAAAATATCTGATGTAGGAACATGATAGTTTCGCTGAAACAGAAAAGATATTGAAATCAAAAAAAATTGTAAAATATTAGCAAAAGTGCCTACAGAACACTGTCTTTACTGTGACTGGGTTGGGTGATAATTATGTAAATAATGAAGTATGGCTGACACATTTAAGCTCAGCAGTTCTTCTTTATATCAAAATATTTGAATAGACTAATTTATGTCCTAAGAGGACAACAAATACACAGTCCTTATGCAAAATATCAATCAGTAAAGTATGCAAGGTTTTGGAGAAGTTTTCGTGTTTTCTCTGTCATCTGTTTGGTCTAGTCAGAGGAAAAGTTGAAGAACCACTTAAACCAGTAAGGCTGGTTCTGCCTTCATATTTTTTTTCATATCTGTATTTTATCTACATATATCATTTTTATTTATGTTTATCAATATTTTTATTTCCACTAACCATTATGCGCTGTATCCCAAGCTCATGTCTTTACTGCCCAGCATGTAGCTCTAAGTCTGTATTTATTGTGGGTCAAACTGTGTCCATTGATTTAAAGCCAAGAAGTGCAAAAAAGCAAGAAGTGAAAGGTTTTAGACTGGGCGAGTCAATCTCCAGACTTAAACCCTATAGAGCTGCATTTTATCTGTTAAAGACGAGACTGAAGGGAGTTACCCCCCAAAACAAACAACTGAAAGAGGCTGCAGTGAAAGTCTAGAAAAACACCGCAAAAGAAGAATACAAAAGTTTAGTGATGCCAATGGGTCACATGTTGATGCAGTTATGGCAAGCAAAGGATTTGCAACTAAATATGAAGTCTTATTCACTTTAATATATTTCAAATCTATCTGTTCCAATATTTGTGCTCACCTAAAAATTTGATGTTCTGTTACAAATAATGTTATCTTCCAAATCGTGTATCAGATCCAGATGTAAATACCCATAAATGAAAGGTGAAGTTCTTCTCTCATATTCATCCTTTGTTGTCAAACCTAAATGTTTTCAGTCTACAGCAAAAATAAAGGAATTTGCCTCATTGTTCCAATAATTTTGGAGGGGAGTGTTTGTCATATAAGAAGCATCATTCTATATCTGCAGCTGTAGTCTAAAATCAAACACCGGCCTTCTCTCCAATCAGAGACCAGGTAAAATACAAGTATCATTCCTTTTGCAATGTGATGACTACAGGTACATAACCCAATGTACAGTAAAGATTTCACAGTCTGGCACTCAGGCAAATGATGTTAAATAAAAAATCTATTTTGATGCTCATATTTGCTTTAAATATCATTGATAAAAACTGTGTGGCAAAGGGACATAAAACACACTTAATATTAATGAAAGTGTTTTATGATTTTGGAGAGGTGTGCTAACCAATACCAGGACAGCTGCCCTCCGTTTGCATTTGCAGTAAGATGTGGCATGAACAGGTTTCAACAGAAATGCAATTTTGTGCCAAAGCGGTGACCAAAATTGCACTGCACCGCCTAATCAGCATATCGACTGTCTCAGCAGTGCCTCTCCTCCTACCTCGGCACAAACATGTTTGTTTGGTGCCAGGAAATGACCAAACAGGTGCAGACACAAAAAATAGACTCAAGAAAAATAGCATAAACACTGTGTTTTCCTGAGCACTGGCTTCAGGCCTGCAGAACTCTTAGTAAAACCCTTCGTGTCATGGATTTGTAAAAACTAAACATCACTGAGCAAGCAAAAGAATGCATGAGTGGATGCCATAGTGTTTAGATCAATGAGTTTTAAGGCACGGTGTGTACAAGTGGATATTTTAGCATGTAGTGCAGTAGTGAAAAACTGAAAACACCTTCAAAATGAAAGTTCACATGAACTACTAACATTACGAGGATTTTTTATTTTGGCACGATGAATGTCAAACTTAAAGGCGTACACTTCAAGCAGTGCTGCCAAGTGTACCATATTTATCTTACTTGTTTAAAAATGTAGTCCTTTTGCATGATGTACAAATAGAATTCTTAAGGCCCCTAAAATTTGCAATGATTTAGTCACAGTTTCTTACTTTTTTTTCCATAAGATTGAGCTTCCATGTAACTGGTTTGGAACTACTCTGATTACTCAACATATTCTAACCATGTCAACAATGCATTACGGAAACCTGACCAAGGATCCATATATTTGCAGTCCACAGCCTCTTATAAACGCTTTTACTGTATTTCACAAGTTATTTTTGGCAAAACCATCATTCTGTGCGACCCTTAAGCTTTGTTTGGTATGGATCATGGTACAAAAATATTAGCAAGAACCTAATTTGTACCAAATGGCCCTGAATAATCCACTGCAGTCAACTTACTAACTAATGGATATACTGTGAACTGCAGAACAGGCCTTCCAGCATTCATTTACACATGTAACTAAGCCTACGGCACTGAAATACTACAATTCTACAATTATTGTAATAATAATTCATTGACAATATCCGGCAAAGCTGACTTCTATTGATTCCAAAACTTGCGTGCATATACACATGTCCTTGTGTGATACAAAATTAATTAAGACTCTGCTCACAATAGCACTTCTCCATTGCCTTACTGAGAAGAACTCTGGTTAAAAAAAAAATAAAAATGAGCCAACCTGTTGAGGAATATGCTGCTGACATCATCGTGGGTGATGGGTGGCTTCTTGGAGCTGGCTGCCATGCGTAGCGGCCTCAGGAAGTTGTTCACCAAGATATGAAGCTGCTGGACGTACTCTGCCTCCGAGTCCAACATGCTGAACACCACCTGGTTCCTCTTCCTCATGCTCTCTGCATGAGGTGAGCGGATATAATCCTGGATGATGGTCTTCCACTTCCTCCTGCAAATCCAACCTCGCAGAAAACTTTGGACCTGCAGCAGCAGCAGCAGACCGAGCACTCCGTTAACTTTTAAATGCACAATACAAGGAATGACGCAACCTGATTTGATAAGATGCTTCACCTTCTTGATCTTTTTAATTTCTGAGTCATCGTCAGTAGGCGCGGCTGCAGGGCTGGCGTGGATCTTCTCATTGTCTTTGAGCAGTCCAGCGATCTGTCCGGGAAGCAACCACAAAAGGACCAATCATTCCCACTTCCACACTTCATTTCTTCTCACTTACTGTACCAGCATGTAAACAAAACGACTGAGTCAACAGGACAGGACCTTTCAGCAGTGAAACATGAGCCTGACTAAACTAACTGTTCACTTGACTGGTAACGCTGCATAGCATTTATTTTCAATCATCATTATGTTAATCATTTAAATGCAATATGTAACTATCCTACATATATGCTGCATGATGGGAGGTAAACGGAGTGCTGAAAAAAATCCAGACTGGAGTTGCCTTGAACTGTTTGAAGCTGCTGTGAGTATCTCCATGCACTTTGTAGACACGGAGAGAGTTAATTGTCATTGCATTTCATAGAGGAGATGCAATATAAAGCAGTGTTCATGCATATTCACAATGTAATTTGATTTCAAGCATCACATTTGCACATTAAAGTAAAATGACTATTTGATCTGAGGAATACAGCTGGGAACACAGCCCTACTGGAGGCATTGTTTCTGAGAGGAGATGCAAAGTGGAGAGTGTTTGGCCTGAACACGACTCTCTCTGCGACGGGGCTGCGCTTCCATTTCTGTCCTCTCACGCTAGCTTCCGCATATGAGACAAACAGAACAATAATCAGCATAATCCATCGTTCTCCCACTGGTTCAGCTGGTATTTGTTGTGCTGGCAGGTTGAGGCGAGGATGCAGGACGCAGACACATTTTGGAGAGGAATGAGAGTGCCATGTAAGAAGCAGTGGTAATTTAGTAATATTGTGCCAGGGAAAGTCTATTTACAGCACGTCTGACTAATATTGTGTGTGGCTGCCACACATTTGCCTATAGATGGAAGATCCTGTAATCTTTGGCTATTGTGTTGGAGTCAGAGAGAATGAAATCCTGGATATTTTACCAGTGCTTGCTTTAGTGCTGAAAGGATCGCCATCAGAAAACCCAGTTCAGACAAAACGGATACTCCTGAGTACAGATCTACTATCTCTATCTGTTTATGTCACAAAAATGTTAATATTTTGATCTATAGTGTAAGGGAGCACCAGGAGTTGGTTTCTGCTGCTATTTGGACTTCTCATACAGATACGTTTAAGTGCAAGTTACAATTAAGTATCCATCCATCCATTATCTATACATCATTTAATCCTCATTAGGGTCACGGGGGGCAGGAGTCTATCCCAGCTGACTTCAGGTCAGGTCACCCGTTTATCACAGGGCAACACACAGGGACAATCACATTCACATCTACGGACAATTTAAAATTATCAATTAACTTCAGTATGCTTTTGGATTATGGGAGGAAGTCAGAGCACCCGGTAAAAACCCATACATGCACATGGAGAACATGCAAACTCCACACAGAAAGATCCCAGGCCCAGGCCGTGACATGAACCAGGGATCTTCTAGCTGCGAGGCAACAGTGCTAACCACCAAGCTACTGTGCAGCACTACAATTAACTATATGAAACCAAAACATATTTACAAATTTAATACTGAAACATGATTTGTTGCATCACATTAGTGGTGAATTGTTATCCTTGCCTTACTCTGAGCTTAATGGAAATTTAAAACGAGTTCTAACAGTTTTTCAATTGACTTAAATGCATGATTTTTCTTTAACTCTTTGAAGCCCAAAACCCGCTAGCAAGTTTGAGAGCCATGCTGTAGTTGTTGTTTTTTTGTTTTGTTTTTTCAAAAATTGCCAAAATTTTAACAATTTATCAGAGACAGAAAACGGAAAACAGAACTGTTGCATATTCAGATTCACAACACAACTCATTTGTGACTTTATTCTACATGCCTCATTTGAAAATATATTGTTCACTCTTACCAGAGTCTGTAAAAAGCAAAACAATCTGTGCTTCTCTGCACAACTGGGAAGCTAGGCATGACTCAGCAGGAAGGAAAAAGTCACATGACAAAAATTCAGGGCCTGAACCAGTCTAAACTGCAGGCAGTGTTTCCACAGAACAGAAAACAGACAAGCATAGAATTTCATTACAGACTGAAGTCATAAAATATCTATAGTATGGAATTGTCCTTTTAATTTTTTTTACATAATTTTTGAAAAATAAATTATTCAAGGAATTAAAATTTTTTTTTCCTTTTTAGAATTTGTGGAATTATAACTGTGTCACACTACACAAGACGTTTAGAGTTCTCTTCTTCTAGTCATTGCTGTGCTGTTTCTATAGAGGTTCAGAACTTTATATTCCAGAGTCAAATGGGTCCACAGTAAGTAAAAATGTGACAGGAATAAAAGCGCACAGAAACTGCTTGAGGTTTAGAGGGTTAAATGCTGGATATTGTGCATATAAAGGATGATTAAAATAGCCAGAATGGTTAATGGCATGCACTGTGCAGACAGCAATCATCTGGTTTAATCTGATCTGAAAAAGTATCACTTTGATGATGATTATGACACAAGATGTGAAGCTATGAAGAGCATTTTTGGGATATTGGAGATCCTGTCAGCTATAAAAACTGAATTTGACTGACAGTGTGTTTAGATTTGAGTTACATAGTGGTGTGACGTGTGCGGCGATTTGTGTTAATCTGCAATGGACATGGTTAGCAAACATTATTATATATTTGTTTACATTCCTACTCTTGAGTGTAAAGAAATCATAGTGAGTATTACCTCTGACTTAAGCCTTTCAATCTCTATTTCCCCATCTTCTATCTGTTGTCGAAGTTGCTTAGCAACTGTTTTCTCCGTCTCCACAATCTGAAGCAGATGAAGATACTTCTGCATGAGAGTCTCATGCTCGGTAGCCAAGTTTCTGTAACTGTAACACACAGACGCACGCACACACGAACATGCACGCACACGCACGCACACACGAACACGCACGCACACACAGACACAGAGTTTTGCACTGTAGTAATGAATTTCATAAGTGCATGTGGTTCCATCTTATATCAGAGCAATCAGGTTTGAACAAAGCATTTTTCTTCATGTCTCTTATTCCTCATATTTTAACCCCACTTTTGAAACCATGGCAACACCCACTACAGGCTGAGCACATCAGTCAAAGATTAATTACCCTCTACCAACCAATTCAACTTCTAATTGCCATGTCTGCTCATTTCCCTCATGTGTGCCTTTACCTGGCGTGTGATATTGCAGCCACCCATTCATCGCAGTCTTTTACATCTTCTGTGCGTAACTCAAGTGCCTTTTGGTTTTCATGGGTAAAGCTGACTGTGAAATAGTACTGAAACAAACAGGGAGGGGAGAGAGAGGGTGAGGAGGCCCACTTAGCAACAACAACTATCATTAACCTGACATGTAATACACAGAAAGAAGCATTCATTATTGGATAGCATCGAGATAAATCTGGGATTATAGTGGCTTGACTGAAGTGTCTCCGCTGCGTCTGCCTTGGTGTTTGTTCCACTGCCTCGCCGCTGCAGACATCAAGCGGGTGATTTAAAACCGCACAGAGCCTGGGGAAGCCACATCTTCCTCGCCCACCAGTGCAGTTGATGGAGCACAGTGAGGGAAGCCTCCCCCAGCTCAGTTCCTGGGATGTCTCTGGTTCCCAGGAGGAAATGCCATAAGACATGGAGGCTGGAGCCACGGCCAATTACATAACCGTGCGATACCTGTTTCCTAGCAACTCCAGTCCATGTGAACAGTTGTTCACAGCTGCTTTTTTGTGTTTTCTTGTGTCACTCAACCTTCTTCCTCTCAATTCTTCCTCTCACGCTGGACTAAATGTGAACGGTGAAATGAACAACTTATGTGCTTTTGTTTTTAACTTATGAGTCTTGAGGAGTTTTTTTTTTTTGTTACATGTCAGCCTTATAATCTAAGCATTTCTAGCCTTTCTATATAAACGCAGCTCCTTGAATTTAAAGGAATGAGTATTATTGCTTAGAAATCTTTAAAAATTAAGTTGTAATTTAATGAACAATGAGACGCACTGACAAAACAAACGTGAGTAAAGTTTCTCCAAAGAGAGAGAGGGAGGAATTGTAGCAATTTCAAGCATTTGAATTCATTAGAAAATCTTTAAGACCATAAATCAGTGTCAGAAAACAACAGCTATTAATATTTACATGTTTTAAAATACATTTTGCTCATAATACTTTAGTCCCTGTATTGAAATAAAAACAGTATATACTGAATGTTTACTTTTATCACCAGAAAATGCCCAAATGCATCATCTACCTTTAAAAAAACTTCAAATGTGTATTTACAAATCATCCTAATAAAGCGATATTTGATGACATTTTAATGGTAAACATTGCATCTTTAATAATACTAACAATCTCAAAAAAGGAGCAAGTCCCTTCTCCCTTAAATGAACTGCCATCTGTCCTGTGGACTCTTGCAGCCACGCTGAGTGAGACCAGACTCTAATCTTTGGCCTGCAGATGTTCAACAGGCGCCTATCAACCTGCAACTGATCATTATTCATGGCTGACTGCTCTTCCATCTTCACATTCATTAGGCATTCATCCTACCGTCAAAGAAAATCTATTTTTGGCAGAGCGGCATGCATGTTGTTGTAGTTTTCCCTCATGATCTCTCAGAGAGCGGCTGTGAATGTCTGGTGTGAGGCGATGCTAAGCGCACTGTCTGCATTCTGCTTTATGTTTATGGCTGAGTCATGCACCTTTAAAAACCATCCCTGATCTCAGCAGAGGTGGATGTAACACCGATGAAACCTGCGATGCCGACACACGTGTTATTTGCTCTGATATGTGCAACAAAAGGCTCATGTTTTAGGAGCATTGGAGTGGTAAATTATTAATTGGACATGTTCTGATGAATTGTTCAATAGTAAAAGGACTTTCCAGAAGCACATAATGATATCTATGCAGTGCTGTATTCCCTGGAGATTTAAGTGTTGGTACGCATTCTGCTTTCATTTTAATGAGGAGCTTTGTTCTAGATGTTAGTTCAGTCTTCATACAGACATCACTGACCCTATAGAGTCTTATTTTACTGATGCATATTGTTCAGATCTTTGGCTTTACTTTACAGTTTGTAGCCGGGCATCAAAGCCGTCACTTAGCTTCTCGTGTTATTGGTTGAAGTACTGCAGTTACACAATGTGAGCAAGCTGTGTTTTCTATAATTGGACTCTGACCCCTCCAAGGTACTGCAAGGAACAAATTTAGCTCAGATAGTGCTCACATTAATAGGAGCAATGTGACACACTGCTTCTCTCCTCGCTGTTACCCCGCCTCTTCCAACTGCATCATTCTTTAGGATGCAAATAAGGGTTGCCATAGAAACCCCAGGCTCAAATGCATTATCATTTTCACACTAACTGCATTTGAGGATAAATATAATGTGGGGATTATGCCAAAAAAATGTTGCCAAAAATCCATACATCTATGTACAGGTGATATTTTCTTATTTACCTCTGGTAAGATGTTTGTTTACACTGAGAGTTAGTGCTTCATAGCAGCCGTATAGTCCTATATTATTTGTGCACCCTTCTGTGAACAGGATTCAGAGTACAAAGAGGCATTTTTTTCTGCTTTATCATGAGTTCAAGATGGTAGATCAGGCTTTTCTCAGCAAACTCACATTTGTGCATTTAAAACAGCACAATGCAGAATAAACTGACAGAAATATATATATATTAAAAAAAATCTTTCAGGGAGGTTTTTTTTTTGTTTTTTTGTCTTTGGGTGCCTTTAAAGCAACTGTGAGAGCACAACAGTAGCCAGTGTGTTGCATTCTGCTTCGTCAGCACAAGGGCAGCTGTTCACAGGAAGAGCCTGGACTCACTTTGGATTGCAGCCCTACCTACAGAGTCAGGCACCGAGCCGGGAGAGAGCCGAGGAGAGCCGGTGGCGGTGGAGCATTATGTTCCTCCGCTGTTAACAAGCAGCGCTAACAAGGCTGTTAACCTTTCTGCTGCAAACTGCTGCATTTCTGATTGAACAAGGGGCCAGTGGAAATCAAGTAAATACTTCAATTAGAGATATTTCTGATTTAAATTTGTCACGTGGAGCTTGCAGCAGAGGCACAAGTGAATATAATCTCCAGCAAAACATGCAAATCCAACCTGCATCATCACACTCATGACTGAATCACTTCATTCAGGTCATCTAGATGAGAGCTGACTGATCAGTGGCACCCTGCTGTTTCCCGAGACTCGACTGTAATTCCATAATTTGACCACAAGATGGAAACCTTGATGCCACAACTTTTTTTCTTTTTTTTTTTTTTGCATGTTTTATTGGAAGCAGCATTAGGTAGGCTATAACACTCTCCGCCCTAAAACGTCAAAAACATGATGACTGAAAGTCAAAAGCAAAATATGTGACCAACCAGACTGCAAATGCATCACTTGGATAAGTCCAGAAATCAATTTGCATTTCACGCACTGCTGAATCTGCGAGTAGATTTTTCTGGTTTTTTTTTAAAGAAAGGGGGGGGAAAAAAGATCAAGCACAGGCAGGTTTGGTGCAACCTGAAAACAACAGAGAAACACTGCGTCGCTTATTGCCAGGGCTGCTGTAATATCATTAGGTGTTAATATTGTTACCTCATCATTAATGCTATGCATGGATTACATAACGTGCAATACAGCAATCTGCTAGAACCTTGTGCGATTCTGCTGCACTAGATTTGAGGTCATCATGCGTTTGGATGTAAGAACATACACACATAAAGGGGGAAAATGCGCTTTGTGCGGAACTGGATGAGACTTTAGAGGCGTTTCAGGATTGTTCCATTTACAGCTCGACAGTGTTTCTGCAGGAAAAAACAACAATAAGCAGGGAAAGACAGAGAGGGAGCGGAGCCTGTGTGTGTGTTTGTGTGTGCGTGTGTGCATGTGTGAGCATGTGCGTGTGTGCGCGCGCTCGCTACCTGCTTTTCCAAACACTCCTTGGCTGACAGTGAAGGTTTCGGTGAAGGCGCCCTGTCGCATATGCATCCCTCCAACAGGTATAATCCCGAGGGTCGAGAGCTGGACTCGTTCTCGAAATAAAAGAGCATATTCTGTAACAAAGCGAACCACTTTGTGTGCCATTTCGTGTTGTCTGAGCTCTTTTTGCTCAAGCACCCGCGTCTCGTACCATCCTTCTTTGCCAAAAGCCCCAGGTAGGTGACATGACCATCATTAAGTCGTATTCCCTTCTGCATTTTGATGAGGACACTTCAGCTGCGCAAAGGTGGATCTGTCGTTACATCCTCCTGAAGTCAGAAAAAGAACCTAAAATAACACATCAAATAAAGAAAAGGCAAGACTTTGTGAATGCGGACCTCTAAGCAGCAGCCCTGTCCACTCTGTCCGACGCATTCACCGTGTTGGCATTTAAGTAAAAAGAGAGGAACAGAACGAGGAGCACAAGTCCAGCATCCTAAAATCTTTTGTCATACTGCGAGCGCTTTGGAGGTCCACATTATCCGAATGCGTAAAAAAAAAAACAGAGAGACGCGAAAGAGGGCCGTGAAAACAGTCGCAGACGCAAGATGAGAGAGGAAAAAAAGGGGGTTCGAGGTTTGTCCTTTTCTCACATGAAATCTCCAGAAACCAGTAGGCTTGGTGCTGAGCTAGGCAGAGCTGGGTGAAGTCACATGACGCATGCTTGGGAAAGCAGATTTCAGGACCTTGGACAGGGACGGCTCAACGAGATGCCGCATAAGTTGAGTTTACTCTCAAGACGATGTGAGGATGCGAGAGGAAGGAGAAGAAAAAGGAAAAACGAGCAGGCATTCAATGGAGAAATGAACAACTTTAATGGAAATCAGTCATCGAACAGGCTGCAGAATTGAGGAATTTCACTGTAATTCTCCACATCTCCAGTCCTTAATAATCTGAACAGTTAAAGTTCTACTATTACTAGATTTACAGTTGGATAGACATTTTTTTATTTAGGCAATTGTTTTGTTATTTGAGACAAAACAAGCAATTATGTAGTTTTTTTTATTGTAAGTAGATATATTTAAATAGAACAGGTAAAGTTGATCTATTACCTTAAATAAATGTATTTATTTATATTTATTAACTTTTGCATTGTTCTGTCTCCTTTTTAAGATACGCTACAGCCAGCAAATACAAGAAAGATATGCTGAGTGATCACCCTTTTCATATCTTGAACTCTCTTGGGTTGTCTTGAAGTCTTTTAAATGACAAAAACTGCCATTTAGCTGTCCAATATGTGTGAGTCATGTAACAGTGAATATGTCAACCAAGGCTACTGCCAAGGAAGAAATGTTTGTCAAAAGCCAAAAGTCCACTCAGTAGCTTTTGCAGAACCTTTCAGCTGCATCTTATGTGTTTCATCCATCCAAGTAAATTGACCTTAAGCAGAAATTATTTAGTCAACATAAGGGATCAGACCAAATCCCAAAGAATTCACCCATCTGACAATCGGGAGGCAGTTTTTTAGATTTTTATGTGTTGAAGCCAGCGCACATCCTATCCTGTCAATGGTTATTCCTGTTAAAGGTATCACTTCATCAATAGCTCTGACAGCAGTTAAAGTACACACTATGTTCACTATAATGGATTCCCAATACGCCTCTTCAAATGGATTTTCCAACGAAGCTCCCATGACTGAAAACAGCTGACTTCTGAACTTCTCATAGTAGGAAAAGTACAAGTGCTGCTGCTCACATGTTCAAATGTCCCGATACGACATGACAGTATGACGGTGAGCCCAAAGCAACTAAATGGAATTCAACCATGATTACACTTCACAATGCTTTCCTTGTGAAAAGCATCTCTGGTTGTATACAAAACAATAAGAACCTTCATAACTACCGTTGCATGAAAAAAAGTTATTTTAAAGACTCAAATGGGCAAAAACAGCAGCGTGATCCTTTAACATGTGGTCAGACTGTTACTGCTGCATTTTAAAGCTTAAGATAGTTGGCTGTAGTAAATCAGGGTAAAGTTAGTGGCAGAACGATAAACTACTGTCCCATATTAGTTCTATGGTGTCTCATGGTTGAATGTAGACTTTGTATATAATGCACTGGTCACATAAACAGATTACATTTAAAGATGTGCATCGAGGTAAACTTCAGTGTCTTTAAGAGGAATAGGGTAGTGAAATGAAACTTTAAAACAAATCAAGCATGTCAAACACTATACACCTCTAGTGAGCAGTTTGTTAAGCACACCTAAAGCCATCTGATGCTGTTAGTTATTTATATCGTTATTTTATCATTATTTAACCCCACTCATAGAAGTGAAATGGACAAAATAATAGAAATATATATCCCACTTTAAAAAATAATTGGTGGCAAGTTAAAAATTCCAATTTACTGACTTTGATGAACCATTTAAATTGCAAATATTGTCTGGATGAGTTGTGTTGACACAACTTTTTATGTCTAAGTTCAACAGAGATTTCTGTCTTTATTCGCTTAAAAAATAGTTAAACTGGCTTGAAAACGACACCTTAAAAGTATAAAACTCTTAAAGGTTGTGTTTTTGCAACCAACTTTAAAGTCGTCATTAAAGCAAAATATCAACAGTTGCAGAGGAAAGACTTTATTCTTTAAATTAGCATAGTCTGCATGTTGGACATATTTTTTTTTAGAAAGACTGATGTTCAGAGATTTGTTTTAAAGGAACAATTTAAGCATGACAAAGTATGGCCTTCAAAATGCTAAAGAAATGTTGAGTCTTATAATGAGAAAATAAATTTGGACACTGTACCACTTTATTATAAAAATAAATGTCAGACACATGCTTTAATATTGTTACCAAGTGGAGGTTGAAAGCTTATATTTCATAGTTTACATGTGAAAATGTGTAAAAATGCATACAGTCTTCCTTTTTTTTATCACCAGTTCTTGATATAAAGTTTCTAATTCTCCCACAAAAATACAACCTCAAATTAGAAACTCATTCTCATTTGTGCCCTCGTTTTGTTTCTATCTCAATCCTCTTAAACGTTTCTAAATATACTGTTAATCTGAGCACTAGACCCCACCTCTGACGCAACACTATCAGGTCAAATAGGTCAATTAAATAAAAAGGGTTAATTGCAAGTAAAAATAGGAAATAAAAAGACAGAATTTTCAGCATGAGCTTGTTTGAGCTGCATCGTGATGTCATGTGGGATCTGACAGACTTCTCAGTGGCTACAGAGCTGAACTATAAAACACGCTGAAGCACATAGCCAATATGCCTCTTTGAGCACCCAATTTGTTTAAAAGGCACATGCTCTAATCTGCTGTCAGTCCTCCAGCTACTTCTCAGAGAGGAGATTTATTTATTACTCCTTCTCCATTGTTATCTGCGCTCTCTCTCTCTGATCTATTCTGCCATAAATCCCTCCAGGCTCTGCAGCGTCTTCCTCAATGAGCCCACCCCCTTTTTTTTTCTCTTCAATTAGACACTCACTAGTTAAATATTAACGGGAAAAAATATGTATGCGAGCGGTGAAACGCTGGCTGAGATGCAGAGAAATGAGCTCCAGTGTTGGTTTTGTAATAAACTGATCCAGGGTCAGGTACATACCCTGCAACTAAGCAATTAAAGCTCCCCAGTTTTGAATAGATTTGCATAGACGCACATGTGAGCGGCTGATAACACTGTGTGTATTGTTGATGTACGAGAGAAGCTGCAACACAACAGGCTGCTGTGCTGAATGTGGGGAATTTTCAGTCCGTCCTGCAGTATGGATCTGTAGCCTATGTTTCCTTAAATGACGTGTCTCAAAGAATCATTTAATAGATATTTCAGTAAATTTGTGTGTTTAAAGAGCAGTCCTTCGGTAGATTCTATCAAACTTATTATGAGTGTCGATAGCAATAATGCATTTTAGTTTGCATGAAATGAGGTGACATTAGTGTTCATCATTTCTCCAACATGAGGAACTTTCTGAACTTATTATTGCATAGAAAACAGGATTTTTTTCAATTGATGGATTGATTATTTAGTCAATAGTTTCCCTATAAAATTTCCTTAAATTATATGCGTTGTTAAAACAACAGGTTCAAACCCAGAAGAGTAAAACTTACTAGAATGTAAAAATCTGTATGTTTCTGTTTATTGTTATGCACTAAAACATACAAATCAAAATACTCATATGTGAAAACCTACTTGGCAATAAAACTGTTTCTGACTCTGATCCTGATGCTGATTCTGATCTTTCTGAGATATAGTAAACTTAAAAGACTATAAAGCAACAAAAAAGTAGCAGATCGTCAAATTTGACAACCAGAAACCATCAAATGGTCGATATATTAAGCTTGATAAATGACTTGGATGATAAATAAATTGTTAAATATGTTGCCAGTTGATTTTCTGTCAAACAACTAATTGATTAACAAACAAATTTTACAGCTTTTGAGATAAATCTTGAAATAGTCTCACGTGGAAACCTACACTTGAACCGAAATCCCGGGCTTTTTGGACGCTTTATGGTTATTTTCATGGAAATAATGAATGAGATTACACTGTAGTTGTACCTATGAAGTGCATTTCTTTTTTTAAATTTGTGCTATTGTATCTGTTGTAAACATCTTTATATCCCAGGAAATATTTTCACTTTTGCCTGATTTAAAATGTATTTAGTGCATTAAAAAGGCAAATCTTCCTGTAAAGCTACACATTGTTTTCCAACATGGGACATTCATGACATCTATGTGTTAAAAAAAAAACAGCAACAGTCTTGCATCACTGTCAGCCTCTGACACTGTGATCTGTGTGCGTGTGTTTGTGTGTGTGTGTTTGTGTGTGTGTGTGTGTCAAATGGTGTTTTCTGTAACAGCTCGTGCTGCTGTCAGTATTCGGCAGAGGATGTTGCTGTAGTGTCCTCGTCCTTCCCTGAGCCGCCTATGAAAAGGCTCCAGTCCTAATTACATGATCCACCAGGCTTGTAATTCGCCATACTCCTCTCAAATGACATTTACTAATTACTCCTTCCTTTTTTAGAAACAGCTTTCTGGATTTTATCCAGGCCCCCTCATGCTCATTGTCATGTAGGAACAAACAAGTTGGCTGTTGTGGCAGTCACAGCCTATTTGATTGAAAGTGAGTAAGCAAACATACAAACAGACATCTTAAATCCCTTTAAAGCATGATGTTGTGTTAAACAATCTGGATTAGCTGTCGAGAGGAATTTAGGAATAAAAAAAAAAAAGAAAACTGAGAGATGTAGGGGTAAATCTGCAATGCAGTAATGTTGAGACAAGCAGAGTTCTCCTCAAAGAGGGCAACCAAGTGTTTCTCCTCTGTCCTCACAAATGTTTCCGCTGCTGAAGCCTCTTTCACGTTGTGTGTAAATAACTGCCATGTGTGTTATTGTGAGCAGAAAATTAATAGATCCAAATGAAAGACAAAACATGACAAAGAAGGTTGTTCTCTTGGCCACATGAATCTCTCTGATATATGTGAGACCTTTCTGGGATGCTTCACTACCTTTTGCCCAGAGCATGCTGGGAAAATCTCCAGCCAGTGGTGCGCACAGACTCTTGAAGCGGCAGGAGTGAAAATGAATAAGGGACAACTCTACCATGCATAATGTTGGGTGCATCACTTTTGTAATGTGTCTCTCTTATAAAGGGTGAATTGTAAAGACTTTGTTTAACAATCCAGAAGTGTTTAAAGATAAATTATAAGTCATTAATTGGAGCAACATTTACGTTGTGTTTACTGTCCTTCTCATTAAAAAGGCTGCAGTTTTAATAATAGTAGATTTTTAATAAATTATTCATAAAACATTTTTGCAATCATCTTTCAAGCTGGCTGCTGTTAAGAAATTCTGTGTGATCCAGATGTGCTGCAGCTTTTTTCCAACACAAAGTGAGAGGTGATTTTACTGATTTACTGAAGTAACGTCATGGAAAAAGATCAAATATCAGAAACAGAGATGCAGTGTTTCACAACGTGGTTATCCAAAATGTATTTTTGGCTTTTATTTATTCTCTGTAAAACATCAGTAAATGATTCAATACATTATAAAGTACCTTATTTGAAAGCAACAGTGTACTTTTAAAAGTACTCCAGGGGACCCATTCCCACCACCTAATAAAATGTATATTGCAAGATGAAAATTTAACTGTATTAATTTAAATAAACCCTTAAAGTTGCAAACATTGCTTTGGTGAGTTGTGTTGACTTTAAAATGTTGGCAGTTATGTCCATTTAACTTTGTTTAACTGTGTTATTTAAAAGCAAATTTTTGTGTTAATTGATTTAAAACAAATTTCAAGTTGTTGTCCAGTAATGAAACTGGCTTTTAAAAACACAAGTCCTTCAAAAACTTTTTGAAAATATGTTCATGCCAGCAATTGTTAAGTAATTTAACATTTGGAAATACCGTTGTTTGTAGAGGAAAGACTAATTCCACTAACTTAGCATAGCTCATTGGTTGAACATAATCGCTTTAGAAGTTGTCATAACTCAAAAATATCAACGGAAACTTTAAATTTTTTTTGTTGTTGAGCTTAACATTTTCTTTACAGTGTGGATCAGGGTTCACGTTTACTCTAAGTTTGCACCAAAGTGGCACTTGAACTGATTAAAGGGCACCTCTGGGAGCACTCAACGGCCTCTTGAGTGGCCAACCAAATGAATAGTTGAATTCAAAAACCCTACCTGTGTTCCCTGCTGTCAGATTAATACACCGCAGCAACGTGCTTGTTTTCTGTTTCTTTCCGTTTGTTTGCAGGCCGAGCTGGGTCACTGTACACTACAACATGGTTTTGGGACTTTAACTGCAATGGAGGCTGACACGTCTCGCTGACGGTCTCGGATGTGGCAGGCAGGCATTGCTCCCACGGCTGCTCCCTCTCAACTCAGGCTGATTCTCTCATGTCAGGGCCGGTTAGCCAGCCTGCCACTCACAGCTCATGAGTGGGGGAGTGGGAGAAACCGGACCCACCAGGCGGAGGCTCCATTATGTTGTGGCAGTGCAGTGATACCACCGGCCACAGCGCGCCATGTCTAACCTTCATTTGATGCATGCTCGGTGATTAGTAAGCTGCGTTTTCAAGAAAAAACACAGTTGGTTTTCACCTTGTTTTCAGAAATAGCTGAGGCCATATGCTCTTCGCTGTCACTCGCATCGTTTACAACCATTCTGTAACGGCACAGAGATGCTCCAGGATCCCCCGGGGCCGCTGAGTCTTGGTCACATGCAGGAAGTCTGGGCTTGCGCACAGACAGATTTCATGTGTGCCTGGGTGATTCTTCACCAACCAGAAACGTTTCTTTCTGATGCTCACATTCAACTGCGGATATTAAGGTTGTGACCACACAGAGACACCGCACTGTTTAATTAGAAACCAACATGCACACTCCTCCATCCCATCCCAAACACAACGAGCCCCAGTCGTTTCTGTCACAACTGAAAACATGCCGCTTTTTACTCCACATGCATGCTTCTATTTTTGCAGGCACAGATGAAACAGTGTGTACTGTTGGAGTACTCTATTTTGGGAGCAGGACATGAATTATAGAGCAAAGTGGCCAACAATGTGTATTGCAATCCTTTTCTACCGACCTGAGTGCACCGAGAGAGGGAGACGCGTGGAGAGAGTGTCTGTGATGAGTGACCATGAGCTGCTCTTGGAGTGTTGGTGGGCTGTGTGATGGCAGGATCCCAGCTCTTGGCAGCAGCCCAGGCCATTGTGATTTGTGCTCGCTGCTGCCTACAGGGTCGCCACCTGGCTGCCGCTTCCCCCCAATCTCCCTGGGTTACACAGAGTGCATTCACAGCAGGTCTGTAATTGAATTTCACACATGTCACAGTCAGCTTAACTGTATTTTCTGCAAAGTGTGTGGACAGCAACTTGATTTTTTTTTTGTATCTCGGAATGCTTGAGAAGTATCGCGATGAGATAGAGGAGCAGATTTCAGCTCCTCTGCACACTTTGAACTAATGTAAATACACTGTACATGATACCAAAATGGAAAGATACTGGAGAGTTGGCTTTGACCTGCCAAAAATACAGTATACTATTTTTCGGAGTATATTAACAATCAATTAAACATTTTCCTGCAGAATTATTTCCTTTTCTTCCTTGCTTCTCTCAGGCCTTAATACTCTGAAGCCCCAATCCCACGGAGAAGTGTAAAAGGCTTGTTGTCTTTTAAAAGAATCACCAAAATTACTCCATTTATCACAGCAGGAAACTGTTAAAAACAGAATGATCTTTTCTAAACCAAATATAAACTGACAACTGTTATATTACATTAAAATGACTTTGTCCGATATGCCTCATGTAAAAAATTGTCAAAAAAAAAAAAAACATTCAGAACAAAAAAACCTCCAGAAAATCTGTGTTCCTCGGTGCAGCTGAGGAGCCACGACTGACTCAGCTACAAACAACAGTCACGTGACAAAAAACTGCAGACTGTGTTTACACAGAGCAGAGAGGAAGCAAATTAGGGAGACTGCAAGCAAAATAAAACATACCTAAACAAAAGTAAATACATAAATAAAAGCAGCATGGCCCAAAAATAAGCACAGAGGAGCAAGTTGGTGGAGAATACATTCAGCACGGTGAAACATCTTTCAAGAGTTGATGTGCAGAGTCATGTTAAAAGTGTCTTGTTTGTTATTAGCTTTTTACACTTAAGCCATGCAAATATTCACATTAAGAAGGGAATTCTTTTTTCCTCTAGTATTGGTAACACCTGTGGACACTCGGAAAAGTGTGTACATGTTAAATTTAATGTCGCTTTGATTTTCTTAAAAGGGATTCAGCCTTTGCTAATATTGACTGATTTATGGCATTATAACTGTGCTACATTGTGCAAAAGACATGTTCAGTTCTCTTTTTTTCAGTAGAGGTTCACTAAGCCTTAAGGGATACTATCCTGGAAGGCTAAAAGTTATTTCATAAGAAGGAGTAATAATCAATATCTGGATATAAGGATTAAACATTCTGTAGGCTAGTAAGGTGAGTTTTTGGGGATGGTTGGCGGTTGTGTGAGCCAGACCAGGTGAAGGAGGCAGGATGTGAACTCAGTGTGAGAGGAAGGTCTGGCTAGAAGGCATAAAGTGTCCTTGTGCTTGAGCATTACCAGCTGTCTTTCCAAAGATGTCGGATGATTTTTCTCAACTTTTTGGCTCCTCAATTAACAAAAGAAGAGCTCATCCTAAAAAGGAGTCCCCAAAAAATACTACTGCCTATAATTTCCTTTTTAAAATATCATGTAAATGTGGAGAACTTGCTGTTTAGATGCACAAACATCTCTCCAGTATTGAAGGAAAAATATTAAAGCAAAAAAATTGTACAGATATCAAGAATAATGACTATTAAAAATGCTGAAAATATTTAAATAGGATGTTGTGTATCTTTGTAGTGCAACTGTATTCAGAGGGAAGCTGTAACTTTTAATCCATAAACAAGAGATGGCAGCACTGATGATCTTTTAGCTTCATTAAATGATTGTGATGTTGATTTTGGCAACTTTACGGTCAACAACAAAAGTTAAGTACAAGCATCAAACATGGTGAAAGCTGATCCTACAGTCGATATGAAAAACAGGTTAGATGCAATTAAAAAGTTGCCAGAAAAAAACAGAGTTAGCATTTATATGTTTTCTTAAGTCTGAATCGCTTTAGTGGTTTTATCGCTGTTTTGGTCTCTACCAAATATGCCTGGAAATATTTGAATCTTTAGTTGCTAAATGCTCAAATGTGATCATCGCCAAGTCACACTGTAAGTCATTTAAAGCTGAAAACAAAGGTTTTGTCTTACAATGACCGAATTCAGGTTGACTAATTAGCTTGAAGTTACAAATTCTATAAGCTTTGACTATTAGTGACAGCAAATCAAGAACTATTTAGTTGCACTGTATATTGTTAGTGTTAGATTTTCTTTCATTTAACTTTTTCTGAATTTGAAGAGGTACTTCTTCCTTTGACAGGATTCACCAACAGCTGTAGCTGGTCCTGTTAGAACAACTTCTACAAGAGTAAAGACAACATTAGAGACCTCTTACAGTGCCTGAGTAGGAGCATGGTGGTGGGGGAAGACATTTAACCACACACTAAATGGTTAACAGAATTTTTTTTATCATAATGGGAAAAAATATTTATTGTCTTAATATATATTTAGGATATCTATTCATCCATCCTCCAATCATGTATGTTTTCTTTAAAGTACAACAAAGACAGGTCTCAAGAGAACTGTGAATTGAGCATAACTCGAAACAGATAAAAAATACAAATAAAGCTAAATTCTTTAAGAAAACAAAGTAAAAAAACTTGCTCTATTAAAGAAAGAAAGGAAGAGCTAAAACAATTTTTAACACGATCTTCAAAATAGGAGAAACGACATGAAATGGTGTTGAATCCTGCAATTATTAAAAAGCAAACAAAAATATATCATTGAGGATTATATGTAACATACCGTGAACTAGTGCTGCTGCGGTCCTGTACATGTTTATTAGTTATTTAACTCTTACATTTGGGTTTGCACATCCGCTTAGGTGGAATCTCAGGACTGCAGCTTCCATCATTTTTCCTTACTGTACAGTTCCACATAAGAGACAAACGCTCGCCTCAAAGTAGGCCAATTACCAGTCAGTATGAATAAAGACATTAATGCAATGTGGCAGAGCCCAAGAAGCAAAGGCAGGGTGTCTTCCTTCAGCTAATATGAACTCAGAGGGGACATGTAAACAAGTCCTTCTATTACATAATCAGCCCCTTTCTCCTTGAAGCATCTTCTCTGCTTTTACACATGCATTCCTCCTCATGTCCTCCCTACGCTGGCTGACTACTGCAGACACTGAAGATTGTTAATATCGTCTAATTCTGTGTTTCCTCTGGCGCTCACAATGTATAGCTGCCTCATTGCCCATGCATTACTTTAGGGGGAGCAGAGCTGTTCAAGACAGGCACTTTACCGCCATGCTAGCAGATCATGGATGTAGTTTTCATTTGAATTCTGTGGAGAGGATTTGAATTCTTAATTGTGAGGCTGAGGGTCATCCGCCAGGAAATTTTCAGCATCAAACATTTCATTTCTTCATTTATGCATCAATGTGTGCCTTTTCTACATCCATTTAAGGTGGAAATGTTTTTCATTTATGTAAAGAAAAACACATTGCAGGAACCAGGTGACAATTTAAAATATAATGGAATAAAAATGTGGATCTGATGATGGCTTTGATTAAATTCAATGTTTTTTTGAGCTCATAATTCATGTTTTGAGTGTGAAAAGAAAAAGACCTTGCATTATTGCATCTATAGCTGCCTTTCAAAGTAAAAGTCCTCTGCTTCTTTAATGATTTTATTGCAAGGAGAGTTCATGTTTTCTAAATATTGACTAAGATATACATCCTGCTCCCCCTGATATCTATCCAAAACTGATTTTGTCTACAAAGTGGTCATGAAATTTACAGTTATGGTCCCCAGAGAAGGAATTGTTCTGAGTGGGAGAAACCCTTAATTATCAACATTGTTTTCATTTGTCTAAAACTCATTGCATTCATATTTAGCTGTGCTTTGCATTCAGTAATAATAAGCAAATGTAAGCAAAATAGCACACTGTCACATCTGTCAAACATTAACAGTGTCTGCATGAGTATGTTAATGTTAGTCGGCTACACAAATCACCTCTGTTCCAGCCTGCACACTACAAACACAGCAACACACAGTTTGTTGTTATTGAAAAATGAAACAGCACGGTTTATGGTTGGATCTACGTCTAATGGAAATTATGCAAACCTGCATCACACATAAAAAATAAACAAAACTCTGACCTGAAATCAGCTCAGTAATACAGAGAGCACTTTGATAACTAATAAAAAACAAGCAGAAACTGCTACTCCAGGTCCAAGGCAGTGGCCCCACCTGTGGAAATTTACATGATTGAGCTGGGAGCTGGGTCTTTAAAATAACCGCCGTCTCGTTACAGAGTAAAAGTAGCAGTTCCTCCTTAAGGTCAGAGATTGCAGCATCTGAGGGCCTCTTCAAAAGAAGACGTAGTTGAGGAAGATGTTCTCCAGCAGGGCCAGAAAGACCACGACCAAGCAGCTTTGAGATCTTAGGCAGCGTCTCTCTCAGGTGGGTGTCACCGGTGTTCACGGTCAGGTCTGTGGTAATCCCGTCAAAAAACAAAAGAGAAAAAAGCCTAGATCATAAATCAACATGTAACCAAAGCACTCTGTGTATAACACCATAGTATAGGATGGAGTTCAGAAAATGTCAAAGTATAGTATATTTTTCAAGAATAACATAGTATGGCCTGGAGTTCATAGTATAGCATGTCAGCAAAAAAAAACAAACAGATTATTATGTGGTTCAAAAAGCGCAAAATGATAGGATGTTGCCTAAAATTGTCATGTATGTGGTTCAAAAATGTCATAAGGCAGTATATTGCCAAAATAGTATGTCATTCAAGAAAACATCAGAGTATAATATGTGGTCTAAAAAATGCCATAGAATAATAGTTCATTGCACAAGTAAAAGTATAGTAATTTTAAAAACTGTTCAAATTGTGAAATGTTGCTAAAAAGCAACAAAAAAAAAACTGAAACAAAAAAAAATCACAGTAATATGTCAGTTAAAAAAGTCTATGTCACTCTAAAACATCATAGTGTAGCCTTTGGTCCACAAAACGTTCTGTTCCAGCTGGCTGAAGTAGGTGAGGAGCAACGCAAAGACAGTCCAAACGTTAGTTTCCAGAGGGTTAGATGAGTATTTATTTGAAAGAGTAAGTTTACAACAACACAACATGTGAGAGGGTTACAAGCAAAGGTGTGTTAGTAAAATAAAAATAAATAAACAGAACTAAAAGTGAACTTCACATTGACATTGATGTTGATGGGCATTCCAACCAGGAACAAAGTAGAAGATCATCAAGACGAGAAAAAAAACTCTTCCTGTTCACCTCTTAAAACCCAAAAACACATCACAGTAGCACCCTAAACTAAAACTACCAATGGGTTCTCTATGTTCCTTTCTGAACAATTCACAGGTCCCTCTCTATCTTCCCACACATCCATCAACCACTGGAACACATCTCCAAAGTTCTGCTTAAGCTCAGCTTCCCCTCAGAAGAAGTGCTGCCAGATGAAGGAGCCTTTTGAGAGGCAGCTGGCATCGTGATTGGACGGTACTTTGGTCTGTTCCAATCCAGCTTCAGCTCCAGAGACGGCAGGCGGAACGAGTCAACGGAGGCCGGGTGGACGAAGGCATGAAGCTGAGAACAATCCAGAAAACCTCAGAGGAGGAGTGCAGTGGCCCAGAGAACTCACTTCAGCAGAGTCTGAAGCTGTGCCACTTGATTCCCCTGGAGAACTTCAAATGTCTTTTAAACTCTATGGAAAAATCATCTTTTAGGACTTGTTCTTGTTAGTAGTGTTTTTACATTTTAACTTCATTGCTCGGCGCTTTGCACATTCATTTTAATGTCTATGTTGTGTTTTGTCATGACCCTGTTTGTCTGGAGGTCAGTGTTATATTGTATTGTTATATTGTCTAGTATAGGTCCCTAAGTGTTATTTGTCAGTGACTCAGTGTTGTCTTGTAATGTTATTTAAGGACAGGTCTCTCTTGAGAATGAGACTCAGTGTCTCAATTAGATTACCTGTATAAATAAAGGCTAAATAAAAGAAGAGCATAGTATCTCTTCGAAAACATAGTATAGACTTTGGGAAGAAAAAATGCGATCATCTCCATGATTTTAAATACTTTTATTTACTGCAAATAAATATCTACTCCAAATGTCTCATTAATAATCATGATCAGCCTTAAAAACCCACAAAACACCCCTCTATACTCAACCACACTTAGTACAGTCCGGTTCCCCCTTCTATAAATCTGCTTGGAATCTTCCACTTCCTGTTTGTCAAAGTGGCCTTCTACCTGGCCAGGCTGGTTAAATGTTGTTTTCCTGATTAAATTTTTTTTAAATGCAGTTTATTTCTTTAATCTTTTTTCTGTCAAAATTTTAACTCCAACCTTATAAATGAAACAAACCCTTAAGTCACAATAAAAATACTTCTGATGTCACAATCATGAGTTAGTCTGTTATTCAGTTTATCAATTCAACTTTATTTGTTGAGCACCTTTCACACAGATGACAAAACTAAACAAGCAAAGAGGGAGAGAAAAAAAACAAACTATGATTAAAACTCAAACATTTAAAAAAGATTTAACATGGTAATAAAATGTTCAAGGGATGGAGGAAGTTTAAGTCTTCTTGGGCTCACACAGTAAATCATTTAAAATAGAAACTTGATATTCAGTTTAAGGAAACTGGAAACTACAGCGCAACAGAAGAACCAACAATATCTCCCATTTTCTCCTTTAATGAGTCGACTCTTCTTGCGCTTTCACACCAAAGAACGACAGACTCTTCACAACCTGCTCAAACTCTTGGTACAGGACCTCACCACACGGGTCAAGAAGGTTTCCTTCTCATCTCTCCTCTGAAGCTCTCCTTCTCCTGCTCAAACTGCTGACAAATGTCTCTGCTGCTCTAAAGTCTGGTCTCCAGAACTTCCTAAAAACTCCCAAAGTCTCTTCTGCTGTAGGTTGCTTTGTAGAACTGTTACAGAAAACCTCACTAAACCACATGGAGGGGCCTCAAGATAGTCGTCCAAATGAAACCGTACAAAAACCAAACTAGCACAACCCAAACGCTAAAGTCTCCTGCAGCCTACCAGAGAACCTCTTTAAACAGAGAATCAGGACAGGAACTCTTACCTTCTGGACAACCAACGTTGGTTCACAAACAAGAATACAGAATGTGTCTGACCAAAAACATCTAAAGACTCACTACAGCCAAGATAAAGACAACTCAGCTGCACCAAATCCACTAATCACTGCACACATTAGCACCATGTGCTAACTGTGGCTAAAGAACCACATTTACCAAGACAACTATCCAGTACAAAGCCCTAAAACACACCAAGAAACACATTAAAGACGGTTTTACTGCTGGAAGCTGCAAACCAAGCCTAAAGAACAAACTAAAGCAGCAGAGCAAAACTAGGTTCAGTGAAGAGAAGGAGAGGAAATGTTTAACTGCAGACATAAAGCAGGAAGACAGTGAGCTGCTCAGGTGTTCCTGATAACACCAAGCAGCCACCTGGACAGCCAATAGGAACACAGCTTACTGGAAGTCCAGAGGGCTGGCTTAGTGAAGGAAATTTAGTTTAAAGTTGAAGCAGAAAGTTAACAGAGAAAGTTGAAAACCACCTTCTGATACCTGAAATCTCTGAGTTTTCATACATAGAATGCCTGAACATGTCAAACTGGTTCCATAGTAGAACCTTCACTGTAAAAACATCATAGTATGGTGTGTTGCTCAAAAAACATTAGGAATGGCTGTGTAGGGTCGCCGAGGAGAGACACAAAAACAGAACAAACTCTAGTTTCCAGGGGGTTAGGTGGCTATTTACTTGAAAGAATAAGTTTACAATAGCACAGCACGTGAGCATAAAAATCACAAAGTCTGTCTTTAGTTCAGCTGAAAATATTAGTTTTTGTCTTTTTTATTGACCAAACTTTTCAAGAAGTACATGAAGAATAATTAAAGCTCTCATGTGGAAGTCAAACTTATTCTGGATCCTTGTGGAGAATTTAATCTTAGAGTTTGTAAAGCTGTTGAGTTTTTAGAGTCACATGGATTGTTTTGACATTTAATAACCGAGTCCTGAAATAAAATTACAGCTGTGGATTTCTGTCATTTAGTCATCAGCCAATCAAACGCACGTTTGATTGGACCAGCACATTCAGCAAGTGAAAAGGGGTAAATGTAAGTCTGAACCTGGTCTGAATATAATAAAAATAATTCACTTAATAATGGTAGGGTTAATTCTATTCTTACAACATATGGGAAGACAATCAAAATTACCTATATAACTGAACTCATTATATAATGCAAATAAGGTTGCTTAAAAGTTGGTGGGGACAATTTGACCCTCTTGAAAAGTTGGTAGTGTTATGTCCCTACCGTCCCTATGCAAACCTACGCCCTTGTGTAATTCACATAAACAAGGAAACAAGTCCATCATAATTTGGATGTTAACAGTCCAAAATGCAAAGGTCATATACAGCTTTCCTCTTGGGTTAAAGAGCCAAAAAAAAAAAAAAAAACACCATGAAAAAGACTTTGCGAGAGGTCGGTTGCAGCTTTCATTTTTTCTTACAACTTTTCAGTGGCCCCCAAAATATCTGTTGTACCCCCCTGTGCCCCCCCACTAAAATTAATCTGGATCCACCCCTGGTCCAAGGCCCAGCATGAATGTGGCTCTATTTAAACAAAATGGGCACAGGAGACAGTTGTGGCAAAAAAAAAATGTGGCAGCCAAAGATTTCATCTGGAAGAACAGGAGCTGTCCTGCAGGGATTATTGCCAATATGGTCTCCGCGGCACTCCGTCAGTGTTAAATTAAATCTAAGGATGACAGATGCTGCCAATCAGCGACGGGTTAGTGAGGTCAAATTAAGATCCATACGCTGACCTTTTCCTCGGCTGCCTCCTTTCAGAGTGCCTATCATCAGGGCTATCAATAGGGACTAATGAGTCTTAATGGTCTGATCTGAGCAGAGTGCCATCACTTACACCACGGCGCAGCGCTCACCAGGACCAGACGAGGTTATAGCAGTGTTGACGAGTGCTCTCAATAGAAACACTATTACTATTACCTCAGCTGTTGCAGTGCATCAACAGGCCCTTCAACACAATTGGCCCACTCAGCACGAGCCTGTCTCCGAGCTTCTGCGCTGTATCGCTGCCTTTCTTGTGGGGTTAACACTCAGACTGAAAGGATAAGGCTCGAAGTAGTTATGATTTTGTCATTGTCACTAAAACCTGTGAAAAGACCAAAACCAACTTTTGACTGACCCTTAAAACAGTGTCTGTGCAGCCAAAATCTGACATAGCAACAACTATCAAACCAACACGAGCATTTTCATGAAACTAGAGGGACTTCATGGCTTATAAAAGCACACAATTTGAATGAATTCACATGTCAAAACAGTCAACTATTAATGCACTATATCAGTGGTTCTCAACCCTGTTCCTCAGGACCCACTGCCCTGCATGTTTTAGATGCTTCCCTGCTCCAACACACCTGATTCAAATGATCAGCTCGTCATCAAGCCTCTGCAGAAGCCTGATAACGAGCTGATCATTTGAATCAGGTGTGTTGGAGCAGGGAAGCATCTAAAACATGCAGGACAGTGGGTCCTGAAGAACAGGGTTGAGAACCACTGCACTATATCATCCAGTTTGAGTAACATTTGCTGTTTTAGGAAAATACCTGCTTTTATTAAGATTTATGCCTTTGGACTGAGAGCCACAGAAAAGGTTTGCTGCTTAGATTGGGATGCATTGATTGTATGGTTTGGATTTATTCACTAAAAGAAAGATGTAGCGCAATCCTTGCATTTCTTCAGTCACTACTTGGATCATTTTCCTTCGGGAATGTGTCGACTACAAATAACAGTCGTCAGTCTTGCAGATTTTACACACCAACCAGCACAAGCAATAAACTTCTCACACAAAATCCACTGAGTTCAGATTTGATCTGCCGCTATCACTGTCCTGTCGTCTCTGATTTATATCTGTTTATCAAACTGCTGCCCTTTCCAGTCTGGTGCTAATGAGATGCAGATCATTAGGTGTTCATTTTGTCATTTATTTATTTGTCAACAAGTAATGCTACAACAAAACAGATTGATAACTTCGAAGAATTATTGTGAATAAACTGTTGTTCTCTTTCTTCTCTTTTCTTGTCTGTGATTATTTTAGCAGCAGTAATCCTGAAGACAGAAGCCTCTTTGTGCTGTTCCAGTGCAGATTGTGGTTATCTTTAGCCTTATCTTCGCTTCAAAATGCAGTTCTGAACAAATTTGGACACTTGGGGGAGCTTTTATGTGTCCTAATGCAAATGTGCGGCTCACCAAGGCTTGCACCGAGTGATTGAGCCGTGAACCGCGAAAATGTCAGCGCCTATTAATAACAATGTTAGATCAAGCATTCGGATCTTAATGTCTGCACATCATACTGTATATTTAGATGGTCAACATTACAAGACTATTTATGTCACACAGTGAGTGCATTTTTTCCCCCTCCCCTGATTGTGGCCTTCAGAGTGAAGCTGCAGTCCTGGGATTAATAAGCCTCTCTCAGTCTGCCTCAGTTAGACTCAAAGCCACAAAGCCACAAGGAAGCTGAGCAGTAGCCGCCTGCAGTGCATAACAACGGCTCCAAATCTGATAGAAATGGACAAGTAAATGTGAGGGTGTAAAAAAAAACTGTTTCCTTTTAAATTTTCATGCATTGGAGCAGTACAATTCACAGAATTTTCTCTTCGAAACACAGAAGCAAATGAGCTGCTTGTTGAATTGCAAATAATTAAATGGTGGATTCTATGCTTTGAATTTTTTTCATTTTAATTCATTAGTCATTTGATTAATAGAACACAGATGCTCTAATTTCTGATTATGATTTCCTAGAGCTCAATATGATGTCTAAGCCACAAAGATACTGATCACAGAGGACAAAGAAAAGCCTCAGAAATGATGCACATGATTAGAGCTATCAAATATTTGCCATTCATTTTCCATTGGTTTGACTAATTGATTAGTTTGCTAACGGAATAAAATGTAATTTGTTGATGGCAGTAGATATTGGAATGTAAAATGTTCAGAAACAAACCCTTTTTAGGATAGAGAACAAAAAAATACAGCAAAATAGTGAATTTTCCATATTTTTTTGTTTGACACACGTCCTAAACACAAGTGCCGCACCATCTCCTGCAAAACAGACATGAAATTTTGGGAAAGAGTCATATCACATCTTGCCAGGTCAGATCTTTCGGCTTTTCAGACTGGATTTCTTCCAACGGCGCTGACGCAAAGCAATGCCATCTCGGTTCACTGGAGATCTCCTAGCAGTATTTGGACGCATGCATCAGTTTATTTCAGCCTACACTGTGCACACCCTGCCTGAGGGCTAATTACATTTGCACAGTCCAGAGGTCCTCCATTGTCGCCTTTTGAAAGACCTCTCCGACACAATGGCAGAGGAGAAAACATGTTGAGATCTGAGGACTAATGAACCTCTAATTGTGACCTGCTGGTCTCTGAAATGAGCACACGGGAATAGCAGAAAGTTTAAAAAGTGCACAATGCGCTTATTTACACGTGGCACAAGGTTAATCTGGAAAGCTGTTTGTTAGCATGTCAGAGCTGGAAACACGCTCACATGTGCTGACACATGCAGCAAGGACCATGTAAGATACAGAGGAGCAGAAAGAGACACAGAGAGGGAAGCACAGTTGACTTCCTCTGTCGTTACTCACACCTGCAGTAGGATGCAATCTCCATAGCAACAAGACTTGGCAACACTGTGCAGAGTTGATATTTGAGGTTGTGATCTTTAATACCCCTTTTCGCTCCCTTTTCACTGCAGTGGGTTGTGGAAACGTGTTTTTCTCTGTGCTTTTTCTTCACCCTTAATGTGTTTGTGTCACCAAGAAATTAGTCCTCTGATGATGTCATCATTCTGTCATCTGCAGAGCATCATGAAAGCGCAAAAATCTCCTCAAACTGAGCTCATATCCAGTGGAAGAATTTGCTTTCTTTTTTCTTGCTGCCTCAGATCCAGGGTTGTTTAATGTACGAGGCTCAAATTTGCACATTAGGCCGACTATATGATGCCATTTAGTGTAAGCCATTTTCACATTTTATCTCATAGTAAAACACATGTGGGGTTTATTCTACAATAATTTTAAAACCTGATTTACTTGATCCTTGAATACCGAGCAGCAGAGTCAGTACAGAAGATATAATTAACAAATATATGACAATGCAGAAGTCTTTTTTCTTCACTCAGCATCAGTGAATTCTATTTCAGTTGCAGTTAAAAGAATGAGAAAGTCTGCTGAACCATTAAAGAGTGTTCATGTGTTTCATTTATTGTATAAGCTTTGACATTTGTGCTGCTCTCTTTTTCATGAGAAAATCATTTATGAAGCTTTCAAAACATATTAAATAATAGTATATAGTATAATAGTATAATATAGTACTTACATTATTACCCAGTAGGCTTTTATTTCCTCAATAGCCATGTTCACAACCTTTGCGATCTCAAGTGCAATCAGCTGAAAGACCTCGGAGATAATTGAAAATAGAGACAGCCACTACAAACTGGCAGTGACCTCTCCTTTGCATGTAAAAAATGTGACACAGTAATAATGAACAAAACTTACAACACATGACACACACGCACCCCTCAAACCATCTATAATTTATCCAAGAGGAAAATAAAAGCTGCTGCTGCTGAGCTGAGAGCCTCGGTGGTGGTGGGGGGGGTCGTCTTATTTCACAACGACCTTGGGTGTCCACTTGTGTTGAATTTGTTACTTCTCAGTTTGTTTCCTTTATCCCTCTTAAATATTCATGCTGTAGCCTGCATTCGCTTCCCTCAAGAAGTGCAGCCTCATCATGTGCTAATAATGAGCCTGGTGGCCACACAGCCCCATCCTGCTGATGGTTGACTTGACGATGCCATCTAGTGGTCATGACAAAGGAAGAGCGCATGCTGGGAGTCCTAACCTCCTCGTTTTGCAATCATATGCAGCATCTGAACAGCAAAAAGCAAACCAAATTGCTATACTGTACTCTATTCCACTATACTCGATATACTATGTACTTATATGCAGATATTAGGACATTTTCTCTTTGTATCACAACCTGAAATCCCACCAATGAAGCAACAAAAACATTGTATGCAGTCTATGGTAATAACACACTTTAACTGTCATATTCAATACTGTGTTTCAGGATTTTACTAACAGTTTTAAATGTGCCTGATTTGTAAATACGTGTAGACAGATAATGAATATATTAGATTATATATGATATGAGCATAATATACTACTGCGTCTTCACGATAAATTAAAATATCTGATTGTATATGATTATAAAGATTATTGATAATTAACAAAAATAGACACCGGTTATAGATGCTTCATGCAAGGAATCGTTGACAAATATATCAACAAAAAGCATCAGGTGTGTTTTAATAGTAAATGCACTGGTGCTGATGGTCCTTGCAGCTATATTATGTGTGTTGAGTTAGAGACGCATTCATGACAAGAACATAAGAATCAAGAGATTAATGCTGAAATGACAAACAGTTGTTCCTTGCAGGGCTGCACAGTGGCTTGGTGGTTAGCATTTTCGCCTTGCTGGAACATCATGTCCCGGCCTTCACGGGATCTTTCTACATGGAGTTTGTATGTTCTCCCTGTGCATGTGTGGGTTTTTTCTGGGTACTTCGGCTTCCTTTCACAGTAATTTAAAATGACTGAATAAACAAAATAGTAAAAACACAATAGTGTCACATTCTTCTGCATTACAAATATGTCACATAAGATGATTTTCAAGAGCACCTTTAGTAGTGTCCCACATTCAGGGGACAACACAAATGCCTTAATAACACCTGATCATCAAAATGCACTGATTGTCTCTTTTGATGTGGAATCCTGTAAATAATAAAGATGTTACCCCTCCTCTCTTCCTGGCATCTTAAAATGCATACCATTTCCTGTAAAAGCCGTTTTGTTGTCATGGACACAGACAGAAAAAAAAAGAGGTAGAAAAAATAAAAGGAAAACATCATCGGTGTCCATAGCAACTGAGTCAAGTTTAGTGCTGCCAAAAATGGTTTAGGCAAAAGTCTTCTCAGAGATGTGAGATATGTGTATGAGACAGCACCTTGCATGGCACATTCAGCCTCCAGTGAACAAAGCAAACACATCCAGTTGTACAAATGTACCAGAATCACATGCATTTAGTGGCATGTCAATGACAGCCATTAAAAAGACTGAATGAAAGCACTAAATATGATGTGTGTAAAAAGCATGACACAAAGCCACAGCAACATCCACCCACAGATATAATGTTTAAAATATTGTAATTAGTACTGATGCTTGATAATGAGGAATGGACAAAATGCCTGATGTCTCCTGTTAGTGCACAGTCACAGAAAATAGGCCTTTTCCCTGAAAACAGAGCAAGGCATCCTCAGGAAGCCTCTAATCCCCTTTAGAAATCTTAGTCAACTACTATAAATAGAAAGTGTCCATGGTGCCCTCTGCTGGAGATTAATTTGAGCCTCTGATGTGCACTGTACTCTATTTTGGAGCATCAAGCGGCGCTGCAGGGCCGCTCGCAGGTAGGCGATGTGTTGGATTTCATGTAAACACGACTGTGTTGACTGAGATGGCAACTTCAGTTTCACCACAGAATCGATCAGCTGCATCCGTCCTCTGAGATGCTGAAAGACAGCTTGTTTCACCGTGAATACATTTTCCCACATGGCACGCCTGCATCATCCTGCATTCAGCCAATCCCCAGGCTCCCCCTGCTCTCTCTCAGGGTGTCATTAATGAGAATTACCTGGCCTCCCAAGGAAAGGCCTTACCAAGCCTCCACTAAATTGAGCACCTGTTTTGTTGGCAGACAAAATAGCGCAGTGGAAACTTGCTCTGTCTTAAGCTAATCATCTGTGGTTATTTAACAAATGGTAATCATGAGTGTGGAGGAAGCAGCGGGAGATCCAGGTCACTTCAGGTGCATTTCTCTTGGGATGTGACCTCTTTAGACAGGCTGAGTAGAAGACAAGATAGATAAATAATGATAGGTGGTAATGTCTGGATGTGATGGGAATCAGGAAGCGTTTAATATTTGGTTTTGAGGACTATCATGAGGAAAAAATACTACATAGAGGACTAAAAGATGCAGGCTTTCCTACTATTTTTGCAGTAATTAATAACATGTTTATCATCCATGCTTACTGATGACTGCAAATGAGAGCTGCTTTCTTGTTTCAGTAGTTATAGTGTAAATTCAGCCGTGCTTGTGTGCAGTTGACGCTTTGAATTGCAGTGCTGCAGCCCTTTTTAGCACTATGTGATGTGTGCACTGACCTCTTGTTAGTATAACCTGATCCATCGACCTCGGGGCAGGTGAGCGGAGCGGAGAGGGAGTCTGTCCTGTCAGGGCAACAAAAAGGCAACAACCTTTGAAAAGCTTTGTGCACCGACAGCATCAGTTTGTCTGGAAGTGCATTTGCATGTCAGTAAAACAACATAGAGAGCATATAATGCTTTTAACCTATTCAGATCCAGTGGAGAGTGTGTGTCTATTAGAGAGAGAGACAGTGTGTGTGTCTGTGTGTGCATTTGTGTCTGTGTGTGATGGTGTGTGTGGGGTTTTTGAGAGGTTGTGAGTAAGAGAAGCAAGCACAAAAGGTAAAACCAGACTGTTGTGAGTCTGTGGGAGACAGAAACACAAAGAGAAAGAAAAATGTATGAGTGTGTGTGTTTATCTGTGTAGACAATGTGTGTGTTGTGTGTGTGTTGGTATGATGGCCCCGGTGCTGCTGACAGTGGGAATGCAGTGCAGCTAATCCCAGAGGAGGGCAGAGCACTGCAGAGGAGATGCTTGGCAGATCTCCCCTCATCCGTGTGACTGCTGTTGGCGGCTGGTGTGGAGAAGAAATCCGGAACTGGATCAGAAAGCGAGTCAGCCGTGTTTAATTTGCGCGGGACTTTTCACGCTGAGGGGAGGAACCAGGCAGAGATAACCAGCACTAAAGCATACAGAGACGTCTGCTGTCCTTCCTCTGCCGACTGCTCGGCCCAGGAGCGACTATAGACGGCAGTCAGAAGAGGTCAAAGCATGTCACATACTTGCTCATTCATCCCTAATGATCCTGATTGAAAAGATTGTGTTGCAACAGATCATGAGCTACGCTTAAAGCATCGCATGGTGATAGTTCTCCCTTAATTTAAGGGTGTTTCTCACAGAATCATTTTGTACTAAGTCTTCATTAAATCTAAATGATGATCACAATGACAGAAACTGAACAAAGTGCTTGTTATGAGCCTGATATGTTTCTCTCTAACACACACAAATTAACTGAGGTTCATGTAGGGCTGAAATTAAGCCATTTTCATACATGAAGTAGTTACTTTAAAGATACTAAAAATGATGCATTTGAATATTTCTACATAATTTTGTCATATTAGTAGCAATTTATCAACTATCAGGGTGTTCTTGAATTGTTTCTGACTTGTTTTTTGGTAAATTTTCAGTATTATACTTTGGAAAAGCATCACAAGTTTTGTAAAATGACTGATTCAAGCTCCCACATTGAATAACTATGCAATTTTACTCATATATTTTATTTATTGATAGAAATACTGTTTTAAACAATGAGGGAGGAGATTGGTTTAACATACATGATGCTAAGATACTGAGAAGTTACGTGCTAATGTTAATGTTCAGCAACTTGAACACTGGATTTCTTCATAAATACTGGACCTGTACAATCAAATGTGCATGTTTAAGATGATAACATATTTCTCCGCGATTGAGTGGGAAAGAAATTTCAAATTTAATTATTTTCCTGGGCAAAGTCAGTCCCCTTGTTCTGCACCATAACAGGGCAGTGAAGATAATCTGGGTGTTTGTTTTCAACCAGTAAGAGACAGGACAGCAGCAGGGGTGAGGTGGGGCCAGAGCGCCATAAAACTGCTCATGGGAGGTGTCGTCAAAGTTATTTCACACGTTGGATGCAGATGAAGGCTGAATGGACACTGAGGGGACAACTGGACGGTGAAATGATTTTAGCTTCAGCTTCTGAGGACATTTGTGTTCATCAGCGTTACATTGCGGAAAAATATTTTGCGAACACACTGGATAACCTTTTTGTGGTGATAATATAAAGACAAAGTGAGACTTTCATTGTTTGTTGTTTTTATTGGCACTGAGAACTTGCTTCTTTTTTTCTTTTTTTTACTTTATCATACATTCTGCACTATTTCTTTATGACAAAATGCTGTTGAGATTTTAATGTTGTCAAGCACATCTCCTTATCACTTTTCCAGCCCAGCTATCTATCAAATATTTGTTGGACGGAGAACTGATAAGGGTATGTGTCTGGCACTTTCCATCATTGGTAACTGGACACAATATGCTGCCACTTTGGGACAAAGTTCAATATAGGAACCAGTGACTTGGCCATCAGGAGAACAATTCCCAAAACAATGCCTGTATTGCTTCAGTGTTCCTAAATGTCTTTCCGTCAGTCTGAATATCATTTCTGCTTGCTAAGAAGATTGTTTTGAAATGTCTGTAATGTTCACAATTATTTCTAACCAATAGTGTTAATACTCATTTTATTTATCTGTGTTTAGAAGCATTTTTCTGTGTTTAGATGTGTCAGATCAGTTTAATCATAGTTGGACTGAAACCACACCACTGCTACTGAATTTGGCATTTCTGAGTTAAACCTAACAGAAGCTATTTACTTGCAAGGTTGCTGAGGTTTTGCATACGGGGTTGGTATATGAAATGTAGACCCTAATTTTGTTTTAACACCACATCTGTCTTCATTGTCAGGAAGCTGCTTTTCCTCATTTTGGGCCTGAGAACATTTCTCTTCAAAAAACAATAACAAAAAAAAGAAGCATCTTTGCACAGTTTTCCTTTCAGTGCCACGAGGGCTCATGAAAAGTAAAACCTGCGTAAAGATTTTTTAACTTTGTGGTGGCATATTGTCAAACAATCTGGTTTATCGGTAGTGGCAGGATCACTGAAGTTCATCTAATACTGAGATTTTGTTTATATCATTAAATTCCTTTTCGCTGCAGCTGAAATGTTGTCGTACGCTTTTTTTTATGTGACTTTTCAATAAATATGGAATGTAATCTTGCTGCCTTGTCTTTAGCAGTTGTATTTCATGTCATACGTATGCAGTTAGATGCTTATTAATGATGTCTCACATAATATTTGAGTGAAGAATCCTTCTGTTTCCAAAAGACTACCCTAGTAAAACTACTGCTATGACTAATTATAATAATATCATAAATAATATTTGTTTTAATACAAGAAGAAGAAGTAGTAGAAGAAGAAAAATTGTGCTTTTGGTCTTCAAAGGAATTTTTCTTGCAAAACAAACTTCAACGTTCATTTTTGTCTGCCATTATAATTTTACAGGTCACATTTTCTGAAGCAATACATTACAAATATCATAAGAGACTACATCAATATTACAAAAAGTGAAACGAGATTGATAAAACACACTTGTCCTGAGATCGAGCTTACAGAGTGCAGCTGCGTGAGTCAACACAAGAGGGTATTGTTCCACTACTTTTGCAGAGGAGCCCTTCAGTTGTCAGACATCGATGAGCTCCTCTGGTGACTGTTTTACACCCAGAGCTCTGTGTATAATGACATCCCTAAGTAGGGTGAACGCAATCAGCTCAGATTAGCCAAAGCTAATACAATGACCATCAACCGTGCCGAATGTGCAAGGTCAGCCAATGTCACCTGAAGTTGATCCAGGGAACAGCGCAGACTTCAGAGCAACTGAGTATTAACCCGAGCTTCAAGCATCCTCACCTGCCACCTAAAGGACCCTCCAGCTTTGTCCTGCCTGATTTGTTCTTTCGAAACCTTTGAAGGAACACTCTGTGACAACACATATCTTTCTGGCTCTCTAATGGCACTCATAACCATATTTACAATAAGGCCAATGAGGTATTATGTGGAGCTTGGAAAAAGGGGGAATAAAAATACAGGATAACACTTTTTTTCTTCGAAAGTCTAAGTGCAGTGAGTGTAGCGCTAAGATGAGCTCTGCTAGAGTAAAAGATATGTGTAATCTGCCTTCTAATAGGACAAACAAAGATGGCTCCATTTATTTAAAGATGCTGCAGTGACACCAAACAACGATTCTGCTTTGAAGTCTTTCTTTCAACTCTGCTGCCATTAAGAAGCTTTTATATGTTGCAGTTTGGAGGCAATTATGACTGTGTTTACATTTGCATAATCATTTCTCAAACATCGCTCTCATCTTTGACCTTTGTCTCTTATAGCAACTGGAACTGTTTAGCAGCCCCACGCTGTTACCAAATATCCCTTTAAAGAGGTTGTCTGAGGTATTAAAAACCAATTAAGGACTGAAATCAACTTTAAAAAAGGTGACGCTGTCCCTAAATGCCACAGCCATGATTAACAGTCTTGTGTTACATAATGTTTCTTCTAATAGGAGCCATGGAAAACAAGATGTGAAAAGTCACGGTGAAACTGGTAAGCTTTGGCTCATCATTCCCCATTCTCCTGGTAACTATGGAAACTATGTGTTTTAATTAAGAACTTGATTTCTGATTGCTGACAAGCTCCGGGATAAATTTGTTATTTTTCACACTCACAGAGACGCGTATTTTCTAAAAACAAACTTGTTTACTGACGCCGATGCCTGTCAGCTGGGGTCACACGGAGTTTATTTGTGAAACAGTTTGTCATAAGACGACGGATCTTCTCTGAAAGCATCAGCAAATCAAGAACAGTTTAAATAAAAAACAGTGTGTGACAAGCTTCAGTTTTGTCTGATGTTGTTTGTTTGTGTCCGCATGTCCACACGTGCTCTGTACGTTGTAGCCACATGTATGTGCTTCTAATGAAAGATTAGCCGTTTGATGATGACACCAGGAAAGGTATTGGAAGAGAGGTATTCAGTGATCTGAAATAGTCAATAGATCTAAAGCTCTCTCTTTAATTAGACACAAAGATGAAAACCCATCACCATGACGACACAATAAAAAGATAGAGGCGAAGGAAGGCGTGTTAGTGTGCATCTCTGGGAGGCAGAAAGGGCACTGCGCATCACCATACATTTGGCTATAATTTGGTGATATGATCTCTGAGTCCTTTAAATATCTGCTGCTAATTATTTTGACTTGGTCTTCAAATCAGCCGTGACCACATCATGACACACGACGTCCTTTCGAATAGATGGCAGCTCCCCACTGGTCAAAATATAGAACAGTTAATGAGATATGATTATGTTCAGGATATTCAAGAGATGAAAAATGGCCTGCTCATAATTTTATTATGGAGGAAATAGAGGGGAGAGATGAAGCACACCTTAAATTGAGTGGTTAACACACCCACTGATGCTTGGAGCTCCATACCACCATCTGTTGCCATGTGCTAAGTGCTTACAGAGGCATCCACCAACTCAGAAACGTGCCTCAAATCCAGCCTTTTCAGACCTGCATCATCCAAATACCAGCTAACCACAGGGGACTGGCTGACTGATGGGCCACATTCAAACCAAATGAGTTCAGGCAGCTCTATCTCCTAAAAAGGATGTTCCTCTACAACCAAACTGTATTTTTAATTATGTTTGGGGCAGATTTTCTCTTGGATTGTGTTTGTGACACAATTATGTTTCTAATCAACATATTTTGTGTTATTTCCTTTACTGTCTTCTTTTCAAGCAGCCAATCAGTTTTAAGAAGACTTATTCCCCTGATAACCCAGAAATTACAGGAGAAGCTTTAAATATATTGCGAAAGGGTCATGCATGGGGGGAGAATGAATCAAATACCTGAAAAGAGAAGAACTCATTGTTAATCACTAAAAGAAAGTTTGCACGCACACACAAAAAAGAAAAAAAAAAACCCTCACACATTTGTCTGCTCTGACTGCCGCTCTTTCTTGCCTCCCTAAATACCCTCCTCCTCCCTCAGTGCTAACAGCACTCAGGTGTGCTGCAGCTGCACAGGTAAAGGGAGGAGGGAGATCAGAGAGAGTAAGCAGAGAGGCAGCAGCCAACCACATGTAACAACTTCTTCATCAAGTCAAAAAAGAACATTTCACACATTCACAATGAAATTCTTCCTGTCCACAGTTGTCATTTTAGATACCTATATCTCCACATTTCCAAGCACAAATATGTGACTTTTGCCATTCATCTATATGGATTTTCTACAGTTCAGTTGCAGATATCCACACTTCACATTGTGGGTAACTGCAACTGAATTTTGTTTATTCCAACTGAATGTATCTACAGACCCTTTAAGCTTCAGTGTACCGCCGGCGGTACACCTACTAATTTGCATAGGAATTTCAAGAATGTCCGACGGGTGCAAACGCGATTATACAAACACTATACACCGATGGAAAGCTTAGATTCTCATGAATCCGCCGGAAAAAACACTTTCAGATGCGATTACCACAGCGGGTGAGAAAAACACATTTGTCCGACAAAAACAAATATTCATCCATCCGTTCTCTATACACGGCTTCAACGCACACAGCGCGACTCACATTTCCGGGTTTATTATTACACACAAAAAAAAGATTCCACAAAAAACGGCCATAATCCAACCTTTTACATCAGATGACACAAGCCAGTAAACTATTTTGTCCAAAACATGTCCTGAAGTCGGTATAAAATCCCCGAATCGGTCGTTTTCAAGGAAATGCACCTCCCGATGCGCGTCCAATATTCCCCGTATTTTTCGTAATTTTTTTTATTTAAAAATAGAATATTAGCGATTTTTTGTACTGAAAACGGCTGGAATTGACTGAAGCTTAAAGGGTTAAAGTCTGAGTAGCCATAATTAAAGTTCAAGAAATCATTAATTACTCTAAATTTAGGACGTCTACATTGACCCTTTTAAGACCCCTTGAAAAAAATTTGAACTGGTCAAAATGACATCATAGATATGTTGAACTGCAAAATAATTACAGATACCCTAAATTAGAGTTTTGATCAATAATGTTTAATCCTAGTTTATTTCAACTACAATTCTTAAACGATCAAGTTCTTGTTCTCCACAAACATTTTGCTTATATCTCTTGCTATTTTATTGCATTTTCTGACGATCTTATGCACCACGGTAACTGCTATCACTTCTGCTAATGTCTTTCAAATGCTTTGTTGAACCAGTATCCAGTGGGAAGTTTCACGTGAGAACCATCACGCACGACAATTCGGACGCGTCATCATGATGAACCGTCTGCAACTGTTCTTCTGACTGGTCAAAACTGAATTACAGACATCTCCAACTGTTGTTTTGACTCGTCACAATTGCATCATGACTCAAATGCCATTGTTGTTATCTGGAATTTTAATTAAGGATAGTCAAATTCAGCTGTTTAATGTGAAAACAGCTTGCCTCCATCCTTTTTTTTTAACTACGTCATCATCATCATCTTAAATTTTGGGGAGGCAGTACGTTTCTTTGCACACATAAATGAGACTGTAGTCTAGTCGTACAGGAGCATGTTTTTTGTTGGACAGGTTGATTCAGGACACCTGCAGCTGGAGCCACACTGTGCATGTTGGGACTGGTTTGTATCCATGTGCCTGATCTGGAGCTCAGCAGTTACTATGGTTTGACATGTGGCAAAGCGACACTAATTGCTGTGAGCTTTTACGTCAGAGTGTTACTCACAGGAGGAATATATGCAGATGATGATAAGGCTGCGGAGCCAGAAAAGTCATCAGTCCACAATGCCTTTCCTGTGTGAATGTCACAAAAAAAAAAACAGGAAAGATGGCGACAAGACGAGAAATGACCCATGATTTTTTTGGTTAAATTATCATCGGCGACCCGTGTAACCCCATGTTGCTGTGTCTCGTTAAAGTTATTTCTCTTGAGATTCAGAGGTGCTAAGTGTTCCTCAGCTACTCTGCGATGCTGGGTTTGCACTTTTTCATACTCAAGTCAGAATATACAAACAAGGCCCCAGGAAGAGTCTCATCATATGATCCAGCTGACATGACGTCTTTATGTCTCAACACGTCACCAAAGTTCTAACAAGGAATATTGTTGCCAACATTAGCTGCTTATTTCACAAGGCTGTTTATCACCAACTGTAACCAGGAGATGAGCAAATTCACAGCCAATAATGAGCAACCACAAAGACAACAAACAGAACAAAACAGTAAAAATTAAACACTAGAAGCAGATAGTTTCTTTAAATCCTGTAGGCTAAGGGAAGCGACTAAAGACCTCCTCCCCCTCCATGACGCAGACAGTCTTTGCCATTTACCTGACTGACCTTTCAAAAACCAAAAAGCACAAATCGATTCGCCTTTTCAACTGCGTTTGACATATACAGAACAGGCAGACAAATTGTATAGGCCTATAAATTGTCCCCATTTGTTTTTCTTTTCCGAACTGCAACACAATGCAGGGACGTTAAAAATAGAAGTCCAGTTTCAGCAGTGCTACAAAGGTGTTCAGTCATAGTTTAGTCAGTTTCAGTGATAATAAGTAAACTGCAATTCACAAATTCAAAGCAAGACTGTGTAAAACAATCGAAGACGCATAAAGACAACTTTAGCACAAATAAAGTAGAATAGAAAATGTGGGTAAACAGGCTCATTTATGTCTTTAACAGAGCAATTTGTGGCTGAGGTTTGCTAATATTAGCTAACATTAAAAACACTGGGAAAGTTGAATGGAGCAAAGTGTGATTATATGCAAGTAAAACTGAAAACCTAACATTAACCTGTAGTAACTGAAGATTCATTAAAGAAAATATCTTCTTTTTTAGACATCTTCATCAAAAGTAAGGAGCCTAATGGTCACTAGATAAAGAAAGTTCAAGGCTCGTGTTGTCTCTGTGCACTCCTCCAAACTACTATGTTATTTAAATGGACAATATTTCAATCTCAGGTATTTAAAAACGTCAAAAGTCATCACACCTGTATTACTATACAAATGGACTCTTGCATGCTCATTGGTCAAAAACATCTCAAATATACATTACATCAAAGTAAACAATTAAAAATCTGTATCATTTTTGAATTGTAACCTAAACTTGTTGAATCTTATTGTTTCATGTTATTGTGTGTAAATATCATCACTTTTTGTATTATCTACAAAAAATACCGACATTGTGTTTAACTAAAAAAGAAAGTGATTTGAATGAAGCCAGCTGTAAATCCAACAATTAGAGTCTCATCATGAAGTATTTGTGCAGGAATGTGGACACCGCCTTTTCCCTACTTTTAAACATTAACCAGGCTATAAATACAGATTCCCTTATATCTCTACTTCAGTAAGAAAGACTGAGGAAAATCGTCAAAACAGTGACTTGTATTCAGTTTTTATGTTCTGATGTTGATAATTGTTCCTGCTTTACCTGTCACATATCTAAACAACAGCACTGAAAATTCATCGTCACCTTCAAGTGCGGCTTCAGCGACGAGGACTAGTTTGAAGGAGATCCTAACATCCTTTATGCATTCACTTTTGCTGACTGTCTTGAAGGCTGCTGGAAAAACGCCTCGAAGAAATTGCACACTTGAGCACAAACGCAGTGTGCATATGCAGATCTGCCAGTGTCAGTAAAGGAGGGTTATAACTGGATCTGAGGATGGTCAATGAAATATACCATGAATAAAGCTGCAAGTTTATAATATGCTTAATTCTGTTTTTTGTCTTGAGTTGAATGAGCAGTTTGATACCACTTTATGTCTGTATGTCAAATAAGGAGCAGCGGATTAGCTGCAAGAAAGAGGAATGAGTTTACTTACTGTTACTTACACTGTATAAAAAAATTGTAGTTTTATCAAATTTGTCCTTAATTTTCAGATGCTTTTAAAAAAAAACACACACACAGACGTATCAAATAAAAATGAAAAAATAAACTGAAGTTACTTCTGCTTCTGTGTCATGCAAAACAATGTTTTAAAAAAAACAGTAACTATAAATAGCTGTTAAAAAATGGAATTAATATTTTTAAAGAAGATTTTATGTTATGGTAAAACATGATGAAAATATGGATGGAATGATAAGACAACTGTTAAAATACAGTCACAAATGTATGGGAATTTTACACGTGAAACTGTCAAATTCAACCTTAATACTATAAAAATATTTCTAAAATTAGATACATCTATCCAGCAAATGTAAATATCCTTTAATAAGCATTTAAAATACTGAAAACAAACACATATAAACTGAAAAAATAAATACCGAGACTAGAAAATATATTTTGCTGTATTTTTATTAGATTATTATTATTATTATTATTATTATATTTCTGGGTTTTTTTTTATACTGCAGGAAAGTGAAAGTGCCCAAAATACTTGTGACAAAACTCAAATTTTACTTTTGTGTCACTTTTCCAAGTAAGTTTTCGAGCATGGTGTCTTTTTTTACTACCTCACTGCTGTATGCTAAGCTATGAATGTTCTCATTTCCACCCCATGATACGGCACCGTCCATAATTATTGGCACACCTGGTTAAGATGTGTCCTTTAGCTTCTAATAAATTCAGTTTTCCTCTAAAAAATATAGGACCACAATGAAAAAAAGAGGAAAATCCTACCTTTAATTCAAGTGCATTTATTGAGTGGGGGAAAAAAATCCCATGTTAAGAAATAATTCTTTTACATCAAATCATGTGTGCCACAATCTTCTTTTGTTTATCATCAGACTTAGAATATGTCACCATGATTAGATGGAAGTGCACATTGTCCAGATCCATGATGGTTAATGATATGCTGTATTTTCTATTTTAGGAAACACTAACGTTGGACCATTGAAGTGCAACAATCTTCTGGTAATTTGCCAACTGTCACATTTGAAAAGTTAAAGAATATTTTTGCGTGAAAGGTCTCTGAATGACCGTGCGAGAGAGGTGTAATGATAGTTTTGCCAAGCTAACACATCATTATCCAACAAAAGATGCTTGATAAGATGAATGATTTTTCCCCCCAGTGTTTGGAAATGGTCACCATGACAATTGACAGCCACACCATTTCTATTTTAGAGCTGGTGTGCGCTGCAGAGTTGCTGTTTGCAGGAACAGATTGTGTTGCTGTTCGCTCGGTGTGTGTTTCTCGGTGGTCTCGGCTAGATGTGTGTTGCTGCATGGTCATCTCCCCTCAGAGACATGATCAGAGCGCAGCTTCTCTCTAATGATGCTACTCTGGGCTGACTCACCTCCCAGCTGACAGACAGTGCTTTATTAGTTTCTTCAGGATAAACGTCTTCCCTCCCTCCCTCCCTTCCAAAGCCACATCTCGAGGGTCACTGACGGCGCCGTCCTTTATTTGGTTTATTTATAAACCCTGTCCCTGTGCCTCACTGAGCTTCTCCACACACCTGGCTGTGCACGGCTGATCGCATTGATCAAGCCAAACCTCTACAAACAATGAGCACTAAACAACAACAACAACAACACCAGCGGTGCACCTTGAACGCCTCACATCCAGAGTCTTTTTATGTCCACACACCACATGTCAGTCACTGGCACATCATGGCTCTGATGCTGAGATAACCATACAGTAGAATATGTCGAGAAATCCTTCATTCTGCAACTGACGTTATCAAGACAAAGATCTTCGTTGGTCTTTTCAGACCTACAGGGACAATTTAAACACAAGGAAATGTTATATCAGCCACTGATGTATTTAAAGCAGTGCAGGAACATTTACACTATGTTTTTTGCCCTTTTTTTACTGAAGAAAGCAAAATGGTTTTTCGGATTTTATTGGATCTTTCAGTCTCATAAAAAATACAAAAATGGTCCCAAAGGTTGCAGAGGGCAACAATCCAACTCAGCAAACAGCAAAGTTTTATTTTCCTCATCACTCTCAGTTTATAGTTTGTGAAACTGTCAACTTTGAGGAACAGTATGGAAGAACATCTTGTATTTTTCCTGAATGAACAGGATCTCTCAGGAGAATGTCTTATTTTCCATCAGCTGAGAGAGTTTAGCTGCATTTTCACCAGCAAGTCAAAGGATGGGTCCAAATAAAATATCAATAACGTTGGGTTTGGTTTTTATATAGGAGACTTTTCTAACAAGAAAGATAACACTGATTGAATGCAACTTTAAGAAAGAACATTTTTTAATGCTTTCAATTTTTAAAAAAAATTTACTGTTGCTATTTCACATATTTTGCATTGTTTTGTGAATTTACAGGATGACTAGTAAAAGAACAGACAAAAGCATTTACATGTTAACTATACAAAAAGAAACAGGCCAAAACCAGAAATAATGTTCACCTTCAAAAAATCCGCATTTTTACAAATGGTGTTTTGTTCTTACAGCATTTGAGCATAGACTTATTCTTTTTTAAACTGGTTTAAAATCAGGAAAAAATGTAATCATTTTACAGATATCTGCAACTGTTTCAAAGAAATAATATGTATATTAAGGATTAAAGTACAAGAAAATACTCTTCTTTTACAAAGTGAGCTGTTATGTATTTAAATCAGCTTAAAAAATGTTAATTAACATTATTTCAATATATTTATACTTTGCTGCCAGATTCCGACAGATTTTTTATTTGTTTATGTTTTCATTAAACTCACAGAACCCTCTGAATACCGCAGTAATTAGGATGCTTTTTGTATTATGAGAAAAACAGGAACGTTGGGTGGCATTATTATAGAGCCACAAATTGTCCAGCAGAAGTGAAATGGAGCAACAAAACATGAGTCATGTTTAATACAGGAGAAAAACTGTTTTTACAGCTGAAATGAACATTGATCAGCTGGACATAAATTCCACAGAAATGACAAATCAACAGATATTCTTAGTATTTCACCTGCTTTGAGTAAACCTGCAGAAAGGATAATACAGTGTTCTTCACATATTGACTGTAACAGCCTCTACAGTATCATATGACATTATGAAAACATAATTACTATGTTAAAGTGGTAGCTCACATTGATGAACCTACGCAGAACTATCACCCAAATCTGCAGCCTAACAGAGTCTCAGAGAGCTTTATAGCAAGTTTGTTTTTTATCTGGTGCAAATACTTTTTAAAACTGTTTTGGTTTAGTTTCACCATTTCCAGTCTTAGCAGGCAGCCATTTTTGGTGTAAACTTCCTGTACACAACCTGCTAAGCACCAAAAGGTAGACAGACACTAAAAACATAACTGGGGAGCATAGCAGCACTTTAAAGCAGCAGATATTTCCCTCAGGACTTGGTAGAGACCAAAACAGAGCCAAAGGAAGGTAAATATTAGACTTACATTTGCTACGGGAAGAGAAATATGACTCAGACTGAATAATAAATGTTGCTTTGTAACTGCTGAATGTGTAAATATGCAGCTGTTTGCAACATTCACCATCAACTTAGTAAGTGAAAAGCAAAAAAAGAAAATGTTATTACAGGATTTTATAAATCTCATTATTCTTCCAAGAAATTAAGGATGACATTGCACACGATTATTTTTCAAGAACTGATCAACTATGAAACAGAACATATTCTATTTTTTCTGTGACTCCGGTAAACTGGACTAGCTTTGCAGGATTCACTTTTTAATCTAATACTGCCTATTATACAGGCCCTGATTTAAGCTTTTGCCTCAAGTCGACAATATGAGCTCCAGGCTCTTTTAAATCCCCTTCCTAAATGCTCTCTCCTCTGATTGGCCAAATTCTGGAAGCCTGCACCCAGTGATCATGAGCACCAACTGAAATCTTTACGTACATATTTGTGCCTGAATATGAGAGTGGACGGCATTAATATTTGCCAAACAGCAAGACATCTTTGATAAATACTACACCTATTACTTGCTTTGTGAGATGACAAAATGGTTAAATTAGTTTTTAGAGCAAAATCTGTCTATAAAAAAGGGTTAATATATAAGCCTTTTTACTAAAAAGAAAAGCAGACCACAGGGTAAAATGTTTTTTGTCAGTATACCAAAGTTGTGCCAAATGATTCCATGCACTGACAATTATTTTGTAAGAATATGTGCATAGACCTACATTTACTAAGTAGATCATGGGTGTGCTTGCATAAAGAAATCTGGGATAGGCGACAGCAGCTTCTTGCAAAAGTAAAAGTTCCAGTGAAAATTTTGTACTTAAATCACTCTAAAGTTCGAGCTTTTGTCTAATAGGGATTACTTTTACATATATTTATCTAATTATTTTAAACTTTGGCCGCATTTAATATATCATGAACATTCAACATTGCAATGTAAAAATATATATGACAGAAAGTGGGAAGGTGCATAACTGATTTTAAAATGATATATTGCAGAAAAATAAGTAAACATACAACACAAGATGTTACTTTAATTTTACGGCAAAGTAAGTTTAAGAGGCAGTCTAAAATCCTCTTCTGTATCTACACTTTCACCGCACACACCAGTTGTTTTGTTTAGTTTTCTTTCCCTTCGGATGACCCCATTCAGTTCCATCCACAGTCCCTTATGGATTGTGCTCTCTTGTCGACTGTCCTGGATTGGGAATCACATTAATCATCCCTAAAAATACGCAAAGACGGTGCTCTTGTTAGCCCTGTTGGTGTGAAAAGTTCATTTTATGTGCAGCACGGATACATCCAACCCTGTGTTTCATTTTTACATCGCAAGATAGATGAAAAAGATACCACTGGTTCGCTTCTCACGCCAAAGCTCTTTTGATTTCCTTTCCATTTTTCCTGTTATTGTATGCTTTAGTAATTGTTTTCAGCAGCTGTCACTGTGTGCAGGAGAGAGGAGTAGTGAATGTGAAGCAGAGAACAGCTCACAGCTCACATCAGGAACCTCTTTAGCTCACTAGTTTACACTGGGAACATTTCAGTTGAGGCATTTGGGCTTTAAATGAGCAATTAGATCAATAGCACCAGTGGAAGCAGCAGGAGAACCAGGAACTCAGCATGGCTACTTACATATTTATTTAGGGCACATCCCCTCCATCTGTGTCTGTATCAACAGTCACACTGTACAACAGGCACATCTCATGCTGCAGAGGTGCAGATGCAGGTTTCTAGCTGACACAAAAAAGGCTTACAGCCAGTGACACAGTAAAACTTTAAATAATATGTGCCAATTTTGCCAAACATCTGTTGTACGAAGTGTAATATTCAAAATTGTAGGAGCTGAAAGTTCTGCAGTAACACAGATGTAGAGTATATAACGTTTGATCAGGTTTGGAGCTGTGTTGTTGTAGTGCGACTACAGAGCGTGTAATTGATTTCACATTGATGACCCCAAATCTTTTTCTCTGATATCTCCTTACCAATTTGGGCACACAGACAACCTCAGCTGGCTGTGAGCACAGAGTCTGCATCCTTTTAACCCTCCTGTTGTCCTCATTTATGGGCACCAAAAAATATTGTTTCCTTGTCTGAAAAAAATCAAAAAAATTCTGCAAAGAAATTCCCCAAATTTATGAAAATTTGCAAAACCTTCAGGAAGAAAATTCCAATAATTCCTTAAAAGTTTCCCTTGAAAGTTTTATTTTTTAAAAAATATCCCCCAAATTTGGCAAGAAAATTCTTGTAAATATTTTCAAGAAATGAGTAAAAATCTTCCAAAAATCCTAAAAATATCTAAAGTAATTACATATTTATCAGTAAAACTCCTGATATTTTCTTAAAGAACATTCACAAAAAGATCAACCAAAATCCAGCGAAATTTGCTGGATTTTGGTGAATTTTTTTTGTGAATGTTCTTAAGAAACATTATATTTTTAACATTTTTTTTTCCACCAAAAAATGTCAAAGATTTCCCAAAACTGTTGAAAATGTGGACATCAGAAGTTTCACTGTAAAAGTATATTTTTTCCCCACATTTTCAAACTTTAAAACGAGTCAATTATGACCCACGGGACAACACGAGGATTAAGAACTGTGCATCAGTCATATGTGTGCAAATACAAAGTGATCATGATGTGCTTGTGTAGACATTTTGGGAGTGAAATAATATCTGAGGTATAAATAAACGGCAGAGATGTTCCTCTGTGCTCGGTAATGTTTTAACTGCTGCATCATTCCCTAGGAAACGCAGCTCCTTGTCCTCTCACTGATCAGATCTGTTGATGTGGTAAAACCGCTGGTGCAGATTATGCTTTGTGTCCGTTTTGTCAGGACACACTCGGACAATGATATGCACTGCGAACCCTTTGATCAGCGCTAATGAAACCAGGTCCATTCAGCATTCATCAAGTCCCACTGAATAGAGAACAACATTGCAGGTTAAGCAGGAGGACGACACGCTGCAATGTGTTGCCAACAGTCACTCTTCAATTATATGAATTCACTGCAGCCGCACATATTTAGTCTATTTGTAGAGGATATTTCATTTCATTTCTAAAATAAACACAGACGCATATACATATTGATGAACGCATCATTTTGGCTATGTTCCTTAAACCTCATATGAAGAGGAGGCACAACAGGAGAGAAGATGATAAACATGAGTCACCACATTGTGATACTGACACAGTCGTGCCATGGAAAACATCCCAACAGCATCCTGGGTGTCTCCAGCTCCACGGGATGTTTGCCATTAAAATATGGCTTAAAAGAAAAAGAGCATCGGGAATCCTTAATAATACCAGCATTTCCATTGTTCTGATATTTAAAATTAGACTGTAATGAATCATCAGGAACATAATGGTAAAATAAACACAGCAGATAGAGAAAATAATATCAGTAAGTCCAGTGGAGGAACATTGTTTCATGAAAAATGCCCTTACACTGAACTTCATTTTGAATTTCCACTTGAAGTTGGCTTTGAGGTCAAAGCAGAGATGAGGTTGATCCAATACTTTACTGGTGTGACCCTGCAGACTGAAGCTGTACCCTCAGCTTAGCCTTACACCGAGCAGATAGAAAGTCTTTATCTGGACTGAGTCACACACCTCTGAAAGCCTTTCAAACCGAGACAGAATGGCGTCATCGTACCACACAAGATATTGTTCTCAAAATGCGCCAGCTGGAGTGCTGCGTGTGAGTTTGGAGCCAAGCTACACCGACACCACACAAATGCTGGGAGAACCCAGTGTAATTAAAAGGGCTTACACCAGTTCATCCTCCTTCTGCTCGAAGACTGAGTCATTAAAAAAATATGAAGCTGCACAAATCAATATTTTTATATGTTATCTGTGGGTCAAATGACTATGTGTAACAGGAGCGAAATTGTAGTTCTTGGCGCTGTGAAGCCTTTTACAATGATTTGAACCATTGTTTTGGTTGCGTTATGTGTGTGCATTGTACTGCAGACTGTATGTGCTGCCTTCACAGGTTTGTGACTGGCTGATGTGTGAAAATAATTTGTGGATGTGTAGAAAAAAGTGAGCTCACTCCTGTAACCTTATTAACGTAACACTCGAATCGTTGCATTATGGGTAATGTAGGTTTTGACAAGGTAGAGGAATGGTTGGAATAGAAAAGATCACGTCCATAGCTCTGCTGCATTGGGATTCATATTTTTAAAAGCTATCTTTGGTGAGTCTGACGATGTGGAAGTGGAATGTTCCGTAAATAAGAATCATTATCTGTTGTACTACAGGGGACACCGATCAAGCCGCGGTCTAATTAAGCACATGATATTTCAATATGTTTTCTTTATAGCGGATCAGTTTTGCTGCACACATCAATGCCTCATGATTACTGAGCACCTTCACATCTGCTAAACAATGATTTGAAGTATGAGGAGGCTACATCTATTTTAGTACTAAACATCTCACCTACAGGGCCAAATTACTTTGAATTAATTACAGTTTGTGACATTTGTAAGGCTTTCAAAATGACTGTAAATGGAAGTTTGAAAGACATGGTGCACTATGCTGGTTTCCCCGAATCCTGCCGTGTCTACTTAGAGAGGTGATCTCCCTCTGGGATGTGGAGTGCTGTGAGGCAAAGATAACTGGTTCTTATCTCGATCTGCTCAGTCAGGTATAAGAGCTCCTGGCCCAGGGGAGCACTAGCAACGAGCCTCGCGAGCACAGTGGGAACCAGAACGAAGATGATTTTTTCCCTGCCTTTAAACTGAGCTCTCTGTGTTTTTAATTACGTCGATTATCTTGCTCACAGTAGTTTTTGCTAACAGACGAGCAGCCAGATCACCACGGCGGTGTATTATTGTCATGTCTGTTTTTGAACTGAAATCAGACAGGAAGGGGGATTACAAACCAGCAGAGTTGTGATTCAAGCCAGGAGAGCCTCGCTCGCTCTGCCTCCTGTTGGAAACTCTGATACAAGTCCTGCCTAGTCTATGTGTGCAAACAGCAGGACACAAACACGGGCAGCTCAGCCAAGTGTGTCAGCTAAATCACTCAGATTTAGAGAGTGAGAGATACCCAGGTGGTACTATGCTGTCAGCACGATGATGCTGGTCTGTGGCTTTATAAATCCTGGTGTTTGCCAGTACATCCGGCCATTTGGAATAAATAATGTCTTAAAGATGAGGTAACCTGGCTTTGGGTCAGTTCAGTTCAATGCCTGCTTAATGACGTGACTGATTGACTTAGTGGTGATGTCATCAGTCTGGAGGTTTGCTATTGGCAGGTTTCTAAAGATGGTCAGGCTCTCTAGTTGGTCAACATTTGATTGAATTTTGTTATGTATGATGAAAAACCTGCAAAACTACAGCAGCTTCCATCATCCTCAGTCATATTTAGCATTTGTTTCAAAATAGCGAATGATAGAATATTGTAACTTGGTAGCTTTGTAGTCATTAGGCACCTAAGAAAAGAAGCATATCTTTGTTTTGACAGCACACAAATATTTAATTGGACGGCTGTTGTGTCTGTGGACACTCTGGGTCTTATTTCACAATCTTTTTCAGACATTTTCAACCCAGAAAGCAAACCATAAAACAGGTGTAAGGCCAGCTCATCTCTGAGGAGCTGGAATACATTCAGTCTGACAGTTTTCATTGTCTCACAGTTCCTTTCTTATAGCGCCCAGCAATAATTACGGACTCGTGTGTGTCTTCTGATACTTGCCAGCTCTTCCCACCTCCTAACACAGATGATCAGACCCAGCTGCAAAACACTGGTGTTGTCATACACGTTTGCCTCCTTCTCCTATCGCGACACAGAACAATTGAACAACAGCTTCAGGATTATGACTGAACACAAATTCATTAGAGTAGATACATACAGAGGTGTAAAATTCAGCCTACTACATGTTGATGCGGTTGATTGAGAGACTCAGTGATTAATTATGGATGAACCCAGAGGAGCACAATTCCGTCTTCAATTAACAGGTGGCAGGTATCTTGCCTTACAGCCATGTTTATGATGCTTCAGATCTATTGTTAGTCCTGTCACCTAGAGGGGATGCGTTTTGCAGAGGCCAGGCTGATCCTGTTTGGTCCTGTCATGTCTGATTCTGCTCATCTGCAGACATCCTCAAGGACGGCTTGGGATGATTCGACGTCACCGACAACAACATGCAGAGAAAAAGCTATTTCCTCACCTTGTGCTGCAGAGGAGGTGTATTTTGGTCAGAGTGCCTCTTGGTGTCAAAGACGTCACAATCTCAGGGGTGTGAACCGCGAGCAGAGTGAAGTTCTCTAACTTACTGTCAGAACATCCACTCATCCACACTGATGTACCCACATATTCTGACAGACCCAAACTTCTGAGCCCTGAAACAGCCTATGATGAATTCTCAGTGCAAAACGCTGTTCACGCGGGAAGTTATTTAAAGCCTCATCAACATTTTCTGCCTTATCCTACCACTAATTACCAATTGCCTTCCCATAACCAATAAACAAAAACAATTACACCAGAGCAGATTTCTTGTGCAGTTCCCAACAGGTTTAGATACCAGCAATCTCAATACACCGATGGTTTCTAATGTTGAAGTCTGTGCATTTTCTCTGTAGTCTTTCATTAGATAACTTAGTTGATAGCAGAGAGAGTTTCTGCTCTCCGCTCAATAGGGTGCAGACACATGGGTGAGCTTTTGATTTGGTGGTGTGAACAGAGGTGTGACAGACTCTTCCAAAACATCAATTCTGCCACTAATTGCTTTTGTAGTTTCTGAGGCGGCTGTCCAGAATCTAAATCTCTGCCTGAAACTATGCCCGATGAGGTGCTGAAACACTTGTCGATTCAGAAGGCAGGAGGAAAAACAGCCATGAAACATGAGAAGAAAGTGGGACGTCATGAGTTCCCACTTTGGATATTGATGGGAAACTTCTTACTGATGTTAAGAATGTTGTCATCTGTGGATATATCTTGACCACTTGATTACTGACAAGCCATTAAGGTGCCTCCTATTCTGGAATCCAATTAAAGGCTTCACAACAACTCCTAATAAGTGGGGTGTAGAGTTGATAAGCAACCAATTCTGCAGCTTCAAGCCCTCTGCTTCATTAGCAGGATGTTGAGCTAAAACAGAAAATTCAACACGGCGGACATCAAAGTGCCCACTCTGCAAAATGAGTAACAAACTCCTTATTAGATATGCACCAATCTCCTTGGATACAGCCGGCATACACAATGATCACCCGGCAAAAATTGTTGCCTGTATAATGCTCCTGAATAATGCTCAACTCAATTACTGCTTGCCAGAAGGGCAGGTGTTGGTTTTGCACCATGAGATGTGAAAGAACAGAAGGAGTGATGAAGGCGAAGGAGGCAGAGGAGGAGTGGAACCATTTCAAGATTTCAAGTATGAGAAAGTAGCACTTTTCAATATGAAAAGATCAAAGTGTCTGAAAATGCGTTATACTTCACGGGCTATAATCATGAGTGGATGAGGGGAAAAAAAAAATCACTCACAGCATATGTGAAGGGTGGCCGGTTTTTAAGCCGCACTGGAGGCATTTTTCCTAAATCTGCCGAGGTAGGAGGGAGGCAAGGAGCAGTCCGGTGCAAAGCAGCAGCAGGGTTCGTGCCAGTTTATTGCTGTCGCAGCCCACACATTTGCTTGATACAATCGCAGAGACACCAAATGCCATGAGAATGTCAAACTCAGTCTTTAAAGAGACAAACATCATGGAGAAAGAAACACACAACAACACTGCAAAAACAGGCGATATGTACGCTGAAAAAATGATCTTGTGTGCTGAAATGCAAATGGAGTTGTCATAAAGTAAAAGATTGGCAGCATTTAAAAAAAAAACTTATGGGTTAATTTTACAAAAACAGCTTCTTTGAAATGTTCTGAAGATGAAGATCGGCTCTACACCACAGTTCACAATTCCAATAAACTTAAGCCAGTGGATATCACAGAAAACGTTACCCTCTGTGTCATTTGCCTTCTTGCTGAGAGCTGGGCACCCCTCTCATGTCTGTATGCTAAATATGAAGCTACCAACAACAGCTGGCGGTCTGGCAACGTAACTTTTCACAAAGCCTGAAAACAGGGTAAAACAGCTACAAAAAGCAAAGTGCAAAAACACCAAATCAACGATTTTTGGAGGTGTTATGTGTCAGACTATTTCTTGGCTCGGAGCAGTTTCCCAGCAACCAGTGCAGACTCGAGGAGGTTGTTGTTCCCAACCAAGTATCCCCCATTAAAACAGCAATTTGTCGTACAGCTAGGTTATAGCATGGATTAAATAAATGAGAAGCTCTATGAGTGAATTATGACATCTTGGCCTCTACTGGCGTCCGAACATGATCCTGAACAGTTTGTGGTCATTTAGTTTATGATGTGCAATCTACTCACATTCTACGTGATGATCATTTGACCCCTTATGAGGTCAGGATATAGACACGAGTAAAACCTGAGCACAAGTTAGACTGAACTTAGTGGCATGATCTCTTGACTTTTTGAGAGTGATTATGATAGACCACAGCTGATGACTTCTCTAAGTCAATTAAAATAGGGCCCATTTGATTTACACAAAACCTACAATAGGAAAGTGCAAGTCGGCTCAACACAGATTTGTTCAAGTAAATCACTGACTAGAGCAGTGAGGAAAGTCAGCCGGTGGTATTCTAAAGCAAATACAGATCCCCAAATCATCTGTGCAAACAATTGTTTTTAAGTATAAAGTGCATGTTAGCCCTGTGTCACGGCCACAATCAGGAAGAAAACACAAGTTATCACCTGCAGCTAACAGGAAGCTTGTCCTCCAGAAATGGCACCTTGACTAAATTTGGTTGCTGACGAAGAAAAGGCCTTTCTGATGTTGAAGTCGATTCATCTGAGGTCAGATGAATCGAAAATTTTGCCATTTGGTCATGATGGCCAGAAATATGTTTGGAGAAAAGAAAGGGAGGCCATTAACTCCAAGAACACCAAACCTACCACCAAGCATGGTGGTGGCAGCATTATGCCATGTGGCTGTACTGCTGCCAGAGGAAGTGATGTTTTACTCAAAGTAAAGGAGGGTTACCTTCACATTCTTCAGGAAAACTGAAGATAATCAGCGAGAAGGTTGGATCCTGGACACAGTTGGGTGTTCCAACAAGACAATGATCCCAAACACACATTAAAAGTGGTGAAGAAATGGATGGCTAAATCAGGCTACAGTTAAGATTTTAGACAGGCCTTGCCAAACTCCTGACCTAAACTCCACCAAGAACCTATGAACTGGGATGAAGAAACAACTCTGTGTCAGAAAACAAACGACTCTTGTTTAACTGTACTAATTCTGTCTGGAGCAGTGATCAAATTTAGAACCAGAAGCTTACTACCAAGTTGAGATAAAAATCTCCAAGGGTCAAATACATGCAGGTTGTACAGCACTGTTAAGTTTAAAGTCTAAAAATAAAGGTATGAGACACATCAGCACATTTTTCATCTTTGTCGACATCAAATTTTTAAAATAGATGTGGCAAACTGGCACCAGAATAATCAATTCCAAGTTGTATACATCAGCTTGAGCTTATTTCCATTTTCATGTCACTCAAATCCATTTCCTTTCTTTTTTTCTTCAAACTTTGACATTAGTTGGGCTTCAGGCTGCACATCACGTTTTCTCGTGCCAACTACTTTAAGAGACACTGTGATCAGACTTTAAATTAGAAAACTGTTGGGAACTTTTGCATGTACTTCGTCAGGATGTATTAATAGTCTCCGCGCTACAGTTGTCTGGTGAGTAAAAATCTCACAATGCAGACAGAAGAAAAGGTTATATTTAGAACGAGGGGAGGAAGAGCAGCAGCTGCGATGCAAGATATCTGAAAATGGAAAGTGCTCCCAGGGGTGACAGCGCTTATTCTCTCCACTTTAATTATTTATTTCCCCCTTTAATAAACCACCGACGACAGCATCGCCAGGCCAAAGATCACACTGTATGAGGACCACTGACACCCTGTGACTCCCAGTGCTAATGAATGTGTCCAAACCAGTGAGCTCTGGCCTTCGTCTCATCCCTGGTCCCTCATGTCTTTGTGGGGAACAGGTCTGTTCACAATACAGATTATTTCCAATCAAGAGCACAAAAATTCTAATTCTGCATACTAAACAAATTAAAAACAGTGTGACTTTGGGTTTTCTATAACCAGCATCTTTGAGACATCTACCTATTAAATCAGGAATTCATAGTTTTGGTGGTATTTCTCCTTCAGACTGTCTGACATTCACATTTTTAGGTATAAAACATTATTGTATACATAATTTCCTCAGAGGCATTTCAGTCTTAATGTCTCCTGAATAAGAGGGGCACATTCTTTGGACTTGGTGATGACAGCGCACAAAAACCACCTTCTCCACGTGCCTTGTAAACAACACATCCTTGGGGACTGAAAAGGCAATCACAGGTGAGAAATCACTGCCAGCATTGACAACTGCAGTCCTGAGACGTCAAGTGTTTGGATGGGTAATAAAGTGATTAGCCCCAGCCTCAGAGGAAAAGAGCAGGGGTCAAAGGACTAATGATCGAACGTGGTGCTGGTGGCTTACCCCCGACAGGGAAGGAAAACATTAAACACCACCATGAAAACATATTTGCGTAAATGCTGTAAATGTTCTCCTGTCCTTGGTGGAATGTTATGCATCTGATTTACCTGTTCCTTCTTGCAGGGCTGAGAACATCACTGTTCTCATTAGAAACTGCTTCTGTGCTGTCTCATAGCAACCTAAAAATAGAAATGTCCCTATTAGGCTGTATAGCTGTGATGGCTGCTACAAGTTTTGGCCTCTTTAATTGTACTGTAAATATATATAGGTGCACAATATTTTGCTGTGTCTCTCTTCATTTGTTGAGCAAAGAAACAAACCAATTGCAGACAAAGCAGATTAGATATCTGCACAAGTAAACCACAAGCAAATGATCAACTGATGCTATATTCGACCTAATGAGTGCTTACATAATATTATGTTTTCTCATTGTAATGAATAAGAAAGTTCATGTATTATTTTGGAATTCCCTGTGAAAAGCAGAGCAATGATGATCCAGAACAGATTCCTTTTGTCACATTTTACAGCCGATCTGCCTTCGCTCTGCCCTTTATAACATGGCAGATAGGAAGCCTGCCTTTATTCTAACTCTGATGCTCTCATAGCAGAAAGATCAAATTTTATTTATAGCACAGACTAACTAAATGAGGCACACAGTTTTTAAAAGCACCACTGTTAGTAGGTGCTGCCAAAACTGAAATTCCCCCATAAACTGATTTAATCTACAAATTGTTCCTCTGAAATAATTTAAGGAAAATACACAGAGAGAAATAAAGGAGTCCGGGAGAGAGAAGGGGGCACATTTGCATGTCTTTAGGAGGTGGCACTCGTTTTGTTTGTGCCCAGCAGATATAAAGATCAGGACAGAGGTTTTTCATCAGACGCAGTTTATTTCAGTCGACTCTGACGTCAAGAGCATACACGTTTCATTCAACAAGCAAGAAAGTAAGTTATTTATAACCTGCAGCGTCTCCAGGTTGTGATCCTTGAGTGCGCAGTGAAAGGAATACTCCCCATTGGACTGATGTAGTGCGCCTCCATAACAAAAGCCACACCGCTCATGTGCTATGGTGCCAGAGAGCTACGGCGCACTGTCACCTCAACTAGGACGCGTCGATGGGAAGAGTCACGCCTGAAAAAAGGGATTTTTGGGAAGAGCTGCGAGAAACTTTCAGTTTTGAATCATCAACCATTTCCCCTTTTATATTTTCCTTCTTGATGTTAAAGCGCTGGGTACTTTAAAGATGGAAAATCTCATCTTTGACCAGGTAAGAAAAAAAACAGACACTAAGTTTGTTGTGCGTAATTGGCAACGTTACAAAATTATCGGAAACGAAGGTTAATATGGAATTCAACTTTAAGTCGTTATCTTTGGTCGCTGTTAAAGGAGGCTGGGTAAGCCTGTAAACCTCCTGTATTACACAAACCACGTGCTGTACAGTATGGATAATATTTGAACATCAATATTGACATTCTAAGTAAAATCTCAAATACAGGATTTAAAGGAGAATTAGACAATCAGCGTAACGATTTGTACCGAAGCGCGTCTCTGTCGCCAAGTTCTCCAAAATGAGAACCACGGACAGCGACTCCGGCAGCTCACAGTGTTCCGTTATTTAATAGCACCAGTTTAAACAGATATTTGTGCCTCTCTTTTTTAAAATGAGATATGAATCATCACGTTAACGAGTAGTTTCTTAACAACCTTTAATGCTCCATTAGAAAAAAAATCAACAAGGTTGGTGTTTTTGCGCACTTGTGCTAGATGGTGGACTGCAGGCTTTTATTTTTCAACAAATATGATATAAAGACACACAACGTGCTGTTTTCACAGATATAAAATGATCAAATTTGAATTTGAGATCCTAATAATAGTGCCTGATTCATTATTAGTAATGTCTGTGAATCTAACAGGTAGGGTGCCATGCTGTCTTCTTGATTTTTGGGCATGGGCACCATCAGCTTAGGAACACTACACTGTGTACACACTGCTTCTATCTGATTTATCTTTTTATAAATGTATTCTATACATCAAAGCTGTGTAATACTAAAGTATATTAGTATCTTGATGTTGTAGCAGGCTGCCACCTGCTGGTAGTCACAATTTACCAAAACATTAGATAAACAAAATGAGTCTTAATTACAAGATTTTGTAATGTAAGCTGAACTAATTCCACAATTTGTTCAAAGGGCTGTGAGCTGTAAGTTCAGTGCTGTGAAGATCTGTGACTGGCTGGGAAATGGCAGATATTCTGGAGCTGCGGACAGATGGAAACTCACTTCTGAAAGCAGTATGGCTCAGACGCTTGAGACTCACCAGGCTCCTGTTGGAGGGAGGCGCATACATCAACGAGAGCAATGAACGTGGAGAGACGCCGCTCATGGTGGCCTGCATGTCCACACACACTGACCAGCAAAGTGTGGGCAAGTCAAAGCTGGTGAAATATCTGCTGGACAACCAGGCAGACCCAAACATACAGGACAAAGCGGGCAGAACAGCTCTAATGCACTCGTGCATCCACAGGGCTGGACATGAAGTGGTGGATCACCTGCTGAGCAACGGTGCTGATCCCAGTCTGGAGGACAGGAGTGGAGCTTCTGCTCTGGTCTACGCCATCAACGCAGATGATAAGAAGACGCTAAAACTACTCCTGGATGCATGCAAAGCTAAAGGCAAGGAGGTAATCATAATCACAACAGACAAGTCACCATCTGGCACCAAAACTACCAAACAGTATCTAAACGTCCCTCCATCACCAGAGCTGGTTGAGAGGTCTTCCCCAGCATACTGCACCTCTCCCTCTGACGTTGATGTTACTGCATCTCCCAACCCTGAGCAAGAACAACAAAACACAGTCTTTAGCTTCCAGACAAAGCTAAAAACCTCCAGTGCAGCCGCAAAGCTTGCCAATGGGCCCACGTCTCCAACACGCCGGCCCGCAAACCCCAAACGTGCACGTCTGCCTCAGCTGAAGCGGCTGCAATCAGAGCCGTGGGGGCTGATTGCGCCGTCTGTCCTGGCTGCAGCTGCCGCCCATGAGGAGAGTAAGAAAGCGAGCTCTGATGAGGACGTTGTTGCGGGTGTAAATGGGCTCTCCCTGAGCAAGAGGTCAGCTTTATCCCGACAGAACAGTGTGGATGGGAAGGATAGCTTATTCCCACTAGTGGGTGACCAGCCCTGCAAAATGACAACCTCAATATCTATTCCTCCAACGGCTAAACCATCGTATGAAAGATCTCTGGGCCAGCACCAGCCACTGGCACGGCGCAGCACTGTGCCCACGGAGCAGGAGAGCAGCAGCTGCAGCAGTGGACTGGCTGGTCTGAGAGACACAATGCACAGACGACGTCTAGGAAATGATCACTATGACTCAGACTCGCAGCTCTATTCAGACTCTGCCATGTCAGACTCTCCTATAGTCCCAGTGGAGCGAAGGAAACTAAACACCTCTCCTCTTGTGATGCTGACCAGCTCGCGAGAATCTCTAGACAGCAACGCCAGCACATCCTCTCCCAGCACGGCACGCAGGCGAGCACCTGGCCTCCTGGAGAGGAGGGGCTCGGGCACGCTGCTGCTGGACCACATCTCCCACACCAGGCCTGGCCACCTGCCTCCTCTCAACATCAACCCAAACCCTCCCATTCCTGATATCGGGGCTATCACCAAGCCCTCCTCACCACTGGCCACAGGTATTAGATCTATAGCTCCAGTAGCACCAAACACACCAAAGAGAGGTGGCCTCAAGTCGAAGAAGAAGCTCGTGAGAAGGCACTCTATGCAAGTGGAGCAGATGAAACAGCTTTCTGATTTTGAAGAAGTTGCTCATTAATTAGTGATGGAAGTGGAAATGTTAACACCCTAAATCGCAAGGAAGCACACCAATAGGTTCATTTCTGTAGACACACAGCCATCTAAATGTTGAATAGTGTATAATTTATAAAATATATATATATACATACATACATACATAGACTGAAACTGAGCAATATAGATAGATTTCCTCCCTTTGTTACACCCGACCTTAAGGATTACTATCTTTTGACTGCACCACATCTTCTGTGTATGTATTACAGTTTTGAATGTAAATGCCAAGACATGGTACCTTTCCTCTGAAATAGCTCTCTTACATGATGATGTAATGTGTAGGGAACATACAGGGTTCATTTGTAGCCAGCAGGCCACTTGGGTGCACTTTGTGCATATGTAATTAGCACCGTTAATGGACTTTTTCCGGAGAAGAAAAAAAATGTGATGCACTTGTCTGAGATGTAGCTTTGAGTAAGATGAAATTTGACTGTAGCAATTCTGTACAAAGTGCCTTCAAGATCAAGAAACCTAAAAAAAGACCGAGCAGGTACAGTTATTGTAGTAAGACCATTTTAATTCATGTTAACCAACATGTGTTTTCTTTCAATATTGTTGGTCTCACATGGAACAGAATGAAGACTCATGATGTGAATGAACAATATGCCTTAAGAAGCAGGTAAAATTATGGGCTATGTAGAACAGCACTTTACTGCCCAGGAGTAAAAAAAATATCACTATTACCAGTGTTACAAAAGCTTGCCAGATCAAATGTAATTCATGTAAGATTAATCCAAGTAACACTGACTGACATTCAAGCCCTTAGCCAACACAGACTTCGGTGAAACTTGTCAATTAAAATGTAATTTCACGCTAATGGCAATCAGAACTAAAGATCACACAGCTTCCATGTAACTTACCTGTGAAGCACTGCTTCTGTTTAAGAAAAAAAATTAATTTATTCCATAGTATTTTTGCAGGTAGTTTGTTGTATATTCTAAATAAATGTCTATCACTTGTGAATTTCTGTGTTTTGCTTGTTAACTCGTTTGCCACATTAAGCCGAAGCTCAGCTGCTAGAAGCCCCACAGATGCTCATTAGAAAGAGCACCAGCACTTCCTCAGGCCACTTGGCAGCCCATTGGTACTGTGATGATGACAATCATCATCATCGTCATTGTCATCATCAGTGTCACTGTGATTTTGTCAGACCAACCATAGAGGCGCTCAGATCCCACAGCTTCTTGGCAGCTTCATCATCAAGACCCTGAGGGGCTGCCGTTTTAGGGGCACAGTCACTGTAATCAGAGCAGAATTTAGTGTTAAACACACACAAAACAACCTGTGAGTAACAACAGCAATCACATGTGTAACTTGCAAAATTTTTCCAAAGATAATGCTGGGAATTCAGATGGCTAAGTGACAAACAATATATAGAGGGATCTGACATTTATCTGTCAAATATATCACTGCCAGCCAGTTAATTTGTAACCAAACAGGAATCAGACACTATTTTGTGTTGGCTCACCCCGTTATGAAGAACTTTCATTTTCTTGGTTTTTGAGACAGCAGAAATGAAAATGTGTACAGAAAGGTTTAAAGAGTCTGAGCCTTTTTAAATCACATGGGAAAAAGGTGAACACGTGCAGACTTTTAAATGTCAAACAGTCATTCACGGGTAAATGGCTGGACTGTCAGAAAGCTCAGAGCTAAGATAATGTCTGCAGTAATGAAGATAATTCCCTTTCTGCAAAGGCAAGATTACCAACTGGGCAGAGTGGGACGCTGCTAAAAAGCATCAAAAGCCACAGTTTCACTGTATGGTACTTGGTGATTATACTGGCAGTTATTTTGTCTGGAGTATGGGTATATGTATACAAAAGCACAAAAATCTAACGATGCAGTAAATTCCTCTTAAACAGGTCCTGCTTTAATACCTAATCTTCAATTCCTGTCTTAAGGAGGGTCCTTGTGTCAATGTCTAGTTTCAAAATTCCACTAAATCATAAATAAATAACAATAATGCTTAATCAAATCACTATTGTAACACACATATTGCCTGAAAGGGATCACTTGTAGCAGCAAACCAGATGTTTGTCAAATTCTGGCCTCTAAATTTGTTTTGTTTTGGTTTTCCAGACCACAGCTGCTCTCATTCGCTTAGTTTTTCCCTGCAGCTATAAAAAAAAAAAAAAAATCCAGTGAACTCCATGTACCCTACCTGCCCAGTACCAAACACGTGACAGACAAAGCTAGTGACTAACTGGTGGTCACAGTGGAAGATTTTGCCAGATTTGTCCCTCAGGAGTCAGAGGAGAGCAAAACAGAGTTAAAAGGTGAGTGAATATTGAACTCGCATTCATCAGTCGGCCAGACACACGACTCCAGATGAATGCTAATGCTGCTCGGTCAGCTGATTCACTAGATTGGAATTGGTGTTGATTTTGACCTCGATAGGCAGGCTGGACACAACGCAGCTGACCCACATTAATTGCAGTTTCTTTGTTTGTGTTAATGGAATATTCAGTTGTTCACACCGTCAGTTATTAGTCAGTGAATACAGCAATCCCTAACAGCATGCTTCCTTTCCTAAAAATGACTCCACTGAGATAAATGGGTGAAATAAAGCACTGGTATTGGATTGATATCCCATATTTGCAAATAATCTAGGTGGAGATTGCATTAGGCTGCTAGAATATTAGTCACATTGGTGCATAATGTGCTTAACAACATGTTCACAGTCCCAACTGTATGACATAATATAGTACACCAATGTTGTTTTTCAGTGTTTCATGGTTCCCACATGGCCACACCATATCAAAAAGAACAGCAATATATGTTATTGTAAAGCCACTCCCCACTCATTTACATGCACTGACCTGTAGTAGAGTCCGCTCTCGTTCTGCAGGCTTTCCTCCACAGCGCAGTAGATGGTGGTCTGAGCCCCTTCTGTTGGACTCTTGATGAGGAACATAAGTGGCGTATATACTACCCTCTTCCACAGGGGCATGGTGGGCCAGAAGTGTCGACCGAGCTCGGTCCGGATCACTCCAGGGTGGAGACTGTATGTTGTTACTTTGGTATCTGCAAAATGACAAAATGTTGGACATAAAGCCAAAAATCTCAGAATTTAAAATATGACAGGAAGATAAATATAACATGGTTTCAAGTATTACAGTGTGTAGCGAGAGATATAAATATATAAACAATCTGGTGTGAGACATTAAAAAGATACAGTACCTTGCAGCCTGTTGGCAAGCTCCTTTGTAAAGAGGACATTAGCTAGTTTACTTTGAGAGTAGCTTTTCCAAGGGCGGTAATCTTTATCCTGGTTTATGTCATCAAAGTAGATTTGACCTGTTGAGTGAAAGCAGGAGATCCTTATTAACAGATGTGGTGTTTTTTGTGTTGATCGCACTTCTGACAGATAAATATCCTGAAATAAAACAGGGAAAAAAAGAGAGAAACTGCACCTCTTTCATGCGCTAAACTGGAGACATTGACAATGCGGCTCGGCTCCGATTTCTTCAGGAGATCCAACAGACAGTTAGTTAAAAGGAAGTGGCCCAGGTGGTTCACCCCAAACTGCATTTCAAAGCCATCTTCAGTCTGCCATTTTGGACAGCTCATAATACCTAGACACAAGAATATCAGTAGAGGTTTGTTTATCACCCAGCTGTTGGTATATAATATAGCAACAGTATATGATTTATTCATCCACCTGCATTATTGATGAGAACATCCAGCCGCTCTTCACTTCCTAGAATGTCTTTGGCCAGTTGGCGAACTGACTGCAGAGAGGCCAAGTCCAACTTTTTTACAATCACATTGTCGTTTCCGCTCTTCTTTCTCACATCCTCTGCAGCTTTATTAGCTCTGTCCATGTCTCTGCAGGCCAGAATTACTCTCGCACCTGCAACACAGCAGATAAATTAAGTTTTTTATCAGATATTAGATCACAACTTCCACTGTAAATCCCAGTAAACCACTAACCTCGTCTGGCCATGTCAACAGCAGTTTCTTTGCCAATCCCAGTGTTGCCTCCAGTGATCAGGACAGTTTTTCCATCTAGCCGGGCTTTGCTGCGACACACACCACCTGCCATCCATTTCTTCACACCAAAAAGCCCCAGTCCTGTAGAAATAACAGTTACAGTTAGAAATCTCTACTAATCAAAACACTCTTTACCTCACAGAGAAAGAAAATCGTACAGACTGAGAGGTCAAATTTATTCAACGCAAACAGAAACCATCATTAATCATCAGTTAATTAGACATGAAATTGCTGGTAAATTAATTCGGCAATAAACAGAAATGATTAGTTAGGTCATTTTTCAAGCAAAAATATATTTATGATTCTGCCTTCTCATATATAAAAAATAAATAGCTTTTGTCTGCTTCATATCATTTTAAATTAAATACTGCTTTATGGCAGGTAACTGTACTTATGACTCAATAGCACTACCAATAGAGCGTAGGCACTTTTTTCGTGATTTTTGATGCCGCAAGGATATTCCTATGCAAATATAATCCAATGAAAACAATGTGCTAGTTATTAAGCACTGAAGCTGCAACTGAGCTCTAATGCCACATTTACAAAACAAAAACTAACTTGTCAAGTTGACGAAATAAGAAACTAAATAAAAGCATTGGTTTTCATTGTATAAAAATAAAATTTACAGTTTATCAATCAAATCAAACCTTTATTGTCATTGCACACTTTCATATACAGTTTAACACATTTACAAAATATTGTCACTTTGATAATAAACATGAAAAAAACATGAATGGAAACTTAGCTGTCATTTTAACAAACATATAGGCCCATTTCCCCCCCCCAATAACAACCACTAATATTGTCTGTATAAAAACAGTTCATAGCAAAACATCACAAACAGACATATCAAATATTAGACTATAGGAGTCACTTGCTTCCTCCTTTAACATAACATTCATTCGTCTATAAAAAAAAAAAAGAAAGCCTGTGTCAGATCAGTGCAGAAATTACCTGTTACTGTGACCACAGCAATAGTTTTGGGATAGGGAAACACAAATGAGCTCGCAGCTGCTAAGGCTCTCATCTCTTTGCTAACTCAAAATGCTCCTGATAACAAATATGTTTCTGTTAAAGTCCGACTGCAGTGTCTCCGATGAGTTTCTGTTCAACCACGAAGTCTCTCGATGCGGTTGTACAAAAATAGAGTAGCACAATTATTAGAAAACAAGCATAAATGCCCTTAGGAAGACCTCACTCTGCTGTACAGCTACATAACACAACTCAAACCAGGAAGTCCCGCCTCCCGACACACTGTGGCGAAATCCTATTGGTCCTTCTGTTAAATAATCCATAATCTCCTAATTTATTGAAGGAAGTTAATAAAACCTGTGAAACTGTAGTTTATTGTCATTTTGTTGCTTATTGTATCATTTTTTGATAGTTAAGAAGCGCTTTGGGGTCATTTCATTTAATTACATTTTATTTACAGAACAGTATAATTTTACATTTACAAGGAAGACTAAAAAAAGCTACAATTATAAAGAAAAAAAAACTCAACTTTTTTTATTCAGCTTTTTTTTTTTTAAACCATTATATCCATATATTTAAAACAACACAGACTGAGAAACTTTCCTATGGAGAAACAAGATTAGTTACAAATATACCTGACTGTCACGAAACGGAGCTGGTTGGACCCGAGCAGAGAGCCACGCTTCCTCGACCAGAGGATGATTTAGAATGATTTATTGTATGGGGTGGATTATGGCCAGGATGGAGAAACCAGAGTGCATGAGCAGGGGGTTCCAGGCAGGAGTGAGGTTCCAGGCAGAAGTGGGGGTTCCAGGCAGGAGTGGGGGGTTCCAGGCAGGAGTGGGGGAGTGGGGGGTTCCAGGCAGGAGTGGGGGTCCAGGCAAGGAAGAACCGGTGATAACTGGCTGGGGGAGAGCCGGAGGGGAAGGATGACAGCGGGGATCCCGGACAGCTGGCTGTGTGGAGGCAGGAAAAAACAATGTCAAAAACAAGGCAGGAACTCAAAACAGAAAATGCAAAAGGCTAGAGAGCGAACTAACTGCGTGGTTTTGGTTCAACACTCTGGCAGGGAGTGGAAGGCTGAGCCGGTACTTATTGTAGAGGTGAGTCGTTAGTGAGATGATCGTCAGCTGTCCGGGAGCCGTGGAGGTAGTTGATTGCCTGAGTGGAGTCAGCTGAGAAGCTAGACTCCACTCAGGCACCGAGCTGTGGGAGGAGAGACAGGGCAGAGAAGCGGATGGGAGACAACCAGACAGGCAGACAGGGTAGAGAAGCAGATGGGAGACAACTCGACAGACAGACAGGGCAGAGGAACGGAACTGTGACACCTGACAACATATTAAGCTTAACCCTCTACAATATTTTATTCTACACAATTTTACCTGACTGTGAAAAGAAAGAATAACAATACTACAAAACAAATGTTAAATACAGTAAAATAAAAATCAAAATATAACAGTAATTGTTGCATCCACCATGGCCACAATCACTGAAACCATCATATTCTTAAATACTATAAGTTTATATGGTTGCACAGAGGTACAAATCAAAAATGTCTCATCAAAGTAAAACAGGTGAGTTACTGACTCCTTGAAAATGTGAACTGATGTTGCTGTCTGTGTAAATATACAGAAAGCAGCTTCACTGGCCTTTATTTTTTGTTTGCATCCTTTTAACTGCTGTCAGACTGGCTAGTACACTGACAGGTTATATTGGACAGGATATGCCTTATAATATGGACCGTATTCAATATGTTTAAGTTTGTGTTTCCTGGTTTCAAAAGAAATTTCCATCTTAAGATAATAAGTTAAAGTTGCAGTTCTATGTTGAATTCAATTCCATTTTTCTTATAAAGCACAAAATCAGCAACATATGCCATTTTAGAGTACTTTATAAAGTTAAAATCTTACAGAATTACAGATTACAACTTCCCATTGAGTCCCCATGTGTCGTAAATTATTGTTAGGAAATGAACTAATCCATTATTTAAAAGGAGTTTTCCATCCAGCAGAGGTCACTGTAGGTTCATCAACACAGTCTAAGTGTCTTCTAAATTACTCCAGTAGATGGAGCACATACATCATAGTAGGCACCACCTTGAGTGTGTGTTTTTTTAAGATCCACAGTTACCAATAAAGCACAAGAGCACTTGTTTTGATGCTATATAAAGTACTTTAGCATCAATTGATATCCTAAACTCCTACGAGCTCAGGAAGATGTGCCTCCACTGTTGTATGAGCAGACAAAAGGAGAAACCCACCAGCAGCACCAAGATGACAGTAATAATAGCATCGGCCTACACCCTCAAATCTAAATTAAAGCCTGATCAGAGCTGCAGCTGAGCAACTGACTCTTGAAATAAGACATTCAGCTCCCTGCTTATTGTTTGAGAGCACAATAACACTGTGTCAGATCTACGAGGAATATCTTTCTCCAGACTTTAAAGCACTATTGAGCAATGTCACATTCTGCCTGGACGAGGACCGTAAAGGTTTGACCTTGGGGTTTACAGGGTGACATCTGAGAGAGACTGCCGAGTGCATCTGAAGGTGGATGTATACAGGCATGTCTACATACCAAAAGTTCAAGGGTTACAGTGGAAAATCAGTGGATTACATAACAGCCACTGTCCTCTGCATGACCACAATAACCACATTCTTTGTTACTACAGTCTGTCATTACATATGCAGGACTGAAGTGTGCTTTTCAGGGACAAGCCCAGCTGACCTTCACTGACCTTCTCCATAATGTTCTAAACACAAGTTGTGGAGGGTTGTTGTTCATACAGATTGAGATATAGCGTGCATTTTCCTGCATTTTGTTAGTATAGTTTTTGTCTCAGTGAGGCCCCCATGCTCTCACATGTAAGAGTACTTCAGAGGTGACCTGGCTGTCTCTCGTGCTGGCTCACAACCAAACCTGTCATGTGACTGCGCTGCACACTTCCCAATCTTTCTCCCAGTATGGTAACCTTCCCCTGCTAAAATTAGAGAGCCCTCTACTGAGACGTTTTGGAATGTGACTATCCTGTACCCATCTCGCAAATGATTCTGGATCTTTGTCATCCTCACAAGGTCTTTATGCTTACTTGAGCTTATTTCTTCTCCACCTTGACGTCAAATTTTTAATCTGTTCTTTTTGGTTATTGTGACATACAGTTAGAGCTTTATAGAAAAATATAACTGCTGTCTTTCAGCTTTTATTTTGAATGAACTGTGTATTTCTGTACAGATCCTGTATTAAAACAAACATTATTGTAGGCAAACCAAACCAAATCATTCAGAATTATAACATCAACTTATTATATAATCAATGATACATTAAACATGGATTTTTTAATGAGGTATTTTATGCAAATATTCATATGTGCAAAGCTCTGTATGTTGTCCACATCACCAATTTAAATATATTGATATTCTTGGTAGTTTTTACACCATGTTTTTATTACCCAGAATGTATGTATAAGACTGTGCAAAACTGATCATGTAAGGTTACAACCTATACATTTCACAGTCATATTGTATTGAAAATTGTTTAATGTTTCATATCCCTTGGTCATTATGATCATTGTGATTATTATTATGTATTATTATAGTATTGCATATGGAGAAATATGCCATTATATATTCATTATCATCTTTATTATCCAGCAAATATTATTACTGCTTTGTCATACTTAAAGACAGCGACAAATTTGGGGTAAAATCAACATAAAGCGTCTCAGTTGAACAGCTTCAGAAAATCTTAACATTGATTCTTCAATCTACTGGTGGAATGAGCTTTTATTCTTCCAATTGATCTTTCCTTGCTTGTTGTTTTGCTGATGGTAGTAGAGAGCAAAGTCTGAAGTTTTGGACAAAAATCTTTCATAAGTGTTTGGTTGGGTTGTGAGCCGGTGAATGTAGAAGTCATGGCATTTAATTCATATTTTGACTTGTGCATTATGGATGGGGCCACTTTCATTCTGGAAGAGTCCACACACATCAGGATTGAATCATTACATAAATGTGCCTCTTCAGAAGAGCTTCATACTGATTTTCTAGTGACCCTTCACTCTTAGAGGTCAAGTGGACCTAAACCAAGCCAGCAAATGCTCCCCACAGCATAACAGAGCCACTGGATCCCCATAAGTCTGACCCTTGACCCTTACATAAGTGTAAGGGTCAGGGGTTCAGGTTTGTTTACTTTGTCAGCCATCTGTATATGCTGGTTCATTTCAGTGGGTTCTCATCGACTCAGTATTATTTACCAACTAGTGTGATGCATTTAGAGATATGGTGATTTATTGCTTAAAAACACATGAATAAAATCTTATTTAATCGACAAAATGTAGAATAATATACATTGCTATTAGTCATTATCAGCTATGATCTTGGAGTTATTCAATAATAAAATACAAGTTTATGTTCACAAGAAGTATATATAACCGAACAAATGTAGTGGATAATTCTATCATAACTGACTACAACTTTGTTATTCTATAACCTAATGTAATTATTTTTCCATTACAAGTTATTTTGATCATGAAAAACGTGTTACTTATGCTTAATATTATATGCATTTTCAAATTTTGGCATTGTCTTAGTTACTGCAACATAAATGTTAGATGGCAGACAGAAATTATTTTTCATTTTTGTTTAAATGGTTTGATCATTGCCATACTTCCCTCAAAAGTCAAACTACTACAATTTCACATATTACATAAAAAATGTAATTTTTTTTGTTCACATTGTTGGCTATTGCTCCACATTGCTCTCATGGTAATGTTTTTATTATTAATATTATTATTTTTTAAAAGCTTGAATATCAAAGTCTGCTTTTTGTTGGTTCTGCAAGATGCATACACATACAGAGAACTGAAATTGCATTTCTCTCTAACCCTAAAACGTGAAATATAATCAACAAAAGACAAAGACAACAACATCCCAATCTACATAAGGCATTGAAGACAATGTATATGTACATTGTACTAAAAAAGAAATGAAAAGCACAGATATTTAGTACTGTCAAACCGTTTCTTTTAATTTACTCTGACGAACAAAATTATTCAAATGCTATTTAAAGATTTGCACGACCGCTATCATCCAAGAAAAAAATGGACAAAACTGATTACATCTAGTGGTCAGGAGGACAGTTATCATGAGGGCTTCTTAAATCATTTTCACAAGCAACCAAAAAATGGTTATAAAATTTGAATTCACAAGCTGCAGCAGGGAAATGGTGATGTAGTGACTGCCAGTTTACATGCTATTTTAATAATAATAATAGTAGTTTTAATATTTTACTCACTGCCTGTTTTCTGAAACAAAAACAGAAAAAAAATGTCAATGTGAAAAGCATTATTGGTGATTCAGCTGCACTAAAATGCAGTATTATTGAGCACAGAGGAGGAGAGAGTAAAATGATGTAAACACTGGCTGACTATGGGTTCGACAATTCTACGGTTTCATTCAGCAGACGCTTTTATCCACAGTGATGTACATCTGAGTGTAGACACAACACAAGCAAGGATCTAGTAAGGAGAAAACACCCTGGATAAGTGCCATAAAACAAGTTCAAGTGTGACAGGACCTTGGTGCCTACAGGCAGTGTGAGAGGTTATAGAAATTTCTAAAAAATTTTAATGTATATTTTTTGCAGTCTGTCAAGTGCTAGATCTTTAGTCTTTTCTTAAAGACTGAGAGGGATTCTTCAGATTAAACAGGCTTCATTAAGGCTGTTCTGCTATTTGAAAGCACAGTAACCCACCCAGGCCTTGTTTCCTAGTTTCCAATCAACCTTAAAGTTTCCACCATCTCTGAATGTCACTGAATGTTGCAGTTTCCACAGAGCTCATGAGACATGTAGACATATGATAAAATAATGGTAACGTTATCTAAATTGGTCAATGTGTTAATACTAAGGATTTCTGTATTGTTGTGGTGACATTGCCATCAATAATCATAGTAATCCACCGGCTCCTCAATATATCAGATGCTGGGAGTGCACGAAGACTCCTGTGTTCATTCTTGCAGCCAACAGTAGAACATTTGGTGCACTTTGCTAGCCACTGAGACAGTTTTTGAGTTAGCAGTGGCAGCTGTAGAAAGTAAATACTGGACTGTGAGTGAGCTTTTTTTCTGAATGGCTGACCTCGAAGACCTGGCTGACTCGTGAAGATGAGACTGTCTTGTGGTGGGATTTGAGTAAAAATGAAAGTGAACGTCTTTCACTTTACACCTGCAGACTCATTATAACTACAGAACACCAAATGGAGTTTCAGCATATGGGAAGTTTAATGTGTAAACACTGCGGTGACCTTCTATCGGACGCGGAGCGGTGGGTACAGACGTTACACCGGTGCTGAGAGGAGTTTAACGGTTGTTAGTGTCGGTTCCTCCTCTCGAGTCTGTGTATCGCTGACGTAGACACCAGCGTGTCCCGCCGAGGAGGGAGGAAGGGCGGTGCTGCTGCTGCCGCCGACTATATTGCAGAGAACCTCGGAGCGCTTTGCCCCCTCTTTGCTCTGAGTTTCGTCGAGTGTTAACCGCAAAGTGATCCGGGCCGGGGAGACATGGCTGGATATCTGAAAGTCCTCAGCACTCTTTCGAGGTCTGCCGGTGCGGCTTTTTCCAGAAACCCCGCGGTGCTGGCGCCGGCTGCAAATTGCCAGACTTTGCAACAAAGAAACTGTGAGTGAAGAGAGAGATAACCGAGGTCACCCTCAGCATCAATACGATAACCGTTAATCGCGGCTATCTTTGTGTTAATGTGCGTTTATTAAAGCGTAGCCCCGGTTGTTGTTTGGTTCGCTAACGTAGCGGCAGCCTAGCAACAAAATCAGTCAATCTTTACGAAGCCGGTGACGCCGAGCTAACGCAGCCATGCTAACCAAGTTGCTGTTAGCCAACTGGGATGCTGTTAATAGCTTTAATGGTTTTCTGAGCTCAGAGGCAGTGATGCTCTAAACGCCTCCCAGTGTCTAAATGAGTGTAATATAGCGGGTTAAGAGCAGGTTGTCTTGATAATGAGGAGGAAGATGTAAATCGTCGAGAGGCCAAGGCAGCGAACCGTCGGAGCAGTGGGGAGAGCTGTCTTTGTCCTCCTCCATTCAAACTTTAAGGAGCAGTTGAGGACGGGGTAAAGATATTCCGTCACAGATATGAATTAAACATGAACACCTTTCAAATCTATAAATAAAACTGATGCGGCATGGTTTGTTCGCGCGCCGCTTCTCCTCGAAAGACGGAATAAATCCACGATAAATGACCGCGGTGCCGAAACTGGCAGCAGATGAATCAAATGGACGGTCTGTTTTTAGCTCTCTTTGCGGACATTTTATTGCTTCGCCGGTAAGAGCAGAAAATACAACCGGTGGCCCATAAAAAATATGTCAAATTGCCTGTCCGAATCCAAATTGATGAGGTGTTCCTAAGATGTCATGTTGTTAGTGAGACAGTGACTTGAAAAACTTTTCCCAAGGTCAGCCACCGCATACGAGTCTCCGCTATAGAGAGCAATGGCTGCCGTTGCCAGTGCGCCTCTGTCCTACATACTCTTTCCATCTGGGTTACATCCAGACTGCAGCTCAGACCTGCACATTTTCACCGCTTCCGACCCCGGCATTTAGACTGGAAAACCTTCTGCGGCTTGTTACTTTTATGATGGCTCTAAATGTTGGCTAATTCGTCTGTGTCTTTTAAACCAGTGCCAGGAGAGCGGTCCAGTTCGATTGCTTTTTGTGGTTTCAGAGGAGAGATTGAAATTTGTACTGTGAGCTCAGCAGAAAGCAGCAATTAGAAACTGAATAAGCATAGCTGATTTAAATACAAACCAGAACTAGCACGACCAGACTGTGTTTATCAAGGAGTGGGTCAACTGAAGGGCGCCTTGGCTCAGGTGTGATTGAATCAACATGTCATTTGAGCTTTGAAGTGTAACTAAATAAAGATAGTAGGTGATCATAACCCAGTAATATCTAATGTTCAAGCAAAAGAGGAGTGTACTCTTCAGGGAAAGTGGAAAATTGTGTAAGCTTGTAAAACAGCCACACATTCCTTTATTGAGTTTGTGTAATATAAAACTGTGTGCCAGGCTATAAGTCCAAGATTGACAAGGTTCACTGTGCTCGTAAAACCGTCCAGCAGTTTTGTTGGATGTCACAAAGATAAGGTGTGATGCTCTCATCAGCCTCCAGCTTTAATCTGTAATCTGCAAACCTTTGCATTCACCGTGGCTTCTGTTTGTGTCTGCAGTTCAGCGCGTCCTTAAGTGACCCTTTAACTGCAGTCTGCAGTCCTGTCTGCAGCTTAGCCGTAGTCGTCTTGTTTACATTGTAAGTGCCTTTTCTCAGTATAGGATTAAAGTTAAGGTGGTTTAAGGTGTCCCTCTGTGTTGATAGTTAACCAGAAAGAATGTCTAATCAATGGCTGTTCGTCTCATCTTGTTAAGACACACATTGTTTCGATTGTCTTTGACAGTTTGCCCTTCATGCTTATTGCACAAGTAATGGTCCACACGTCGCACCTCTCAGTTCAGTTTTAAAATTAGTTGTAAGCACCTTGTGCCACAGTCGGTATTTAGGACCACTAAATACTCAAAGTTGGCACTTACAGCTAGGTCGGATTGTTAGTCTTGTTTACTGATTCTTTCATTAGAGGTTTCCTGGTCTGGAGCCATGATTTAAAGATTTTGCATCACATGCAGACACATTCACTGACACATGCCTTAGATAAAACATTCAAATTTCCCGTTTTTGTTAAAGAAAGGGGTTATTTCTAAAATGTTGTGGATTCATGTCCAAAACCCAGATTTGAAATAGAGACGGCGTCAGAACATCTTAACAGTATTGAACCTCTCTCTTGCTTATTTGTTTTATAACTCTTCTTATTTTGAATGCAGACTGCAGACAGTTTCAGTCAAATCAACCGTACCTTCATGCAGTGTTTCAAACCGTAGGATGTTTGCTTGCGTATTTCTACTAGTACCTGGTTTTATCTCAGGCTACAAGGATTAGCAGATCTTGCAGACATATATCTAATGTATGAGCAAATGATGTGGCAGGCAGGCAGGCCCACATGACTTTGATTCAGCTCGCCCTTCAGCATCCAGTTTGTTGATACGCTCAGAAGTTACATAACCTGCTCAGCTCTCTTCTGCACTCCCCTCCCCCTGCATTGTGATAGGAGAGTCCTGTTTTCGCAGATTTAGGTTTGACGAGTCACAAGTGATGCCAGCCAGTAGCAGTACCCATGATGCACTGCAGCAGAGAGTCCACTCTTCCAAAAGAGCAGATAGAGAAGGACGCATTCTGTTAGAATATTTTTAAAACTCCACTTCACATTTTTGTGTTTTGAGGTAGTAAATAATTCTGCCACCCATCTTTGTCATGAACATTATAGGCCTACACGTAGTAATATTAATGATGTGAGCTTAGAATAGCTGATTTCAAGTGCACTTTTTGACGAATTGTGTTCTTTTCTACAATGTTGACAAATAGAGTAACCAGAAATGATTATTTTTATCAGGGATAAATCTGCAGATTCTTCACTGAGCTTATGAAATGTCAGATAATAGTGAAAAATACCAAAACTCTTAAAGCCCTAGGATATGTCTTAGTACATTTTTGGTTGGCCAATAGTCCTTTTCCCCAAAATGTCCTGTCTAATGTCATGTTTCACAAAGAAAGGCTTACAACTGATAGTGAGAATTTGCAATTGTTTTCCCCACAGAAGAAGCACTTAAATGATCAGTTCTAAACATTCTGATTTGTTTTACTGTTTCAGCTCTAATGATGAAAATTGCTATATCTAGCTTGGGGAAAAGACTAAAAACAAGAAATCCAGTCCAAATTGTACTGCTTGGTTCACAGTTTTACCCATTGTATCTGCTCGCTGTTTTGGAAAAACTGCAGTTATCTGAGCAGATGTATTTCAAAGTAACAATGCTGACAAAGTGACTTTCAGTTTCCTTTGTCACATGATGCACTTTTCTAAAATGGAAACCTCCCCTAAGACTCTCTTTAATTTTTACTGTCTAGTTGCTTAAAGAGTGTGTGGTGCTAATAATATGGCAGAGTCCAAACGATGGTGAGTTACACTGCCAGCAGAGAAATTCAGAAACACATGCTGGCTTTCCATAGTGCTGTCACAGATTATTTTTTTCCCCCAGTCTGCATCTGTCTACTGTTGTGTAACATGATTGTAACATGTAGGTCACAACTGTCTTTCCTATGGGGTTATTTTCAGTGCATGGTTACCATGTTTCCGTAGTCAGCAGGTCTCGTGTCATGTTTAGAGCATGGAGCGAGAGCGCAGCAGGTGCTACTAAGTCAAATGTCTTCTCCAACCTACACATGTTTTTTGGAGTTTCAGTAATTTTATCTATAGGGCCCTGTACATCATTACATTGGTTGTGTAACATTTCCAGCGGACATCTCATGTTTACTTTCCTTACTCTGGGAAAGCTTTGGTAGCAGTGGGGAGCATTAACTTGGCTGGGAAATCTGAGACTCACTTGATCCTCTGCACCTCCCCCTGTACTTTTCTATTCAGTGAAATTGTCCTGCTGGCAGGACTCTCACACACTGAGCAGATATGATTAGAGATACTAATCCACGTTGATCCTGATGGAAGGCAAAGGAGTTAAGAGACCATCTTAAAAAGTCAACTGTGAGGTGGAAATAAAGTAGACTTCTCTATTAAAGTGTAATGCGTTTAAACACAAAAAGACACGAGTAGTTATTTTTTAGGCATAAGATAATGCACAAAGTTTGTTCTTTTATTCTATAATTATTGTTATGGTTTTTGAAGTATAAACTTGGACTGTGTAAAAAGAGTAGAACCATTCATTAATATTTTTTTAGCATAATTGTGTACCTTGAATTGGAATTTTTGGATTGGCAAAATGCAGGTTCCAGTCACAGATTTTTGGCAAGTAGTACAGCAGTGAACGGTGTTGAATTAAGCCTATCTGTCAGGCAATAATGCATGAAGACGGACAGTAACACCAGCAAATGCAAGAAAGAAAGACTTTTAGCTAAAAAGCATGGATACTAACAGTGTCGGTTTAAAATCCCCAATATTAAATGTTTAAAATGTTTTATTTATTCAAATTGTCTGCTAACTTTTGGTCAATTGGCTAGTAATGCAGCACCAGTTATACTGGTAAAATGATTGCTGTGGGATTAACAGGCAAGTAATGGCAAGAACTCCTGAATGGAGTAGAAACAAGGAGTTGATTGAGTCAGTCTACAGGTAATCACTTGCCACAGTTTTGTGTTTCAGTATTTTTTTTAAAGCAAAAATGTATTTTAAAAATAATCAGATTTGATCCTTTTTTTAATAAACATATTCAACAGTAAACTTAAAGCCTCTGTGATATGGACTGTTGGTCAGACCAGCTGGTTGCCTTGAACGTTAAGAAACAGATCAGGATCTCTCCTCTTTTTTTCTTCCTAATCAATGTTTTTTCCTGTCTTTACGGTTGTTGCTCTGTGGTCTCACTAGCTGTCCTTAACCCCTTTTGTTTGTATGATTGTCAGATGCCGACAAACGCATCAAAGTGGCCCAGCCGGTGGTGGAGATGGACGGAGATGAGATGACCAGGATCATCTGGGAGTTCATCAAAGAGAAGGTAATACAGTAGCATCCAGGGCTGAAGGGGTATGTGCACAAACACCGGTGAGAGTCTCAGAAGAGGGAAAGCCAGCTCCGCCTGACTTGCCTATTTTTATGCACAGACTGACACGTGGATGTGTGGGAAGAACTATGTGGAGGATTATGGATGTATGATGTCGGGGAGGGGCTTTTGTGATGTTTCATTCACTCACTGGCTGATTGCCTCTGAAGAGAGCAGATGTTGTTGGCTGTTAAAGAAAATGCAGTGAAGCTACAGGGTTAACCACTGAATGAACTAATAATGGGTTCTGTTGTCCTGTTAGCAATCCCAGATATATTTCTGTACTTTCAGAGGAAATATGAATGAAAACCGTTTTCCAGACTGAAAATAGCATACTCCTGTAGTTAGACTAAGTTGTAGATGCTCATTTTTGTTTTGTGTTTGCTTTATTTTTGGTTCTTTAGCTTATCCTGTCCAATGTTGATGTTGAGCTGAAGTATTATGACCTGGGTCTGCCATACCGCGACCAGACTGATGACCAGGTCACCATCGACTCTGCTCTGGCTACAAAGAAATACCATGTGGCGGTTAAGTGTGCCACCATCACACCTGATGAAGCCAGAGTTGAAGGTCTTTGCCAGATCTCTGAGTATTATACATTTCTAATTTCAAAGCACTTTAGACTTATTTACTGCCTTGCTGCCAGAATGATTTTAATATTCACCACCAGGATACAGTTTAGGGCTCAACACAGTTACAGTAGACGCTAACAACTTTAACACAGCTACAATAGATGCATCCAGTAGCGTTATGGTTAAGACTCTTATGTGCATAACTACAATGTCTACAGTTCAACTCCTGGCAACTGCTTGTTCTTGCATGCTGTGCCTCTCTCTCTGCCCCTTTTCCCTCCCCCTCTAGGCTGGCGTCTGCCAAATGGCAAAGACAAAATTAAAGAATAAAGCTCTAATTGAAAATTCAGTTAGTTTCTTCATGGGGTTCATCACTTTGCGTGTTTTATTACGAAGACAGGAGTGGAATAGCTTTATTGGTATAATCGTTAATGTTATTTGCACTAAAACTCTCCCTTTAAACATGCTTTTCTACATATATCTATAGTTGCACATAGTAGTTAAACACTCATTTCCCTTCTGTAATCTGCTTCCTTTGTTTAAGTGCATGTGTTTTATTTTGAAATTCATCCAGAGCAAAGAAAACACTGGGGTGAAATTCTTTTATGTGTTTACATGCATGGCCAATAAACCTGATTTTGATTCTGATTATCACTAAGCTAAATGTTCACACGGCAACAAAAATGCTGTTTTTTTACATTGCAATGTATGCTATTAAAAATTCTTTTTAAATTGGAACTATGGGTAAGCAGACGTGCAATAAAAGCACTCAACAGTGACATCCAGTGAGTGGAGTCTGTGGAGTGCCACGTAAAACTGATGGCAACACATCAGGAAGTTAGACAATTTGCTGCTTTACGATGTTTATGAAGTGGAATTGTTGAATTTAGAACAGTTGAATTAATAGACCTTGCTTTGATAAGAAGCAGATTGCTTGATATACATAAGAAAATAAAATGTCAAACATCTCCCATTTCACTTTGTGTACCTATTTGCATTTCATTTTCAGGTAGTTAAAATTCAAGAGGGCAGAGCATCAGGAGGACAGAAATTAAATGGTTTATTAATGCACTGGCGCTTTTGGCAAATTTTGTTAATCATGAAAACAATTACCAACAGCTGAATTTACATATGAACGCTGATTAATTTGGCGTTCACAATCATGTGACTCAGAGCCCACAGATGAAACAGTGTATGTATTGTTTGGAATTGTGGGTTTTTTTTCATTCTACTGTATTTTCTGTTTTTACGTGTAGAGTTTAGCCTGAAGAAGATGTGGAAGAGCCCCAACGGAACCATCAGGAACATCTTGGGCGGCACAGTCTTCCGTGAGCCAATCATCTGCAAGAACATTCCCAGGCTTGTTCCAGGCTGGACGCAGCCCATCACCATCGGCAGACATGCCTTCGGTGATCAGGTGAGTCCGAGAGCATTTCAGATTGAACCCAAAGCCAGAGCAAAACATGGAATTTCAAGATCAATTTAAAATGTATGTAGGTTAGTAAAAGTGTATGTGTTTTGTTTATAGTACAGAGCAACAGACTTTGTTGTGGATAAGCCCGGCAAATTCAAGATCATCTTCTCACCTGCTGACGGTAGTACCAACAAGGAGTGGGAGGTCTATGACTTCCCTGCCGGTGGCTGTGGAATGGGCATGTACAACACAGATGAGGTGAGCAAATACTTCTACTTGGAAAAATAATGTAGATGAGAATCAGTATTAATATTATTGTCCACAAATCCCATAAAGGGACCAGCAGCAGCAGCAGCAGCAGCAGCAGCAGCAGCAATGGTTTACCTCTAATTAGAAGAACATTGCTTCAAGTCACTTCATACTGACAGAAGGAAGTTGAGAAACTGTATTTGTTGGAAGCAGTAGAACCATTTAATGTGAAATTTACTCAAAGTAAACTACAGTTCTCTTCTCAGTGAAGAGCTGTCACCCAACACAACAGTAGCTGTGATTTCCATAGTGCGTTTTTTTTGAAGTATCACATCAGAAAAGGTTCGTGAAAAGAGCATAATTTAAAGAAAAAAAAAGAATGAATGCATTCCATTGGAGATGTAAACGCCTTCTCCAAACACGTTCTGAAAATATTTAACTCCCAGCTGTTTCAGTTCTAGAAACTCGGACAGCATGAGACATGGCCAATACCAGCTGACATGAAAGAATAAATGCCCAACTAAACGGAATTCTGGAAGACCTCTGTCATTTCTCTGTTGTGTCTGGCCAAGGCAGCTGGTTTGGTTGTTTTTAGTTTTCTTTTTCTTGAGGTTGGGCAAACATTTGGTTTCCAGGTTTGCGACCTCTTCATGCTTTTCTGGTCTTGTTGCAGCCATGCACAACATAAACCAGCCTGGTTTATTCGCTCCAATAAAGACAAGCTTGCTTTCCATTTTCAGCAACATAATCAAAGTTTGCTTCAAATTTTCTCGACATTTATATGGAAACACAGTTACTTTGGTTAATTAAACATGACAGATAACTTAAATCAACTGTCCCCTATTATTGTTTTTAATTTAGATTGTCTCCTAATTTTTTTTTTGCCATATTTAAATCCCTGTTTGTTAATAAGATGTGTAAAAATGTTATTTTAATTTTTTCTTCTTTAATTCAGCACTAAGAAGCATAGAAAGCGGTACAGCATTTAGGTACTAAAATCTTGGCCATAATTCTAGTTTCCACCACTGCCTGGATTGTTTTCCTAGTCTTTGTATTTGTGACTTCATGTTTAAGGAAACCTGACATTGCCCTTCTGTTTTACTAAAGATGCTTTTTATAAATGACAGAAGTCACTGCAGTAGACTCACCTCATTTTAACCCGCGTTGATACTTTTTTGTTTGCCTCCATCAGCAGTCTGTTTGGTTTAACAACACCAGAGGTCGTAGTAGATGACTTTCACTGTGACAAGGGGAAGGTTGTTCACCTCTCTGCTACTGATAAAACCTACAGCAGTCGTGAAATGTTTGTTTCTTTTTCCCCCTTCGTCAGTCTATTACAGGCTTTGCACACAGCTGCTTCCAGTACGCTATTGGCAAGAAGTGGCCCCTGTATATGAGCACAAAGAACACCATCCTGAAAGCCTATGATGGCAGATTCAAAGACATCTTCCAGGATATCTTTGAAAAGTGAGTGTCTGTTTTGGCAGTTCAGTTTTTCCTGCACACATAAGGGTCATTCTTAAACTGCCCTTTTTCTGCGATGAGCTCTAATTAACATGCTTTTTTTTTGCTTTTTTTTTGCATCCTGCAGGAATTACAAGCCAGAGTTCGACAAACTGAAGATCTGGTATGAGCACAGGCTTATTGATGATATGGTCGCACAAGTGCTGAAGTCTTCTGGAGCCTTCGTGTGGGCTTGCAAGAACTATGATGGAGATGTTCAGTCTGATATTCTTGCGCAGGGTGAGATATTTGAGAAACAACACTTCTGCCTCTTCTATGGAAATGATTCCGTTATGAAATGCTGAAATCTATAACCACACAAGGTGCTTGCCAGTTTTTGGGCTGATGTGGGTTGCACTAAAGAAGGATTTTGTGTTTCCTGTTTTAGGATTCGGTTCTCTGGGACTGATGACATCGGTTCTTGTGTGCCCTGACGGAAAGACCATTGAGGCTGAGGCAGCCCACGGCACTGTGACCAGGCACTATCGCGAGCACCAGAAGGTTAGTAGCTGTCCGTCTTTGTCTGTCTGCGCAGGAAAGCATTTCAAGTGGGAAATGAAACCGAAATTGTGTGAAGCCAAGTGATCTTCTTGCAAATAGCCTGCGTAATCTGTGGAGCTATACTGCCATCGTGTGTCGAAAGTTAAATATGACAAGTGTGCTCCATACCAGCAAATAGACACAATTTGAAAAACACTTGTCTGATGCTTTAACGTGTCATTTTCATTCTCGACTCTGCTTTTAGGGAAGGCCGACCAGCACCAACCCCATCGCCAGTATTTTTGCCTGGACCAGAGGCCTGGAGCACCGAGGCAAGCTTGACGGCAACCCTGACCTCATCAAGTAAGAGATGTGTACTATTTTACAAATGATATTTACCCTGCATGGAGCATGGCTTTTTTAAATGAATGTTTTTGTCGATCTGCAGGTTCTCTCAGACTCTGGAGAAGGTGTGTGTCGACACTGTTGAGAGTGGTGTTATGACCAAGGACCTTGCAGGCTGCATCCATGGCTTGTCCAAGTAAGTTTATTCCCATGTTACAGCCTTAGTTTACAGTGTAGTTATTTGATATACTGTAGCTACGTTTTGCTACTAGTTGCAGTTTTGTTTCCAGATCAGCCTGTGGTCTGTATAGATTCAATAATAGTATTTTTTTTTATATCCACGCAGTGTCGTGCAGCATCCATTACAGCACTGTCTTAGTTTGAATGAAGTTGTCAGTGCTTCAGATAGATAGATAGATAGATTAATACTTTATTAATCCCGAGGGAAATTTAGTGTTCAGCAGCCTGATTAAAGTGACTTGACAGGTAGTAGGCAAACATAAAAGTTATACCGAACCACCTAAGGTGCATGAACAATCTACAATAATAATCACATAGGCCCTAATGTGACTATGACTGTGACTATGGCGTCTATAGCAAGCCTAAATGTCTAGTAGCACCTGGGCAGCTTCTGATTTTGATTTTGACCTCAAAGACAGCCAAGAAAGAAGAGGCGCTTTAACACATCCCAACTAAATTATGTAAACAGAATCCACATCCATGGATGCGGAGTTCCTGCTTGCATAAGACATACATGTAGAAGAACAAAGGTTTTGGAAGGAATCAGAAAACAATGTGGCTTCAGTGTATCATTTAATATACAAAGGAGGGGTAGGGATTACAGTAGAGTCAAGACATTTACTTCATTTAAATTATCCGTACCCACACATTTTAATGATTGAAAAATCTAACAAACATGCTATAATTTAAGTATCTCAACTGTGAGAGCTTCTCTCTTGGTCGAGCAAAACAAATCGTGTGAAGATGTCGTCTCGCTCCAGGAAAATGTGACATCCGTTTTTCACCACTGGCTAGCATTTTGTAAACCAAATAATTTGAGAAAATAATTTGCAGATTAATCAATCATACAAAAACTCATTAGTTGCAGCCCTAATTTGGAGTACAGATCCATTTAGTCCACGGAGCATCTTCATGTTTTGGGACATTAAGCCTATAATGACATCCAGAAAACGAATAAGGTTTGGTGCTCTCTGTCTGATTTCCTTATTTTAACTTTCAATAAAAATATCTCCTTTGACTAAACCACCACTGTTGGTCTGAAACATTGACACAAGACATTAGATATCATTTGCTCTGATTCTGACCTGCCTGCACGTAATACAGCTTGGTAACCTCGCTGTAAACACGTCTCCATCTCTGGGCATGTTTGAGGAGTTTTAGACCTCTGCTGGGGAAATTGGTGTTTTCCTTGCTGCTCGTTTCTCAGCAGGTTGCCGTAAACATGTGACTGATTTCAATGAAGTTTGGTGGAAAGTAAGAAAACTATTAAAATTGACTTTTAGATGCAAATCAAAATGTGGGTAGAGGAGATTTTAAAGCATTCTTAAATTAGACATTAAAAGTGCATTTTGATTCAGAGTGAATTTTCCTCATTTCTAATGAACATAAGTGATGGGAAACAAATTGGAAGCATTGCCAGGTTGTCAATCTCGATTCAGGGACAAATAAACGATTTTTGTCAACATTTTCTAAAACCCTATTGGAGGTATGTGCTATCTTGTTTACCCATCCTTTTCTGCACATGTTTGGTTTGTTCTCTGTTACATGCCCTGGCTCGCACGTTGGCTCGCACACATCTTGCCGTTTTCTTTTAGGCTTTATCACCCATGAGGCATTGCAGTTTACACATCTGCCTCTCAGTGGATATTGTTTTTGTCCTTAAAGGGCACCATTTTTGGAAAAATATATACAGGAAAATAGCCATATGTTAAAAAATAACTCATAACCTTTTTGATTTATTGTGTGTTTTGCCCTTTCTAATCTTAAGCAGTACTGTATTGTTGTAGCTAATTATAGAATAGATATTAACGCTGAACTAAGAGTAAAAGTAATTATTCTTACCGTGTGTTGTTTTTGCGGTTTTGTTTCTTAAAGTGTACTTTTTGAATTTTCTGACCTGCCTGTCCTGCCTCACCTTTTCAGTGTGAAGCTGAACGAGCACTTCGTCAATACCACAGACTTCCTCGACGCCATCAAGACAAATCTGGACAAAGCCCTCGGCAAGTGAAGGACTTGAAAGAGTATAATAAGCCTGGAGATGGCAATGTCACTCTTCTGTTTTTGTACCTCATTTTTAACTTAAAAGGTCAATAAATCCACATGCATTTCATCAGAAGGAGAAAATTTACTGTCTATAGAATTATGTAGCGTTCTGTTAGATTATTAAATGGTTGAGAGTTGTCCTCCCACCTGATGCCCCTCTAACTATCTGTCCTATTATTTGCAGGGTTTTATTTTTGTAATGTGAAGTACTGTATTCGATACTGTGTAATGCCTTGGGCAAGACAGAAGCCTGTGTCAAACATATTTGCCAATAAATCTCGTTTGACCCATTATCTGTTTTTTTTGTTGTTGTTATTTTAAGACAAATAGAAGCTCAGCAGTGTTAAAGGTAAATAAATTTATTATTTTACAGTATTGTCTGGTACACAACATTGTACATACAGTTCTATCCACATTGTCTCCACACTAAAGTCTAATACAGAAAGCCATTGAAGCCGAACATCTTCCCCTTTTGTATCATCACTAAAATAGTGACAGAGTGAACACAGAAGCTGAAAAACTCACAAAAATGAGCATTTTTATTTTAAATGCACTATATCAACATTGCAAATGGATACCTTGTTTGTAGGTTACAAGTTTGAAAAGCTAAGCAGTGGGAAACTGAATATATTGAACATTTCCAAATCATTTTCCACAAGGTCCGTGGCCCTGTCACATGTTGGGAGGTTGTCGTTCATCACTTGAGACCAGTGAACAGCGTGATGGATGGCATGCTCTCCCAGACACACTGGGGCACTTAATATTTCTGTCCGAGTTTTTTGGGACAATTCTTGTTGAGATTCATCCATAAAAAAAAAACACAACTGCAATACGAATGCAGGGTTTGTATTGCTTTAGAAAAATGCTGCAGTCTCGTCTTGTGAAGGCTCGGATGGGGGGGACATGGTGAGGTTTGTTGAAAGAGATGCTGCACCACAGTCTGTTCTCTGTGGTAATCTTTTGAAGAGATCTACAGATGGGTGGGAGGGGAACCTGAATGTAATTTCACGAGGTCTGCGATTGGACCCTAAGAAATCCAATGTCCCAGCTCAACACAACAGCGAGGAAAAAGGGACTGACGAAGCCCGGAGACGCGCGATCTGATCCAATTCTTTGGTAAAGGGGTCCTACCATTAAAGAGGGTGTTTTCATTTTCATTAGCGTCTTAAAACATTCCACAGAAACAGTTACATTCATAGACTAGAGATCAATACAGGGTGACGCTTGTTAATGCAGAAATGTAAAAAGTAGACACTGTGGTCGTCAGTGCAACGCACTGATTACAATACCAGCCGACGTATGAGAGGACTGATACATTCTGTACAGTAATATACAACAAAACACAGATTGCAAATCCAGCAGAATTTCAGTCATTTTGCAGACCTCAAATTTAATTTATCACAGTATAAATCAAAAGTGAATCATTGACCTCTGCAATGTGATTAGCTTTGGCAAGTGAAATGAACAGTAACACTTGTTCCCTTCTTTAACCCTTCACATTGGAGCACCCCAGCACTCTGACAGACCGGGATCGTCTGAATGAGTTTGTGCAGTGTAACAGTAATGTATGCGCTTATGCTTGTAGCTGTAAATGTGCTTTTCGAATTGGGCTCAGACGCTGTACTTGTTGTAAAGCTACTGACAACATATGCAAATTTATATAGTGTTTTTTTTTACTTAAATGATCCTATTTTAGACTGTTCATTTTTTTTCAAATATATTTATTCAGTAAATTTGCAATTCTCTAGAGATGAAAAATATGGAATTAGATAAAAAGTATACATTTTCAAATTTTGTAGCATTACTGATTCCAGTGCATATTCATGTGCAGTTTGCTGGGCTTTCTCTACGTCCTTGAACAACCCAAGCACTATGCCTTTAACAGCAAAAAACTACAAATCATAATAATAATAATAATAAAAACACAATCCTGTTTTTATTAGTTCACACTTATATTCAATTTTGGTCGTTTTAATAATTCATGCAGTGCTGAAGCGCCCTGCACCCTTCCCATAGGTGCTGTAATACTCCATTTGAGATAGTTTAGCAATGTCTGGTGTGTTGTTGTTGTTAGCTCGGTTTTCTCGCTCACTGAATTCAAAGCTCTCCTCTTCGTAGTCCTCCTGGCCTTCTGTCTCTTGGGGGGGCTCTGAAGAAGGAAGCAGAGACACAAATATGATCCCACTTTGTCCTCAATAGCACACACACACACACACACACACACACACACACACACATGCAGATCTCTTCCTAAAGACATATGGCCACATTGAGGACAGCCAGTACATTGCCCCTCCTCGGTATCAGTCTCCACTGATAGAGACAGGCATGTCTAATCCAGGCACTGCTATATTTACTAAACACACGGAGAGGGAGTGACAGAAACATCAAAATACTTGGCCACTAGATTACAGTACATGCTGAGTCAAAGTGCATTAGGGACGGACTGAGTGACAATAATGCGACATGAAGGCCTCCGAGCAGTCCCACTGGGAAACTTGCCACACAAAACCCATCAACAAATTCAGTTTTTGAAAGCCGAGCGTAATTAAGGACACACTAATAAAGCTGCTCACCTTGTCCGTCTATTGAGGTGTCCATGATGCCGTGTTTGACCTTCATGTGTCGGCTGAGGTTGCCCTTCAGGTTGAACTTGCTGGTGCAGTAAGGGCACTTGAAGGGCTTGCTGCCAGCGTGGAGATGCATGTGGCCGAGGAGGTTGTACATTCTGTTGAACGATTTTCCGCACACCTGAGAGACAAGAGCACAATGGTGAGCGTCCCTCGCCACTCCGTCACTGTGGGATGCAGTTTGACTTTAATTTAAAAAAAACATCCACTTTCTTTACCCACCTTGCATTTGAAAGGCTTGACCGGCAGGTGGACAATCATGTGCGTTTTCAGGGTCTGCTTCTGGACAAAGGTCTTGAAGCAGACGTGGCACTGGAAGGGCCTCACACTGGCATGGATCAACATGTGTCTCTTCAGGTTGGCAGACAGGGTAAACTCTCTGGCACACACATCGCACTTGAATTCTTTCATACCCTGGAGAAACACACAAAAAAGTGTTTGGGCCCTTTTAATTAATTTGGCTAAATATATGGTTTCGAGAAAAAATAAATAATGAGTCATAGCGAGGAAACACACAAGGAGCTCACATGTGCGCCTGTGTCTGTGCTTTTGCATTCTGGCTTTTGATCCTACTTATGAGGCCTGACAAAAAGAAAAATGTCTATCAATGGAAAGAATAGACTTTTTTTTTTTTAGTTTCAACATTTATTCTACTTTTTTTAATGCCCAACAAAGCATACACCGTGAATAGAAGCATATTTTCCTATAGAATAAAAGAGACTATGTAATGAAATGGAGAGAAAGACCAGAGTGATTCATCAGACACAAAGGGAAGTAGCTTTGCGAACGACACACAACACAAAACACATGCAAGTGGGGGTTGAGCCGCACAAAAAACTCAAGGCCTTTGATGGCTATGTTTACAAAGCAACTGGTTTTGGAGAAAATCCTGTGATGCAAGTTTGCCATGTATCTCCATTTTTCCATCAGGATTCATACCTAGTGAGAGAAGCTAATTTACATCAGCGTTTCCTTAAATATGTTTATATGTTGGTAGTATTTTTTTCCTATTTTAAGAAAAGGTTTAGTGGTGTTATGTATCTACAGGAAGCCACTCTACTTTGGGTTTTGCTTTGAACACATAAAGTGGTAGACAAAGGCACATCACTGGGTTTCAGTACCTTAAGTGCGAGGGCGTGCACAGCCAGTACCTTGTGTGTGAGAGCGTGCTGTCGTAGGTGATGGATCTGGACAAACTCCATGCCGCACTCGGGGCAAACATAAGGCCTCACGTTCTGGTGCTTCATCAAGTGGTTCTGCAGCTGGCTGCGATAAGCGAAGGACTTGTGGCACTCGGTGCACTGGTACGTCGTGGGGCCCTGATGACTGGTGAGGTGGCGCTTCAGGTGTGCGTAGGTCGGAAACTCGAGGCCGCACTGGGTGCAGACGTGACACTGGCCGTTCTCGTGCTTGTTCTCATGGGTCCTCAGCTCGCTGGGGTAGGCAAAGCCGCGGCCACAGAAGCGGCAGCTGTACGGCTTAACGTCTGAATGCTGCAGCATGTGCCTTTTCAAGTGGCTGGTCTGCGTGAAGGCCTTCTCACAAACTGTGCACTTGTGGGGTCGGGTTCCCTGGTGGGTCAGCAGGTGAGTCTGGAGATGACTCGGCTGCTTGAAAAGCTTCCCACAGTGTAGACATTCATGGGGCTTAATTCCATTATGGCCCAGAATATGAGTGACGAGGTTATATTTGGATGTGTACGACTTCTCACACATGCGGCATTTCCAGCGTTTCAGACCCTCTCCCACGTCTACGCAGTATGACTCGTCGATCTGCACGTTGATGTCCAGTCGGTCGATCTGCATTCGTCTGGCGAGGCCCTCTGGGTCCGACCACAGCATGGCTTGGCCGTTCTCCTCATACTCTCCTGGCAGCGACATATCAGCAGACTCATACGGTACCTCATTGGAATCATAATATCGGTTCTCCAGAGGGCTGCCAGTGTCTGTGCTAGTCTTGAGGTTTAGCGCCTCCTCCTCCTCTTCTTCCTCTACCACCAACTCTTCTTCCTTCCTCTCTCTCTCTCGACTGGAGTTTTCTTCTTGTTCCTGTTCTGGCTGTCCATGTGTTTGTGGCCTGGATGTGTCTCTCACACATGACGGACAGTTTCCACAGGCCTGCTCCTCTTTTAGAGAACCTTGTTGGATGACCTGATCACCCGACATGCCGGGACTACGTCTGCTGTTCATGTGAATGCAGGAAGGAGGACTGTCAGACTCCAGTCTTTCACCTTTAACCTGGGCCTGTGGACCGGGCACTTTGTGTGGGTGGCCCTCTAATTCACCCTCACTCCGGGGCCTTTTGGTCCTCCCACGAGGCCCGGGTCTTCTTCTCTCGCTGCAGTGGGGCTGAGGCTCCGGCTCCCCAGCAGGCTCGGCCAGGTAGTCCCCGTTGGCACCGATCAGCTGGTCAGCATACTCGTACTCCACTGACTCAGGTGGAGGAGGAGGACACTCTCTGGGCTCCCCTGTGTAAAAACCATTAGGGGCAATGGTGGCCCCAAATATTTCATTCTGGGAGATGAGGCCAAGAACGGCAGCCTGAGCCAGAGAAAGCACCACAACAGGCTCCGTCTGTGTGCCCACATCCACCTGGCCCTCAGTCATCTTGGGGTAGGTCCGCACCAAGCGGCTACTCTCCTCCTCCTGGAAGAAGACGCACACAAACATACAACATAAGTCAGAAATGAACCAGAAGCAACATTACATCCGTGTCTTTGTGTTCTTTTTATTACTCTGCTGTTACAAAACCCGCCTCATTCAACGCTTCCTCATATAACTTCATTTCCCCATTGCAGCCTCATGATATTGGTAACCTTCTTATTACAACAAATGGAAAGTTGTGTGTTGCTACAATATTGAAATTATCATATAATTTAGTTTTTAAGATTCTGTGCTCCAGACTGACACGAGAAGCTGTAGCGTCTTCTTTAAACGGACTTCAGCAGAGTGTTCAGATAACGCCTTTAAGGGTTACTCTGTGAGAACCATATTCAGACTACGCCTTGTCTCTTTGCTCCGAATTCACAGAACATTAGATTGAGGAGATAAGGCAGATCTGTGTTAGCACCCCGCTTCCTTCCTTGACAGGCTTTAGAATAATAAAGAACACAACAAGGGATGCAGGTCCAGCCAGGAAGCTGACTTCCGTGGACTGTCCTCAGCGCTTCCTGTGGGGTCCTGGGACAGCCGAGCTGACCAAAGTCAGCTCATCACTGGCGCTATCTGTCCCATTCATGAGGGGCAGAGCGTATGCTCCGTATGCTCAGAGACTGTCGCCGTAGCCAACTTCATAATGCCTGACACACTGGGCTTCCTTAACAAGATGATATACGCCGGCAGGCAGTCTCATATCCATAGCAGACATTCAGCTGAGTTTTGAGCTCATTCTGTATTCCAGACCGATGCATAAGACTCACTAACATAATTGTATGGTTCGGAAGTGTTTCAGACTCACATGCACATGTTTACCCTGCCGCCTGTAAAAGCAGAACAGTGAAACTATGGGGGAAGAAATTGTGGTGCGACCAAACTGGCCCTCTGTGGTAAAGGAGAAGCGGGTATTGCACGCCACTGGTTGGTTTCAGGTTATTTCTCAGCATGCATCTGACTAGTAGGAAAAATGTATAGAGAGAAGCTTTGACCCCTGGTTTTCTTTTCAGACAGCACTCTAGCCTTCACAGTGCCACATCAGAAAAGAGCTGCTTCCTTTCCTGACACAATGCTGAGAGAAAAGAAAAGAGTGGTTGCAGGAAGGAAGAGGAGATAGAGAGCTGGAATAAAGGTGTGTGTTGGTGTGTGTTGGGAGAGGGGAGTAGACCTGGATGCCCTGATAACCACGTCATTTATAATTACTGCTTTTAAAGTAGTCAGACAGAGACAGACTGTGTGTTTGTGAGAAAGAAAAGGAAAGAGACTGGGTGTGTATTTGAAAGCGTGTGTGTGTGTGTGTGTGTGTGTGTGTGTGAGAAGAGAGAAAAGAGAGGGAGGGAGGTATGGAGGGAAGGAGAAAGAGCTGTGGGCGGGGGAGGAGTGGAGGGAGGGAGACAGAGAGAGAAATGAGATGGAGGGGCTGAAAGATAAAGAAAGAGGGGAGGAGAGGGAGGGGAGGGAAGGGGAATGAGAGATTGAGTGAGCATGTGAGAGGAGGGAAGAGAGAAAGGAAAAGGAGAGGGAGGGGAGGCGTACAAGGAGGGGGGGAGTCGGAGAGACAGAAAGACAGAGTGAGTGAGTGAGAGAGAAAGAGGGGAAGGAGGGAGGAGGTGGAGGAGGAGGAGGAGGGGGGAGAGCTGTGGAGAGAAGAAAAAGCACAGCAAAATGAAAGGCTGACAAAATGAAAGAAAAAAGACAAATGACAAGTAGACAGAGAAGGTAGGGCAATAATTGCGAGAGTCCGTACTTTCACATTTAAAGTTGCAACTGAAAGACAACCTAAGGACAAACAATTAGAGCAGGAGAACGCACAGCAGAGATAGAAACACAACTGTTCTGCCTCTTCTTCTTCTTCTTCTTTTTTCTTTCTGAAAAGATGTTCCCACTGCAGCACTCACATGAATGTAGAAAAGAAAAAGTAATCTTGCTTCCCCCTCAAACACGGACTTAAAGAGTGCACATACCTCACTAACAACTAACTGCAAAACAAGTAAACCACCAGCAGCACCAACGCCACTACCAGCCTCCCTCCCTCCCTTCCCTCCCTCCCCTCTCCTCCCCCCTTTAACAGCTTCCTCTATCTTCAGGTTACAAACTCACCACATTGTTCCTGGAGTGATGTTTAAGGTGTTTCAGGGATCTCATCCTTCAGGAGAAATGAGTGGAATAAAAAAATCCACCTCCTATTTATATCTGTGGGAGAGTGGGGCGGTCCCACGGCTCATCCTCCTCCTACTGTTGCTGTTATCAGAACTGACTGTGCCTGCCCCCACCACCACCGCCAGCCCTCCACCCCACCACACACACACAGCATCACCCCATTTCTTTCTCTTCCTCCCACCCTCTCCTTCCCATCTCACTTCTCTTTCTCTCCTCTTTTCTCTTACAAACACACACACACACACACACACACACACACACACACACACACACACACACACACATCTTATCTCCCTTTCTCACTACATACAATTCAGCATGACCCTTCAACACACATTTCTCTTTAAGGCACACAAGCTCTATCTTTTCTTGATCACACTTCATACTTTGCATTTCCCTTTTTCTTCTTCTTCTTCTTCTCTTTACGAGCACAAACAGTTATAAAATCTAATCAGTAGTTCCCCTGTGCGTGCGGATGTGCGAATGAGCACGCATGCAAACATGTCTTATATACATATAAATATAAATAAATGCATGTATTTATGTGTGTGCATGTATGCGCACGCACTTTCACAACGCAAACGCTCAGAAACGCCATGGGTGGAGGTGCGTCTGTCATTGGCAAAACAGTCAGACAGATAATGTCTGAGAAATGCTCAAATTTTTTAACTTTCTGTGAGACCTTGTAGTTTGCTGCCATTATTTCTAGATTCAAACTAATTAACTATTGAGACAGGCTGGAGTACACTGTCTGAGAAATTCAGAAGAAGAAGAGGAAGAAGAGGAACAAATAAAAAGAAGGAGAAGAGTGACAAAAGAAAAGAGAAAGAAAGGAGAGAAAAGCAGTTAGGAGAGAGGGAGGGAAGGGAGGGAGGGAGACAGACGTGGGGGAGAAAGAATAAGGAAGAAAGAAAGCAGAGGGAGGGGGAGTGAAGCCGAGAGAAGGAAGGAGGGGGGGTGGAGGGTGAGGGGGGGTGAGAGAGACAGAAAGAAAAAAGGAGAGAGGAAAGAGAGCCGGGGTGGGGGAGGGAAGAAGAGAATGCAGCAAAAAAAAAGGAGGAAGAAGGGAAAAGGAGAAGTGGAGGTGGAGAGGGGAGGGGAAGGGAGGAGGTGGGGAGGAGGAGGAGGAGGGGGGTGCAGGGGCATAAGAAAGGATGTGGCAAAAGAAAGAGAAAGAATAAAAGAGAAAAAAGAAAGAAGAGGGGAGGGGGAGTGGTGGTGGTGGTGGTGGGAGAGGGGGGGTGGGGATGGGAAGAGAGATAGAGGGAGGGTTGAAAGAAAACGCAGTGAAAGAGAAGAGCGGGGTGGGGGGTGGTGGTGGTGGTGGAGGAAAGAAGGAGAGAGAAAAAGAGAGAAGAAAAAAAAGGGGGGATGGTGGAGTGTGAAAATAAAAAAGAAGAGTCCATCAGCAAGAGAAAAGAGAAGAGAGGAGGAGGAGGAGGAGGAGGAAGGAGGGGTGTGGGGGGGTGCAGAATGAAGGAGGAGGTGGGAGGAGGGAGGGAGGGAGGGAAGGAGGGGGGGTGAGAGCAAAGGGAATGGAGAGAGGAAAGGAGATAGAGAGACGGAGAGAGTGAGGAAAAGGAAAAACAGCAAGGGAAGACATTAACTATTGAACTTCCAGATTTCTTTTCAGGCTGTGTTGAGAAACAGTGCGGCAGCAGAGTACCTGCCGGCTAAGTACAGGTTGTGTGCTTAAGTAGTCGGCACTGAAGATGATCCCGATAATTAGACAGGTATTCTCTTATAGCGGAGCTTACCTCACCTTTACTAGTAAACACAGTGGGTTGGTTGGAGGGTGGAGGGTTTGGGGGTGGGGGGGGGATAATAATAAAAAAAGTGCATCTGCATGTATAGGTGCAGGCGACACGAAAAAAAACCCCAGTGTGGACACATGCCAATTGTGACTGTAAGACTGAGGACTGTGCATAAACATTTCCTACTAAATAACAGGAAAGGGCAAACCTTGAAAACCTTGATCAATCATCAGCAGCTGGGAGTGCTGCGAGAATGAGAAAGATAGAGAGAAAGGGGAGCGGAGGGGGGAGGAGGAGGAGGAGGAGGGAGAGATAGGGAATGAGAGTGAGCGTGAGGAGGAGGAGGAGGGGAGGAGGAGGAGGAGAGAGAGAAAGAGAAAGATTGAGTGAGGGTGTGAGTGAGGGGAGAGATAGCAGGAAGTCGAGGGAGAGAATGGGAGAGAAAATAGAAGGAGAGCAAGGGAAGAAACAAAGAGATAAGAGGCTGAAAGACAAAGAAACCACATGGAAGAAACAACAAGGGACACGTACATAAAACAACACAGAACTAGCCTATGGGGAAAATGAAAAAGACACAGACAACAAAAGTTTGGGGAAGAAATACACTGGCTCCTTTCCAGGCCTGAATCTTCATAACAGCAAAAAATAAAAAACCTGCTTGCTTGTCCATTTACTTAGGGAGCATTTGCATGTGCAGGGAAAACTAATAGTTGGAGGAAGAAAAATGGTAATAAAATTTCATTCAGCTGTTGGATTTCTACAGGTTCCTGTGTGCACGCGAGACAGCGAGAAAAGAAAGAGAGAGTAAGGGAAGTAAGCCATTGCCCTGCTCTCAAGTGTACTAACCCTCAGCTGGGATTTCAAATGTGTGTTTGTGCGTGGTTGTGTGTGCGCGCATTTTGTCTGATGTCTCAGATCAGGGATGAACACACGCACACACGCACACACAAAACTAACACCAACATGCTTTCACTTCCCCACAACCCTGAAACAACGCACTTCTGACACGGGTGTCCGTACGACTCACTGTACGGCTACCAGGAACTTGCACGTCCATTTCCAAACCCAGGCCCCGGTTCAGAGTTGTTTATCTATAGGACGACAGCCATGCAGCGCGGTGTCACATCCTCTCTGTGATATAGGTCAAAGTTGCAACTTTCTTTCTTCTCTTCTCTCCAACAAGAGAAAAAAGGAGAGAGCGAGAAGGAAGGAAAGGTGGTTGTGGTGGCTGTGGTGGGTGCTACAGATTCAGATATCAGCTGTCTGTTTTACCCCTGAGAAAAGCTCAATGAATCACACAACTGCAGAGGACTCATTGATGACAACTCCCTACTTCCTTTTCTCTTTAAAACAAATATGTGTTCACATTCTGCCAAATGCAAATGACAACATAGTGCAGAAGCTCAGTTGTGCATCGGCCGCATGTTAGCCTCTCTCTATATAGAACCCCCACACCTTAGTGAGCTCATATTGTCAGTGTTGTTTCTTCATCCAGCCCAGTGACAGGCTGCATACAGCCCGAGTTTGCTCTGAGTGTGTGTGAGAGACGCTGTGCTGGGTGATGGCTATAATTCAACATCCCCTCACTGTCAGACGAACTGGAAGCCGTGTAGGTTTGTGTACAGGGATGTTATAGCTACAGCATTCAGGTGAGGATTTTCTTCTGATCAGCAAAGCGAGAGAAAAGAGAAAGAGAAGAATGGCTTTGCTCTGTGTTGTGAACTTTGAGTTATTGGACTGATGTTGATGTTTTAGCCGGCCGTTCCTCTCAGACCCGAGTCTGAGGAAAGCGAGCCCACACACCTTCTGTTATTTCCAGTGCCGGATCAGTCTCACCTCTGCACGGCATGCTGATATAATAGTAAGTCTCAAGCATGATTAGCTGCTGTAATTAAGCTTTCACCAAAAAGGGAAAGAAAAAAAAAGCACAGCAGGCTTTTTCATAAGCACAGAACAGACAATCACACAGCTTGAATCTAAGCAATGCAGATGGAATATAGCAAAAGTGTAAAAAAAAAAGAAAAAAGAAGAAGAAGCAGCCACACCCTAGTTGCACGCCTCCAGCTTCTTCCATTAAGGTCAGTAAGAACAGACTGGACACACAGACACGAGGAGACAAACTGAAAAAGAAGAAAAAATATCAGTCTATTTTCTTATTGCCTCAGTCAGTGCTGCAGAGGAGAGCAACTTTAAATGTGAGCTATACATGATCAGACAAGGTATATGTAGGTGAATCACTTGCAACTTCCAGCAAATAAACAAACCCTAATCTGCAACATATTCTGCATTTTCTGATTCACTATTAATGTTTACCACATATCCTTGTTTTCCCCCCCCCCATTTTTTTTTGTTTTGTGCTCTGAAATTTAAACCAATCAAGTCTCAAATTCACTCAACAAATCATTCCTACGCAAAACTGCAAGACAGGATGCGGCGAGATGGCCAGAGCCTTAAAAAAAAAACCTAAATAAAAGATTACTCTCCCCATTTTGTAGCAGGGGTACTAAATGGAAAGACAGAATATTAGCAATGAAATAGCTCTGCTTGGAGACAACATTGGAGAAAGGAGTGTGGGGAGAGCTTTAAAAAAAAAGACTGAATATAAAGGAGAAAAGACAGAGTTGAGGGAGGAGAGGAGAAGAGCATTCAGCAAGGAGGATATAAAAGGAACAGAGAGGGGGGCGAGGGAGTGAGACAGAGAGCTATGGAAGGAAAGAGAGAAAGAGAGAGAGAGAGAGAGCATAAGAGAGCGAGAAAACGAGGGGGGCATGAGAGAGCAAGAGAGAGAGATCAAGAGAAAGAGGGAGGGGGAGCGAGTGAGAGAAACAGAGACAGAGGACGAAAGAGAAAGACAGAGAGGAGAGAAAAACAGAGAGGGGGAAGGGAGAAGGAGGGATAGCCACAAGAGACTCAAAAACCACAGAATAAAAACCCTCTGTCTGTCTGTAACTCTATATAGATATACAAATATGAATCCTAATATATGGGCACATTGCATTTATTCACCGAGAAAGGATAGTCAACAGCACGGAATTCAACATGCACCTCAAGTTCATTCAATAAGTCAGTAAACACAATGTAGGACCATGGAGAACTCATATCTTCTTATCAGGAATGCAGTTTTTCATTGCAGCAAGGTGGGAGAGGAATTTTACCAAGACACTTTATCCTATTTTAGTCGCTCTGAAGTCTCTTCCTGCTATATGATTCATGGAAAAGTATGCTTATAAAATATACCATACAGCCTCGACGTCTTCCTCCCTCCGTCGGGGCTGAAATCTTTATGCGACACATGCAGATGTACACGAAGGAAACACGCAATTTTGGCCGTTTTGCAAGTGTCCTACATAGTGAAATGGCCCCAGATTTACTCAAGGTGAGGCCCACAATGAACCACAGAAGCCTATTAACACTAGAGGTCTCTGGAGTGCCTTATATGCTGGTTAGAGGCGACCACATTCAAACTGGCTGTAGTAGACAGTGGGGACACAGCCACTGTCCCTCTATGGCCGTCACTCCTTTGTATTATTCTTCCACCTCCCGGTAACAAATTTCAGTCGGAATTACTTTTCTTTCGTCCAAGTTTCATTCTTTTAAATCAAACCCTTTGTCTATCTCTTCTTTTGTACCTTCCTCCTGTTTCCATGGTTACCTCTCTCTCTGCTCTGTACACTATCTATCTCTTCCTCCGTTTCCCTCTCTGTCTCTCTCACTCTGTTCTTATCTTTCTCATTTTGCTTTCATCTCTGCCTCCCTTCCTCCTGCTTTATCCCACACCCTCCTCACTCCGGCTTTTATCTCTCTTCACTTTCATCTGTCTTTCACCTTTCTCTCCCCTTCAAGCCTGCCATTCCATCATGCTGGTTTTTGGTTCTTACTTATAGAGAGAAAGTTTTATCGGTTTCCCTGTCAATTCTGCATTTTTAATCATTTCCAATTTATCCAACGCACTTTCAATGCCATTGAGTCATGCATTAAATTGTCTTGGGCAGAGTGCGAGTGTGTGTGTGTGAGTGCGAGATGGAAACCATAGGTGCAGGAGGCTGTAGTCTTTTGCTATCATAAAGAAAGAGAAATGATTTCTGTCATGATATCTGCAGATTAACTGGGTGCTGTGGTTTTGTGTTTCAGGTGTGCCGCGCCGTGCTTTTCTCTCTTCCACATGTTATTTTCCCTATTTTTCCTATCTAACAGCGACCGTGTGTCTACAAATTTACAAACTGGCATGTGTGATTCTATTATTTTTGATTTACTAGTGGGCAGCACTTGTGCTTATCTGAGTGGAGTCCCACTGAGACCGAAGCCGTTGAGGAGGTAGTGCTCCTCGACATGGGGCTGCCTCCTGTTAGGTAGCCTGTCATTTCTCTGCAGTGATGAAGATGTTCTTGTGAAGCACAAATGCCTCCCTCCACGCACCTCAGTTGGGAGATAATCGTATTCACACGCAGCTGTGGTTGGTTTAAACGCACTTCCACATCATGTGTCACATTGTGATACTGCAACACCGAACTAGCCACAAACAGAGACACAGAGGCTCTTCATAGCATGCCCCATTGATATTTAAGAGGACAGCAGTTAGTATAGAACATGTGTACATCTGCTGGCCTGATACCAATTCCTCTGTAAGGCTGTCATCCATGGTGGTATACATAGGAGGGGGAGTGTGTCTTCAAGTCAGTGACAAACTCATTCCAAGAGACACTGCATGTGGTGTGGGAGGAAGTTTTGTTCTGCAGCTTTGACTGAAACTAACCTCCCTCCCCTCTCCCTCGCCTTCCCCTTCCCCTTAAAGTACCACAACTATTCAGAAAAGAGAATAAAGAAAACCTGAATAGAGGAAGAGAAAAAAATGGGGTCCCTAGGCGAGAAAGAAAAGAAAAACAATGAAAGAAAACAGAATGAAAAGCAGCCAAAGAAAAAAGGAAGGAGAGAAAGAAGGACAGAGAGAGGAGGGAGGGGAGACAGAAAAAGATACACAGCAAAAGGAACATAAAGCAGGGTGAGAAAAGCATAGCAAAAAAAAAAAGAAAGAAAGAGGAAAAAAACAGTGAAGGCTCTGAAAGACAGGAACATTTCAGTGGAAATAAATTCTAAGAGGAAAATGAGGCAGGCAATATATTGGAAAGGAAAAGGTTTATTTGGAATTGGTCGAAATGTGCTTGAAAATTTGATAAATACAGTGGAGATTGTGCAAATACTAAAGAGCTAAAGAGCTAAGCCGGTTTGATTTGCATTAAATGAACATTCACACTAAATTAGACTGTGCGAATCCCTTGTTTTCAGTAAGAAAAGAGCAGACACCGTACACATGCAATGTTTTGAAACTGTTCATATAATGTCAGAGAATCAAACAGATTTGACCTTTTAAATTGAATACATAATCTGACCTCCCTGGGCTTTATCCCACATTGCTCATAATCAGTGTCTGTCGGAACACTGTTATTATTATCACCATTAATGCAACGTGTGTCGACACCTGAAAGAAGGAGGACGTGTGTTTGTGTCTGTTTACGAATTACTGAATCTTTAAATGTATTGTAGCCACATTTGAACCGGTGTCATAATCATTTCATCACTTCCACGACGCAAGCATCTGTGCCATTTAGACGACACGGTTTATATTGCAGCTTGCAGCTCTCATCTCACAATGACAAGATTCATTCCTTTAAGACATTTACATGAGCATGCTGCACGAAAGAATGCACAAGTGGCCAGAGTTTACTTTAAGATTTCAACAAATAGTTTGGCATTTTGAGGTGTTTGTTTATTTGCTTGTTTGCTAAGATTTAGATAGCAAATATAAGCCTCAGCCAGCAGCCACTTAGCTTAGGTCAGGCTGGGAAAAGCAGTTAGCACAGCTCTGTCCAAGGTAACAAAATCAGCCTTAAAGCATATCTAAAGCTCTCTAATTAACACTTTATATGTTGTATCCCTAATCTGTGCAAAAATGGGAGTGTGAACAACATTATGTTGTGGTTTTATAAGCCAAACTGTTTCTTGGCTAGAACAACTAACTTCCCAGAGTCTCCAAAAAGTACTCAAAATGTCTCCCAAACTGTTAGTTCAATTGAAAATGTATAATCACATCATCATAAACATGTACATTAATGTATCATATAATAGAATGGGATATAATATAGATACATAAAATCATTTTTTTAATGGAATGTACACATTATGTTTTGCTTCTTATGAAATACCACAAACACAATCATCCCTGAGCTATAACAAAAGAATGTATGTTATTTTCTTTTTCCACTCACAGCAAGTAGATAATTGATCAAACAGGATATAATGTCATTGTAAGGACATTGTGTATAATGTGCTGTAGGAAGCTGCATAACGTCTCATTTCTTCTCCAATTGATTTTATTTAGTTTACTGATGGGCGAACAATAGTTAGTTCTCTGCCCATGTGGCCTGCATTATTTTAACTGTGTTCACTGGCACCAGTGATGTCATGGTCAAAAATCTGATACTGGCTATCAGTAATACGATCTGTAATTGAAAACACTGACCTTCCAGCTCTACTCTAGCAAAGATGCAAGTGACAAACAATAATAGTTTTGTTGGCCAATATGAAAGATCACATAATGAGCGGATGCAGCTACATGCACTGTACAGTCCAGGTGGGATTAACATTTTCATCCAGCCTCACCCTGTATGCATAGTTTGCTTTAGAGGTGAATATAATCAATACAGGAACAATCTATTCAAATTATTGAAATAGTAATTTGCTGCTATCTATCTGTCTACTGCTATCTGAGTATATAGGCCAATATTTGAAGTCAAACTATTCCAAGTTATTGCAAGTATATGTTATGTCTCAATAGCTTTACAGACCAGGATTAGCACTGCATCACTAGAGCTGGAGTATTATATCAGCACTTCCTTTTAATATTAAAAGTGCAGACGGCTTTGTTTCAGACCTACAGCTATTACTGGACCCTATTAAACCTCCAGACAAAATGCAGATATTTTAGACTAAGCTGTTCATTTTTGGTCAATGATTATTTCCTACCACAAGGCAGATCCTGCAGATTCTTTAAAATGCATCTAGGCAGCAAATATCAACTGCACATGAAGTTGGTTGATGTGTGTTTGTGTCTTTGTGTTGATTAATTTTCCGAGTACTCTCAGGCAAAGATGTTGACAGTGTTAGCTGTAACAAGAGAGCTGTTTCACAACAAGACTGTGCTCGCTTACCACTGTTATCCATGCTGCTTTTGTTCAAAATACATTGCATCTAGTTTATTCTGCTGCCTTTGTGGCACATGCACAGAATCAAAACACAGAGAGGAACCAGATTAATGGATGTGCATGCCAAGAATAATTCAAAAGATTTACAAGTAACCAAGCTCTGTTTTCTTATCTTAAATCAAAAAACAGTGACATGTCACTTGGAACTGGCACTGTACACACATCTTAATCTGCATATATATATATATATATATATATATATATATATACGCATACATTGAAATAGTATAAATATATGGAACGCCTATGTTCATTGCTGTATTTTTTCAACTAGCCACTTATCTGATGTTGGTGCTGATGTATGCTCCATAGTCTTGCTGCGATTGTTGACTTGATCTGGAGTTCTTCTGCTGCTGTACCACATATGCTTCTAAGCTAAACCTACTGCTGCGATGAGCTGTTTGCACTGAGATATCTTCGCTGTTATATTAAATAAGACTCTTAATTCTCCTATTTTAACAACACTCTTTTATTCCAAGGATGATAACTGCATGGACGTTGTTGTCGCAGGATTTGAAGTAATCTCTAAAAACTGTGTGAAAATCGAGAAAGTACTTCCCATGTGTGAGACACTGCAAGTTGGTGCCTCTGCTCTAAACTGCCTCTTCCAAATTACAATTATGGACTATTAATTTTCAAGAGCAAGAAGAAACATGATGGTACATTAATAAAATGTATTATCAAGAAGGTGATGAAATATTTCTAATGAATGCAAAGTGTTCTTAGAGAATGAATCTACGAAATTTCAATACATTTTCTTATAATGCAATATCTGCTTGTGGCAACTAAAGCTTGGTTGCTTCTTTTTGATGATGGTTATTTTTAGGCACCCATAGCACTTGGGTAAGATTAGTAAAAGGTTGTGGTCTTAGTCAGATATTGAAAGAGTCAGAAGTAATGCAGTGACCAAAGCAGTTTTTTGGTAAAGCACAATCAGACACCAGAAATAGTGAGCTTTGTCAGTCCACCCCAATCACAGCCCTACTGCACGCAGTATAAGAAATGTTGCCAGATCACATAATTCAGACAGCATTTATGTTTACTACCAAAGTGTTTTTGGATTTTATTTGTATTGTGCCAGTGTGAATAGTGGTTGAAGTTAGCTGTACAGAGTAAAAGGTAAAAAAAATGGTGTTGGAATTTACGTAATTAGCATTTTCCCAACTGCAAGTAGCGTTCATGTAATCTGTTGTAATTATGACATGGAATGTGTGATTTCTCTGAAAACCCAGCTATAGCTGACTTGGCGCTCAAGTGCTGGCAAAGCAAATAATGCATGTCTGGAAGTAGCATGAGGTTTATTGTGCCTTTCTAGGCACCAGAAAGAAAGTCACTGCAATAAAAGCCAATACATCTCTTATCTCTAACACACACATTAAAAAGTCTGTGATCATTTAAACCAAATTGACTACACCTGTGATTTTCAATAAACGTTTTGCATGAGCATGGTTATATAATGACCTGTTGTGACTGCTGTTCTGGTTTGGTACAAAACTGCAAGGTTAGTCTTTGATTAAGGACAATAAAGAAGCCTGATGAACACTGGGAGCACATTCTTTGGTCAGAAGAGACCAAGACAAACCTGCTAGGACTGCCACGGTGAATGCATAGTCCTGACAGTGACGCACAGAGGTCAGAATGTGATAATATAGTGTTCCAGGAGTGCACAACCTGTTGGGGAGAAGACATTTATAGATGGCACCATGAATGGCTATGAAAAAAACAAAATACTGACTCGACAAGATGCCTCCCAGTCTGCCTAAGATTTACAGAAGAGGAATATTCCAGCATGAAAACCATCCAAAGCACGCTGCCAAAATCACACGTCTAAAGAAGAAAAAAGTGAAAACTATGACCTGGCCAAGTGTGTCACCAGACTTGACTGCAATAGAACACCTCTGGAGTGTTTTAAAGAGGAAGGAATAGCAACACAATTCAAAAAGCTGACAAGAAATTGTGTGAAAGATGGCAAAATAACTCTCCAGTAATGTGTGGACTCTAGTATCCTCCATGCTGAAGAGGACTGAGTCTGACTGAGTCCAAACAACTTCAGCTGCTTTGGGGTTTCTCCTTGGGCGCCTGAATTTTAATACGCAAAATCTAAACTGTTTTTAATTTTACATAAGAGCAAATACCCTACTGTTCAACTTGGACGTAAGATAATTACTGTACAGTGATATAATTTTAATGATTTGATATTAAAATGATATTGCACAAAGACTTACTCACTTCTGTTGTTTGCCGTTTGTTACTGTTGACATTGGATTATTTTAAATAATTGTATTTTCAATGAGCACGTCACCTTCATAACAAGCAAATGAGCCAATCAACACATATGATGCAATATTAGATTCACCCGACTTGGATCAGGTGAGGAAAAATCACTCGACCTACTCCTGCTTTATGGGCAACTATGGGTTAGCCCAGGTAACAGCTCTCCAACATTTGTTTTACAAAAGATAATCAAGCTTTGGTGGTGGCCAGTAAATTGCACTTTAATTCCACTGCTCTCATCCAGGCAGTAATGTGTTTCAATTTATTTCAACAGATGTTTTTAAATAAATTAAGCCTCCAATACATGGTTCCACTGTTTTGTTTTTTTTTGTCTTCAATCAGACAGTTCATCAAGAGTAGCTAGCTTAATTGCCAAGCTCTGTTCATATACTGGGATTTACTGGAAAAGAATGAATGGTTGCTCCATTAGCCTGTGGCACACAGTGTACCAAAATACAGCCCTTGAAACGAACCCCTTTTCTATTAATTGTATCAATAATCAATTTTTAAACAAATCTTGACAGCAAGAATGTAATGTAATTGGACAATAAGAATCCCAAACTTCACACCCTAATACTGTGATAGGTCTTTTTCTAGGTGTTCTAACATTGGCATGTATCTATGTATTATACCGTACCCATCCGTAGTTGAATAGCTATACAGCATAGACATGGACACAGTCTATTCTCTTCAATTCTGCCAGATGATGAGCAGCTGCAGTGGAAAGTAACTGGCTGACCTACTGCAACTTTTCCTCACTTAGCCTTACTACAGTATCAGGTAAATGCAACAGCTTGTCCTTGAAGGTATTTCTGTATTTGTATGGTGGCGGCGGTGTGTACAGTGTTGAGGAAAGGTGGAAAACTTGTTTAAGATTATCTTTTGAGCTTTCGTTATGGAGCAGCTGGGTGACAGGAACGGTAGGGGAGAAGAGAGGGAAATGCATGCAGCATTAATGCCATAGGTCAGAACTGATCCTTGTTGTGGAGACCTGCAGCCCCAGTTCACTTGTTACCTGCTCAGCCAGGTGAGCTATTGGGGCGCCTGCAATTGGGTTTAAAGGGTTTTACTGCACAAGAGAGTCACACATTATGGCCAGTGTTAGCTTTCCTTTAATTGGCCTCTTCTTTTATACAGAAACAAACTTGCCTTTGTGCTGGTGCAATTGAAAGTTATCATCAGGGTTCGTCTTTCTTTGCAAATGGAGGGGAAGTGACACTAACTTGGGTAATACATTGACAGAAGGTCCAGATCTCATTGTGACATTATTACCTGACACACAAGCAATGTAAATTACATTGCACAGCTTTATCCTAAGTTATTTTTTGTATTTGGTTTTGTATAGGGACTTGTAAACTGACGTTTTTGGTTTCTTTGTCAGCAGAACTGCAGTCCAGTGGCGGCTAAATCAGTTGACCAACTAACAGCTCTAAGGTGATCAGCATGTTTGAAATATGTTGCCCAATCACGTCTACATTTAAGTGTCAACACCTGTTCTGAGTAGGTACACAAGCCAAAACACTTCACAAATAGGAGTAAGGTTGTCCCTCCTCAAAGGCAAACTTGGTGTTGTGGAAGCACTTGTAAAAGTTTTTTTTTTTTTTTACATAGCACTTGAACATTGATAAAAACCTGCTTGCTTTTCAACCTCCACGCACCTTCCCATATGACATGGGCATTCTTGTTGAGGCTGGCCAAAAATGTTGGATGGAGTTTCCACTGATTGCCTTATTGCAAAGGTGAGATGGGAATGGGTTTCAGACACAGTCTGACAATTCAGTAAGTACTTTGTTCCAGTTATGTTGTTCTTTTAATCAAAAGCACTTCATTCAACATTCACAGAAGTTTTTGGAACAGTCTCAGGTACAAAGTGGTCCAAAAATGTGAGACCCCAATTGAAGATGTTATGACTTTGTATTCATGTCCAAATTTCACAAAAAAAAAAAAACACATTACAGAATATCTCTTTGGTCTACCCTCTTTTTGCTTCCGACACCATGCACTCAAGCTGACATGGATTCTGCAGGTTTGTATAAAACCCAATAAGCCATGTTATCACAGCATGGCCTGACAATGTTCCAAAGAGCTTGCTGTGTTGTCAGGAATGTTTTGTTTTTTCAGTCTTTAAGTGCCCCATAAACGTTCAGCAGAGTTGAGGTCAGGCAATTGTGGAAGAAAGTCACGATGACAGGCTGCACTCCTTGGTCTTCTTTGGAACTCAAGAACTTCTTGACAACTTTTGAGGTGTGTTTAGGGTGGCTATGAATCCTTCTCAACCAAGTTGCAGACCAGAGGGTGGAGCATGTGTCACAAGAAGAGTGCTACTTCTTTTTGGTCAGGAATGGTACTGTAGTGCAGGTGTCTAACTTCAAGTGGGCAATGCCTTCCTCAAACGTCAATACTCCCATCATCTTGTTTCGCTGTGGTTGATTCACAGTATCACTCTCTTTCTTGTTGGTCTCTTTACATACACCCTTCCCAACTTAGACTGATCAGTAAATGGGACTTTTAACCATCATCCACTATGTCCTAGACCACCCCAAGCGTTTCACCTTCTTTCCCCTCCTGAGAAGTGGTTTTGAGACTTCTACTCACCCTCAAAGACATTTGCTAATTGGAGTATTGTGGTTTTTGATTAGCAATTTCTGTATCTGTCATGAAGGTGCTTTACTATCCTTCAATGAACAAAACTTGATGTTTGGGTCTTCTGATGCTGTGCTCACTTTTGGTCTGCCTGATCCTGCTTTGGATACAGTTGATCCAGTTTCCGTAAAATGTTTTGTGCTATGTACTGCCAACTTACTCTCTCCCTGCCATAATTTAATGATGAGAATGCTCCTCTTGGCTCAGAATAACAATGTGACTTCTGACACTGTCACTTAGTTCCACTGTCATGTTTCCCCACTATTGCAAAGTTACTTGCTAGGTGTTTTTCTGCTGGAAACTTGAGGCACAACTATATTTCTAATAGGAGAATGGTGGCTGCAAGTTGATTCACTTGAAGAAACATCTGATGAGTCAAGTTGTCCAGAGTATCATCTGAATGCTGCCCCAATAGAAGGCTACAGCTCAATTAAACCCTTTGTACAGAGGAGTTTACATGCTTACTGCCACAAATCTCCATAAATTTCAATGCTGAACTAAAAATAGTCTAAAATGTTACATATTTCTTCTTCATTGTATTTATAAATTTTTGGTTTACACTAAAATATTAGTTTTTCAGTCTGGTCTCAGACTTTTGAACTCCACTCAATACTCAAGATGACTTATTAATGGATCACACTAAGAAATCTGATAATTTAAACAGAAAAATTGGAGGACCAGTCATTTTAGCAAGGTATCCAAAGGATGGAGCTACCTTTATCAAATTGTGTTCTGCTGTTAGTAAAAAGAGAGCTAAAGTCAGTTCTTCTGTCTACCAAGCCAACTACTGGCGGGGCTTTTAAACATCAATCACATCTTGTAAACTGAGCTGCCACATTCAACATTTGGTAGACATTCTTCCCACTTGACATTAGCATGTATATTGGTTGATCTAATCCCATGTACATGTGTGACCCAAGGCACACAGTGGACACATGGAGATGTCATTGGTCTGGGCTGCACAGGGCCACAGTCTTTTAGCAGCGTGTCTACGAATGTGTTCTAAATCACATTAAAGAATCTTTTAGTCATCTGACAGGCTCTGCGTAAGTGATAAGTGGAAGAACGTACTCATTTACCGGCCAACAGCATCACACTGAAGTTCAACTGCAGGCAACCTACCGTTTAAAAACATTCACATTTGATCTTGGCACAGGGAAATGATGTACATGTTCATTTATGCGTGGAGCAGGGGAGTGAGAAGCCATTCAAGATGCATGTTGAGAGGCATTCGAATGCTAGGTGTGAACTGACATTCTCCACTTGTGACTAGATCACCCAAGACGCATGCTGATGGCAGGTGTGAACAGGGCCATTGTGACTTTCTTTTTACAGTAATGTGCTAACCAAGCTGAAGTCCTGCTGCATTGTGCTGCTGTCAGAATGTAGCAACTCAGTATATTATGAAGGTTTTGAGCAACTTAAGCCAGTATTTGAAAATTCACAAGGTACTCACGTGACCAGTGGACTTTGTATACTAATTATTCTTTTTCTTTGTAGTTAAAGAACTTTGAGGTGAACGTAACTAAACTCCCAGGTCTTTGAATAGAAGGAAGGTTTGGCTCATTTTAGCAGCCCAAGATGTATCTCAGGAAAGGTCTTTCATCACATTGTCTTGGCTTCCTTGGGTTTTGTGCTAAATGTGAAGTCTATGTTTGTGATTTTACATGTCGTTTGCACATAATGCTGGTTAGCGAGATGACTTTCAAAATAAATTAACCACCTTTTTGACTGTAATTCAGATGTACAAAAAAATCTTCTAGAGACTGAGTCCAAAAGATACTTTAATCTATTAAGAACATAACTCTGAGGGGACTTGGTCTTTATTATCTGGTAGAGGCTCACGACAAACTGATAACGACTCCAACAAGTAACATTTGTCATTTGAGCTTGAATACATTTTTCTTTCTGCACTATGTCAGGTATGAAATATCATCCATGGGGTGGTGAAGTAAGTAGTACTCTCACTTCACAGCTAGGAAGTTCTAGGTGTGAATCTCCTGCTAGGCCAGGGCCTCTCTGAGTGGGGTTTGCATGTCCTTCCTGTGCCTGCTTTTGTTTTCTCTGGGTGTTCCAGCTTCCTCCCACAGTCCGAAGACATGCATGGAGGGTTATTTGTTGATTCTAAAGTGGCTGTAGGTGTGAGTGTGAATGGTTGTCTGTCTCTTTGTGTTGGCCCTGTGATGGGCTTGCAATTTGCCCATTGTTTACCCTGCTTTTTGCCGATTAGAATAGACTCCAGCCCCCTTTTTTGCTGGATAAAGTGGGTATAGTAAATGGATAGATAGATGCAGAAGTGCGTAGAAGCCATCTTAAGTCTGTTTACTTACATCTGCCATGTGTGACATTTGACCACTCAGTCAGAGACCAGATACAAAACTCAATTTTACTCTCTGTGTCTTCCTAGTTTACGTCAGAATTTATCATCTGCATTTATCTGCAAAGGACTGTGCAGAAGTCAGTGTCTACATTTTGACTCACGTTTGACCATCTATGCAGACACTTCAGCTGGATTTAACAAACTTGCAGTCTTGGTTTGTGTAAACATACTCTCTGATGGCTGCATCCAGAAGCCTGAATCAAGTTTGGACGGCTACTGTTTATTGCAACAATGAGTTCATTCTCATTTTTCATGGGAGACGAAGTGCATTGAGGGTTCTGGGCTGGATGCTAGAACAAGACAGACCACGTTTCAGCTACATACAGACTGACCGGCTGGACCAGACTGGACGGACAGGAATCGAGATCAGATGCTACTCAAGGTCTTGAGATACCTCAAGACTTTGGAGGACCTGCTTGAGATACTTGAGATGGTTGGCCATTGATCACTGCTTTTGAGAAACATTTTAAGAGGCATAAACAGCAGCCAACGGACTGCTGCTCCTATAGAAACTGGAAAAATCCGGAAACCTCTGAAGCTTCCTGCAAGAAGACAGACTGCAATCAACCTGAACCTTGCCTACATCCATCTGCACGTCATAATAAAAACAAAATACAAGACCACGGAGACCTGAAGGCAGCAAATGCATACTGTAGGTTCCTGCGGAAGGGATGTGCCCAGAAGGTGCTTTCACTTCTTTTAGTTCCATACATTCAGAGAGGGAGAGAGAGAGATATATCAAAACTAAGAGTAAAGTGAGTTTTAGAAACAGGAAGCAGAACAGACACAAGGAACAGGAGGGGTTCTAGGTCTGAATGCAAACAGACTTACCTCAGAATTGCCTCAAGTGACCTTCCTTGATTTTTTCAGCTCCGGTTAGAGCCACAAAGGCTGTACTATACACTCTACTCTTTTCACATTTGCAGTAGTAAATGGACAATGATTTGTCATACAGGTGGACAGTGGAAAGCAACATCCCCATTTGAAGTCTTGCTGAAGACCTTTGTTTCATGTTATTTCTATCTGTCCCTTCATTTTTACTATTTAGTGAAAATGATAGAGTGGTACACACCTGGACCACCAAAACATTGTTCAGATACTGATAGCATAAATAGGCGTCAGTGGTGCAGGAGGGGCAACGTGACCTTAATTTCATCGCATGCTCTGAGTTTCTAATCAACTCTCCAATATGCTCATTTTTGACTGAGCTATCTTAGGTATGTTTGTTGGCCATGTGGGAGAGTTTAGTATAACAGAAATGAATCTGATGAACTACAAGCAGAGAGGAAAGACACTAAGGTTGAGCATCTTTTTGGTATGACAGTCCTTTGCTTGCCGAGGACTGAATCCTATTAGAACTGTCTTCTGTTGTGCCTCTATTATCTCTTCCTGTGTGTTTATCACTGAACTGTCTGAAAAAACAAAATTACTTGAATGCTAAACGTTCATAAGAGGAACAAACTGAGCTCATAGTCTACAGTCTAATAAAACTTAAAGACAAAAGGATACCGTGTTGGCTCTTCAGTTCAATTACTTGAATGCTAAACGTTCATAAGAGGAACAAACTGAGCTCATAGTCTACAGTCTAATAAAACTTAAAGACAAAAGGACACCGTGTTGGCTCTTCAGGGTCTTTATTTATTTATTATTATAGCCGTACAATGCTTGCTCCCTCAACACAGGGAACATAAAGTACTCTGATTTTGCGTGGACCACAGCTACACTCCTATTTGCCGTTGAAGCAATTTAGCATCTAGCTATATTTTTTTTTTGCGAATTTGGTTTTCACTCCACACTAAATTACTGTGTCATAGTCAATGAATTATTATCACATCAGTCAAATCTTAATCACTAGCTGCTGGTACAGAGCTGTTTTTTTAAGTTCATCAATCTTTTCAGCTTTGAAAAATTTGCCTCGTGTTAAGATACCGTCTTAGGCATAGACTACCTCCTGCTATGTGTGATATCTGCTACAGACTACTTCAGGGTTTTACAGGCAACACTGTGCTGACAGAGGCAACTAGCATGACTTTGCTAAAGCAGCAGAGGAGTGATAATTTTAGATTAATTTTATATTACATGTAATTTGTCTTTAAAAAGCCTTTTATTCATTGCCATCCATAGTGAGCCCATTGTTTTTGTTCACACTGGTGACAAAATGGTGCCTTCACAGACACACAAATAGTGTTTGGCTTAATGTGCTTTTAAAGGTAGGAGAAAGGAATGTAATGATTGACAGAGTTGAAGATAAAGACTGTAAGCCCACGTAAGTGTAGAAATCTCTCAAAACATCAAGGCTTTGCAGATGCTTTACCATGACATGTCTGTTATGCTTTAAGGATGCGCAGTGTCTTGTGGTTGCCAGTGCTCAATGTTAGCAAAACTTTTTGAAGTGTCTTTCCTAACTAACTTCTTTACCGGATTCAACCATATGGTGCTGTTGCAATGTCAAGATGAGATATGACATTTGATCAGATCAGGCTTAATAAGTCTAAGCTCACATGATGTTATCCAGTTAAAGTACTGCTGCTGTTTTTCACCCTTTTGTTTCATCAACCAGTGCACTGCTTGGACACATACAGTGAATTCATATTTTTTTGGGAAAAAGAAGCAATATAAGAAAAAAAATACCATAATGAATATTCATTGATGAATGTGTTTGGTTGATTTTTGCACTCGCGACTGGTTGGTCTGGAACTGTGGCCACAAACAGCCCTTTGGAGGTTTTTTTTTCAAACCAAAGGACCACTTGGAACATATTCTGAAAACAGAGAAACCGAAATTTCACATAAAGCTGATTAAAGGCTGAGACATAAATTCTAGGGCTAATTTCCAGAAAAGTAAGTTGAGCAATCAGCCGTGTTTACACTTCTCAAATTCAAAATTAATTCAAATGATACATCCAGTTTTATGCAAATATGACATAAATGCATTCGTCAGATTTGATTCAAGATATCTTGGTAAAACAACACATTTTCTGCAGTCAAAATCAAAAGTCTTTCATAAATTTATCTTCTGTGTTCAGAATTTCCTAAACAAAAAATATACTGGTTGTTTTTGACATGTAGACATCTGATGTATTTAGTTGTGTTGCCTATTTGATGTGTACATGTCAGTTTAGATTTTTTTCCTCTTTCTTTCTGTATGTTTTTTTTGTGTTGCCATGATCCACTGTCCTGCCTCTTCAGACCAGCTGATCCAACCTGCCCTGCTGCATCACCTGCTGCATCAGTCGATCTCCACCGCCCCTCTGCTCACCTGCAGCCACTTCACCAGTCCACCCTGCAGCGTACGTAGCCTCTGTTCAGCGCTACTCATCTGCCAGATAGCTGCTTTGTGCTTAGTGCCTTAGATTTCCACCGTTCTGTTTTTGCTCCAAGATTAGTTCCAGCTTCCCCGTACTTTGGATTCTTCCTCAGCCTGCTCCCGGTTCTTTGTTTGCTTGCCTGCTTTTTGGGAGCCTTGAATCTGCTTTTTGCTTTTACAGCCTGCCTGCTGTGTCATGCTCCTGGGTCCTTTGAAGAGAACCTGAATAAAAAAAATCCAGTCCTCATTGGAAATATCAAGTTTTTGATTAAAAAAATATTGAGCTTAAATTAATTTTAAAAAATTGCATTTGTTATCAAAATTTATAATTAAATCAAGAATTTCTGAAATACAGTTCCCTGACAACAATCAAGTCACCAGTCTCGGTCCCAATCCAACATCTGTAGGTGAAGCTGGATTTGAACCTTAAATTGTGTTGTGTCACAACAACAACAATCAAATCAATTGATAATTCAGTTCATGCATGAAGAACAGCTCCTTGTTCTGCGACGTTTTGCAGCAACCACATCTCACAGTCCACAGTTCCCTTTGTAACGCTGTGTCAGGAGTGAGCACAGCATATACATACAAATATGGACATTGTTCATCTTTTGTGATTTTCGGGACGTATTACACACTGGGGTGTTTACATTTCATGCCTCAAAATCTTGTGGGACATTAAATGTAGCTTGCTCCAGATTCATGCAGCATACAGTAACCCTGTCTGAGTGTAGTGAAGTTTATTTCTTTGTTTTTCACTCTCACTGATTTACATTTCATTGTCATTTAGTCATTCAGTGACTATGAGCATTTAACACAGACTCTGCTTTGTATGTCACCGATGACCTAATGTACTAAAGAGGTGCTGTTCTTGGATTGACACAAACGCACAGAGAAAAAAACAGACAACTTTTGTACTATTATCTGAACATGACAGGGCGTGTGTGAGATGCACTCCACTATGGTGCTTTTGCCTCTTTTTCATGCAGACTGTTAAGCTACAAAACATGGAGAAATGCAATATTTTATCTGAAAAACTACACAGCTGTGATCCTGGTGAATAAAAACACATAGCATGGACTTTTTTTATTCAATGTCACTGGTTTAAATTTCATCCTCTTTCATGCCATTATGAGCCATTTATTTGTTTATGTTTATTGGCAGCATTTTTAAATAAAAATGTACAACCTAATCCTGGCTAAATGGTATTACTGATGATGATATTTCACTAGTGATGGGGGGAAAATGGCAAGAATGGGTCTCGAATCTGTTGCTGATGCAACAGGACAGTGTGCACTATTTCTGTTTCCAGGAGGTAATGTGCATCTTTAGCCATTTTCCTGTGGTGTTGTGTTTCCCTGTAAAGTAATGATGAAGGGAGCTGGTAGATTACTTCTTTGAAGGGCTGCAGACACGCTTCCTCCTCAGGATAAAACACACATGCTCCAAATGATTATTCGTGTATGGGACTCTGTGTGTATGTTAGGTCTGAAAGAGGTTTTAATGGCTGTAAAATACTACCGAGTTACTATCTGATTTTTCAAGGATAAGGTTGCTTATCCTGTGGATCTTGAATCCTGCACATCTTGCGCCTGTTTTAGTTTTGGAGTAGCTCCTTGAAATTCAACACACCTCTCTGTTCATTCTGCTTTTTTTTCCTCCCTTTTTCTCCCTTTTTTTTAAATTAGTAATTCTATCTTCCCTGGTCTTGTGCTCAGGCTGTGCATCAAAGTAGTGTGAATTTAAGAATGCATAAAGTATTCATAGCATTCAACAATTAGCATGATTTCTGACCTAAAGCTTTATTTTGATATTACCTGTATGTAATGATGTTGTCTGTTCTTTGTGCTGGTTCCATTTTTAGCAATATAAATATGTCAAATGTCCTCACGAATGTTTTCAGCCTTAGTAGATGTTGAGCTTTGAGGATAAAGCAACTCTTAGATTCTTACTCTGACAAAAATACTGCTTTACAATGACTGGAATTCTATTCATTTTAGGCATAATGTTATCCTAAGAAGATTTATAGGTTTTATCATGCAATGATGTGATGCAGCAGCATCACATCATTGCTCTGGTATACAGATATGCCCAGTTCAATCTGAATTATTTAGGTGAAGTTAAAATATTATTCAGTTGTGGTGTTAATAAAATGGTGGAAGAAACATTGCTCTGTGATGCTGTTGACTGTAGTGAAGGCAGCAGACAAGATGAGTGAACCCTGATCATGGCTTTGTGAACGTGTGACTTAAAAAGTATTCCAGTAGATGGCACTGGTGCTCTGTTTAAAATATAACCTAAAACTGCACCTGACTAATGAGGCAGCAGCACTGGTTAAAGCTTCACTAACTGCTCCCCAGACACACAGGATGAGATGAAGATGAAGTATATTTAAAATGATAGATAGATAGATAGATAGATAGATAGATAGATAGATAGATAGATAGATAGATAGATAGATAGGAACACAGCAAGCATATATGTAAGTATGGGCTATAAGTTAAAAAAGAAAGTAAACAAATACAGCATAGGATTAACTGTAGTAATACACTGAGTGTTTATGTGCCACAAAAATACTGATACAGGCTGCAATCAAGAGGCAGGATAACCATGATATTGACATGACTGCAATGCTGTGTAATTTAATGTAAGGTATTTATGAGGACAACAACACATTGTCCTGCTGTTTGCAGCAGGTTTGTTTACGAGAAGTAACTGACAGACCACATGCACTGGACAGCACTATGAAATTCTACACATTTATGCAGATTAGGGTGACTTCAGGATTAGAGGATTTTTTTTGTAAATGTAAATTTTGTAAATTTTTTTGCAATTTTTCTTTTTTGGAGAGGATATTTTTGTGCGGCAGCAGCTTATACACAGTGTGAAACCATAGAAACCGTCAGTGTCAAAGTACACTGACTGATATGAAGTAATGATAAAAGCGCCCCCTAGTGGTGGTGGAAATTTGCACAGTTTCTAATACTAAGAAGCCCCGCGCACCGGCGTCCAACATCAAACTAAAGGCAAATTTCATACTGTGGTGTTTTATTGTTGAAATGACTGTGTTAAGTCTCTTCTACTAACTCACTAAGTCGGTGATTTTTCTTGCAATATTTTAGGATATCTTGTCATCGTTTTTTGCTGTGAACCGCAGGTGGCATTGTCGGTAAGCATTTTGAAGGCCCAGGACAACAAAGTTAACGGCTAGCTTAAATATGTAAATGTTATTAGCTAACGGGTTAGCGAAATTTCATTAAGAGGTGATACTGTTGCAGGGAGAAATTAACATTTAGTATAGCGTGGGTTGTTTTTTTGTGTTTTTGAATTGACTTAATGATTAGACATTTAGCAAAGTAGGACATTTTGCTAGTTAGCAGGATTATCGAGAGACAGCAGGTCCGATTTGTGGCACTGGCAGCGAGCAGTGACACTTTTTGTGGCACCGCTGTGGTGCCACGGTTAATTCCACTGTGCAGCAAGGGCGTCAGTTTGTTTTTAAAAGTGGGGGGGATGGAGACCACAGCCATTGTCAGATGGAAATGCACACCCTGGGTGGCGTGCTGGGTAATCGGGAACACCGGGGATATCCCCGGTGGGCCGCTTTATTGTTGGGCCGCTCCAGTCATAAAATAATAATAATAATAATAATAATAATAATAATAATAATAATAATAATGCTTTAAATCATGGGTCTCAAACTCGCGGGCCAACTGCGGCCGTGGGACGATATTTTGTGGCCCTCTACTTGAGATCAAAGTTTAGCATTGGTGCGGCCCGCCTGCTTTTCTCATATGCTTCCGTGTCATTGGTAAGACAGCACTTTGAGAAAATGTCGAAGAACGGTGGCAAAATGCCACAAGTTGGGCTTGAACTCACAACCACGGCACCAACGGCGGAGATTCAACCTGTTGAGCTATCCGTACATGTGGATGGAGGGGTCTGTGGGCCGCTATAATACTAATTCTCCCGGGCCGAAATTTTTGCCCCTGCACGCCTCTGGTCGGAGCTTCCACTTGGCCCGGGCGCAAATTTAGCATCTGCACGTTTTTTTTTAACCTCACGAAGGTGTGCTGCATGTCTGTGCAACTCTCGGCCGAGTGCGGATGGTGCGTTCAGGAGTGTCGGAATTTTCTATACTGCTGAAAATGACTGGGTTTACAACGGCTTACATGTGAAGAATTTGAATGTGTTGGAGACAAAATGACCCCTGACAAAAAGTGTGTGTGTGTGTGTGGGGGGGGGGGACACACATCCCCACCCTTCCCCCCCTAAACTGACGCCTATGCGTCTGTCCCAAGCAGCAGCGATCAGCTGTAGAAGCTCGGCTGCTCGCGGTATTCCCCCCCCCGCTCGCATAATCGGAGCACCTCTGCTGGCATCTCCAGAGGCCACTGGAAATGCCGCTGCTGCAGTGGCATCTCGCCCAAACACTGGCATTAACCGTGGCAGCGATGCCACAAAAAGTGTCACTGCACAGTGGCATTAACCGTGGCACCGCGGCGGTGCCACAAAAAGTGTCACTGCTAGCTGCCAGTGCCACAAATCGGTCTTGCCCCTAGTGGGATTATCAGTACAGGTAACCTTACTCAGGCTCTCCCATTAGCTTTGGACAAGTAATTACTGCCAATAGAGCTTCACTTGTCAACTACTTTATTTTCTATATTTTGCTTTTAGTTGGCGGTAACATTGAGGAAACATATTTTGCTTTTTTTTCGGGGGCTTTTTTATTGTTACTGTAAGTGTTTCTGCTGTCTGACGACCAGCTCCGGCCTTGGGTAAGTTGAGTTAAGGATGTTAAATTCGTAAAATTAGCAGCCCGAACTTTTAGTATGTTTTAATCGAGAGGAGAGCCAGTTTGCACCTTACAGTACCAGTGTTGTGCCATAAAGTGATTGCAGCCTGTTGGAGCAGTTATCATTTGCCTGGACTATCACCAATCCAGTTGTTTTTACTTGCTGAAATAGCTTTAAGGACCCATTCAGCTCATATAATGCAGTTTTACAATTATGAGTGCAGCCCCTACATTGTGATTGAAATGACTGATTGCATTCCTGAGGTTACATTTTTAGAGACAATAGCTTATAGGATATTTTCTACATGTTGTATATATAAAAGGCATCCAGAAATCATATTAATTACAATCTAAAAATGGCACACCATAGCCTTAACATTGGAAAAGATGCTATAGTATTGCCTGTAATACACCTTAAATGTAAGGCCTGATTGCACTATAAACTGTGAAAAGAAAAAGACACACTTTTGCTATGACCACAGATACAAAATTATGCATATTTGAAAGCAATGACTGTTTGATGCAGATAAAAGCAGTTGTACACTTTTACATGAAGCACAATCAGTCTTTGTCAGACAATCACTTTTTGGATCATCGGTAGTGGTGTGAAAGACAGTGACGATCCTCTGTTCCTCTGTTTCTTCAGACTAAGACTACCTAATTCCTCCGGCTCCTCCCTACAACAACCCCAGCTCCAAAAGACAGTGCCTGCAGCTGACACAATGGTTCCCCAGACCGGTAAGAGCAATTTAACAGCTAATTCTTACTAATTTACAATCTGTTGTGTTTTGGATGTTGTGTGCACACAGGTGTACTTCAGAAAGTTCTCATCCTCACCAAAAAATGTCACAGGAGAAAGATTGTCGTTGTTACATTATGTTTCGTCATAGTCTCCTTTAACTTCACTGCACTTGGTCCACAGATGATCAAGCTTTGCTAATTTTAAGCCTCCAGGTCGTCCTCAACAGCGTGGATGACTTCATCACCACTGAAAATGGCAACAAGGCAAGAGGGTTTTTCAGTTTAGGTAAGTAAGGTGCATGGTTCAACAGTTCAAGTCCACATTTGGCTGCTTCTGCCACCTGTGCTGTGTGAACTAGTTTATAGTTCTGGAGCAAAAGCACTCCACCTCAAAATTTTCTCTCATTTTGCTCTGATTCTTTTCTTTGGTTCAAACATTTGAGTGATGAGATGTGATAGAAGGCTTAATAGTATGCAGTTATGCTCCTTGTTTCTGGGTGAGGCTGAAAACATCCCTCTACTATACCATATGCTCTGAGTTGTGAGAAAGAGACATCTACTACCTAGCTGTATAAGGCTGGAATGTTTGTCTTTTAGTTTGCTAGACTGCCCAGTTGCTGGTGTTATTCCTCTGTCAATTAGCAACCATGTCCTTAAACGGTTACACTTACTGTTGTCTCCTGTTGGTTATGTGCTTGAGTATTGAGTTATTAATGTGTTTAGAAATACAGTTCTGTGTTTGAACCAGCTCAGTTTTTACTGTTTCTGACTGTGCACCATTTCCTGTGTTGGTATGAACTGAAATTAAAGTCAACATCCAATTCTTCATAGGTGAATTAAAGCTGTGTTCTTTGAATGTCAACTTAATAATACGTAGCCTTGAACTGAAAACGGCACAGCAGTGAGGCTGGTCCTTGACAACAATATGATATTACTGGAATGATAACTCCATCTCTTCCCCCTGATATTGTTTTCCTTGAAAAGTTTATTCATTGCTGTTATGTTGAGCTAAAATTCATTGGTATTTTTCCAGCAAAGTGACCTTCCTTTGCTGCTCCCTTAGTGCAACTTCTTTGCCATTCAACACTGAACTAACTCGCTGGCAGACTGCCACTTAATATGGCTGCCACACTCAAGATGTGAGTCATACAACTTGTAAAAAGTGTCAATTTTTTGCTCGAGAAACCTTTTCAGTTCAAGAGGCAGCGTTTTCACCTAAATTCATGTCTTGCATGCAGTCACACTGGGTCTAAAATTGGCTTTGGGCTCAGTGTGAACACACACCTGCCACATGCCTCATCCTTTACACATGCCTTCTTCTCACCTGCCAGCGAAGAGGTCAGCAGGAGGCGTGTAACATACATGCAGAGGTCTATGATATCCCCCCATACCGCACCCTCACCTTGTAGACTCTGTAATCAGTAACTGCGGAGTCAAGGACACAGCTTCTCTGAGTGGAAATTACAGTCAGGTCTATGTAGAGTGGACAAGAGCTTTGCTTACACCTGTTGGTGTTGCGGTAATAAAACTATAGATAGAAGTTAGATAGTTGGCGAAGTCTGCAAATAGCTTTTCTGCTTCATCTATAAAACAGTCTCAAAGCTGTTTGGTTTACAGGGATTTAAAGAGATGATACTCATATTTAAGAAGCTGATACCACTAAATGTTTTACATTTTCGCGTATGATGCCGACAAATAATCAGCTACAAAAATACACTACCTGTCAAAAGTTTGGACACACCTTCTCATTCAGTGGTTTTGATTTAATTATCTTATACATTGTAGGTTAATGCTGAAGACATCAAAACTATTAAGGGATAGATATTGAATTTTGTTGTAAACCCAAAAAGTCTTAATCTTCAGTATTGTATTGTAGAAAATAATACAAATAAATAAAAAGCACTGAATAAGAAAGGTGTGTCCAAACTTTTGACAGGTAATGTAGATGCCATTGAAAGTTCTGTCACTTCAATAATAGATTAAGCTGTTAATAGTTTGCGTTGGACTGTTTAGGATTTCACAAAATCTTTTCATTGTCACAGTTTTCAGTGTTTTGGGGGGTAATTAGTAATATGGCAATGGTGCTCTTATCTGAAAGGGGCCTTCAGGATTTCACACACACATTTTATACACATAACACCCCAAACTCGTGTGTGTGTGTGTGTGTGTGTGTGTGTGTGTGTGTGTGTGTGTGTGTGTGACAGTGAGTTCAGCTGCATGCCCTCCTCTTTACTTTTATCTTAATAGGCTAATTAAATGATGGTAAGCGGTGCAGTCAGTTGGTCTTATTACTACAAACTAATACATCAGATCCGCCGTGTAATTAACTTTAACAGCCTCCTAGTCCTTTTAATTATTCCACAGTTGAGAATTTATTTAATGTGTGTAAATTTACAATGTGACATACATTTTTATTGATTAAGTACATTCCCCAAGATGTATAGAAGCTTCTTTATAGACTTACAAAAGGGTATTGGTATCTGTGTAAGTGTGGGTTTTCCCCAGGATGCTCCTTTTTCCTCTCACCACACACACACATGTCTGGTTCTGCTATTCCCATGGGGACTTACCATTGACTCCCATTCATATCTAACCCCTAACCCTAACCTTAACCCAGACCAAAACAATGCCTAACCCTAAAGAAACATTTTTGCACTTTTACTTTTTTCTGTAACAACAACATGGCCAAGAAAACACTGTTTCCCCCCGTGGGGACCTCATTTTTGGTCCCCACCGTGACACGAGTCCCCACCGAGATAGCAGAAACACGCACACACACAGACACACACACACACACACACACACATACACACACACACAAAAACCCCACAACCACATTAGACTAATTGGATGCTCTAAATTGTCCCCAAAATTTAACAGAAGAAAAAGACAACCAAATTTAAAAGAAAAGAAAAAAATCCAAATTCATCAAATAAACAAACAAAAATAAATATATATCTGCATGTGTCTGCCTCTGTGGTTAAAATACAACCATGTTGCTGTTGCACCTAACACTGGTGGTTCGGATTTCAACAGGACTGAAAGGCTTTTAGTTGTAATTGTTGTTTTACAGTCTGGCTTTATTCGATGTGACCTAAATCCATATTGTTGTTGAAGACTGGTACCTTTGAGATTCAGTTTCATTCAAAAAGTCAGTACACCGTTACATTTTTCTTAAAACAGTTTTTTTTTTCTTCAAATTATGTTATTTTACAGATTATTCTATGTTTAGTTAAATTGCACACAATAACTTGTAAAATCTGTGCAAGTATTCATTTACATGTTAACCATAATAAAGCAGGTCATAAAAACAGGTAATGTCAGTATTCAAAATCTGTGTTTTTATAAAAAATGATTTTTTCTTTGACAGAGTTTCACTGTACAATTATACTATTTTCTACTTCATTTCAGAAATGTTTTTTTTTAAAATACTGAATAATTTTCCAAACTGTTATTTTGCTGATTATCTGTTTTGTAAAATTATTGATCTTCAGTGAAATCACAAAAAAAGTATTTGAATTTACTCTAACCATAAAAAACAGGCTAAAACTGTCCAAGAAAATCCTTCTTGTTGACTCTCTGTCCCATTTGCCTGACGTGTGAACCACAAGAGGAGGATGTGTGAAATGCTGGAGCTCCCTACATGACCACATGCAGACGTTTTGTACTGAGAGGTGGACATGAGCGGCAGGCTGCTTGGTCTGTCTGTTTACTTTATTCAGTGCAGTGGCTACAGAGAAAACTGTACTTTTTAAAGCTAGGTTTGCTTGTCTGATTAAATTTCTGAGTTTCTTACTTTTGGAGGCCATCTTGCCCTGAAGGTTAGAGAGGAAACAGCCTCCAGAGCAGCTCTTTTATAGATTCACTGGGCAGGCGGGACCTCAAATAGGATTGGATTATAGATGTGTTCTGAATCTGATTTGCCAGTTTAAACTGAGACGGCAACCCCTGTCCTGTACATGTGAGTGTACTGGGAGAGGGAATGGTTTGTTCAGATGGCAGCCCAATGCAGCATTTCTTCGCGTTGAATGCAAATTGTGAATTTTATTTGTATGTTTTTTTTTCTCTTTCTATTTCTTTGTTTGTTTTGTGTCGTATAGGAGATGAGCTTCCAATTTTAACACTACACCCCTCCTTGCAACATATGTATGATAAGGATTTAAAAATTTAAATCATTTTTAATCTATTATTTTCTGGATTGTCTCTATGTTTATGAAATTACAGATAATATCTTGTAAAACTATACGTCAAAAAAGTCTAAATTTCCATATTAGCCATTTAAAAACAGGCTGTAAATAATATCCACATATATATTTTACAAATGGTAATCTGAATTTATGTCACTCTCAGACAAATACTGTGAAGGAAGAGGTCAAATGTCCAAATTTCTCCTGTTACTCATTTCAATTTATTTGAGTATGATGGAGATTGAGGAATGGAAAATTACCAGCTTTTTCTACATGGAAGAAACTTTTTGTTTTATTTCAGTAGGACCGTGTTTATGCTATAAGCCTCTATGAATTGACCAGCCTCCTAGACTGCTATAATTCTATAAGTCTATCTGTGATTGTAACACATATTGATTTTAAATATTCTTGTGTTGTAGTGCAGATCACAGTAGGATTTGTTCCATTTAAAAATAAAAAACTTTAGGACGTTGTCAGAGGTGTATGAGGAGGCCACTAGGGGGAACCCAATCCGTCATCATATGACATAATTCACTGCAGTCTGCTTCTTGATGAGGGTGCAGCATAAGATGGTGAGACGTTATCTTGCAAGGGAGGACACAATAGGATCAGCCTCCGTACAAAGCAAAAGTATCAAGTGTGAGACTTCTTAAATGAATACTCATATTGTGTTGCCTGATTTTCCAAATGTTGTTGATATAGCTTCAGGCAGGCCTCGATTTACATCTGTGATAATTTTACACTCAGTCTTGTCCCCCTGGGGACAAAATATTAGGCACGTCTTACTTTGATCAAGTGAAACATCTTAATCATTTTATCCAGAAACCAAGGGTGAAGAATTCAGATTTTCTTCAGCTGCCTCTACATATCCAGGGAGTCATAGATAAACTCTGTGTGCTTTCATGATTGATGTGTTTAGGGAGGCTTTGGTATACATAAGACGCTGCTGAGACTGACACTGAACAGATGAGGCAGGATAGAAGTAGAAAATTCATTGGTCTGGCTAGTCTCAAGATGCAGCTCTGCATGAAAGTGTGACAGTAACCTTGACAGAAAACGACTGGACCCAAGGAAACAGGCAACATTTTATGCTGCTGCTTGAAAAAATATCATTACTTAGAAGAAAAATATGAAAAATCTACAGAGACGTTTCTTTCTTTCTTTAAAAAAAAGAACAATTTTCGTAACTGTTGCCGGTTTGGGCAATGCCCCTTTTTGGGTGATATTGCTCACAACAGTGCCGTCTGGAGATTGTGTTACTCTGCATGATGTCACGGCCTGCAGCACCCAGCTGCACAGGTGCAGACCTGTTCTGGCCATGACTTTGTTGTTGATTTACTCTTTTTGTTCTCAGAAGAGTCAGTGCCTTAAAGCTTAATACAATATTTATGATCGCGATGTCAGGGACTTTCTTCCAAGTGCGCACATGGAGGTAAAAGGGCTGGAGAAGCCATCTGAAACAAAAGGAGTTATTGAGTTGGGCCGTGTCCACACTAAGCTGTGTTATAAATAGAGCTGAAATGTGCTTACTTTTATTTGTAGAGGCAATGATGCTTTTCAGCCTGAAAATAAGGTAAAAGAAAACGTATGTAGTTAAAATAACAGTGTCCTCCTGCACCAAGTACTGAAGGCCCTTATTCAGATTACTTGTTTTTTTAATTTGTGTTTAAATTTGATTGATATTTTAACTGGGACACACCTGAAAACTGAAGGTTTTACTAGACAAGACACCTCACTCTGTTGCAACTACAGAAACGCAGTCTGCTCTGACTGTATAGCTGAGCGCCACAGTGATGCTCCTTTTACCTCATAAACTATCACGTTGGCTGAGTGCAGACAGCTGTGTTCTGTTGAAGCCTGTTTCCTCACAGGCTTGGCGGACAGCACACAGAAACATCACCGTCAATGTTTCATTTTGGCCTGTCATCAAGTTAGTCCTGGATTCGACGTTAGTTGCCGACGGCTGCTATGACCTGGTGTTTGTCATGTTAACCAGCATCGGCGCTGACTAAACGGTGAAAGCTGCTACTGGAAAGTTTTGTACATAAAGTGTCAGAGCTTATTTGCACTGGTGCACCCAGATAATTTCTCACACTGCTAGTTTGGTTCCTGCCTGTTACTTTTCTCTGTCATATACTGTTGACTGTAAACTGAATACATGTGATTGAACAATTAGTTGGATAAAGTAAGCTACACCGACTGACCACATTCTGTTGTCGAGGCTAGATGTTGATTTCCCTTCTTGCGTACATGAGACACCTAAGCCTCTGTGGTCAAGTGAGTGAGGGAATCCTCCGAGTTATCAAGTGGGTGCCCTCCTTCCTCTGTGTTTTGCTGATAGGATCCACAAAACCTCCAGAGGGTTCAGCAGTGAATTCCAGCATCCCAGGTTCATCCCCGAGATGCCAACTACTCAGCTTGCTCTTCATCCACAGCCACTTACTTCACTTACGTACTCCCATCTCCTGGAGAAGCCTGGATGTGGAGGTGGCTACGAAGCCTCTGCAGCCTACTTTGTCTGGCCGGACCCTCAGCTTCCAGCCTTGCTGTTTTGCTTCGGCAGCAACCTCCATATACCTCAGCTTCTTGTGCTTGTAGGCCTCCTCTACTGAGCTCTCCCAGGGCACTGTGAGCTCGATGATGTAAACGAATGCTGATCATGTCTGGTCACTTGTTGGTGGATGCGAGCTCAGGTGGGAAGCAGAGCTTTTGTCCAAGTCTACAATCACAAGCCCCTCTCAACTGTCCATATTACAATGCCCAATGTGATCTATGTCCCTTCATGCTGCCATAACATGTTCATGGGATCTACTGGGGTGTCCTGTAGTTTCTTGGAGGTTGGCAGCAGATCCTTTGGGTGCTGAGTGTTGCAAGTTGGGGCCTTAATCTATCAGATGTTTCCATGCTTGCTTATTTGGATTTGGATCTGTGGAGGTTGGAATCACAGCCAGCGTCTTGGCTCTTGGTTGTGTTCCTCAAGCTGTTCCAGCGCAGTTAGGGGAGAACCACTGCTGACGGGGGATGCTGTTGCCATAAGGGAGGGTGTGCTTAGTCTCCTATAATGTTTAGGTGGATCTTAAAGTAACATCCACATGAATGCCATGACCAAGGTTTCCCATCAAACACTGCACTGTAACAAGTAAATCAGTTTTATTCAGTTCACATGTGTGTGGTTTTATGCACAGTTTAGTGTATGTTAAACTATATTTAGCAACAATCCATAGATAAACCTTTAAATGTTTAAAGTCATCCCTTGTATTTTTTTTTTTTAGAATATTCCACTGAAAAACTCTACTAATGTGCCTCTTCAAAACTGTGTGGCTGTGTCCCGATCAGATTTGACTGATGCTGTAGGATTCTTTATTGCATTTGGCATAAGTTGAATTTTACATTGTAAATAAGGTCATATATTTCTAACTATGCTGTGCTTGTTATAACAGCACAGAAACAAACAGACGTCTCTTCTGTGCAGTAACCCTACTGTTGTAACTTTGACAGAAAACAGTGTGTTCTTGTTGGACTTCATCATTCATAGTAAGACAAGAAGGATAAGGGAGGCGATATTCTATATTTTTCTTTCTGCCAAAAAATCCCATGAAAAGACTTAAGCTAAAAATGAATTGTTCCTACTCACAAGTACAGCCTCTGAAGCGAAAGCCCGACATGGCTTGTTCATCTGTGCTGCAAATCTCCATCTTTCTTCAAAAACTATGAAAAAATAGATCACTGAGCCACAATGTTGCACTGCACTACATCATTCTGATGTTTTGCATACTTACTTATACCCTAAATGTATATTAATCTATAGCAGAAATTATTCCCGAACACTGTTTATTCCTGTAAAGTCTTGTAGAGATGTTTGCTAAAAACCTGCAATGCCCGGACCAGTGCATGACTTGAGCATTGGAAATCACCTTTTCTGCAGTACTTCAGTTTCTTGGACTCTGTGCAGACAGTTAATTTGATTTATTTGTCTTTATTTGGCACTCAAATTTGTCTTTTAACTCCTCTCGCTTCTAAACATGAAACGAGGTTCATCCTTTCAGGCTTTGACTTGACTTCTGTGGTGACAAGGCAAGTAAAAGACACTGAGCTTTTGTCTCTACCCTTCTGATTTAATCTAGCACCTGTTTGCTATGCAAAGCCTCAAGAAGGGCTCTTTGATATGGGTGTGTGTGTATGTGTGTGCATGTGTGTCTTAACACTCTGATGCAAAATCTGATGCTATCGCTTGCATGCACTCACTAATCTGTGCTCCGAGGGTGGCCACGAGTTTTTGATTTCGTGCATTTCTTTCCTAAGATAATATAGAATAACTATATGGATAATTAAAAACTGGATCACACCAGTCTGTTCCGGCTCAGCCTGTTTGTTAGTCGGATCACAGCTCGAAGAGAATACATAATAAAACACAGCACTACTGTATGCTTAAAATCAGGAACTGTGTGAAGATGAAGTGAATCTTAATCATAGTCATGTGGCTAGTTAAATGCTTTTTATACCTCACCTTCATATTCAAGCCACTTTTGAAGCTGCTAAATAAGATCGAACACTGTGTGAGAAACATCTCGCCTCTTGGTGGCAACTAGAAACTGGGACAGGAACAGCGCTGGACTGTGTGGCAATTAGACCCAGTAGCCACACACAAGTTACAGGTCACGCAATGCACTCTTCGCCTTTGAGCATTTTATTTACAAAATAAACGGTTATACACTGAATTTAGTGTACTGAATGACACATTTGAAGCCACCAAGAGCAATTCATGCCACTTGTCAGCTGGCCAGTTCAGCCAGAGAAAACCACAAATGTGTATATAATATCAGTTTTCGCAATGCATTTATGATCTGAGTAACGAGTTAGCCTAAGAACTGCTCACACAGTCATGAGTAGGCCACATCTTTTCATGTGTGCTGATTGAAATGTTGCCATTTTTGTGCTTTAGTAGTTTTTTGTGGGTCTTATTTAATGAAGTGTTTAAAGATATCAGTGGCATAGATTAGGACACATGACCTGAGATAGTGGAGGTGTTTTTCTTTCAGCTGATATTGATTTCAAGTCTCAGCTACACAAGCTGGTTAAACTTCTCAAAACAGCTGCAGTCACAGTGTAGTTACAGCATTGAAGATTATCTATACATAATCCAGGGCTATATACAGCTTACTGTTATTGACAAAATAGATGTTCAAAGTAGGACAGCAGCCAGTCATGCAGGTGAGCAAACTGTAGGTCATGTGAGTTTGAGAAGACCAATAATCTCCTCATGTAGTCAGTTATTACAAATGATTTTACAACAATGTTAATGCAATTTCTTTTAAAGTTAGTAAGAAATTCTTTTTACACTTAAAGAATCCTGAAAACCGAACTACAGCAGTGTCATCGGCCATGACAACAGCTGCCATACAAGTGAAATAAAAGGGAAATGAGTTTGACACTGTGGTGTGCCTTTTATTTCAGAATATATTTTGCCTTCTCGATGTTCTCGTTTTGATTTACAATTCACTGGCAGTTTCTGTTACATAATGTTTCTTGGCAGTTAGAAGCATGAAAGATGTGGTTAAAATCTTTTGGCCTTAACATTTGTACAAGCTAAGTATTTAACCTGTGTCAGGACATATTTCCACTCCCTTTACTTTGGCCACTTTGAGTGTGCCTGAAGTCTGGTCAAACAGAAACTATTTTGTTTGATCTGAATACAGCCCTGTAAGTGGATACGCGCTGGATCCAAAACACACAACCAGAGACTAAAGGCAAATATCTCCCAGTGTCTTGTACTTTGGTTGTACTTTGTACTCTGATTCTGACAGAAACTCCATCACAAGGCCGCTGCAGGCTATCGGCAGTCAATAGGCCTCTGTGCAACGTGTGATGTTGTGCTGCAGGCCTAATTCTCTGCTTTGATAAGGTATTCTGTTACTTAGAATATATCAGTTTCAGTTTTTGTCATGTGGGTATCCTTGGTAAAATCCCCTTTTATCTCTTTCTTGTTATTGTTTTTTCACCTGCAGTGTGACGGAGGTAAATGTGGCCGTTTGTATAGCAGAAAAACTGTCATAAAATTAAGATTCTAAGGGGACAGTTTTATTAATTAAGATTTACCTGTGAAATACAAGATGAGTTTTTTGCACTTTCTGCAGTAGCCTCAGGGCATGAGAATAAAAGGCCATTAGACTGAATACATTACACAGTGACACAGATTGTTCAGTACTTTCAGTTCAGTAGTTACTGTTCATGCGAGACATTTGTCCCAAGTTGATCCCATTTCTTTGCTCTTTACAAAGTACCGTCAATGGTATATCATCACATTACTCAAAGTTACATTATTGTCTCATGTTTTTAAAGCAAATGTGTTTTCTCTAAATTATGTGATTTCTCTTTCTTACCCGCTCAGTATACAGTGTAACAATCAGAAGTTGAAATATGTTGTAAATATCTATAATGTTCTTCTGTGTATTTGTACAAATCTAAAAAATACACAGAATATATTCCCTTTGCGCCCTACAAGTTGTGTCTTTTTTCACACTATAAGCTGATCAGTCCCAACCCCACAGTGTTTGGAATAGCATCCCCATCTCCCAAGCATGATATCCCGGTTTTCTTAACTGGAATTCTGAATGGATGACTGATTTTATTCCTTTGGGAATCAAGAGTAAGAAAGACCTGACTGGCTCTACAGGTAGGCAAAGAGAGCGCTGCAACTGGTCTGTGTTTGTGGCGTCCTCCATTTCTGCCGTCCGATTGGTTCCCTTGTCTCAATTAGCCGTATCCTACTTGACCTCCTCGTAATTCTCGTCCTCATTATTGCTCACACCGTTTCTGTGATCTCTCTCCTTTCTTGGTCCTTCCTGGTTTTTCACTTCCTGTTCTAGGCTTGCTTTGTTACACGGGTCTTCTCCTTCCTCTTCCACCTCCTCTCTCTTCTTCCCACTAGCTATGTGCACCTGGACGTGAGTTTTCTCTGGGTGCTCCGACTTCCTACCACAGTACAAAAACACATTCAGGTTAACTGGTCATTCTAAATTGTCCGTAGGTGTCACTGAGAGTGTGCTTGTTTGTCTGTATATGTTGCCCTGTGATAGACTGGTGACCTGTCCAGGGTGTCTCCTGCCTTCGCCTTATGTCTGCTGGGCTAGACTCCAGCCCCCCCGCGACTCTGAGGATTAAGTGGTGTATAAATAATGGATGGATATCTATATTTTACTGTCACCTGTACACTAGTGAAATGGGGGGCATTCCATTCCTATATCCATACTACCAAACTCTATAATATACCAGATTAAGATTTCGTATGTCCAATACACAGTATGTCACATGTAGTACGCCAAAAATACCAGAATACCCACTACATCTGGTTGGATTTTGTATTATGCAGGCCTGCTTGTTTTTCTGGCCATTCAGACAGTTTTTCGCGTGACAAAAACAGATAACAGCTCATTTTGCATTACAGACTATGACAGTTGAAGCTTAAGCCACAATTTCATAATGATGCATTATGTGCCAGTTGTGTGCATATTGCATGAAACAGTGCATAGAAAGGTACAGCTGTAGTGCATACTTAAAGTAAAAATAGCTACAATTTTTAATACAGTCATAGTGTATGACCCAAATGCATGCACACATGTTTGTACACCCTTAAGAAACCAGTTCCATACTCATATAGAAGAGGCTCAATCCTTTGATTTACAGCAAAGCCAGCTTGGATGATGTAGATTATCTCTTGACCTTTGGCTGCCGCAAACGTCTGTCACTGTATTACTTGGAAACACATCTAGATCCCTTTTAAGTGTCTCCTACAGACTAGATAAAAATGCATAAGTAATTTTGTTTCATAGACATCATGCTCTCATTTTCATCTGTCATTTGAAAATTTCATTTTTTTTAAGATTTGGAGCAGGATTAGACTGCAAGGGTTGTGATTTATTTTTACATCCATGTCTGGAATACTTCTATGAATCTGAAATACAGCAGAGCACTAACTTATGTAGCTACTCTGACTGATATCTACATGTTGTTATTCTTCTGGGCTCTCAGTTTCACACAGGAACAAAGGTGTTTAGACACCTGCTCCTTATTTCTGGACTAATAAAGAACAGCTCCATATTCAAAGTGAAGTTTGTTTCATGACTGTCTCCGCTTTTCTTGTAAAGCAACAGCGTTTTCATTTTAACCCCTATCGGATCATGCAGCTGGATCCGTGCGCGGCCTTTGTGGTGCGGTTAATGCACGGTTAAGCATTGTAGAAGTTTGTCAGCATGACTGCTACTCCAGCGACTGATGTGGTGTTATCAAAGCTTTTGCCAGTAACTCAGATTTCACCTTCTTCTTACATAAAGTTGTACCTGAGATGAGAAAACAAATTGGACAGACCAGCTGCAGCTATCTGATGGGAAGAAGGCGATGTGGCTTTAGGATTTGATATTAGAAAAACAGTGGCTCTGTATTCATTTTAGGGAAGTAATAGAGTCATAGACAACATATAGGACTGTAGAGTAGTTGCAATTCTCTGTCAACATTGATTATATATTATTTTGTGATTTTTGGACCTTTTATTAATATTCATTTCCTGGCACATTACCACCACCTACTGATCAGTGGAATAGTGCGGCATCATTGGTCGTACTGTAGCTGATAATGGGGGTTTTCATTGTGAAATCAAGGAAGAAAAATTTAAATGATTTCAAATGGGGATTGCATTTTTAAAGTAGAAAGTAAAGCCCCCCGAAATCATGCATAAAATGCCTGAAACTATTATACAAACCCTTCTGTAATGCTAAGCTTTGTCATTTTTAGACTGCGGCAAAGATGTGGAAGACACAACTGAAGTGTAATTTTCAGTATTGTAGTTTGTCGTGTGTCCTTTACATTGGTCAGACGTAAGAAATAATTTAACTCGACAACTGGCTCATATATCTATGAGTTCATGTGCATATATGGATGTGTAGCTGCGCTCCTGTAGGGCCGAGCAAGTGTGTGGTGTTGAAATTATATGAAGAGAGCCCTCTGAAATAATATCTGAAGGCTCCTCCTGACAGTGATCAGAAGTAATCCTGGAGGGTTGAGTCCTGTGTTGTCAAAATATATCTTTTCAATGGATGCATCCCAGGGCAATTTTAGCAAACACCAGAGGTAACATGCGCAGGCGGTGCTGAAATCACAAGGGCCTTCAGTGACAGATGGTCAGAAACTCGACTGACCAGACCACATCCCAGCATGCAGCAGCTCAGGGCTTCCTTTGTCTCCGTGTCAAACACTAACATAAATCTGATGAGGCATTTTCAAACTCCAAAGCACTGGGCTATTTCTAACTTAGTATGCCACCATTGTATTTTTACATGCTTGCTCTTGAGATCTCCTGCAGGCTTGAAAGAACTTCCATGGTATGACATTTTCTGCAGTTGGATGCTGAAAAAAAAAAAGAGCATCTTCATCGGTTGAATCGGTGAAAGAACCTAAGAGAAAATTCACAAGCAATTATCTTGATACCAGATTCCCTGAACAAGTAATTTTTGAAGCAAAAAGTCTAAAGATTCCAGCTCTCAGTTGTGGTGATTTTCGTTTTTTTTGGCCAGGAAAAAAAAAATCTGATGATGTAAGAAATTTGGCAAGATCTGTTTGACTTTGTTACTGGCATTTTAAACATCAAATGATTCACTGATTTAATTAAGAAGTAGTTTGCTGGTGAGCAAATAATAAAAGTAGAGTTAAATTCATCCCTAATGTGGACAGTCTGTTGTTGATGGAGTTTCTTGACATATCAACTAAAACTGATATAGCAAACAGATTGGAAACTGTAGTATTTGAATTTCAAATAACACTTTCAACTGAGCTAATCACATGCATAAAAATAAATAATCCAGAACAAAAGCCATCATAACTGTGGTGTTCAGACAATGACTTACATCATTAAGCCTGAAAAATGAGACATTTGTTGCAAGAGTGAAGTCATTTGTAAGTGTGAGACAATAGATATATTATTACTAGTTTAGTTATTTGACATAGAGCAAAAACATTCAGTACTGGAAGAGCTACATAGGTGGTGTGTTCTGTGTGAGTTTCAGCTTAAAATTATATTTAAAAATTTTTTTTAATATATATTTGTCCTTGTCAAACGCTCAGACCTGAACCTAAACTGTCATGGCTCATCTTTGTCTTTGCTCTCGGTGGGAACGTTGTTAATGATAATGCATCTCTCTACGGTCATACTGGACGCACTAATGAGCTTGGTTTTCCTCTCCGTAACCTCTTCACTCTCCAGGACTACGAGCAGCCCTTATTTGTTGCAAATGTTTGTGAGTGAGTAAGTGCGTCTATTTTAAAAAACCACCGAGAGGTCGGACTGAAGCCATGCAGCAGCTCAGTGTAAATGCAAAGCGAAAGGTACAGCAGCTTCCCAGTCTGGTTTATTTGTTTTCTCTATATGTTTGCATAGCTGAACAGATCTGACATTGTTTTTGTTTAATACATGATTCAGCTGTGTCTTGTTTTCTGCAGTCTAAGCTGCTGTAATTGCTTGATTCATGTTAACTGTCTGAAGTCGTAATCTGTGGATCTTAGACTTGGATGTACACAGAGCTGGTTGTCATGGCAGTGTTGATGCCACTGGCAGAATAATGCAGCATTCAGCCGATAGATATTCTGAATCCAAGACTTTTAAAATCGCATGTGGCATGTGATCGTAAATAACTCCGAGCTTTCTGCCTCTCTGCCGTCCTTGGTGATGCTGTAAAGAGAATAAATGTAATGAACTGTATTTATTTACTATATAAGTAAAGGTTGCTTGTTTGCTTACTGATGCTCATCTGTTAAGATTAGCTCGTAAATCTCCTCGATCTGCTGAACTGAAGCAAAGGCCTGGCTATTAAATGCACTCAACAGTTGAGAATCTCCCTTTTTAGACGCTCCTCCATTCATGTGATGCAAAGTAGAGAAAATGCATTGACTTATAGTTTAATCTTTGAACAAGTATCTGTCTGCTTTATCTCAATTCCGCCAGCGTTAGTGTAATCACAAGACTTCCTTCTGCAATTTTGTTTGCTGCTGCACACAAATAGATCAATAAGCTGGACGCCAGCACATGCTGATCACTGGATTAGCACCACTGATAGTCTATCTAGCACATTATATATGCCGTGCACATGTCGACCAAGCCAAAAAAAAGATCTGTCCACTCTACTAAGGAGCCATCAATTCGGTTCATCACACACGCCAACCAATAAAATGTCCTGCAGCTGGATGTGTGATTGTTTATTGATTGGAAAGTAGAATCGATGTCAAATCCCGGTCAGTGAGCACGCAGAAGAACATTTATCTGCGGGTTAGAGTCGTGACAAGCTAGGCTGACCTCAGAGAACCAGTGGTAGTCGATTTTACGAGCCCGACCTGGCACTGCTGTCGTCGCTATTTTGTTGCGTTTTAACTAACAGACTGCAGGTAATACTAAATAAAAAGTTGTTTCACTCTGCAGACATGTGATCATGCACTCTACAAGCAAAAAATCTCATCACTCAAAAATCAATTCGTGAAGTTTTTCTGAAGAAAGTCTGAGGAGCAAAAGGTTCTAAATGAAGAGACTGAAATTGTGACGTTGTTTTGTTTATCCTTTGGATGAATTAGAAACACTCAAAATAAATGAAACGTGTCTAATGTTGGTGAAAATTACACTATAAATGATACAGTACAGCTTTTAGCTACACATTTTTTGAAGAAAATTGCAAATTTTACAGATTGGAGTGTTTTGATGGAATAAAATCTGAGAAAAAATAAATACTTTCTACATTGCCTCTAAGGAAAAATAAAAAGCCAAAACTGCGTACATTTAAAAAAAAACCTGTATTTTTACAAATGGCAATTCATTCTTTTTAATGTGCGACCATAACATTGTTCTGCATTGGGATTTGAAAAATGGCAATTTTTGTTTAATTCTTTTTTTCCAGAATTTCCTTGTTATGTTAAATTATAAATAATAACTTGTTAAAATCATAGAAAAAAAAATATGAATTTACTTGTTAACTCTTTAAAAAATTACAGTGCCTTATGTCCACATCCAAACTAGTTTTTTTATGTGTAGTAATTTGTTCTTTTACAATTTTTCATGGTAAAATTTGTGTTATACTGTTGAAAATGTCATTATTTTACTGACATTTGCTGTCATATTGCACTATTTTCTTCCACTTTGTTCACATTACAATAATCAACAGTTTTTTAGCGTATTTTTCTATCACCCTTCTTGCCAGATTTTTACAATTGCTTTGCAGAATTTTGTTTTACAGTTTACCCAGATATCCTGAATCACATCGCCAGCATTGATCAGGTTTTTAAGGAACAATAAGGCTGTGAGGGAGCTCAGTATATTGTAGTTCATCATGGGAAAAAGCTGACAAGAGTTAATAAGGGAATCGTTTGGACTTGTTTCCATTCTCGTCAGAAATCAAATGTGTTTGTACCTGATCCAAATTGGAACACTTCACAGGCCAGAGAGCGAGGAGACCTAATTTGTCATAGAATTATGCCATAATGCTCCATATTCAAGTAGAGTGTAAGTTCAGAGTACAAAGCCGACTGAAGAGAGCTCCATGGATCGAGGATACAGATTCAGAATCAAGAAGTATATGAAGAACACACAGTTATCTGTTCAGACATAAAGCACAGTTAAACTAAAACGAGCGACTATAGAGAGTTTTGCTCTGCAGCTCCTCTCTGACAGTTTGACCCTGACCGATATGTGTAGGTGTAGAGAAATGAGGAGTTTCAGATTCAGTAACTGATCTGAATTTAGGTCCTACAGATTCATTCGGCTTGGCAGCTGCATTATGCTGGAAACACTGTTTAAGTTTTTACCTTTGCTAAATTCCAGAGTGTTCCTTTCTTGCTTGCTGTCATGTGGAGGTCACGGCTGCTACTTGTGGGGATTTAAACCGCTGTTGTGGTTCCACGCTGTTCGTGGCGTTGGAGAATGTGAGCAGTTGTCACATATCTTTGCACCCTTTGAGGGATCGCCACGCGACCCAGCAGCAGGCAAATATCCTCTGATCTGGTCTGTTTCTGGGCTGAGCTAAGTTTAGAGGCCTGCAGAGAGGGGTGACCTGAGAGGGTTTCTGGGCGAGGCACAGAAATGAAGGCCTCGACTGCTGCTGTATCGGCTGTGCCCTGCTTGCTCTAGTCAGTGTATTATTAGGTCTGGCATGGGATCAAAGTTTGCACACATTGCATAATCCAAATTGGTTTCAAATTTAGGGCTACTGTTGGTTGGTTAGCGCCTTCCGAAAAATGTCTTACTTTTTCCTTAATTAACTACATTATAAACAATATCCTGTTAAACAATATCCTTGAAAATCTGCCCGCAAAAGTTTCAAAAAACATATTTAAAAAATGAAAATAATTTATCCTTACAATATATCTTTAAAATAAAGATTTTTTTTTTTATCAGATTCAAATACAGTAAATGAGTGTACTTTTCATAGTCACACATTGGAACAGACAGAATTACTATTTGTAAAACTATAGATTTTTGATGTGTATTTTTACAGTTTTGGCTTGTTTTTGTTGTTTGTTTTTTTTGTCAGCAAGTAAATGACTTCACTAGATATTTAATTTAAGAAAAGAGAGAAAAACTATATTAATTTCTTTTTACTACTTTTCAATCCCTATTATACAAAAATCTACTTTTAAAAGATGGCAAATATCTCAAAATGACAGTATTTTTGCAGATTTGAATACATTAAAAATGTAAAAAAAAATGTTATCAGTCAGTCAAACATTGTAGAAGAACAAATTCCCACTAGTAGCAACATAATTTTGATTCTGATGTAATTTACAGTTTGGGCTGTTTTTTGTTGACAAGAAAATTATTACTTTTTTGTGATTTTGCAAGTCGTTATTTGTAATTAAAACAACTGGAAAAATGTGTAAATTTACAGGGAGTTTACAAAAAATACATTTAAATTTGTAAAAATAAACACAACATTATATTCTACAGTGTAGTATGTGACGTTTTCTAGGTTTATTTTACAGCCTTCAGTTCATGAATAGATGCCACATAGTGTAGTTTCTTAATACTTTACCCTCTAAAATGACATAAATACATGATTCTCAGTGAAATTTCTGTTTCTACGTCTCGTGTAATCAGTATACTCTCAGAAACCCAGCCATATTTGCTTTAATGCAACACATGCATATCATCTTATGCTGAGAAAATCTCTGTTATTCTTACACTCAACAAAGATATAAACACAACACTTTAGTTTTTGCTCCCATTTTTTATGAGATGAACTCAAAGATCTAAAACTTTTTCCACATACACAATATCAGCATTTCTCTCAAATATTGTTCACAAACCTGTCTAAATCTGTGATAGTGAGCACTTCTCCTTTGATGAGATAATCCATCCCACCTCACAGGTGTGCCATATCAAGATGCTGATTAGACACCATGATTAGTGCACAGGTGTGCCTCAGACTGCCCACAATAAAAGACCACTCTGAAAGGTGCAGTTTTGGATGGATGGGATGGGTTATCTCAGCAAAGGAGAAGTGCTCACTGTCACAGATTTAGACAGATTTGTGAACAATATTTGAGACAAATGGTGATATTGTGTATGTGGAAAAAGTTTTAGATCTTTGAGTTCATCTCATAAAAAATGGGAGCAAAAACAAAAGTGTTGGGTTTATATTTTTGTTGAGTTTGTTCAATAAATTGATGCTAAAGTGACATTCTTCATTTCTCTCCTCTAAGCTCATTTCTTTTTTTGTAAAAAACAAGTTTCATGACTGGTGTAGACATACCCACGGCAGATTAACTGGATCAAATATTGACATAGTTATCGATACAACAGCACAACCAAATTGTGTTTTACTTACTAAGACAATATTGACACACTTCTTTAAAATAAATTGACAAACTATTACAGAAGCATACTGATAATTATTGAATGTTTGTGCCATTTTCTGTTGCATTAATCAGCTGCTTTATTTGTCAGAATATATTATCACCTTTTGTCCAGAAAAGATTTTATTTTAACTTCTAAAACTGTTGCCATAACAGCAAAACGTGTGACAGAGTCCTTGAATGCAGCTCCCTCCTAAGCTGCCTAATGTTAGTGAAGTATGTACTTGTGTCTGCAATGCTTTTAGCATGTATCAGATCCTAAATATTTTATGAAATGACTCGGGACAGAGTGATGCTGAAGCGGCTCTGAAGCTTATTGAAGCCCTCTCTGCACAGTGTCAGCCGACTGTACCTCCAGAGTGTTCGTCTCAGCTCATTTCATTAAAATCTATCACTGGGGTTTTCATATTTAATATACTGAAGTTATAGAGGCTCCGCAGTTATTGGTCACAGTAGCATGAGCGTTATTTTCTTGTTTGTCATATGTTTTCTTGTTTTTGTGAGCTGCTGTGAAAATCCATACTGTTCTTATGTGGAAACAGGATGCTGTCGAATGCGAGCCAATAAAACAGATTCTACGTTTGGGAAGATTATAATGCTTTGTTGACACTAATTCATTGTAGACGTCTTTCAATATAATGTGGTGCAATTCAATTCCTTTGAAAACAACCGTCTCAGTAATACATGCAGTTAAGTAGAGTTTATAACTCATCACGTGTACCTAATAAAGTGGCCACAGAGTACAATAAATATCGGTAAAACTGCCTTAAATGGCTACATTTCTGCCATCCCCTCATTTCCTTACCCTGCTAAATGAGGTGCTGTAGCACTTATACACGTGTCACCAGCCGTGAACATCATTATGCCCCCAATTGTTAAGCTAACTGCTTAGAGGTAGATATCAGAGTATTTTCTGAAGAGGTTTGTACGTTATATTGTTCCTGAAGCTCAGATTAAAGTTTGAATGAACAGTAAACGGACAGGAATCTTCTTAGGTGAGCAGAAGTGCACTCCTTATGATCTTGAACTCAAATTGAGGTGGCTGATTTGCTTTTTTTTATTGCAATCCCACCCTGTCATTATACACGCGGCAGACAGACGCTTGCAGCAGATAAACAGACCAGAATTGTGCCTACAGATTACTGTGCTCCTGACATACCTGCTTTTTAAGTGGAGCCCTCAAATTACCATTTCTCAAACGGCTCACCTTAGACGGAGGAAAACAGAATAATGTGTAGTTTGTGAAGGAGGCTGCACAGAGAAATTTACTGAGGCGTTTTGCTGTGAGACTGTTTAATTTTGAGCAATATTCACAATAGATGTTCATGTTTGCCCTCCCTGACATGTTAAGTGTTAAATGTAGAAAATCTATGTTTTATTTAGCTGAAAAAACTAGAATGGTTTTAGGCTCAAAAAGTAAAGTTTCTGACATAAATAATTTTGATTTTTCACTTGACTTTATAGAGGTCTAAGTATTTCAAAAGGAGGAAGCACCTTAAACATGTCCAAAAATAGGCCTTCTGACCTGAGTGAGTTTTAGTTGTTAACTTTATATCAACATGTTCTTAAAAATGTTTATGCCCTCAAACCTAACCAACGCAGTTTTCCATCTGTTCCAGCAATAAGTAACCTTTGCAGAGCTAAAGCTATCTTGGTAAGGCTAGCATAGGCTTTGTTCAAATCTGATTGTTTCACAAATCAGATCTTGAAGATGGACTGTGACCAGATCGGATTACTGTGCCCAGATTTCACCTACGTATCTGCATGGGTTGCTGTGGCAACTACGTAGTTGCCAGTAACTACTAAAGATGCAGCTTTCTAAAGGCCCTCTATATAGTTTTCTTTTATTCTGGCGTCTATCTTCATGTTTACCCTGCATGGCACTCAGCTACTACCAGCACAGATTCTACTCAGCACTTCTGTCATTCTGATTTTGATGTTACTTTGGCTTCAAAAACAGCTTTTGTGTGTTTTTTTGGTTGCCTAGACTGTATACAATCTGGAGTTAATGAACAACAGGCTTTGGTTGGCAGTAGCAATAACACCATAGTGAAGACTCAGTGTTCATTAGAGGTCACAGCAGTTTTTTTGTTTGTTTTTTTTGCTTCTTTGATTGTGATTTTAAAAATACACTTTATGTTGGAATACATTTATGTGACTGCTTTTTTATTTATTTTTTGTATTTTTTTTTGGCATCGACTTTGTTTCCAACAATTGTGGAAATTCAACTTTATTGCTATCGACTACTGACTCCCTGATGGTATTATGCGATGGATTAGACTGTGAACATCTAAAGTGGCTAAAAACTGCACAGTACAGCTCAACATTATGAGCAGCTTTGCCTGATATGCTGCGCTGTTGGTCTTTTGCAAGCTGCCAAAACAGCTAAAACCTGTTGTGACTTGAACTCTGTAAGACCTCTGAAGGAGCCGTGTTGTATTTGGCATCAAGCAGATCCCTAAGTCCTGTATGATGGATGGATAGATAGATAGATAGATAGATAGATAGATAGATAGATAGAGTTCTTTAGGTCAGCCTCTCAAGTCTTATTGTATTATGGATGCTTTGTTCGTTCAGTGTGGTGACAAGAAGAGTGTTTCTTGAGGGGACGAGAGTGGGACATGAATGGAGAAGCGAACATAATCGCAGTGTTGTCGAGGTAACGTATAACATGATACTGCAGTGAGAGTCAGTAAACAGAGTGACTGGTGAGGCCAAAGCTGTAACACAAGAGCCCAAAGTGCTTACCTGCAGCCTCTTAGATCAACAGCCAAGTGGACGGAGCGGGTTCATGTAGCATTTCATTAATATCAGGTGTTTCCAGAACAGCCCCTGAGCTATTTTTATTTCAGTTAATCCATTTATGGTTGGAATTTCATGTATGTGGAGGAGGAAATGCTCCACATGTCACTGAAAGAAAACAGAAACTTTCCACATGTAGATTGGAATGTTTTTATTCTTTATGGAAATTTAAAACACCAGACACATCCATCACTAATACTTCAGGTGTCATATAGAGCAAAAATATTCACGTTTAGAGTCTCCTCTCTTAGTCCTGATCAAGCAGCTGACAAAGGCATGATGTAGCTAGGAATGTCCCACATTGTACCCGAGCTGTATCTAAGCAGCTGTGTCCGAGACCCTGAAGGAAGGTGCCAGAGGCAGGGCTCTGTTATCTCTCAGCTGTAAGCACTTTAGGCCGGGGATTAAGATCACTATTCTAAGACACAGTAATAAGATGCAACTGCCGCTCTTCATCTTTTTACTGATGGCAGCATCTGCTCCGACTACACCGCACTCGATACGCCTTTGTGAAACTTTCAAGGCAGCAGCGTGATTGCTGTAAGCTGGGACATGCAGAGCTGATGTGCTCAGAGTCGATGAGATAGGCAAGCGGTTTACACAAGAAAAGGTGGTTTATTCAAAGAGGCCACTGAGTAGCACTTGGCTAAGCAAATGTTTAAGCTATCTTCTAAAGGCCTATATGTAGTTTGACATACAGGGGGTCATGTGTTTATGTGTTCAGTCGACAAAAGCCAAAGGTCAACGATGACTGAAGTCACCTGTTGCAAGAGCTGTGAGTGTGAGGCTGCATTTCTTTTCCGCTATCTTTCGCTCATCGTTATTCTCTGCTGTGCTACTCAGTTTTGCAACTGGCATGCACCACCTGTAAATGTAAAAGTCACTGTTTTATTACTTTACCATTTCAAAGTAAATATGTTTAGGTCCTGCAAAGCACATTTGTAACCATCCATCCATCCATCCTCTATACACCGCTTTATCCTCATTAGGGTCGTGGGGGGTGCTGGAGCCTATCCCAGCTGACTCGGGCGAAGGCAGGGGACACCCTGGACAGGTCGCCAGTCTGCTGCAGGGCTACATACATAGACGAACAATCACACTCGCATTCACACCTACGAGCAATTTAGAGTAGTCAATTAACTTCAGCATGTTTTTGGACTGTGGGAGGAAGCCGGAGTGCCCGGAGAAAACCCACGCATGCTCAGGGAGAACATGCAAACTCCATGCAGAAAGATCCCAGGCCCACCCCAGGCATTTGTAACCAATCAAACTTTATTTATAGAACACTTTCCATACAAATGGAATGCAAAACAAAGTGCAATAAAGCAGTATGGACAACCCTACATCCCCTTAAGGACTCTAAAACACAGGGATTTACGAACCGAAACCACACTATCCTATAAAACACATACTATGAGGAAACACCATATGAGAGAAAAGTATGTAAAAAAGAGAGGTAAATAAAATACAATATACTGAAATATCTGTTAAGATATAGACACAGAAATACAAGTCAGAATTGTAATGATAAAGTCATCAACTGTACATTAAATAGACTGATATATGTAAGTAAGTGAATAAATAGAGAAATTAATAAACAAAATTAGTTGTAAGAGTAGTAATAGTTAAATAAAATCTGTCAAATTGATCAAAAGCCTGTTTAAAATGGTAGGTCTTGAGTTTACCTTTTAAAACCTCAACACTCTCCACTGCTCTCAGCTCTTCCGGTGGGCTCGTTCCAGAGATGTGGGCCGTAATAACAAAATACTGCCTCACCGTAGATTGTTGCTCTGGCTTTAGCTTTAATTAAAAAGCCCCTACTAACAAGAAGACCTGGGGCTTCTAGAGGGTTCATCGAATAAATACGAAGGACCAAGAACATTAAAGTTTCATAAACTATGAAAAAAATCTTAGAATACTTTGTAGAAGAGACCGTAACCAGTGCAAACACTTCAGAAGCAGAGTAATGCGAGCTCTCCTACTGGTCTGATTAGAGAAGCTCGGTTTTAAAAATATACCCACATCATCAGTGAGCATTAATTACTACCTGTAGTTTAGGTGCCTTGGATCCCTCTCACCAAGTATCCTAAAGCTCTTGCTCACTAATCTCATCAAGAAAGTAGGGTCTGCATTGTATAGATGTGCATTAAATTAAGCATTTCACTTCCAGTAGCTTTGTGTTGTCCTGTTTAATAATATATGTGTGAGGACAGACATTACATTAATGGTAATGTCAGCTCTGGATGCTTTACTGCACGTTGGTAATATGAGAGCGTGGGTCCTGACGGTTGATTCTTCTGCTGCTGTTCACCGACTACAACGTGGACCTCTGACCTGTTTAATTTTGGAAGTAGTCTCCGGGGCCTGGGGAGGGGAAGCCGAGCGCCGATGCTGCTGCTAAGTGACATCAATCAACACCATGTATCACAATTGCCCATCTCCTCCTCTATGTGTGAAATCTGAATAATTCGTTGACACTTAGCCCTCCAGGGGAATACTCTCTTAAATTGGATTATGAAAATAGATTGCTTCTGTGGTTGTGGCTTGTATATGCCTCATTAAATAGATTTTAATATTTATAAGTGGGGAATCAAAAACAGGATTTTGTTAATATTGCGGTAGTGTTTAATGTTCTGATACTCTGTGGAAGAAATGTTCTTGCAAACACAGTTTTGTTATTTATTAAGAATCGTAGCCGTGTTGCTGTTACATGTATAAAGGACATTTCATAAACTGAGTACATAAATTATGAATACATCCAAAATTTACTTTGTGAGGCTGTCAAGGGGACTTTTTTCATGCACAATGGACATACTATAACGGGAACGTTACAGTGTTCTCACCACATCTGGGATTTTTATGAGACGCTCATAATCTGCTTGTCCAAATTTTACATTCGGTTGTGATATTGTGCGCGTATTTCACAATGAAACACGTCTTTGTATTCCTGAAGAGCAGAATAGTCTCATGTCCAGGTCACTCCCTTGTCTCTCAGTGCTGTCATTGTTTTGTTTTTTTCTTTTTCCCTTCGCAAAGAAGTTCTTGAATAAGTTTGCAACAGTGAAACGGAACAGCTCTTTGGCAAAGAGTTGAATGATTGTCTGTGTGCTGCAGCAATAATATTTCAGGGCTGTTGTCCCCTGCAGTCATAAGGGGCTCAGCCAATTCATGCTAGCAAAGGTCAGGTCCGTCTGGAGTGCTGTTTACATTCTGGGGTAACCTCCTTCCTCAGACATCATCCGCTGAACAGTGTCACACACACTGGAAATCATACAGCCTCGTCCAAGTACGGGCGGCATTCCAGCCAACCTACAATACTCGGCATGTGAGGAATGCTGGACGCTCCATTTTTAAAAAGAGGGAGACGGATAACAGAGGAGTTGAATTGATTTTCCTGCTAGTACTGTCACACTTATTAAGGCCTCACGTACACTGCCTCTTTATTTTCTTCCTCTGTGTGGGTGTATTGTAACCGAGATGATGTTGTTGCTGTGTTTCTGAAGGTCACATCTGCAAGTTGTAATTGTGGATCTCTCGTCTGAGTCTGCTGGACTGAGATGGAGCAAAACGACACTTGTTGTTTTATTTAGGACAAATTATTTCTATTCCGCTGCTCACAGTGCTCATACTCATCACATGATGTCACTCACAACATCTTTTTCATATTGTGTGAAGAACGTGGGTGCTAATTAGATGTGCTAGATGTGAGTTGTCCATCAGCAATGCAGAGCTACTTCACTCCTCAGCTGGCCTGCAGGCCTTAAATTAAATGTGTCTGTGCTCTGTCATTGCAGCCCTTCAGGACAAACAGTGTCATCTTTACTGCAGTGTAAACTGGTAGCCTTCACATGGAACATGCTGTGACAAATGTCCTTCAAACTCATATAACTCCTTGGTTTGTTTTTGTCCTGTAGCTGTTTATGGAGCACTTTGCTGCTAAATTAATAAAAGAGGGGATATAAAAGATGTTCATTGAACTCGTCAACTAGCTTCCTCAATAAGAGTAATTTATGTGTGCAAGACTGGACATGACAATGACCAGAACTTCATTGAACTTAGTAGGAATTTAAAGGCAGTGGTGATGCACCAGTTAATATTCTGGACTACTGATTAGAAGGTCAGAGGTTCAAACCCTGATGCTGCCACTGTCAGGCCCTTGAGCAAGGCCCTAAAAGCTCTTGTCCGGAGTTTCCGTTTGTTTTCAATTTATGTATCATTGTTTAACAACGCTTAAATGTGTTAGTCTAGTTCGATACTATAATATAATGTTAGTATGACGCGATATGAAAATTTATTCATGAGCTCCGCCTTCCTCTCATAGACCCCCATGTTATTCCAAAAAGCGCCGGTCGGCAGCTAGCCAATCAAGTTCAAGCTTCAGCTTTGTCATGCTGTCAATCAACGGTTACGCGCACAGCAAGCAAGCCCATGCAGAGGTGGGCGAGCTACGCACTACGCAACCGCGCGCACATTTGTTTTGCTTGTGGAGGAGAGAGCATCAGGGATCAGCAACTTCCAGAAAAGTTACCAATCCCACGGCTTGTCAGGCCAAGAGACTGCAGGACGTTTTTTGGCTCGGGGTGCTCGCGTCGCTCCCCGACCACGGCCTCCATAGCCCACCTGACTGCTTCGTTTAGATGCCCGACCTCTGGAGGAAGATGTTGGGGCGTCTGGGACATACTCTTCGTCAGAGGAGTCATGGAATTCTGAACTCTAGATAGCAATAAATAAACAATGTAACACATATACACGCGTAAATGCACTAAGTTTGATAAACAACATCATCGAGAGGGATACACGAGTGTAATCACATATTGAAACTTTACTAGTTCGTCCTAGCAGATACATGTTATTTTGGTATTAGGACAAGTTAGACTCAATACAGAATTCTAACGTAATTCCTTTATTATTTACTAAATGTACTAAATGTAGAAGAGTGGAAAAGAGCAAAACAGGCAAGATGCTGCAGCACTCCGGGCACTCCTCTCAGGTACTGCGCGCGTGCACAAATAAAGGGGCGAAATCAGACGGAGGGAGGGACCAACAGTGTTTTGGGAGACGCTGCGATTCAAACTCCAGACACGAGCTTTAACCCTTCCTGCTCCAGAGTTCGCTATACCATGACTGACCCTGTGCTCTGACCCCAATTGGGATGTGTGAAAACTGCAAATTTCCCCTTGTGGGACTAATAAGGGATATTAAAATGTATGCAATATAGCGGGATGTTTTGTATTTTTAAGTTATCAGTAATCCCCTCTCCAGTCTGTTTTTAAATGAAACGCAGTTCTATCAGGTTATTGCTGTTTTGACTAAAAACATGTTTTTTGATATCAAGTTAAGAGATAATCCATTGTGGAAATGACTTAGAAACCTTTCTCTTATAATGACTTAGACTTCTTAATTAGAAATACCATTTAAGTGTATATGTATGAAACAGTCGTCATCAGAATCTGTTTACTTAAGATTACTCTTAGCCTCTACCTAGAGCTAATGCTCAGACGCAGCTACATAATGAATGATTTGATTATTCTCTGTATTTTATGATATCATTTACTTCAACACATTTCTTGTTTTTTACGAACCACAGATCTGCATCCTTTGATAGCCAGTTAATCTAACTGATATTCATCTAACTGATATTCTGTTAAAGTATCTTCTGGCATTATTGAACCCCTAATCTGTTAATCATGATTACATATAAAAAAAGTACACAATAATTACTGGATATGAGCTGGCCAGTTGTCACCAGCTTGGCAGTGCCTGACTCCTCCTACCTCCTGGCTAATCCAAAAATGGGTAAAGGGGTGGATTGGTGCCTTGTAGTCAACTTTAGGCGACTGACTGTCTTATGACGGCACCCGCCTGTCACTCAAAGTGGTCATGCCTTTAAGCCTTAATGCAATTTTAATGAGTGAGTTTCAAAATTGTCCCTTTGTACAGTTGTCATGAAATTAGCAGTAGAGGCCAAAATCATTTTTGTACCAGGCTGTAAACATGTTTATTTCTACTGTAAAGCTGGACATTTCAACATGAGGGTTTATGGTTGACTCACTTTTGGAGTCAACCTCTAGTGTCCAAGTGAGGAACTGCAATTTTTCTCTATCCTCAACTCTGCCACTCACTGCAGTTCAAGCATACCTGTTCATTTCCGACACAATGGCAAGTTGCAAAAGTGAAGTATTGTTCCGGTCAGAAACAGATTATCAACAAAAATGATAATACAGAAAGCCCCACCCTTTACTGGATCCTTTAATTAGTTTCATTTCAAAACCTGGCTGTCTGAATCCAAGTTATTTTTTAGACTGTCTTCAGTGCGCTACAGTTTCAAGGCAGGAATGGTTTTCCATGACTACTTATTTTAATTTTGATATGTCTTCTTGCTTATATAAAAAACACCATATCAATTTTTTAACAAGGTAAATAAAAAAATCATCTAATGGGGTCTTGTAAATTGCACACTGTATGAGAGAACACAGCTGCAGTCTATTTAGACAGTGCATTACAGTCTGTTTGCTCCATCAACTGCTGTGCCACTGAATACATTATACATTGCCATTAAAATTATTGTCATTATTAGTCATAATAGTAATAACAACACTTTTTTTTTTTTTTTTACCCACAGTGATTACATTTGGGCTGGGGTTGGGATCCTCAGTTAAATTAAAAAAATATTTGGAGTCTTCAGCTTGTTTCACCACAGCCACTTGGTAAGTTTATTTTTCTTCTGTTTGGTGCTCAGCAGGTAGCGTTCAGAGAGTTTAATAGAGCTCATGTTTGAAATAGCTGCCTGCAGGGACCGATGAGAGTGGCTGCGATTCAAACATACTGCACATGCCAAACATAAAACCAAAACGGTGAGCCAAAACTCTCAGAGCTGCAGAAACGGCGGATAATTTTCCACGATTTTGGCAGCGATGAGTGACCCTTACAGAGCCACAAATTATAGAGTTATTTGATTACAAGCTAATTACAGCTGACACAAAGAGTCAATTGCTTCATCAAAAGAACATTTATCTGTAACCGTTTTGATCACTGATTAATTGCTTTGGTAATTTTCAAAACAAGCGCATTTAAACATTCTTGTTCCAGCACGTGAGGATTGGCTGCTTTTTTTTTTCTGTGATAGTGGGAGGCAAAATATTTTTAAATTTTGGACTGTTAGCCAGACAGAAGAACTGAGTGTAAAATGTCATTGTTTTGTAATGCTTTGTTGCCTTATTTAATTAATTAAATCAGAAAATAAATGGAGAATAACTACAAATGATACTAAAAATGATTGTCAGTTGAATGTATACAAGCTTAAGTTTATTTGTTCACTTTTATTTGCTTTATAACATATGTCGTCTCTTAGCACTTTACATAATAAGGTGATGATCTTACAAATTTTTAGCAGAAAAACCCAACAAATCCAAAGTTTCCTTTGGATTTCTTTTGAGAAAGGAACTAAAATGACACCCTTTAAAGTGCTTTTTGTTTTCCACAAAGACCACGTTTCAGAATCTAAATAAACTTTGACTGCAACAATAGGAGCATCAGTGTTTCCTCTGGTCCTGCATAGTTTGTGCAAAGGGAAAATTCTAAATTGGACAGTAAAGCTTTGCACTGTGCTCACAACAACCAGTTGTACCTGGCAAGGAAAACACTGTTATTGTCTGCAGTTAGACTGAATGTATATTGTTGGTTCAACAATGTGTGTCCTTTTGACACCACGTACGTACTTTGTGGGTGTGTGTCTGCATTTGTGGGGAGGCAGTGGGATCATGCGGTGGTGACTGACCATTGTTGTCAGTATTGTTGTCCGTGGCGGTGGTCTGCGGTGCACCAACGTGTAGGTGATTAACAGCTGACCACTGGGGAAAGGCGACCGTTACTTCCGTCCCATTATGGCCCGGCCTGCCTCCCAGATGTGCTCAAAGCGCCGCTGCATTCTTGCTGCAGTTTCTGACAAATTTGTTGTGACAGCCCAGTTTACATGGAATCATTGGGATCAGACGTTAAGCCCCAACAGTTGTACCTATCCGCTCGCAACTGCCGCAAGGAATCTCAGATGACCTTTTCCAGAGGTTGAATATCAGCATGCTTTGTGAGCACTGGTAAGCAAGCGCTGGTCACGCAATTGAATTGCTACACAGAATAGACACTGTGTGGGCTTCTAAGCACCGGACACACACTGAGACACACACACACAGGCAGTCTGTGCCCCAAAGGGATGAACCACATTATAGTGTGCATCATATTGTGTCTAATCTGACAACAAACCTCACTGATGGTACACATTTAAGAGCAGCTGATTTAATTATTTCATAGGTTTGACTCTAACCACTGAGGGCATTTTACAGTTACCAGATCATAAATATTAAATTTGGACTTGTGCATTCACTGAACAGAGCTCAGCAGTGACAGGGAGAGTGCTGCTACAAGGAGCACCTCCCTTCCTCCGTCCACTCCTCTCCCACCCTTCCACAGGCAGCCTATGATGTAATGTTCCTGCTGCTGATAGAGCAACCCCCTCTCCTGCCTTTTTTTTAAAATCTTTTTTTCCCCTCCCCTTCCGATTTGCTGCTGCTGCTGCTGCTGCTGCTCTCGCTGGTGCTGATAGTGGCGGTGGTGGATGCGTGCGTGCGATGCCGGTTCAGCCGCATCCTTGAGCATCTCTGGGGATCCCTGCAGAGCTTCTTTTCCGCTGTCACCACTTGAATGAGAGCCGCTCCTACTGAGCACCGCAAGACCTTGTCCTCCGCTGATAAAAGGTAATTCATCTGGCTCATGACAGAAGAAATTCATTAGGAAAAGAAGAGAGGGAGAGAGAGTGAAATAGGGAGTGATAGACAGAAGGTTGACTGAATGTCCAGTTAGCTGCTCAGTAAAATGGTCTGGTCTCTCAGAGCTACGGTGCTATAGATGCCATGGCAGTTGCTCCCTCAGTGTGCGTGCATGCACTCTAGTATGGTGTTGGTTTCCATGGTAAAGATGAGACGGATCCCCGTGCTGGCTCAGAGGTAATTCAGCATGTGTCGTGGAAAGCTACAATTACCTTTGGTGTGAAATGATTTCTCCTCTCCTGTGCGTTGTTTTAGAGATTTCAGTCGGGTTTTTTTTTTTCCTTTCAGTTACATAGTCTTCTACGAGACCGCAGCTCTGTTACACTTTTTGTATTTTAAAGAATAGATTTGCATCAGATAAGAATTTATCTTACTTCCTTTTGAACATTTGGCTCACTTTGATTCGTCTGCGCTACAAAAACTGGGCGTGTACAATGAGAGTCATGTAGCCGAGATGAGTGAAGCAGTGGGTGTTATCTGCATGCAGATTTTTGACTGCTTCAGAAATGAACTGCAATTTACAGTGCGAGATGCTTAGTCAAACACTTCTTTTTTTCTTCCCTTCACTGTCATTGTCTTTGAACAGGATGTGTAGTTCGTGCTCAGCTCCACAGTGGGATGGTTGTAAATGTACAGTAGTTTCTTTTTTCAGGAGTTGTTTAAGCTTAACGATATATCAGATGCTAAGTTAATATTTAATGTCTCATCTGCCCCACATGTAGATGGTCTTATAACTTATTCATCCTCAGGATTTTCCGTGTGTTTGAGTCATCACTCTTTTCAACTTCCTTTTGTCCAATACCATCCGTTTATCTCATCGGGTCACTTCCCTGAGTACACAGTGCATTAGGAGTGTAACACTTCTCCTTTGTGGTAATTGGCTTGATGAACTGACATGTCTGTAAATGATCATCACAGTAAGCCCTTTGGGATGAGGTTATATTCTAGAGAGGAATTCCTGCTTGAAACCAAGGTTACTTTATGGTTCTCTCATGGGGAAGCAGTCTGTTTGTACTGAAGGTAATTGGTAATTGAAGGTAAGCGGACTCACAGCATATTATTCATGAGCTAATTATTATTCTACATCAGATGGAAACAGACTAGCCACAGTGCACTAATTAATAGACATCTGAAAATGAAAGCACAGGTCCCACTTGTCATTTTCACCTTCCACAGCATCACCTGAAAGACGAGCTGACGTCACCACAGCAGTGGAGAGTTAAAATAAAGTCAAAATGCCTGTAGGGGACACGATTTTATATTTGACTTTGAAATTATTACCACCTCAGAAACAGATGATGTTAAATGTGCTGTAGGAAATCAAACATATAGAATATTATAGAAATAACTTATTTTTTCCCTACTTTTTGACTCAATTTTTAATATTTCATTTAATTTCATTTATTCTTTATTTCAGTCATTTGTAAAATAAAAAAATGTTTCATGTAAATACAGTCTCCAAACTAGAATGAAAGGGAGCAGAAAGAAGACGAGTCTTATTTTGTCTGCCCCTTTATCCCCAGAAATCAATTACAAAAAGCGAACTTAAAAACAAAATATATAATAGATAATATATTATATAAATATAATGTAAATTATGTTTAAAAGATACTTACCACATGTAGGTTTCTAACATAAAACTTGCTGTTTGATTCGCTTTTGGCCATAGTGATACTAGCACTTTCTCTGACTGTATAGTAGTTGTGCGGATGTGTTTAAAATGCATGTCATTTCTATAATTTATCAGTATATTTTATTATTTTTAGTGTTTAGTGTTTTACTTAATCAGTTAATTGTTTAGGCTATAAAGTAATCAGAAAACTGTAAAAATGTAAGTGAAATGTGAAATTATTTTGTCGATGGATGTTTGACCAACAGTCCAAAATTCAATCGTTTTCAATTTATTTGTTAATTTTAGGTTTCAAATTAGAGAAGCAGGTGTCTTAAAAAGTTTTGCTTGGAAAAACTACATAAACAATTAAATGTTCCTCAAAATCGATGCTCGATAATCTGATTAATCAATGATTTGAGTAACTGTTGTAGCTCTGATATTGTGATGTAGATACTAATTGGCACAAAACTCAATAGAGAAACTTTACTGATAAAACAACCAGACCTAAATTTCTACTTTCTACAGCTGGCGATATTAAAGCTAGATCTGCCACAAACTGTCCAGAAAAGTCTGTCGCTGTATAAAAGGTCATATCACCCATCCGTTTGCTCTGTGACATGAGTGGTGACAAATCATATCGCCATTGCTGGCTGCTAAATCAAATTTCTTGCTACGTGAAGAGAAAAAAACCCCCCCTCTGCTGTTGGACGTGGTTGTTACTGTATGTGGTAGTGGGCGGGTGTGTGGGGGAGGCAGACCTGAGGTGGAAAATGCAGGAAAGTTGAGCTGCTGCCACGGACATGACGGGCCACCTGAGGAGCATTCGAGCTGTTCACTCTTGCTCTGCTGAATTTCAAACAGGCCCACTTGCTTTGGAGCTGAGCCACTGGCGGTGGTTTGACAAACTGTTAGCCTAATAAATAGTCCGACAGTCGAAGGCATTACACATTAACATGTTTCTCTCTATATAGATAAACACAGATTAGGTAATGACTGCGGGGCCACAAGTTGCGAAATAGACGTGATAAGTCACACATACATTGTGATGATGTGGTGAACGTGTGATTGTAATGCCGGGAAGTCCAGTAGCAGTTTCAGACTGAGTGAGCAATAGATATACTGTGACACAGAGAAAATGAGCATGTATGCAAGTGTTTAATGAAAGGAGCGGGGGTGAGTCACAGTGATGGCTGAGCAGCTCTCACACACACCCCGGGGTTTGTTCACTGGCATCACCTCCCTGCCAGAGGGCACTCATCCCACAAACCCTCTCTGCTGGAGAGCTGCATGTGAGAGTAATGCCTTCCACTGTGTCATGCTGAGCCATCACAGCTTCATTTTTTTCCTTCCCCAAACAGACAAAAGCGCAGGATGAACAATTGCAGCATCCCACATACAGCAGCGTGTGTGAAGGAAGCCTGACTGATCATATGCTTAGGTGTATTACACACATGACGCCGCCACTCTCAGTGCCAAAGTGAGTCACTCATTTCAGTTGCGGCCACCTTGGTCGGTACTTTTCCATCTACCGGTAGTTTATTCACCTCTGCTACAAAAGATAGATTACAAATTTAGTTAATTAGCTATTGTTTAAAAGAATGAATACATAATCCACAATTTAATAAAGATTTAAAGTAGGGCTGAAACTAACTATTGTTTTAATACATAAACCAGTTAGCCAAGTAATTAGATTTTTACGAACAAATTAGATATTTTCTGCTCGAGTTTAAAAATAGGTTCAGATCAGCGTTACACAATATATTGTTTGAGTATCGACACTGCAAATGAGCATGTGCAGGAGTCATATAACAGGAAATTCAAAGTAAAGTAAGACAATTTAAGGTTAATACATCATAATACGACTTTTTTTGCTGTTTGATACACAAGGAAAACCCATACACTTCTTTTTTTCAGTAATTATTAAACAGAAGAAATATGATAGAACATCATTTACTCTGATTTAATGGTTCTTGAGACACTGATATACTTTTTCTCTTACTTTATTGAAAAGACTGGGAGTTTGGTGATATACAGGCCCCACATGTATATAGCAAAATGAGCGATGAACAGGTTTAGAAGCCCTGAAAAGTAAGATTTGGTTGCAAAAAAAGAGAATGCAACATGGAAGTATTTCAGCTACAGAAAGGATGATGCTTTCTGCAAACACTCAAAATTCTATCTTAAATTCTAATTTAGCTTTTAACCCAAGTTTTCAAAGATACTAAATATGTCCAGATAAATACTGATGACATCTGTTTAACATGGTGGCCGAGACATCCAAAATACTGACATTTTATGACATGTTCATAAAAAACACAGTGTTAGGTGTGAATACGAAAAAAGACGAAGTTGTAGACAGAGGAAGTAGATATAAATAAATATAAATCGAAAATCTAAATCAGATTTGACACTCCATTATAGCTTGTTTGGTATTTCTTAACAAGCAGATGCTGTCAGAGAGTGTGCATTAAGATGATTTTTAACAACCTTAAAGCTGTTAAATTGTGCCAGATCAGCACCACTGTTTCAGCCTGATGACCTGGTGTGAAAGCAGAGGCTGAAAAATCAGGTCAAACTGCAATTTTAAGAAGTACGAGGACAGCGAAAGGCCTCGACAAGGTAGTTGTGACTTTGGTAGTTGTTGAGCTTTAATGCTCAGAGCTAGTTTGTTCATTGGGGTTTTCCTTTTCGCTGGTCGCACCAAACAGATGCTTGAAGCAAGTGTCGGCAGTGGCCCCGCTGTTACTATGCAACTGCTGACAACCTGCGAGATGCACAGCGGTGTTTTTGCTAAAAGGTGAAATATTTTTCGCTTCTTGTTAACATTGGTTTTATTGCTGGAAACATGCTCAGGTCTCAGAGCTGTTGCGCTTCATTCCTGCTGGAAAAAAAGAGGGGAAAAGCACTCTCAGCGGAAAAGCATTTGATTGTCAGAAGGCCGTAGATGCTGGGGCTCAGCATGAAAGGACAGGATGTGGTAAAAGTTCAACGCATTAAAGCGTTATTGTGACTTTGTGTAGCTGTTATGATAAAGGCAGAGAAGATTGGAGAAGTCAATCAGTTTTTTAAATTATTTTTATTATCACAAAATCACAGTGTTTCAACACATTGGATGATACGGTGTTTACAAAAACATTACTGCAGTAAACCTGAGAATCATCTAATGTCAGTAAAACACAGGAGTGGAGTGGAGAGGTTTGTGCCAGCGTTTCTTCAGCGCTTCTGTCAGCCTCAGTGACTCCAAGTAGTGTAGTGCTGCTATCTGGTGTGTTTCCATTAAGCTAATATGTGAAACACGAGGGCTTATCACAGCGCTGTAATTCCTTCACTGTTCATTCATTTATATAGAATGACCTGTCAGCACTTCCGCTTGCTGTGCGTGAAACATGCAGAGGATGGAGAATGATCAAACCTGTGCTTTCAAGTGGTTCACTGCAATCAGAAAAGCTCATAATGTGTCACATATTTAAACGTAAAGTTATCAAACTGCACACTTCTTCTCCAGTAGACCTTACTTTATTCACTTTACCAAACATTTTCGGCTACATTGAGTGAGTCATGAGATTGTTTCTACCTTCTTTATATACGGTCTATGAGCTACAGATTAACATATATCCTATGTACTGTATACCAAATCATATTTTCATTATCAATTAATCCTGTGAACCCACAAAGAGTTTGTTTTTTTTCTTTGTTTTTTGTTTTGCTATTGTCACATTTTTACGCACTGGAGGTTCATTTATGACTGCAGTAGATGCCTGCATCTCTGTGGAACTAGAACAAAAATGGCAAGAAGTAAGGAGAACACAACATTTCTTCTGTGTAATACAACATAGTTATGTTGCCATAAATAATTAAAACATTTTTTAACTCAAATGTGTACAACATTTTTGCCAATACTGAAAAAATGGCCACTATAGATATTTTACTGCTTACATTTTTAATTTGTTTCCTATCTGCTGTGTGTAAACACAGCCTGCAGTTAAGCCTAAAAGCTTTTGAATTTTTGTCACGCAACTGTTGATCCCAGCTGAATCACTAAAGGTGTCCTGGTTGTGCTGATGAGCACAGAATTAGTTGTTTTTTACAGAATCTGGTCAGTGTAAATGGTTAATTTGGGGCCAATTTGTCAATTGGACAAGCAGAATAAATTCGTTTCAATGATTAATCACAATTTTAAGCTTAGATTTGGTTTATGTTTCAGATGGAACTGCACCTCATGAAAGATTAATTCAAGTACTAACAGAAAATAAAACGTTTCACAATTCTTCCATTCTGGTTCTGATTCATGAGAAATTTTGAAAAGAAAAATGCCCTTCAAAGTTTTGGGATTCAGAGGGTTAGAAAATTAATTATTTACATTTACAAAATACATACATTTCTAAGATAAATACAGATTACTATAAATATAAGAATATTAAATGTTATACATTAAATATCATTCAGTAAATATTATACCTGTTTCAGAAAATTCTCAGACAAGCACAAGCTTTCAAATGAACCTGTCTTCAGTGAATTTTCAACTCATTATACTCAAATTTATGGACAGCCAAATATCTTATAGTCATCCAACCCTTAATTGACTTTCTCATAAAAGTTAACTATTTCAACCAATGAACATGTCCATGGTTGGTAATTGGGGTGCACTTTGTGTCGAAGTCACGAGAGCAGAGGCAAATGAAAAGCGACATTTTGAGAACAGCCACATTAGCCGGGTCACAGGCAATGAGAAAGGCCAGTTTTTATCGGTTTGACGGGTCTGAGCCACGTGTTTAGACGTCTGCCAGAGGAGACCTTTGCGTGATATGAAGTGTTTACAAAGTGTCCCCTGCGTGGCAGTGGCAGGTGGTCCAGTTCAACCAGAGGTGTGTCACTCGTTCAACAGGGGCGGCGGTATCGGCCAACACAAGTCGTAAACAAGACATCCAGTCGAGTTTCCTCGCTGTGGCCTCCGAACGTCTCAGGTGGCTGCGTGGAATCTTGACTGTGCACAGAAACACTGAGCCGACATTCAGAATCCCAACACCTCAAACTTGGCATCGCGTCTCCCTCCTTAGCAGTTGCCTAAAGTGTATAATTAGCATCTGCTATTTTCGAAACAGGCGTCCCCGTCTCAACACCCCGCTATCTTACACTTCTCTCTATTTACCCTGGAAATATTTTTGGAGCAGGCATGTGAAGTTATTTGGTAACACTTCACTTTGACAAGACTTTTGAAACACTTTGGTACACATTCGCTGCCATATTATGAAAAATCTGCATGCACAACTTTCTACAGGGTGTAATCACATTAGAATAAATATTTTCATGTAGCATTTTAAGGCATTTATAATACATGAGTCTAAGCTCTGTTTGCAAAACAGAACCAGCAGTACGTGGTTCTTTGGAGCTGAGTGTCCCCTTTACAAGACATGAAACGTCCCCTTGTGAGACTTTATTGCATCACTTCTGTTGTACTCTCAGTGTCATGGCCTAAAAACATTGTTGGCCTGAAAACATTGTCCTTGCCACTTTTGTATCATTTTAGAGATACTTTGTGGCCCAACTTCACAGACAGGACACTTACTGTGCCTTTTAGTAGATTTCATTGAAGTACATTACAGGACATACCTATTAAAATAGCATGAAGTAGTTTCATTGTAAGATGAAATGGTTGCAACCGTTTCATAGTGTTCAATGTTTTTGTTTTGCAGTCAAAGTTTAAGTCAGATTGTGGCATCTGTGTTGTATCAGATTAAACTGGAAAATGGAAAGAATGTTTCCTATCAAGAAGTGAGCAAATGAACCTTCATGCTCAAACCTGCATGGTTGCACAATTTTCTCAGATGTACCATAAAACAAGAAAAGAAGTGTTCCTTTTGATCCACTGAGAAGTTCAGCGTTGTGATGGTTGTAAAAGATGCAGTAGGGACTTCACAGCGTGCAGCAGGCATACGGGGTTCTTAAATGACCGGTTGACACTGTCTCAAGTTTTTAATCAGGTAGAAAAAGCAAAACGGCTTTTCTTAAGCTAAGAAGCATTGGTGGTGTCTGTCAGCATTAAATGTTATCCAATTTTAAATTTGATGGCACAAGTAGAAGAAGGGAAAGGAAAGGGAACAATTATGCAGATATGATGGTATCTACATACTTGGTGTGAAATATACGCCAAAATACAACTTACTTTTACAGAACATAATATTGAAAAAATAGCACCCTCATATAGTTTGTCTCATAGAGGAGGGCCAACTCCATTGTTTACATGTAGCAGAGTATGTATCACAGCTGAGCAGACAGGAATGTAGAGTCAAGCTTTGTCTTCATTATTGATATATTGATATTTTGAACTTTTTTCTTCCTAAAAGTGGTATCAGCTCCAAAAAGTGGGATACTACATTGACTTTAGAGTTGGTGATAATCTTTGGTGATTTGTACATGTTGTAAAAAATGAGAAAAAGAACCCCAAAATGAGTCGTTACATTGATCAGTTTCAAGCTCATACATCAATAAATGACCTCTTAGCAGATTTTTAAGGCCACATGCCTTAAATTTTAAGATATTTACCTTCTCTCTGATACAAAATGCAAAGTAGTTATAGGATGACTGTACCTTAAGACAGAGAGGTTTAGTTTATTTTCTGGTAGCTTGAAGTTACTGCTATTTGGGGTCACTGAAGCCTGACTTTGTAGTGATGCAAGCAGCTGGCTGAGAGACAAACATCTGCAGTCGGAACTAACTTCCAGCAGAGCTAAATGACAAATTTTTCAGAGGTACGTTCAATGTGATAAAGCCTTTGTCATTTACTGTCTTTTAGCATTCTAAATTCAGCCATGTAATGTTACATTAAATAGATATTTCTCTTTCAGTTTGAGAGATAGATTAGCAATCTATATAAATACAGTCATCATCTGATTGTATGTTACTCAAAAAAAATCTTTTCCAGAGTTAGTGTTTTTGTTCTGAATCCCCTCTTAATCCTTTCAGTTTCCTTCTGGCCTGTGGATAACAGATAGTATCTGCACAGCTGCACAGCTGTTGCTCAGCTGAAGAGAATAATGCCTTAAGGCTTTATTCATGTTACGCCGAGTCACGTAGACTCTTTCATTTTGTTATAATGAAACAACCCAAATAACGTCAGTAAACCCACACAGATACTGTAACTATCATCATGTGGAAATTTCAGTCATAAGGTTGTGACTAGTTAGTTAGTTCTTCTTCTTCTTCTTCTTCTTCTTCTTCGTCTTCTTCGTCTTCTTCTTCTTCCCACACTCTCTCACATATCCAGGTGATTAAAGGGAGTATGACGCCATTGAGAGGCTACCAGAATGAAACGCACAGTATACTTGAAAAATATGATGGACTTCTCTGGCTTTAAACATTATTGGAAACATTTTTTTAGAAAATCTAAGCACACAAGTCATCAAGATGTACAAAATTGGTCAATTATTTTTTTTAACATTTTATGGAGAAATTATTCATATTATGCGTATAATTCATTCAATATAGAGGGGAAAAAAAGCCCAAAGGAAATTGGCTACCTTTTCATTTGAAAAGAAATGTAGTTTCTATAAAAAATTAAATAATGCAGAAATTAAAGTTGCATAATCTTTATGTTCTTCTTATGTATTCTTTATGTATTAGATATTATGTTCTTCATTCATCTCTAGTTTTTGGTTCTGATCGCTAAGCTGCTACAAGCTGTTTAGTATTTAGTTTCTGGATCTTGAAAGTTAATGATATGGCACCGTATTTTGGAGTATATAAGAAGGCTGTAAAACCTCAAATCTGCTATCCGGCCATTGATTGATTAGTTAGCTAGAAGCCAATAGTTTTCTCTTTTTACAACATGTAGAAATTGTCAAAGATCATCACCAACACCAGAGTCTGTCCAGTACTAGATTTTAGAAGTGAAGAGAGACTCACTAAAAGTCTGAGTGAAATCAAAACTTGCACAGTGGCAGGTCAGAAATGAATCATTATCATGCTGTAGAAAAGTCCATCCCTTGACTCATTCCTCTCATCCCTCCCTCCCTCCCTCCCTCCCTCCCTTTCTGAGTGTGTGATGGGAGGAGCTCTGGTTGGTTGAGTGGCCACAGTGAGGCTGTAGTAGGACTGTGTCAGAGAGACTGAGAGCGTGGACCTGCGGACTCAGAGCTGTCATCCAACACCGCTTCAAACTCTGCTGTTTCTGTGGATTTTCTTCTGACGTTTTCCCCGAGGAGGAATTAATCTGTCTTGCGCGTCACCTAAAGGAAACCTGTTTTAGATCTGAGGAGAGTTTTTTGTCTCACAGCTGACTGGGACAGAACGTAAGTAGTGCTGTTACAGAGACTACCCTTGTGTTCATTAACTGTGTGGTGCTGTGGCTGCATGAATCATTGATGTGAGCGCGCTGCAGTTCTGGTTACCTATTGAAATGATGCCAGGATAACCTGTCATTTCCCTATTAGAGATGTATAAAGTTTTTATGAGCCAGCCAGTGTGGGGTTTCTTGTTAGTCTCTTTCTTTAAAGGGAAAAGTGGGTGTGAGCTGACACGAGACAGCCCTCTATCCTCTGCAGTAGGTCTTTATCGTAAGGTGATAGCAGGGCAAAGGGGTCATTAAAGACCCACTCTGAGAGCAAGCTTCTGGATGTGTGTGTGTGTGTGTGTGTTTTCAGTGCTTGTATTTCATTGTCATACCCTCGCATTAAGGGATGTTGGTCTTATTTTCTTCAGAATCACAGCTATTTACCCGGGTATGTTATATTTTAAGGCTTGCTGGCTTGTGTGTGTGTCTGTTGCAGCAGAAAAAACTCTTTCATCTGAGGTACAACTTATCACTAGCGTGTGGAAGAGGGGCCTCTTTCCACGGATAGCGAGTTAGCGAATGTGGTAGCAAGTGCACACACACACACACACACAGACACACACACACACGTCCTCTCCACAGCTGGGAAACTGTGAGGACTGTGGAAAATCTGATGGGCGTAAGCAAGAAAGAATATAAATATCAACACAAATTTTCAACAGACTGCGGTTTTGATGTTTGAGAGCCGGCGCTGTGAAACTCAAGTACTTTTTCTGTATCCTGACACTGGACACGGGTCCATGATGTGATGCTGGAACGACACAGAAGCATCAGGTGTTATTGTTTGAAATTCAAATGTGTCACCCACACACTGCTGGCAGCACAATCAACACCGGTGCCAAATTGTCAGGAGTGTGGGTGGTAGTTAATGGATAGACACCATAAATGGAAATGTTTGACAAAAGTCTGCGAGGTCAAGATTTCTATTTATTCCTATTTGCTTGTTTTTGAGTGTGTAGTCTTTACTTGAAAATCTCACACGCAAACTGATTTGTAAATCAATAAGAGAGATAATTAGTTATTTTACATTTAAAGGTTAAAAATGTAATGACGTGTGTCTGAAAATCTTACATTACATCCTGATTGAAAATAGGATTTCTGAATATGCAGCTAGTGCTCATTTAAGAACATATTCCGATGGATGCTAAGTTTATAGTTTATCATTTAGGGTTAAGTGTCTTCTACTTGTGTAAATGGCATATTTTATTACATCTGACTGTGTTCGCCTCAGGTTTATGAGTACAGAGGCATTATCTGTGTTCAAAAGATACATTTCTAAACAGCCTTTTAGTGTCAAACTCTGCACATTCATCATTCTGCACGGCAAAGGTCAAACATCCAAACGATGTGACAATAAGCAGAGCATATTTTGGAATGACGGGCAGCTTTTACATCCTCAGTTCCTCTATGTTACCCAAGAGAAAAATCAGCATCACTGTCATCTTATATAGCCTCAAGAAAACTTGATATCCCTCTCTAAAGCCTATCTGTGTCCATCTAGCGGATAGCCAAAGGGCAGCTGGAGATGAGAGATAACCCTCCCAACCAAGCTTTCACACAGACACAGATTCTCAAGTGATCAACAAACACCCAACAGAACTGGACAAAAAATGGGAGCTTTCATGAATCCTTGAGAACGCTTGATTATTCCACAAGAGGGTAGAATATAATGGACTGCGCTGTCACATTTGTGACAGAGAGTTTTCCTTTTATGGCCTTGTATATGGAGATTCATCTGTCTGCTGTAGGAGAAAAGCTCGTCTATGCTGACCTTGGCCTGCTGTTTTCTTTTGGTTTGATCCACAAAGAAAACAGCTGGCAGTTGCATTCTGGATACCGGCGGCCTTGACAATGAACTGCCTGTATGATGCTGTCAGAGAAGCTTTGGCTCGTTGGTAAAGCATGGTGCCTGTTACATCAATAGCTCGAATCCAGACTTCACAAAATCTAATTTACGACATGGTGATAGTTACTCGCAGAACAAGCCTGACTTAACTGGAGCGCTGAAACATTCCTCTGCAGTTTGAAAGAGTATTTGATGCAGTGCGGTAGTACATCAAGTCTGCTGAGAGGAATATATGCGAGAAAAAAAAGGTTAAATTATGTGATTCTGTGTTGTGAAGCAGCTCAAAGCAGTGAACAACCTGTTGCACACTAGTGGAGAGCAGACATACAAGAAAGAGATTGTGCTGCACACTGTCTTATCACAGATTAATCCCCTATGCTGGCCCCATGCACATTTCTATTCTGTCAGCATAACCCAAGGGTATTTTCTCAGCATTAGGCTACTCTGATCCTTCTTCTTCATCTGTTTATATAGTTGGGTTGACTTTCGCCCTGTCATTTTGGGAGAAAGGGAGAGAGAGAGAGAGAGAGAGAGAGAGAGAGAGATTTTCCATTTTTGATTTGCTGTTGTGTTATTTTATGTTTTCATTCCCATATGGTTTGGTGTCACAAATGTTTGTGTTTGAATTGCATGCCACTAACACAAGTTTACACAATGCATTACCACTGAACTGGTCACAGTTCACAGAGTAACAGTTTACATTTATGCCTCCAAGAAGGAATTCGCTGGAAGTGCATTCAGCCAAAATATTGCATGCTGCACTCAAAGACAAGATCTATGCTTACTGCAGCAACTAACATGGGTAAAATAAAAGCACAGTCCTGGGATGCAGTGTTGTCTCCTCTAATTACTCTGCAGAAGAGTGATACAAATACAGAGGGCTTTATGTTTGACAAATTTTAGTTTGTTGGAACCCATTCAATTGCTATCAACTTAATACATTTGTACAATGAAGAATGGAAAACTCAAAAAGAATGGAATTACTTTGCCAAAACTACCGTGTATACTGGACCCTGAGCAGTACTGGATTTTAAGAGGGTAAAAAAATACTTGCTTTATATGTGTTAAAGTTATATTGCAAGGGGAAAATTACGGGATCAGTGTTTATTAACTTTCCAGAGAAGTATTTGACAAACTGCCTGGTACCTACTGTCTGCTCAGCTCTGATGCATACTCTGCTACATGTGCTGCTGAGTGTTATTGTGGAGTGGAGTCAGAGTTGCTCTGCTGGACAAACAATGTGATGATACCATTTTAAATGAAACCAAGCCTCATTTTCTGCATTATGGTCTGTAAAAGAATGTTTTCATATCAGACAACATATATGCCGATAACAAAATATCTGCGACAGATGATATCGGACAATAATATCAGGCAAACTTTATATTGTTTGGGCTCTAATATATATTTGCTCCATTTATAAGGCTTCACATCCTGCTATTTTTTGGGAGGATTATGAGTGGCACTGACTGAGGCTGTCTTGTTTCTTTGATGAAATAATTTCTACCACAAACTTGTCCTTTCAGTCAAATAATATGAGTTGTGATTCTCACATTTCCTTGCTGTTTGTGACCTTCTCACCCATGCTGCCTTAGAAGTGCAGATTCAGAGGTACTTTCTGACCTTTGAAAAGGCAGCTGACAAAATAATCTCACCACAACGTCCATACAATGGCTGTTCTGGACCTTTTAATCACATATTCTTCAGATGCTGTGATTTTAATCTGACTTCTATTGTGTTGCTGTTTGTGCTGACTAAAATGAGTGAGAAAGGGGTTAATAGCTGCGGCGCAGGAGGGAGGGGTGGGCTGCGGAGTGGCCAGCCACTTGTAACCTAAAGGTTAAACACAGGCCTTCTGGGAGTCCTATTACTGTGTACTCACTGATGGGAACTTTGCAAACATGCATTCTGGGAGCGCAGCGGGTTCCTCTGTTTATTCCCAGTGTAGGACTGTGCCATGATGTGGGAAATGACTGTGGATATGGAACACGGCCAGATCTCTGTGCTTTTGCTCCGGTGTCACAGAGACCATAGGATCTGCCTTTGAACCCGTACGAAACGGGCATCAAAACACGTCACACACTAATGAAGCACTCCGGGACCTTCCCCTTGCACATGCAGCGCTTTATTTAAACTGTACACAACCCTTTGAAACAGCTTCGCACAACCATGTGGGGTATGTTTACATGCCGGTGTGAGAATTACAAAATTGTCTTTTCGGGGCGCGTTTCCATCACCCTTCACCTCACACCTGTTCCTCTTGCATGTTACATGTTTAATAATAAAGTTCTATTTTTGCTCCCAAAGCTATGTACCTCTGCATTCCCAACACCGGAGCTACCTTGAGATCACATACGGCTAATACATCACGTTGTTGTTACTGGTCGAATGTGTTTGTATGCTTCCCGACACGAGTACGAGAGCAGGTCTGATGATTGAATCAGCCTCCGACTGAGCCTTGTTTAGCAGCCCTTCCCTCCCCCACTGCTGTGATTTGATATCTCTGAGCATTCCAGGTTGTGCCCTTTACTCCGCTAATGGTGCCACTGACCCTTAAAGACATTCCTGCCGTAGCTCTCTGATCACAGAAGTCTAATTGCCTCATTGTAAACAAGCTGTACTTTCTTTTAATATTAATGCCCAGCGCCCTTTTTATTGAGAAGCTTTTTACAGCAAAACATTTGATGCACATTAGCGGTCGAAACACTTTGATTGACGGACAAAATTGCTCCACAAATAGTGTTAGGTGGGTCATTGGCTGAAAGTTATGAATGAGAAGCGTGCGACGGAGGATGACGGTGAAGATGCTGGTGTTTAGTCATTTCATGCCCTGCTAAAATCCAAAAACAGTACAGGGGGAGGTCACTGTGCACCTTTATCCCTCACAAACACTCCTCACTTGACTGACCTGGAAATATGTAATGCTACCTGCTCTGTTTTCTGCTTCTTGCCCCCTGCTTGTGTGTGAAATAGCCCAGAGCTAGAATATTATACACTCCCTTGCCCCCGAGTTTTTCATGAAACACAGGCGAAATGTGACTTCAGTTTTTTTTGTCCCCAAAATCTTTAGCCGTCAGAGTTTTTTTTTTTTTGGGGGGGGGGGGGGGCCCTCTGACAGTTTTTGAGCACTTGTGCAGAAGTGAAAAAGTACTTCTTGCTCAAGTTCTCTTTCATTCTCCACTATTCATGTTTGCAGTTGAATAACACATCACGAATACCTCTGAGGAGCCAATTATACCGGGATTGTCATAACTCTTTATGACAGCAGCTTTTTCTTTCCTTGTGTGGCCCTTCACAGCACTTTTGCTTTCAGACGTCTGCTAACAACAGGTCATACAAGGTAGTTTGTTTCTTTGACAACCCAGATATTCCCACAGATCTTTCAAATCTGCTGTTTTCATTTTTAAATCTTGTACAGACTGGTCCCTCTTTTTGACACGCTAACCTGATCTCTTTTTCTCTTCGCTTTAGTTCCTCAACTGTCCAAGTCCAGGAGATGGAAATAGAGATAGAGGAAGAGGGTTAAATGGAACAGAGACCACAGGACAGCAGCAGACTAAAAGCTTCCTGTGGCAGAGCCGAGTGTAAGCCAGACCTGGCAGACAGGCTGGCAGGGCAGATGTTTTAGGTGAGAGGCACAGTAGATAGCAGTGTCTGAATAATTCATCAGATTGGATTGAAGATGTGATATATTAAGACACAGCACACAAGGCATCTTATGGCCTCTTTCAGCACTTTTTTCAGTGCAGCATGAGTGGCTGCAGGGCTCAGATCCCCCTACATCTCTGCTTTCTTTCTGGCAGTTATCCACCAGAGTCTGGGCAGTCGAGGAGACAGTTATAGATGTGCTGGCTCTAGGTCTAGCGAGGCCTCCAGACATCTGGAGGGGATGAAGCTGTTCAGCATGCAGGTGCAGTTTAAGCTCACAGGAACTAGCACTGTTGATGCTTTTTTTCCCCAGTATGACTTACCGGGTCTCACTGGTTTCGATGACAGAATGGAGCACGCAGATGCTTTCTAGAAACACAGAAATACCCTTCACAGTAATAAGATTTCTTAGTGAGACACGTCACTGTCCATACTTAGAGTCTTTTAGCTTCGTAACTTAACAGAAACTTACTTTGTGAAACAGAGAAACATCTTCTGGTCTAAATTCAGGACTCTCTAGTGGTCGACTTCTCTTTGTGTTTAGTTTGTGACACAAGCAAGGCAAGTTTGTTTACTGTCATTGCTCAAATCATTGACCTTACATCTTATAGTTTATAAATAATGGGATGAATCGCTTGCTTGCCTGATAGTGTCGTCACAGTCCAGCGTCAGCAGTGTCTTCGGTTTGCGGGAAATGAGTGACTTTGGAATTCTCGTGCTGAGTAATTGTTTATTATCACGAGATTTCAATGTTTTTCTTAACCAGTTATTTACTTTATTTAATTTACTTTTTTAATGTTGAACCATCAGAGGGGCTTTAACTTCCTTTGGATTATACTAACATGCATCATTGACTTGGATAGTATGTTTTTTTTCCCCCTGCTTTACTCAGAACTACATCTAAAAGTTTTATTCTTAACTCTTGAATTTCACAACAGAGTGCCTTTCTGTGATTGCCACATAGTCAATCAGCTCTTGCCTAACTTGTGAAAGTAGGTGAATATGTCTGAGGACATGCTGTGTGCTCTGATAGCACCATGAAGAGGCTCAGCTTTCTAGTAACACATCATTTCACCTCCATCTCCCCATGACATCAGCTCCCACCTACATGCTTCCAGCTCTGAGGGTTTGGGCGCCGCACAGACATGTCAGGACTCTGATTGCATCTCAAGCACACACTGTGTGGGTTTTCACTGCCAACACAAAGGTACATGAACTTCAAGGGTCCTTTTTATGTTCAGGATGAAACTCCACTTAACTAACAGGTGAAGGCAATTTGGCATCAAAATCTTGTGAAGTGTGGTGCAGTTCTACTGGCTTTTTGTTCTTTTTCTTAAAATGCTGTTTTTCTAAAGTGAAGTAATTTATACCATCTGCACAATGATTAGCAAATCATGTGATATCTGCCCGTATACCTGCAGCCAAGCACACTGAACTGTGTCATCTGATAGTTTGCTAATCCCCTTATTATGCTTGTCTGGTTAAATAGAACAGTCAGTCAGCCATTAAATCATCTAGCCCAGGGATCAATGTGGGCCCCATAATTTTGCTGTTTGCAAGACAGTGTGCAGTGCAGTTTAAAGAGGCACGGGGAAAAATGTGAAGCACACATGTGCAAAACTAGATCTAAACTGAGCAATGCTGGCTTGACAGATTTGCCCTTGTGTGACTGCATTAACATTGCCTATAGGCTGATGCTCTTGAGTGACAAGAGCTCATCAACCACGTATGGTTTTACCAGATGCGTTGCCCTCATAGGTCAGATCTGGTCGTCTAGGATGTTGGATTTCAATGATTGGAATTTACCCCAAATATCATTGTCCTAAAGGATTCACAAGATGGCTTGGATGACTGGGATACCAAGGCTTAAGTGACTGCTGAAGACTCGGAGCAAGGAATGTGCAACTTGCTATTGATCTTTACTAAGTGAGGTCACTTTGTGTGGGGGGCAGCTGCCCTCACTCTCAGACCCCACATAAAGGGAACAGGCTACCCCCACACAGATATTTTAATGTGGTCTTATATGCCACATAAAGGAGTCAAAAAAGTGGTTTGACTTGCATTAGATATCAACTTTAAGGACATGTTGAGGACTGGAGCCAGAGATGAAATAAACCAGTATAACCACAGGCATATGAAACCTGATTTTCCATATTTGCTGGCTCAGGATCATTTGTTCACCATTTGTATAGTCTTATCCCATGAACTTGATTTTGAGAGTATTGCACAGCTAGTCTTGGTGTTGTTAACAGACTTTCAATTTCCCTCAATGTTTTCACAGAACACTGCGTGCCATCTGCATCTCTCAAAGGAGGCCTTTTGTCTTACTGAGGATTTTTTTCTGCAAAAGCAGTCTATACTTAATGTCATGTTTAGAGTTTTGAATGCTTTAATACAATTTTTGCAAGCCTGCAAATATTGTAAAGTAACAGACGTCCAAATTATTGTTCATATTGAAAAAAATAACCACATAAAGAGCACAAATTTCATCTTGTAATCTGGCTAGGCTCACAGGGCGTTTGCTTGAACTTGGGCCATCGTAGATCAACTTTAGTTTGCACACAACTGGATTAAGCTCTAAGCAGTTCTCACAGGTGTCATTTTAAATAGGCTGTTCAATAGATGATTGAAGAGTGAACATGAACCTGATTACATCTGCTTGAATGAACACATCTGTCCCTGGGCTGTCAGTGATCTTTGCTTGTAATATGAAAAAAACTGTATCAAAGAAACACATGAAACTTTCCATTTTTCCCCACAAGGTTTAAGTGCTTTCAGGAGGCAGTAAGGTGCAGCATGAGCTTGTTCAGGCTTTGCTAGATCATTATTAGTGCTGAAACTATTAGTTTGTTCATGCGGAAATTATTTGATAGAAAGTGAGTTGATTATTAAATTTTGTGAAAACGTCATTCTCTCTCTTTAGTATTAAATGAATTCTCTGTATGAAGAAGACGTGTAAAACCTTGAGCGGTGTGTCACTACAAGGGTGATGATGTGCTTTTTAGACTCTGAACTCTTACATTTCGTTGAAGGCTGCTCTGTGTGCATGTGGAGAAGTGGATATTCTGAGCCTTTTATCGGTCTTACGCAGTGATGGATGTGTGCAGCTCTTTGCCCAATGGCCTATAGCCTGAGCTTCTGTTTAAGCCTCTAAGCTACGGGAATGCATGCAGCTTCTCGCTGTGGACATCAAGGAGAACAGCCACGCCGCTTTGTTTACAGCCTTTCATGGATGCCACACCAGCCTAATCAATTTCAAAGAGGACAAATGTTTCAATGCATTGTGTGCTGATTGAGCGGTCCATGAATTTACATGGGCAGCAAATATTAATGCAACACATTATTCCTCTTTGTCCGCCAGCTTGACCTACATAATAACTGTGACAAATGTTTGAAACTGAAAGTTTGCTTGTCTTTTTCTCTTCACGTACGACTGCTTTATCTGGTAATGAGTTTATATTTTGCAGTTTCTTTACACAGGAACATTCTTTACATACTCTTTTAAGCTCATTTGGTTTTTTGTTGAGACATACAACTCAATCAATCGTGGCTGTCTGTAGTCGAGTAAAAAGCTGCTCGTCATTGACAGGAATAGGTATGATATCATTTAGAAATAAGGATAAGAGCACACTTTTTCCGACAGTCTCTCCAGGGACACATTGATATTGTTGCTTGGTGTTGTATGAATGAAATGTGCCACAATAGTTGTGTAAGAAAGGGGAGTAATGCAGTACAACGTGAAGTATGTCAAATTGTCGGTTTTGGAAAATTACAGATACCAGGTGACAGACGCACCTCCTATCCAGCGTTGTAAACGTGTCAGGGTGGGCTTAGCTGACATCATCTGACATGCAGTTCAGACACAGCAGAAATCCTGCTTAATACTTATGATATTTAGAGTAATGTCACCATAACATATATTATTTCTCCAAAATTACACCCTCAGCATGCCATAGGTGTGTTTCACAGGCTTATCTATGACGGCAAATAAAGTTCATGGAGGTAAACAAGAACAAGCCCAATACAGCACCTTAGGTAGATGCCAGTTATCGCACTCACTCTATCAGAGCCAATATTTCACTCTCGCAAATGCAGATGGAATTTTATTGCAAACAAGTGGAGACATTTCGAACGGGACTGAGTGTTTCAACAGGCCTGACCCACTTACAGCAGCCAGGGCTGAAACATTTCCTCACCTGTGTCTGGCAGCGGCCAGGAACCCTCATAAAAACAGGCCCTTCGCGGAACAGTATGATACAGTGTGTTTTTATTCCTGTCATAAAATAGTCATTGATGAATTTGTTGCTTTTCCTGGCCTCGACTGCATATGGTCCCACAGACTGTTACTGTCAACCCACCGTTTAGCAGAAGACTTTGACGTAAAGCTCTCATCAGCCTCGTCACAATACTGCAGCATGGACATACATGAGATGGTAAATGTAAAACTTCTTAATGAGTATTATCAGGTCACAAATGGAGTTTTCTAGCTGCAACTCTGAGTACGAGGGAGTTAAACAGGATCTGTCTGCAGGTAATAGATTTGTCAGCATGTGGTGCAACACACCCCAAAGGCAAATAACTGTGCAAAAATAAATTCACATAATAATAATACTCAAAACTATGCTCTTTAACAAGTCAAAACAAATACCTCTAGAGAATGAATCCTCAGTTTGCACTTAATCTTGGCTATCATTACAATAATAAAATTATTTCAAGCACAAATCCATAAGTCATTCAAGATTAAAGCACAGACTCTGCTTGTCGAGCACTTGTGTCCATCCTTTTGATAGCAATATTTATGAAAGTATTAATATGTTTTCTAATATTAACAGTAGCATAAACAATTGTAGTGTAAGCAGTAGAAGCAGTGTGTTTCAGGGCCATTCCTCCAAATGTTAGGAAAAGACGAACACCTTTTGTAAGGAGATGATAATCACTTGCAGATGCATTGAATGATATGACAAATTTTATCCCCTGAAAATGTACAACACGAGAGTAGTTTACCGCACAAGTAATCATCTAATGGTTTAAAATGCTCAAAGCTGATGGCTGGTACGCAAAAATGGGTTGCCAGCTTAGTACCTGTAAGGTGTACTTTGATAAAACTGAATAAAGATGTAGGTGTTTCCTTTCCCAGCAAAAAAGGGTGTGACAACAGCAAAACAGACTGGAGAAAAGAAATAGGCCATTTCAGCAAGATCAACAGTGCCGGCTCCTTCCTAAAAGTGGATCGGCTTACACTGAGTTTTTGAAAAGAGTGCAGAGAGAAAGAAAAGTAGAAACTTATGCCAATTCCTTCTCAGTCCCTCCGTTTTTGTCATATTTGAGGTTTTATTAACAGCAACACATTAATAATTTTAAGCCAAGTTTATGCTATCTGGTGTGTTTTGACAGGGGAGCGTTGGCCTAAAGCGCAGAGTAATAACAGATAAGGAACCAGGAGAGGAGAATGGCTTTCACCTGGTATAAAGATCTCATTGAATTTTGTAGATGAAATCAGTTATTCAAGCGATTTCTTTCTCCATACAAGTTTTAATACAGATATTAGAGTTTGATGAGGAGAGAAGCAGTAAGAAAAGGTGTCTTTGTCCTTTCATTTTCTTCTCTTCGTCCTTGCCTCTTTCAGTATTAATGCACTTTTCCATGGAGCCCCTGCTGCTCTTCTTTCACTCACTTTGACACTGATAGTGATAGCAGGCCTGGTGACAGACCCAGCTCCGCTACTTTACATTTCATCAGCAAGCTGCTTCTGCTGGCTCCACATCTGTTATGGAAATGTGTGCAGAGGGGGAAATGGAATGAAATGGAATATCGTTTCACATATTTTCACTTCTGAGACAGGGCTGATTTAAGCACTTGTGTAGGTTTCAAAGACAGAGGTGATGAAATATGCTCATCCACTTTCACAGCCATATATTACATTAATTTATCAATACACTCTTAGTTCCTGATAGCTTCAAATTTGGTGTGTTTGAGGAATTCAGCACTTGTGATAAAAATTTACAATTTCTGACCGTGTGTCACAAGCCCCAGAGGAGAAGCCAGCTTGATGAATTTAACTCCCCTGAACCTTAAGTTCAAAATGTCCCCTATCTCTGTTCAATAGTTTAATAAGATTTTAATTAGGCAATTAAAAGTCTTTGGAAAGCATATGGTCATAATTACTGCTGTATGGTTCACTCAGGGATGAATGAGCCATTAATTATTCTTCGCTGGGTCTGGGGACTGGACTTAAAATGGGTCGAGCAGGAAAGAGAGGGTGTTTCTTTAGACATCACAGTCACTATTTAGAAATGCAGACTTGTAGATTCACATTAACTGGGGGAAAAGTGTGTGGCGCCAGCTTTTTGTCGATCCATCACTGAGTTTGTGCCTCAAGCTCTTTGCCAATTGTTGGAAGCTACTAGTTACTGAAACAAAGTTGCATCCTTAAAACAAGAAATGTTCAAGACTTGGCTAGAAAAGCTTCACCTAATTGAAATCATTCAACTACAAATCACTGTCACGCCCATAAACTGCAGCTTTAGTTCCAAAAATTTCCATTTTATGGGATAAAAAGTATATTAAATATAACTACAAATTCTTTGTAAGTGTAGCTTTGTTGTATATCTGTCTGTAGATGTGGAGAAATGTGTATTTTAAGCCAAATAGGAAATGCCTAATTTTGCCACTAGTTTATTTTTACTGGTTTCAAGTCTAAAATACAGGCTACTATTGGAATTTTTATGAAGCAAAGTTCAAAATCTTCACGGTTTGCATTCATTATTATACAGACTCTTATGTCTTAGGTCATATGTTTTAAAAAAAATTAATACTGTGTCTTTGCTCTTATTTTGAAATAGATCCTCTACTGTATTAGCAAACAAGTCTTGTCCGTTAAGCTGGATTTTTCAGGTAGTTACACAACAGTTAAACCTGACTGCTACTGATTGTGAACTTTGTCACTAATCTCTGGCTGAAGACTAACTTGTGAGGTGCAGCCCTTTGTAATTTAGCCCTCTTCTCTTAAACTCATCGAGCTCCTGGATCATCAGTTTTAACAGGAGCTGCTTAATTGGTTTTTCAGTCATGATGAGTTGGGAAGTCAGAATACCCAGAAAGTCCTGCGATGACGCACGAATCACTCTGAGCCGATACTGGTGATTTATGATAAAGGTGCTGTCATGTGTTACTCATAGACAGGTATCTTTAGACCGGAACAAGTAGTTTCACAATAACGTGAGAAGGCTGTAGGACCAGTGCAGAAATGTGTCAACAGTGTACGCCCACACTGCTCGACCGGTGAATCAGCCACTCTGTCCATATCTGCAGGCGTACTCCTCCATTAAAGCCTCTCTGACAGATGATATCCTCCACATCTAACATCTGCTCCGTGGAGGTGTCGAGGCGGGCAGGAGGGGAAGTGCAGGTTGAAGGCCACATGTGGGAGCTTGTGGCCGGGGTTATCCAAGGGGGGTGACGTTAGTGGTCAACGTGTGCATGCGTACAGGTGGCTTCTTTAGATAAAAGCCATGCCACAAGGTCACATTTATTAATCAACACTTTTCCAGTCAACAGACTGTGTGTGGAATCCAGCAAGCCTTGACCCCTCCTACTCGACTCAAATAGCAAATGCTAATGGTGGAGCCACCTGTTTCAGCAGCGCTGCTATTTATAATACTCACAGTCTTTAAAGTAGTGCTATCATTGGGCCGGCTTCGTCATTCACTGATATATAGTGATATTTTTACTGTACACCAGGAGCTCTATAACAGGAAATGACTGGCAAAGACTGCTGGGAATGTCCCTGCTTGGTTAATTATAAAACTTAGTTCCTCTTTTGTGACGGGATCTACTATAAAGTGCTTTCATAGTGACGGGCAGATAGTTTGATATTGTAAAATCTATTTTGAATCACAGGTTGAGCTAATTATGAAGACTTATAGTTTATGTAGACAGAGTTGCATATTTGCAGAGTTTTATTCTTCCTTCAACAACATGTTAATGAATCAGGCCCTTTCTTGTGACCAAATCTCACCCTATTCCCGGCAGAACCTCTTACTGCTTGATTTAATGACCTCTTCCCCTCCCCAGCTAATTATTTTCACTGCGAGGAGTGGACTGTCAGAACTGCTGCTGCTCCTGATAGAGATGATGAAGCTTTTGGACTATAACTCAGTAACAACTCTAAACCTCCATCAGTTTCCATTGGGGATATCCCTGCACTTTTAAATTCAAAGTTTGATGAAAAATAAAGATACAAATATGACAGTTTGCAATATATTTTTATTCTAATTCAAAGACATTACGCAGGAAGGCAGAAAAGGACAAGAATGAAATTTAAAAGGCTAAAACTGTGTTTCAGTGTTAATCTTGCGCTTTATTTTAATAATCTATTTAGTTATTTATTGTGACGAGCAGTGAAATCACTAATCAGTTGAACTGTATCATTTTTTAATTGAATGCATTAATTATAAAGAAATGAAAGAAACATTTCTAATTCATTTGTCAGACTTTGGAGTTCACAAAGATCAATTTCATTATCATGTCTTATATAAATATATAGAGATAAATAGCTTTGATTGAATCTGGGTGAAGAACCAAGAAGAATCGCGCCCTCCCACTAATAAAACTGAACGTGTGCCTTTGATTGGATGCGCTTTAATCCGCAGTAAGCATTTTGCAAAAGAAATGATTCTGTCGAACTGATGAGGTTGATGTGTTTCTGGAAGGATTTAGGAGGAGATCATAGACGGAGAGATGGGAGAGTATCATCCATAGCCAGAGCACACTATCACGTCTGTGTAGAGAGTGAAAGGGATGATTCAGTTTATGCATCATGCAGGAGAGAGCAGTGAAGTGCAGAGTTGCATATAGATTTCTGTGCTGTCAGAGGGGCCCTTGTTCTCGTACTCACGCTGAGTCGAACTCCCTCTACATACCTCAGCCGGATTCATGCGGGCCTCTTTTTCTGGCTGTCACACAAAACCAGAATTAATGTTATCTCCGAGGCTTGGTGGTCAAGTAGTGGTTCACTTTGAATCGCTCCTCACAAAGGACACTAATGACGCTTATGCTCGCCCACCTTGACTATTACATGTTGCCATCCGCTGACATCACGTAGGCAGCTGGCAAGATTATTGTCCAGAAACTTCTGACGGGGACTGAGGTTGGACTTTTGAAAGCAGAAGCCTTTCATTACCTGGTCTGCTTTTGTCATCAGGATCATTAAGAGTCCTTTCCTGGCTGCTGGAGGCTGAAACTCTTCGATGTCCAGACACTTTTGATTATTTTTCCTTTTATAGCTTTTGCAAATCTGCCCCCTGCCCTGGTGGAAACGGAAATAATTTTGATCCGAATACTTAAGTTTTAAAGACTTTTATTGAAATCCTCTTTCACACAAATTAACTGTGAGGAAAAAGACGTAATTTGTCCTCCGTTTCACGAAATATTCCTCAACAGTATCCTTGATTAAATTGACAGAACGGGCCTGATCTGCATGCTTGTCTCAGTTCTGCTGTTGAAATAAACGTCTTTGTGGCTTGTTCTCGGGTCTTTATCACGGCCTTCCTGCTCCTCCAAATGTCATCTGCCCGGCTCAGATTTGGAGATGTCTGTGTTTGTAAGAAGCGTCAGACTACTTATTGACTAAGAGTCAAGATCCCGTTGATAGAAACCAGGAATAGCTTCACTTGCTACCTTCTCCTATTGATTGCCATACCTCGCATGAAACTGAATCTCCTGTTGGTTGCATTTAGGGAGCTCCCTGTGGCAACTGTAGTGGAGTATTTGCAGTTGTAACTGGGATGTCTGTCTTGAGTTTCCCTTCATGTCTCACTAAGGTCAGTTAATCAGTGTCTGTGAATTGCCCCATAACTCCATTACGAGTATAATCTTGTGGCTTTGTTCTGGTGTTTTCTCAAGAGTGCGTATACACGTTGTGGACAAAGGAGTTAGCCAGCATAGACTTGTAAATGAAAATCCAACAGCTAAAAGTTAAATGGCAGTTTTCTATCTTGATGTCAGAATAACTGAGAAGCAGGAATAGAGAGATTTTAAACGCTTTCTTTGGCTTTTGACAATTTTATCTCCATAAAATTCTCATTGCAACTGAGAGCAGGAAGAGCTAAAGCTTCTATGACCTGTGGGAATCAAAATCTTTCACAGTGTGAGTGGTTTTAATGCATGTACACCATTTCCTCCTACTCAGTAATGAAACTAAAGTTAATCCGAGGAAAACTGCAGGACAGAAGCTCCTGTAATTCTTGTAATATGAGCCGTTATCTGGGCGTCACACCTTTCCTTTGTCTTGAAGGTTTAACAAAGATTTCCGAGAAATCTCTGCTTTCTTTTCACTCCAGTGCAGAGCACAAAAGAGCGAGTATGTGCAGTTCGATATGGAGATTATGGCTTTTGGGAGCAGCTGACACTGTCAAATTAACCTGACCGGAGCATTGTGCACAAACACACCCCACACTGAAGATTATTCATGTTGTATTCTGTTAATGCTCACTGCAGTGGTACCACTTGCATATTCCTATGAACAGAAACCGAAAGCAGATGTGCTTGAGACCCACTTCTGGAGAAAGTAGACTTTGGTTTTACACTCAGAGTTATAAAAGGTTGTATAACTGCTGTATACTTATAGTAATAATAATAAAGACACGTTTATGCTCAGCAATGGTGCCCATTATAACCAGTGAATTGGTATTTGCACTGTATGGGACCTTCCATACAGGTTAGTATAAATTCAAAGTGCTTCATAAATGTTTGACCAGGTAAGACAGTACAAATACAGGGTAACGATATGACAGTAACACTCATGAAAATAGAAATGATCAATATATAAAATATAACAAAATATAAATTTTATTAACCCTTTCAATCCCAAGCAGGTTTTTTCTCCTGTTACATTGCTAGTTTCTGTGGGCTCATTTTTCACTTCAACAGAAAAGTTTTACACATCTATGGAAACAGCACAACCATGACGAGAAGCAGAGAGAACTGAAACACCATAAAAAGAAAGCAAAAATGAAAGTTGAATGTCTTTGATTTTAATTTTATTTCATAATTTTGTTTTTTCAGTTTAAACAAATGCCCACAGTTGTTACTGATAATTGGGGAAAATAGTGACTCTGTATAGATATTTTACTACTTATATTTTTAAATTAGATCAGTAATCGTCTCTTATCTGCTCTGAGTAAAAACAGCGTGGAACTTAGTTGAAAAATTCTGATTTTTTTTGTCACATCACTGTTGTTTTGGAATCTGATTGGAGCAAAAAGTTTACTTTTGTTGAATTTTAAAATGAGGTATGGCTATGTGGAAGAAACATTTTGATGAAATGTTGCCGTTTTAAATTCAGATTTGGTAAGGTTTCTGGTCAGAACAGCACATCACAGATAAGAACTGTTGGAAAATCAAAAACTAATACAATTATTTCAATTTTTGCTATTTCTGGCTTGGATAAATTGTGTTATTTTGTTGACGTTTATCAATAACATGCCTTTCAACATTTCCAGCAGGTTTGGGGTTCAGAGGGTTACAGAATACCAAGTAGATTTTTTTTTAAAAACAAGCAAATAAGGCTGAACCTAACAGCAATATTCATAATCTGCTGATAGATTTGCAAAAATAATTCTACGAGTTATCCAAATCCCAAAGATAATAGAAAGCAGAGAAACTTTCACCATTAAGAAACTGGAACCAGATATTTTTTTTGGCATTTTTGCGTGAAAATTGAGTGTGAAGAACCATATAAGCTTCCTTATAAAAACACTAATTTGAATGTTGTTTCTTCTTCTTTGCAGATCTCAGTTGAGACCCTGCGGTGCCGAATCCGCATGGAGGCTGATTGGTGAAGGCTGTCTGTGTTTCTCTGAGGTCTCCGATCGTCATCCCAAACGAGCATCTTTCGTCTGCAGCCCCCAAGGAGTGCCCTGACTTCACAACAGCGCATAGGCCTTCTGTTCAAGGAGCCCAGAGCTGCAGCGAGAGAGAGAGAGAGAAGGGGAAAGAAAATAAACACGGGTTTAAACAGTCGCTCTTCATGAATTCCCAAAAACCCTGAAAGGCAAATACTGCAAAGTTGGCCAGCTGTCTTGAGGAAGAGGCATGTGGACAAAGAGCATGGCTTGGCTCTGTCTCCCAGCCTACATTGTCCTTCTTGTTGGTTGCTTTCACACAGCGGTTACAGAAAATGATGTCACTCCACGCCTCACCTTCTCCTACAGTAAGTTTCACAACTTCTTTGCTATGGAATACCCATGACATTGGTGTAGTGTGGAGCTCTCCTGGTATCACAGACATACATCGCTTGCAGACTCATCAGGACATTTTTTCTCCGTGTAAGCTCTGGAGATGCCTCAGGCTCCATTTATGGTTTTTGCAGGAATGGCAGCGCGTGGCAGCAAACAGTCAAACATACACTCAACAAAAACATAAACACAACACTTTTGTTTTTGCTCCCATTTTTTATGAGATGAACTCAAAGATCTAAAACTTTTTCCACATACACAATATCAGCATTTCTCTCAAATATTATTCACAAACCTGTCTAAATCTGTGATAGTGAGCACTTCTCCTTTGCTGAGATAATCCATCCCACCTCACAGGTGTGCCATATCAAGATGCTAATTAGACACCATGATTAGTGCACAGGTGTGCCTTAGACTGCCCACAATAAAAGGCCACTCTGAAAGGTGCAGTTTTGTTTTATTGGGGGGGTCCACTCCTCTTCAATGGCTGTGCGAAGTTGCTGGATATTGGCGGGAACTGGTACACGCTGTCGTATACGCCGATCCAGAGCATCCCAAACATGCTCAATGGGTGCCATGTCCGGTGAGTATGCTGGCCATGCACGAACTGGGACGTTTTCAACTTCCAAGAATTGTGTACAGATCCTTGCAACATGGGGCCGTGCATTATCCTGTTGCAACATGAGGTGATGTTCTTGGATGTATGGCACAACAATGGGCCTCAGAATCTTGTCACGGTATCTCTGTGCATTCAAAATGCCATCAATAAAATGCACCTGTGTTCTTCGTCCATAACAGACGCCTGCCCATACCATAACCCCACCGCCACCATGGGCCACTCCATCCACAACACTGACATCAGAAAACCGCTCACCCACACGATGTCACACACGCTGTCTGCCATCTGCCCCGAACAGTGTAAACCAGGATTCATCCGTGAAGAGAACACCTCTCCAACATGCCAGACGCCATCGAATGTGAGCATTTGCCCACTCAAGTCGGTTACGAAGACGAACTGGAGTCAGGTGGAGACCCTGATGAGGACGACGAGCATGCAGATGAGATTCCCTGAGACAGTTTCTGACAGTTTGTGCAGAAATTCTTTGGTTATGCAAACCGATTCAGCAGCTGTCCGAGTGGCTGGTCTCAGACGATGTTGGAGGTGAACATGCTGGATGTGGAGGTCCTGGGCTGGTGTGGTTACATGTGGTCTGCGGTTGTGAGGCTGGTTGGTGGTACTGCCAAATTCTCTGAAACGCCTTTGGAGATGGCTTATGGTAGAGAAATGAACATTCAATACACCAGCAACAGCTCTGGTTGACATTCCTGCTGTCAGTATGCCAATTGCACGCTCCCTCAAATCTTGCCACATCTGTGGCATTGTGCTGTGATGAAACTGCACCTTTCAGAGTGGCCTTTTATTGTGGGCAGTCTAAGGCACACCTGTGCACTAATCATGGTGTCTAATCAGCATCTTGATATGGCACACTTGTGGAGGTGGGATGGATTATCTCAGCAAAGGAGAAGTGCTCACTATCACAAATTTAGACAGATTTGTGAACAATATTTGAGAGAAATGGTGATATTGTGTACGTGGAAAAAGTTTTAGATCTTTGAGTTCATCTCATAAAAAATGGGAGCAAGTGTTGCGTTTATATTTTTGTTGAGTGTAGTAAAATAGTAGCTTTTTCTTCTCCAGCTGCACAGCTGTGCAGTCAGGGAACTTGTATCATGGATAGAGAACTATTTACTATCTGGTAGCTCAGAAGTACACCTACATTTTGTGCTCTCGCAGAACTGATTATGCAATTCCCGGTGGTGTCCCTGTTCATTAACTCTGTCCACTGAAAATAATCAGTACACTTCATATGTGTCCATTGTTAGAACTAAAAGGATTTAGATGGGGCGAAATGGTGTTTTCACGCAATAATGATTTCGATTCCATATAAATCCACGCTGTGAATGGCAGCTCCATCAGGGCGGCTCCATCAAGTACCTACAGTTCAGACACAATTATGAAAAGAACAGGCCTATTGTGTTGCGACTTACTGAGGGCACTCGGACATAGTCTCTCAAGCACAGAGTTATTGCTGTTATATAATCTCTACTTCTTGCATGTCTACTTGCCAGATGCCTATGAGCTTAGCAAATATGCCAGCAATATTTTACCCATAAATTATGTTGGGGAGTGCAGCTAAATTAGGCCTTTCTGAGTGACATGATTTGCTTTTCATAGATATTCCGATCACCACCAGCACCAAAGTAGGGATTTTATCATCAGTGATCTAATTATTTAAAAGATGCACTATTTCAGATGACAAGTTGGATTTAGTTGTGCTTTAGTGACTCCATGGAAAATTAAACAAAATGATAGATTATGGGATCAGTGGAGGCTTTCAGTGATTCAACTGCAGTTAGTGACTCATGTTCAGGCATCATTAGAGTCATGTCAGGCAAGATTGTGATGATAGATCTCACTTAGGAACCTATTCTAGACGTGCATTCAATTTCCAGTATGAGGTTCACTTCGAGTTGGGGAAGTGTTCGAGTACGTGAGCCGTGCTGCCTGTCTGAGCTTGCACCTTCCCACCTGATGGACCTCTGTACCAATAGGTAATTTCTGTCACCTCCCAGACTCAGCTAAGCCCACAGCTCGGCTCTGGAGGAGCATTTCACAACAACACACACCATCAATCAGTCACTGAAAGGAAGCTTCACACTTTTCCCTGCTCTGATCGGGAGATTTGCTTTTCGAGTGTGCAGCCCATGTTTAACAACTCCATAAAACATGCAAAACCCACATGAAAGAAGCCTCCTGTCTACATTCCATGTATTCACTAAAGCTGAAGCTTGTCTTTTCTATCTTGTACCTATTTTAGTTCTATTGTTGGAGCTAACCAGACTAATCCTCGTCATCAACCTGTTTCATTAGAGCATTTATGTTGCTGTAACTTTAACCATGTTGATAAGCTCTGACCTTTGTGTGAAGGGTCATGCAGGAAATAGCAGCTTTAACAACAGAGGTAGTTACGATCTCACATAAAACTTAACAAGGACTCATTTTATCAGCTCCTTCTGGCATATTTCGACATGGCTCAGAGCCCACACTCACTTGAAATTTACTAGCAGGCTTTTGCAACAGGTCTGACAAAGAATGTCTAAAAAGACTGACGTTTGTTGGTGTTTTAAAAACCAGTTTTTAGGTTTTAGATTGTGAAGCAAAGAGCAAGTTTCAGCCAGCTGATGAAGGTTAATGGGGCCTGGTGGAAGGAGTCGTCTTGCTGTGCTGTCGGTTCTGCTACACTGACATTTTCCAGCCTCCTGCAGAAAGGCTTTGTCACATTGTGTTTACAGTATCAAAGTAGAATGCAGAGCAGCAGGCCTCAGGGACCTGAACTTTATGCAGCAGAAACTGCCTGGTCGCATCATGGTCCCCGGTCGTCTCTGTCCTATCAGGATGCCTTTTAGCTTGACGTCTTGTGTGCCTAAAACCTCGGCAGTGTAGGCGGGCTGGAGCCCTGCAGGGCTGATCCTCATCCTGCAACATTGTCGTAGACCAACTTCCCCTCCTCTTCCCTCTTGCTCTCTCCCTGTCCCATGGTCCCCGCCTCTGCCCTAATGAAGAGGGTAATCTGCCATGAATAATGAATGGGGATTTGTATGTGTTATGGTGTGAACACTTGTCTGGTTCTCATTATGCGCCTATCAGGACGGATCATGGGTTCAGGGAGTAAAGCCTGCATCTGCTTTTCTCTCTGCTTTTGTTCCAGGCTTTAATGCAGACCATGTTGAATGGCTTAGTGTGTTGGAACACTTTTTAAAGGCACACCTATAAGCCGTTTAAGTTGTCTTTCTTTTCCCGTTGATCAGCTCAGCCCCCTCTTACACATCATGCAACATTCGTGCTTTAATTTTGTGTAGGGGCCAGACCCACGGTGGGAGTGAAGTGTTTTTAATTATTTAAAAGTTGTCATGTCTAGACCAGTTGAATCAGCCACTCTCGAGTAATTCAAAATGACACTGGTGTCAAGTGAGATAACAGCTTTTCAATACTGGTGCCACATAGCTGAGCAGCAGTTCCTCATGGTATGAATACTTAAACACACTCCACTGTATCACTTGCTAAAGACTTGATAACATCAAGGAGAGTCCAACAGAATGGAAAGTCATAGTGACTAAGTATTGCTTTCTATTGTGACTCAATTCAGTGATTATTGCTTTGGTGAACATAATGACCATGCAGTCTCACACCAATAGCAAAAACAGTGATCAGTGTCTGTCAGACTTTACGTGGTATAAACTGAACTAATTTTTGCATGATTTATTAATAGTTAAGGTCTGTTTTAAATCCAAATATTCAGTTTTTAGGTTTAAGAATTTTTTTGTTTTATTTTTTCAGATGATGATAAATTAAGTATGTGTTTTTGGACCCTCTCCAGTGAAATTCAAGTTTTTTTTTAACTTGTTTATGTGTCCATATTTTTTTTTTATAAACTGGAAGACAGTTCATGAGTTAAATAAGTCATCAAAACACCATGACTGAGTAACATTGAAACTACAATGTATTGATGTTAATTTTAAAAAAAAAACACAGATTCAGACTTCTAAGGCTTCTTATGTCACAAATCTAAGGAGCCAATCCTGTCACCTTGGAGGGTGGGGCTGTCCAAATCATTATTCCTCTTCAGGATTGGTTTGTGGTTCTAACATGTATGGCTAAATTACTCCAACAATCCAACTTGCAACTTGTGTAGTTTTACTGTGGTTGAGCAGAGTTGCCGGTGTGCTCCAGCGGCAGCAAGTGGGAAGGCGTGAGTGGAAAAAGAGGCACAGACTTCATTCATCCACACATTGTAGAGGAGAGGTAGCAATGTAGAGTTCCATCTGAAAAATTTTAAGGCAGAAAAGGAATATTTTCATGTAAAAAAAAAACAAACAAACTTCAAATTATGCAACTTTGGTATACACAGATAAGCTTTTAGGGATTACATCAACAACCAAAAAGTGATTTTAAATTTGGGATCGAACAAAGAAAGCAATATGAAGGCCTCATATTCGGCTCTTGTCATTTTTCAGTATTTTTTGACTCGTAATTTATAGAGGAAATAATTGTCAGATTGCTTTCTAGTAAGAATAATTGCCATTTTCAGACCTAAAATGATACTTGCCCATAAAATCAAAATATCCAAATGACAAGAAATAGAAACAAAAAAGGCTTCAAAGTGTGAACAGCTGCTTTGTACATTAATTTTCAAGGTGTTGTGAGGACACAGTGGCCGTAATTACACAGTATGGAGTCAGGCCAGGCAGGTCAGAGTGCTGCTGTACGGTTAGAAACATGTCAAGACCTTGTGTGCAGGGCCTTTGTTCTTGATGCTCCGGCCCTGTTCACACCAGAGGAAGAGGTCATGGCGAGTTCCTGATGAACCAGCAGCTGGTTTAAATTATTGTGGTTAATCTAGGGTCAGCGTTTGCCGCTCTCTCACCAGCACACTACCTTATCAACATTTTTCAGGATCCTGCGCTCCTTTACAAACGACAGGTTTAACTGTTGCATTTAAACGCTAACAGTTTAATTAGTTTCTAGCTATGCTATAACGTCCCACAGTAAATTGCACCACCCGACTCTGTTATTGCTCATCCCTGCTGTGTGAATGCGTAATGCACACTTTATCTTGACACTTTCCTCGACATTTACAGTATTTTGCAGCGTTCACAATATGACTCTCCAGCCTCAGTTTCCCGAAGTTGTGTTCGAAAATTACCACCTATCTCAGCATCAGGATGGTGTGGTGGAGACAATATCCTGCTAACAAGATGCAGCCCCACAATTTACCAATACAAACAGCAGGCTCACAGCTTGCCTAATGAATCTCCCGCTGAATTGACCCTCTTGGCCTGTTGTCTTAATGCATTCCAGATGCTTAAGTCTTTGTCCTTCAGCTTCCCAGGTCCATTCTCCCACACAGTTACCCGTTCAGCACGCAGCTTTTAATAGCTAGTTTGAAATTACTCAGGATAATTTAGTTAGCGCTCCGGTGAGGGCTGTTTTCTATCTTGATGTCACCAGACAGTGTGACAGTTGTGGGAGTGCTGGCATTGCTCTGACACTGACCCAGTGGGACTCCTGTTGGCACTGTGGCTTCCTGTGACAGCGGTCATTGCTTCACTCTCAACAGAGGGTTTTAATCACTTCTTCTAAAAGCAATTGGATTTACAAGGGTTCATCTGTTCCATCCTGAGCAAAGTCCTTGAACAAGTACAGTAGGCAGATGAAGACAAAGGAAAGAGATTTGTCCCTGCTGTCTCTTCGCTCCGCCTGAGGAGCTTCTTCCTTACTTTTCTCCCTATTTTCACCAGATTACCCTAATGCTGAGGTGTCGCGGCTCATCTGTCTGCCCTCGCTGTCTTTAATAAACAATTAAATAAATTGCTTCACAGTTTCCACCTCTGACACCAGGGATTTTTTTTTGTCCTTGCTCTGGTGTTCTCGCTGGACACCATCTGTCTTTAAGATGGATACAGATTCCGGTCTGTAAGCTGGTGGCTTGGATAGGAATAAGTAACCTTTTTAATTATGAAGGAGTCAGATCCTCCAATCTTTCGGTCAGAGGCTGCACAATGACAACTAGAATGTAGATATTTTGATATATTACTTACTATATTATATTACAGCATGAACATATATTGGGTTTTTTTGAAAGAAGATATAATTTTTGTATTCATGTCTGCTCTCTATATTTATACATCAATTTGGTTTATTCAATTAAACTGAATGAAGAATTGGCAGATTTTAAATGGCTGCAGTTCCAGGAATTTATTATTCTCACTATCATGTTGTCTAAGCAAATCCAAGACACACTGTTTTTCCTACACAACAAAAACCGCTGATTGAATCTGTGTGAACCATTAGTTACACTGCTGTTGTGATATGGTGGCTAAGTTTAGATTACATGGCTGTCCTCCCGGGTCTATTGGTTTAACGATCCATCTCATCAAGGAGTGCATCTTCTTCTGCCCATTCAACCCTGTTTAAAATGTGAGTCTTGTTCTCGTAAGACCATTACTCGTACACATTCTTCTTATACTCCCTCATGGATGATAATGTAGGTCATGTTTACAATCAGAAGACTGGAAATGGGGCATCTGACGTCTCTTATAGATAATCTATCGTGGGTCCTTTGCTTGCTCTTAAAGGGAGTAAAGAGACATTGCCTTTTTTCTGGGTCATCTTCTGCTGAACTATGACCAGCACTGAAATAACAAACTGCTATCAAGTCAGGTGCCTTGTTTTTATTGGTAAGAAGAATCTTTGTTTCTTAGTCAAGCAAGTTTACCGTGAAAGAGAAGCTGTTCCAGTTGAAAGGACGGATTGTTGCAGACTTTCTTGTTCATTTAACAGTCATACATAGTGTATTGTTGTTTGTGAGAATGATTCCTTGTAGTTCTGCAGAAAGCAAACAAGAACGAGTGCTTTAAATGAGGTATGCAATCACCTGATCTCCTGAACATGCAGCTGTAGTAGCTGATAGAGGCAGCCCACTCATAAGGGAGGGGACTGAGTGAATCAGCCTGTTATAGTTGCACTACAAAAGAAGGCACTTAGATCACTGTCACCAAAGGACAAATTACTCTACAGTTCCCTTCTAGCTGCGATGCTCAACAGTTTTAATGATCCAACTACTTTTTTGGACAAGGACCCATCAGGAAATCAGCTAGAGAAATGTAGTAGGATTCCTTTAAGCCTAGTATAATTAATTTCTCCTCTAAATAGATTAGCAAGTTAGCCCATGTGAGTATTTCAGTCCATTTAGCATTGTCATTTGCTGAAATGACTTTTAATTACATAATAATGGTAATGATCTCACATTGCTTGCAGCTGTCAGAGGTTCAACCAAAGAGTTTGCTGTTCATGAAGTGTTCCAACTGCTCAGAACTGCTCTTTGAAACTCTAAGGTCAGAGGTCAGGTATCAGTGACATGCTGAGGTGTAAAGTCCTTCTGGCTTCCTTGTTGTGTAGCGTTTTCAGTTGTAGTTGGACAGATAGTGACTGGTTGTTTCCATCATCAGTCCAGCAGAAACAGCAAAGCAGAGATTTCTGTCTTACTTTTCTAAGTTTTTGATTGAGTGAAAATGAATTTCTTGCCTTGTAAGATGACCTGATGTCCAAGTGTTTATGGTGCGTACCACATGGACAGATACGCCATCAAGAAGTGAGTCTCTGGTTAGATGTACCCTTCCTACATGCTTTCTTGCCCACACTTCCTCTTTCTCACTCTGCAGTGTTATCTGAATAAAGGCAAAATGCCAACAAAAAAAAAACGTCCTAGCAGAAAAAGAACAAAGCATCAATTCACCCAGACAACAAAACAATGAACAAAAAGCAAAAAATGACCTTTCCCAGGGGATATGTAGCCATTCACATAATTTTAGATTTATGTGCTGCAGTTTTCAAGTATCTTTCCATTCAGATGGTGTCATATCCCAAAAAAATGGAGTTAAATTCGATTTAGTTTGAAAAATTACAGTTTTCAACCCCAGCAGTAATTTGTCTTTGCAGAGACAACATCCCAACTTCTCAGAATAATCCAGACCTCAGTCTTCATAGGAACTTTATCTCCTGTAGGAAGTAATTCCTGTGAAAAATGTTGACAGATCTGTGCAGTGTCCACTCTTAACAGAGCCATCAGATTGGCTCCTGTTTAGTTTTTCTAAAATATCTTGAGAGATGATATCTTAGAACCTAAACAGACAAAAAAAGCCCCATTTGTACAAGAGTATATCAGGATGTCAAGACTGGTAGTGACGTAAAGGAAAAAAACAACATGAAGATGTGCCTTTTCATAGATGATCCAAGTCTCTTGAGCTCTTTTAGAGGAATAAATGATCAACCAGTCAACTCAAATACTGTTTGCTCACTGTAAAACTCATGTAGTATCTTGAATATAACCACTTCAATGTAAATGCACCTTAAGAATGAACCTCTCCAACATGAGATGCACTTTAAAACATCTATTCTTTATGGACCTTTTCTCGGTTGCTCTCTTAAGAAAGAAAGCTAAGATAGACAAGGATGAACTGTAGTATGATACTGTTGTACCTCTTCAGCAGCGACACAATGGCCACGTCTGCCCTCGCTGTCTCTTTCGTGGCTACAAGGTCTTCTTCCACTCTTAAGTGCTTCCTTTGAACTCTTGTGTCTTCCCTCCTCCTGGTGAACACCGCAACATTTCTGGGGCTGCATTGTCATGAAGTGACCCGTCAGGAATCAACCTCAGACAGTCAAACAACAATGGAGGGGATTCTTGAAGAGACTGTGGCATATGTGGAGTGCAGGGCAGGACGAGTTCAAGTACGATGCAATCATTAGCTTGTGATGGTGGTTTTGGGATAACAGTCTGCTCGGTGGTCGATCTCTGGGTTTATTCTGCCCCGGTTTTGTGGTCTGAAGACCATGTTGCTGTTTCACGCTGCTGTTCATGTCCAAAATGTCTAAGAATCAGTTCAAATACAACTTCATTCATCAGGTCGGCCCTTTCTTTTTCTCAAAATCTTGAAGACAGAACGCTGTGAAAAAGAAGTCTGAATTTCATTGAGTTGAAGTTTATTGTTTTGTTTGATCAGCAGTCCAATATAAAGTACATTTTCCCGTTTGAGAAGCTGGAACCAATAAATGTTTGGCGTGTTTGTCAACTAATTATCAATTATCAACATTTTTGGCTTTTAACTTTTTTCAGCAAATCATTTAACTGTTTTAGTACATTTAATGGAAAATCCTTTCTTCATATAATTCATATCATGTTTAGGCTAAAAACACATTTACACTAAAAGGTTACAACTATTCCAGTTCATCTGATAGTTTTAGGAAGGTTCCTTTGTTTTTGTTGTTCTCTGTATCTCTTATTAGTATGTCGCAAGTCAACATCTGTCTTATTGAGTCCTAAGATCCAGTAGGCACAGAGTAACATTAGCATTGATTTAGAGTTGTATTTCTGACCTCTTCATAAGTTCAGGTTCAGTATTTGCTCTCCTTTTTGCTCTGTGTTGGTCTCTACCAACTCCTTAGGGAATTATCTGGCTCTTTATCTTATTAGCTAACATTGCAGGATGTAAAATCAAAGTGACAAAATAAAAAATGCACTGAAATTAACCTACAAGGCTTTAAAACCTCTCTCTGAAATTTGAACATGTAATTTTCAGTCCGTCCAGCCGTTTGTTTAAGCATACCTTTTAGAGCACATGGACAAAACGTGATATTAAAATGTGCCATTTAACAATTACCTAAAGCACTGTAAACCAATTGGTCTACACTGAAAGATGACTGTTTTCTTGAAATTATGAAGGGGAAGCTTTGTACAGTTTCAAAACCCTCCTGGATACCTTTAATGATACTCAATCGGGGGCCCTATTGTTTCTTTTTGTCAACTGTGGTTGCTAAGTATGACAGTGGTGATGTGCCTCCAGAGAATAATTGTGTAGATATCCTGCTCTGTTAAAATCCTTCAAAGCTTTTGTTTTGGTTCTGGCTTTGGCCTTTGTCTTTCTCTCTCTGTAAATCACAGTTAAATTTGCCCAAGGCTCTGTGGGGAGGAAAAAAAAACAGGGGGAAACAGAACCGGCATGGAACAGCAGTCCATTTATCCTGTAATGATAGTGAAAAGGAAAGGGAATGGCCCCAGTGGGTCCATGTACAGTACGCAGAGCCGAGTCTCTTGTGGTTTTACAGACAGATTTAACTACAGTATGGCTCAGTGTTGCTGTGGCGATGGACTGCTATTAACATGTTGTTTTCCCGAGGGACAGGAAGTCCTCTAGCCTCCTGTACCTTCCCACCGAGGTGAGGGTATATTAGGTCACACGTACTGCAGGGCATGTACCACATAGTGAGCTTATTATTGGTAGGACTTAATGACTCTACCTGGGCTGGATAGGTTTTATGCAGGGAAGCGCTATGATTTTAATTATTACCACCAGCGCCTGTGGTTTCAATCCAGTTTCACTCTATTACACCTGCAATCCGTCTAAGTTTGAGCAGCGAAAAAACAGCACAAATGAGGTGTCTCACAAGGTCAACTGACTATGGTAAACCTACACTGACTTTGTCTTGATGTAATAATGCATCATGTTTAGTTGGTTCATAGACTGAAAATCTCTGAAAGCATCAGATCAGAATTCAAAACAGGCATTACTGCGATAAACTGGTCACTTATTTCATACCTGGAAAATATCAAAACCTAGAAAAGCCACAAACACAATCCCAAGATATAAATCAGAACCGTAGATTGTCTTTCTTATACAGTCTATGGTCAGAACAGCTTTGAGCCTGTCTGTCTGTAATGTTGCTGCTTATCCAATTGGAGCCCATCACTCCGCCTAGTGTCCCAGAGGACTTGTGGTGTAGACATTTGTAGCACATCTCTTTCCGTTTGTGAGTTCATATATGTTGTTCTGTGTTGTTTGGAGAGCATTTAACTCTGTGTTTTTGCTTTTACTCTTGTTTGTGTTTCTGTTGGGGATTTTTTTTGCAGCATTTTGGGGACTTGGAGTGCATTTCCATTACCAAATTTTCATTTGTTATAAATGAAATTCTTTATTGTAGGACTTTTTAATGATGGGAAAATAGTTATTCTTTTAAGATGTCATTTAAACTAGGGTATGTCATCTTAAATTTCTTTTTTAATATATATTAATGAAGATACTAGTTGAACCAATTCCCTACTGTCCTATTGCTTTTAAACATTGGCTTAGGAGAGTTGCATTTTCAAATAGGGGGTCCAGATAAAAAATTATTATGAGGCCTGGCCTTTTTCAAAAGTGAAACATCATGTTTATGTAGTTTGTGTACAATCCCTTACATCAGCAGTTTAAAGATTTATCACAGAGAACAACATTCCTCTATGAACATGAAATCACATCACTGTATCGGAGTTAAATAAATGGGTTTCTGTGGTCTGTTATTCTTTCCTCATTCATCACATTTCGGGGCAGAAGTCCTGTATCAGAGCTTCAGTCATTTCAAGTTTCCATCAGCTCCCTGCTGCTGTTTGTGCTGGCATGCAATTAAGGCAAGTTGTTCAAGTTTTCAAGTTGGGCTGGCAGTGAAGGCCTCTGGACTGCTCCATCTCGGAGATACACATGGGCCTTTAAAGCAGTGATTAGGAGAGACGATGATTTAACCCTTGGCTTAAGTCAGGAGGTGTTAATTTAGTTGGAACAAAGCCACTCGCTTACTAACAGTACTGAACATGAGAAGAAATATGAGGACTTTGTCTTTCTCTGATGAGTTGAAACTACAATTTGGAAGCTGCAGTTGCACACAAAGAAACACAGTGAAAGTTCATGTCTTGTGATGAGGTTTTTAAAGGTATATTAAAGACTGAAATCTACAGTTTCCGTCTGTCTTCTCTTGCTGGTATAATTCCCTACGACGTCAAAGCTCATTTGTTTCTGGAGCGTTTCCGAAGGTCTAAAACGTGAACTATGTAGTCACTTTATCATTGGCTAGACAGTAAAAAATGCACTTTTTAAACTGTTTTTATTTGTATTGTTTCTTTAGGTTAGTGTTATTTTACAGATTTTTCCTGTTTTGTTTCATTATAGATAATAACTATTAAAATTTCAGAAAAAAAAATTATTAATTTAGATGTTAATCATAAAAATAAACAAAAAACTGTGCATAATATCCACATCAAACAACAGTAGTTGCACTGTTTTTCTTTTGGTTTTGTTTTTATACTTATGTAGGTCAGTGGGAAAACTCCAGAGAGAAAGAGAGAAGAAAAATATTGTTTTTGATAGATAATAGCAGATATTTGAAGGAAAAAATATGTACATTAGCGATTGAACAATTATAAACAATTTTTTAACTGTTAATTTGCAGACTTTCACTGTCTTATTTTGTTTTGATCACAGATAATAGCTAGTAAAATGACAGAGAAAATTTGCATGCTGACTGTGGGGGAAAAAAAGGCCAAAACTGTAAATAATGTCTACTTTCAAAATCTGTATTTTTTTTTGTATTTTTACAAATGATAATTTCTTCTTTTTACAATGTGTGACCATAAAAATACACTTTTTTAAAACCATAATTCATGTATCAGTTCCTACAGTCTTTAATGTATATTTTCTGGCACCTTTGCTGGCAGATTTTCCACATTTTTTACAGATTTTTTCACAAGTTTAGAGTTTGACTTGGACCTTTGTAGTATATCTTTTCCCTTGCTCTCCTCATTTCCTGTCAGCTCTCTGCTGTGTGCTGTCTGCTTGTGTCAAAAATGCTTGTGCATAGGTAGATGATATTTAAGACAATTTATGCATGTTTTTTTCCCTTTTTTTTAAACCAAATTCAAGTCACGACGCTTCATCAACATTAAGACACTAAAAGTTTCTCATCAGTGTAGTTGTCATAGGAATGAAAAAGCAGCTCAGTGAGGCTCGTCAGGGTTGACGGAGTGTGTTTGATTAAGACAGAGCATCAACATTGTATCTGCGCTGTTCATCAATATTGTGAGCACACACAGAAACATCTTCAAAATGCATCTATTTGCATATTCAAGTAGTCATTTTCTATCTCCAGCAGCATGTAATTGTTTTATAGGTTTTTAATGTACTGAATGACACCTTCTATGCAACCTGGACAGATTAATTAATGAATTAATTCCACGTCTCCTCCTGTGTCTGTTTCTGTCTAGATGCGAAGGAGAGGACGACCAGAAGTTTCTCAGTCAGCGGGGTTTTCAACTTCACCTCTCTCCTCCTCAGTAATGAAGACAACATGCTGTATGTTGGCGCTCGGGAGACTCTCTTCGCTCTCAACCTCTCTGATATCAGCGCAGTCAGGCTGCAGAGAAATGTAAGAGCCAGTGTGTGAGCGTCTGTAAACTGCAATGCCATGTATATGCTGTATCAATATGAATGTAGTTATAATAAGATCCCAGAGGTACTATATTAATATGGTAATAAATATGATATGATCCTAGGAGGCCAATATAACAGACCTCACCGTATTATACCTACAGTAGAGTAGAGTCTGACGGCGTTTCTTTCCTGCAGCTCACATGGAAAACTCCAGAGAGGAAGAGAGAGGAGTGCAGTTTCAAAGGCAAAGACCTGCAGGCAAGTGAACCGCTGGTTTATAGCTCAAGTAGCTGAACTCACATGGCTGAAACATTATTTACATAACTGCAGGTTTGCCTCGTTGGTTAAGTTGACCATTATGGGAGTCAGACCCAGGGCAGTACCCTGGACATTTCCTGTCAAGTTGTAACTTTCCATTTTATCACAATGGATTTTTCCTTTGCTTTCAAACACACTTTTCCCCTATTACACTCCTTCTTTTGTCAGCCCGCTCCACCTCCACTTAAACATACAAACCTGCAACCTTTGTTAAGTGGAAACACATTAGCAAAAGGAATCTATGCTTTTAGAAGTGGAAATTGTATTTGCAGTGCCACAACTCATCTGACAATTCTGTAAACTGCTGATGAACCTGCTGATCATTTGTGTTTTCTGTACATTTAACCCTGCCTTCTAAGTTTCTATAAACACAATGTCTGGCAAAAGAATGGAAAAAAAAATCCATTTGAAAAAATATGTGAACTGTTTGGTAAAACGGCTAAAATCTGTACTCAGTCAGTTTTCTAATTCAAACCTGCCTAATCACCTACATCACTTTGTTTGTAGTTTTAAAAAACATGAAGTGTGTAAGTTATTTTTCAAACTGATTTCTGTGTTTCTGATACAGACGGATTGCTTCAACTACATCAAGATTTTACTACGTATGAACAGCACTCATCTGTACGTGTGTGGAACGTACGCCTTCAGCCCCATCTGTGCTTATATAGTAAGTCTATACATCAAACAGTCACATCTTGGTGCGCAGTCTTGTCTTGTTATACAAGTATAGAAAAAACGTTGCCTTGTGTCCTTTTTTTTCTTCAAAGAAAAATTGATTACCTCTTGTGCAGGACTTTGTATGTGCTTCAGTTATTAGATTCTACAGGAAGAGATCTGATGCATGTTGCTTCCTGCCTCTCAACTCACTTAGCAGTCTGGCGGAGGCTCTACCCAGCTAGATACAATAAAAGTGCATAATTGTATTATCTCCTGTGCCCATGGGAAATGGATCAAAATATTTGATGCATGCAATCGGATTATATCAGAATCAGACTGGTTTTTAATCCTTTTCTACAAATATTTTCGAGCCTTTTACAACAATCCATAACAAACAAACACAGCTGACCCGCGCTTCAACCTAAACCAAAGGCCGACTCCTCACCTTTTCACTGAGGTCACTGTCGGAGCAGGTTACAGCTCTAGCTTTCGACCGAGCGTGTGACATTTGGTGTGTGTGTTTCCTCCAGAACACCGCAGACTTCTCCCTTGCCAAGAGTGAGACCGGTGAGATTGTTACAGAGGATGGACGGAGTCGTTGCCCATTCAACCCTGAATACAAGTCCACTGCCATCATGGCTGGTAGGTCTCACAATGGCTGTCAGCTGACGATAAAAATCTGGCTTTGTTATTTGTTCTGATTTATAGAAGCCGCTGTGGGGATCAGTAAAGTAGCAAGACACATGTGGCTGATACAGAGACAAAATGAAGCCTTTAGATTTCATTATTGTGTATGACGCAGAAGCCTGTTCCCTCGTGATAAATACTGTGATTATGCTGGTCTTCTTCTCCGTATTGCAGATGGAGAGCTGTACGCCGGTACAGTCAGTAATTTCCAAGGAAATGAACCCATCATTTACAAGAGTCTAAGCCAAGGAACTGCGCTAAAAACGGAAAACTCACTCAACTGGCTTCAAGGTGACTGGAAGACAGTGACCTTCATTATTTTTATTCACAATCAAAATTAGATATAATATTTAACATCACATCTTATTTGGGAAAATGACATTCTCAAACTATTTGTGCTCACAGTGTTTACCTGCAGTCTGTCAGTTCTTGCTGCAGCTGGACTCCATTTAGTGTGCTGATGTCAGAGGGAATAGGGACGTCTGTGCTTGATCCCAGTGTGACAGTATTGTTGGTTTCCTTTCAGATCCAGCCTTTGTTGGCTCTGCCTACATACAGGAGAGTCTGCCCAAGGGTAACCTAGTGGGCGATGATGATAAGATTTACTTCTTCTTCAGTGAAGCAGGGAAGGAGTTTGATTTCTTTGACAACACCATTGTGTCACGCATTGCTCGCGTGTGTAAGGTGAGTGATGCTTGAAGGCAGATAGTCCATCTAAAGAGGCTTTTCTTTTTTTTACCCTTGAGCAACATCTACCCCCACCGCCTCTATAGGAATCTATCAAACCAGGGAAGGGGTTTATTTGTGTGTTTGCGCATTTCACATGTGTTTGTGCTCATTGCATGCTCCTATACAGGCATGTAGGTAGTCCTCTGAAAGCCGCTTACGCTTAAATACGTCTTGTATAGCTCACAGTCCTTCTGGGCAGTGTCGCAGGAAATCTTGGTACAGAAACACATTCTTCTTGGTACAGAAAAAACATTTCCCCTGCACGTTTCTCTATGTTTGATTCTTTTACTCCAAATCCTCTCTCTCGATTCTTATCATATTTCACCAAATATTTGTGCTCAAACAGGATTCTGTAGCCAACTAAAAATGGCTTGGGATTACTGTAGCTCAAGATCTGTGTGCAGAAATGATTTATCACCTGCTGCAACACTTCAGGCCTTTCAAACTAAAATGCCAACTCTAACGCGGTATTTGTTCATTATTTTTCGGGTTTTCTCAATATTAATAATGCAACAGCCAAACCAGCTCTCCACATCACACTGCTGCTTGTCTCCTGGAAAAACAATCACGTTTATCACTGGAGGGAATGGAAAATACGAGCTGACAGTCTGAGGTGGTGCCGTAGAAAGCCCAGCTGTGAATCACAGGGGCTGTTTCACAGTCGGACACTGCTCAGGGGGTTATTTTTATTATCTGCATGCAATTATCCACTCAGTTTTTCCTTACATTCAGTTTAAGACAAACATTTCAGTGAATAGTTATGCAGATATTGACTGAAGTAGCACAATGATGATGGGTTTGTCAGATATGGTTGAAATCTGTGTTGAATAGAGAGTATCCTTGGTGCAGATTCCCTAAAGGAAATTAGGAATGATGTGCCAGCTTTGGGAATATGTGTCCTGAACAAAACAATAAATCAAATTTCAAAAAGTAAAAACAAAAAAGCTTTAAAATGAGGAATATGCTCAGTAGGTAGATTGTATCACAGGCTTTTAGTAATACTATATGCCAGTTCAAATAAATTATGTAAGTCCAGTCTTTGTCCTCATGTCCCTAAATCCTGTTTGACTCACTGTGTCGGCTGCAGATCCCATCTCTGTTGTATATTCAGGTGTTTAGTACACAGATCCCACTTCATGGAGGCTAACTATGGAATGGTAAACAATGTTTTGCCGCAAACAAACAAAACAAAGCATGTTCTCATTTGCAGGATTGTTCTGTTTCCCAGAAAGAAGCCATTACTGCCATGTTCATGGCTTTTTGAACAGCCTTTTGAACAAGGGATGCTTTTACAGCAGATTAATGAATGGAATGCATTTGCTTCAATTATTCAGAAGTCAGTTTAAGCTCAGAGTGGCATTGAATTATAAAACTAGGTTCAGCCAGAAGGACCAGGGAATATCTATGTTGCTCATTATCTGCCTGGGTTACTACAATAAGTAATTGCTTCAGAAGCTCAGTATTGGTCATGTGTCATTTCCCTTTCCATCCAGTGCTGCTATTTCCTCTGATTAATGTTATACTAAAGTGGACGTAATTAAAGCTTAATGGTAAAGGATTTTAGTTGCTTTAGATCATTTACTATTTCTCTTTGGTCTCTGAAAACTGCTCGCAGCAGCTACCTTTGATCTTGTTAGCTCTATGATAAACAGGCTTTGTGTTAATCCTCTCTTTAAATACGACATCTTTCTGAAATCGAAACGATATCTTCAGTTTAGCTCTTCATCTATAGTCACCTTCCTGAGACCTGTAGCTCTTTTTGGAATGCAATTTGTTATACAGTCACTCTAAATCACTCTAAATCATTTCCACACTGAGGCTTCAAGATGTAGTTGCCCTCTAACTTGTGCTGATATCTTATTGTAAAATCTGCGCAGCCAAATTAGTCTGCATGTCAAGGAGGTCCCGTGCCACTCGTAGCCTTTTGAAGGCTTGTGCCAAAGGCGCTGAATCACAGCGGTAGTGTCAGTGAAGAAGGATTGTCGGGGAGCAATGCTTCTTTTTCTTTTTCATTTAAAAGCATTTGCCCTCCTCTAAGCCCCGAGTGTTTTTTATCTATGCCAGTTGTGATGATGTATATTGTTTTCATGACCTAGAAGTCTGCTGCCTCAGGGTATATCCGTGTTGCAGGCACAATTGACTTAGCTCATTATGGTTTTACTATAGAAGGTTAATGCTTTTCATTTACATCGATTCAAACAGTTTTAGCTTCATACACAGCGCTTTCCTTCTGTTTTTGACATGAAGAAGGCAAATAAGCATGACAGGATTATTTTCTAAAACAATATAATGCACAATATGTGCTGTATATTCCAGTATGTATTGAATGGTGCATATCATTGTGTCATGACGTGCACCACACAGGCCTGTCGCATCCCATTAGATCACACTTGTGACTCAGACTGTGCAGAGGAATTGTCAGCAACCACAGGTGTCAGTCTTAGATTGCTGCAACCTCTGCTGCTCTCGAGTTGAAAAGACTCCAACCTTTAAATAATTGTGTTGCAGGGTGACATCGGAGGTGAGAGGGTGTTGCAGAAGAAATGGACAACTTTCCTGAAGGCTCAACTCTTGTGCTCGCTTCCTGATGACGGCTTCCCCTTCAACATAATCCAAGACATGTTTGTGCTCACACCCAGCCCAGAGGACTGGAAGAACACTGTGTTTTATGGAGTGTTCACCTCTCAGTGGTGAGGACCAACTTTGCACATTACCAAATGCATGTTTACCTTAAAGATATGTTATGCAGATTTGGCATGCATAAGTATTAACTCATGTCTTTTTTAATGAGGTATAGTACAAAAATGTTGGGATTAAAACCCAACTTGGTATCATATATACTTCAGAGTCACAAGACTTCTCTGTAACGTTGTTAGGAATTAGCCAGACAGTTCTACACGCTGATTGAGTTTTTAATAATCTCTCTCCGGTCACTCATTGAACCCCTAAAACTTATCTTTATGTGTTAAAGTCAGATATTTACAAGATTTTTTCCATGAAAATGATCCCTTCCTTCCTTAAAATGGCTTAAATGTAACTACATCTTTGTTTCTTCTATAATTTGCAAATCTATAAAGCCCCCACCTCTTTCCTCCCCGCTCGCTGGAACTCAAGCACACCAGCTCACCTACAACTCTGCTGAAACAATCTACATTACACAATGGCTAGTTGTAATTTTGGAGTGATTCTGCCATATGCATTCAAACCCAAAAAAAATGTTCAGAGGAAAGAAAATGATACCAAAAGTCCCACCCTGCAAATTCAGAGGATTGGTTTCTTAGATTTGTTACATGTGAAACGCTGGAAGGAACACAATGCAGTTTTAAGGCAAAAGTGCTTCTCCACGGGTAAAATGAGGCTCCAGGGATCCTTATTTTACCTGTGATATGTCTTCCAGTATATGAAAATTCCGTATAGACATGTTGACAAAGTTAAAAAAAAAAAAAAAACAAAGAACTTGATTTTTCACTAAAGGGGATTTTTAGGCCTGGTCCTGACATGTTTTTTCATACGAAATACTTTTTAGACTGCTCAGTACTCTCCACTACAGTTGTCATGGCAGTGTGAAGGTTCTGCAGATTTTGTGTGATGCCCATGGATATATTCAAGCAGTTAGACTCTGAAATATAACGTTAAATTTGGTGATTTCTTTTAATACTTAAAACGTCTCTGATATGTGGGAGAATTTAGACTCATTTACATTTAAAACTTTACATATTATTTCAGCTAAATGACATTAACTATAAGTCAGTGTTGTTGAGATACTCGCTTCTGTGTTATAAGGTACAAGGGAGCATCAGGAAGCTCTGCGGTCTGTTCCTTCACTATGGACCAGGTGGAGAAAGCGTTCAATGGGCGATACCGAGAGGTCAACCGAGAGACTCAACAGTGGTACACGTACAACCATCCGGTCCCAGAGCCTCGGCCTGGAGCGGTGAGTGCTCACCTGCTGCCCTCTGCTGGAGAACCTGCAGACACATACATGTCGGTACACAGCGGTGTGTCTTATCAGCTGCATGAGAGGTTTCAGATGTTCCTGTCTGCTCATCAGTCATGTCCTCAATTTGACTGCTGATCAAAGCTTAAGCAGATATCTGTCAAGCTGGCGCCACTCCAGCTGCACTCCAAAAAAAAAAAACACGATTCTTATCAAACTGCTGTGACTTTCATTTCCTGGCAGCTGAATCTGTGCAAAATATAAAACACATGAATAAACAAACAAACAAAGAGGTGCTGTACAACCACAGTTGGTGGCGTTACCCAGTGTGAGTGAATGTACGATATGTGAAAAGGTGGCGTGTTGTTTCGTCTCCACAGTGTATCACAAACGCCGCCAGGGAAGAGGGCATCTCGTCGTCGCTGCACATGCCCGACAAGGTGCTGAATTTTGTCAAAGACCACTTCCTGATGGACAGCGTGATCCGCAGCCAGCCTCTTCTCCTGAAACGTAATGTTCGCTACACGCAGATTGCTGTCCATCGAGTCTCAGCGGCTAAAAAGGCCTATAATGTGCTCTTCATCGGCACAGGTAAAGGACTTCCTATACTCAAACACTCTCATCTGCTTCTTTGTGTCACACTGTGTTATACACAACTAGCATTTCTAATCTAATTACAAGTCAAACCATGTCTTTTCTAGATGATGGAAGACTCCATAAAGCCATTAATGTCAACAACAAGATGCACATCATTGAGGAGATGGTGCTCTTCCGCGACGCCCAACCAGTGCAACACATTGAGCTGGACACTGAAAAGGTGTAGTGGATTGCTCCAGTCCAATTTCATTTGCGGAGCTTTCTCGTGGCGAGAGCTAATAAGCTCAGTAAATTCATTTATTGCCAGTTTAGGGATTCCATGAGCCATTAAGAGTCACAGCCTAAAGCAAACCTCGTGTTTAATGAGCTAATTACATGCAACTTTCTCTCAGGGGATCTGCAAACAGCTGGGGTTTTAACAGCTGGATTTGTGACACTTCCCCAATCCTGGCATGTATTTGCTTAGATTTGTACACCAGGGGGAAAATTCCCTCTTAAAACCCTTTAAAGAAAATACAGTATATTTAGATCAGGGTCAGACAAGGAAGACTTTAGATGGAAAATCGTAACCCAGTATCTGAATTTGGGGCATTTCCTGTCTGTCCCCTGCTTTGCCATCTCTCCTCCACAGGGTCGGCTTTATGTTTCCTCCTTCTCTGAACTGGTGGAGGTCCCGGTAGCTAACTGCACTAATTATCAGAGCTGTGGGGAGTGCATCCTTTCCAGAGATCCTTACTGTGGCTGGAACGGGAGGCAGTGTGTAGATGTCAGGCGTTCTCCACCGAGCAAGTATGTATCCCTCTGCACAATAATCTACAAACATTTCAGCAACTGAAGCTTTTTAAGATCTGTAAACACTAGACGACTGCATTTTAAAGTCACACTTTATAATTGTGTTTCAGTACCTGGCAGCAGGATGTAGATGAAGCAGACACATCAGCTATTTGCAACAAGACCGTACCAAGCCCACGGTTTGCTAGACCTCCTTATACACGTATGTGAACTCCTTTTTCTCTAACCTGTCAGAGATTTACAGAGCAGCACTCTGTTCTTCTGTGCTTTGCTTGTCAAATTGAGTGTTGATTAAAATATGCTCATTTCATGGAACCGTTTTTTTTAGGAAGTCTGCACCAGGTGAAGTGCCACAACTCATTTCATGCAATATCCAACCCGATCTGTCTCTGCTTTGCCTTTCAACAGGAATGTCGTCGTGCCAGGTGATCATTATCCCAGCCAACACGTTCAAAGTGCTGCCTTGCAAGCTGCGCTCTAATTTGGCAGAGAGGAGTTGGGAGTTCAGTGAGAGCGCCGGTCACTTCCATTACCCCAGCCCAGAAGGGGGACTGGTGGTGGTGGCTCAAGCTGACAAGCAAGAAACCTACGAGTGCTGGTCGGTGGAGGAAGGCTTCAGGCAGCTGCTGGCCAACTACTGCGTGAGGGGCGAGGCCAAGCAGGAGAGCACCACCCTGACAGGCCGCTCACGCACACCTCTGATCTCCCAGGAGGAGTTTATCATCCTGCCAGGGGAGACCCGCTCGCCGCAGATCAACACTAAGACCTACTGGAACGAGCTGATCGTGGTGTGCGCTCTTCTGGCGTTTTCCCTCGTGGTGTTCTCCCTGTTTGTGGTCTACCGGAACCGTGACCACATGAAGTCCATGCTCAAGGAGGGAGAGTGCCCAAACATGCAGCAGAAGAAGCCCAGAATAGTGGGGAAACCAGCTGAGAACTTGCCGCTAAATGGCAACACAGTCACAGCGTCGGTGTCAGATCACAAGGGGTACCAGACCCTTAATGACAACTACATCTGCAGCACTCCTCCTCACGAGTGCTCGTCGCCCGACAACAGCAAGAGCTTCTCAGAGTCAGAGAAGAGGCCTCTGAACTTGAGAGAGAGCCATGTAGAGATTTCTCCCACATGCCCACGGCCGAGAGTCAGACTGGGCTCCGAGATTAAAGACTCGATAGTGTGAGGCTGGCTTCATCTTAAATGGAGGGACTCTATTTGAAATCAAAGGAAGGAGTGCACTTGTTGAGAAAGACAAAACATTATAAGAGCAGCACTCTCGCCGAGAGACATTTCATTACACCGATTTTGCACTTTGTCTTTTTCTTTTTATGTTTTAGTTCTGTGTCTGTGGTCCATGTGCATTTCATTTTACTTTCCCCTCACTCCTTTATTCAAGTGCATTTGAAGCACGCTGAAGAAGTTCCACTTTGCCTTCAGACTTTTGACGCTTTCACACACAGCTCACGGGAATGTACCGAGCGTAGAGGTGGCACCACAGCTACGATTTAGCGATCGAACTTCAGAGCATTGCCTCTCAGTCCGTCCATATGATATACCGGCGATGCTCTGAGTAAACACGTTGCCATACCCGGCTGACACAGTGTTTGCTGTTTTATTTTCATTCTGTCATCTGGTAAGAGTCTACCCTTCGCTGAGGCTATGCACTATGTACTGTACTGTAGCAAGGTAAACACTAATGCCACAATATACACGAACAAGTCAGTGACAGCCAAGTAACAAAAAAAAAATGTCACAGTTTCTTCGATTCACACAAGTATATTCATGGTTTTAAATATAACACGGCAAGACGAATTCAGATAAACGGTTGAAAAGCTTGATCAAGAAGAGATGATTATTTATGACGTGATAGAAAACACAACTAGGAATCACCTCAGTGTAAATGTCGCAGAAACTCTTACCACCTCAATCACTACATACCAAGAAAAGAAAAAGAATATTCTAAAGTCATGGATGCAGACGCAAATATTCTTTTAAGTATTGAAATCGTCACTGGGTATAAATATTTCTGTGAGGAACCCTGACCCCGAACCGTCAGAGTTTTCTGACGCGATAAAGGAGGGAGAAGCTCATTCCAGGTATTATCATGCTGTTCTTCATGAGCTAGGCAGCCTATGCAAAGCAAATAATGTGAAGTGAGGTAAACACCGAGAAAAACCTCACCTTGAGACTGACTAAGCACAAAGGTGTTGGCGCTGTTAATTGCTTTAGGATCCGTGGCACTGCAAACACACACACGCCCACACACACTCACTCATTACACTAACCGTACGTATGCAAGAGATTCTTAGCCATTTTTTTGGTGCGTTTTCAAGGAAGGAAGATGATGAAACTCTGAAAGGCTGGCGTAAGGAAAACAGATGATAAGAGACGAGGGTCCAGCGTGGTGATGTAAATCTGAGGCTGTTGATTTATTGCAGCAAAAAGTTATAAATATTTATTCTGATTATGTGGCCAAATGTTTACTTCACAGAGAGGCATTTCTCACAGTCATACTTTAACATGTTGAATATCTATCACAATTCTCAAAAGGAAAAAAAAACATAAATATTTAAATACTGCACCTATTCATAATCCAATTTAAATAACACACATCTGTATAGCCTCACCTTTGATATAAATATTAACTGATGAGTGTTGATGAATAGAAGAAAATAGCTTCTGCTTGCTTCAATGGTTTTAAAGGCAACCATAAAAGCAATAACTTTCATTCTCATCCAGTAATAAACAACCGAGTTCATCTCCTTATGCAGAAATAATTCTAAAACCACCAAATTTTACGAGTCAGATGATAGCGTAACTTGAAAGCATTTTTCACGTCATACTATGTTCTTTAAGTCTTACTTGAGTTCGGCTCTAGTATTGCGATGCGGCCAGTAAAATTGTTCACTACGTAAAGGGAAGGCGTACAACTTGACTCAGAATGCGTGGGATTTGCACATGATGTTAAAAAGCCTTACTACATTGCAGGTTTATGGATTACAAATCCGCCTTGGGGGGAAAATGGATAATGCCTTCTGAAACAATAATCAAGAGACGTGCCTCTTGGGATGATAAACTAACCAGGTAGTAGTGCTGTAGAGTCAAAATGCTACACTGTAGGTGTGACAGGACTGGCCATGCTTAGAAAAAAGTGACAACCGTGAATACATGTAATTTAATAGTGTTAATGTTGTACAATATGCGCTCATGAGGTGTTTTTTTAAGTTTATTTTTTATTAGGGTGGCTTAAACCTCAGTCAGGGACTAAATTTTATTCTTCAACTGTAGTACATGAATAACCACTGGTTGATTTTTTTTGAAATATTTAATTTTATATATATATATATATATATATATATATATATATACATATATATATATATATATAAACATTAGTATTTATGTTACATTTCCTGTAAATGGCACTGCAGAAATGAAAGACTGGTCAGCTATAATCACTCATGCAGGATGAAAGACTCATGCTTTGACTGTTATTAAACACATAAACACAAGTGGCAGCTTTTGGTGAGGCGGCTGTCATCCGAATAATATTTAAAAAATCCGCTAAGTGCAGAACAAATACAAAGTGGCAGTAATTTAGTCAAATATGTGCAGGTACTGAACATGTTTTTTTTTTTTTATTTGAACACAAGCCTAAACTATTAACGCCACAGTGGAAGTATCGTTGTCTGCGCTCTCCTAATGAAACCACTATAGTCAGGCCTTCTATTTGTGACAGTACAAGTTGCTCAGACTCTTGTCATATTGTAAGTAAACGAGTTTTTATGTAAAGTTGTTTTGTAAATTCAGCTGCCAATGTAAAAAATATTGTGAATTGTATTTTTTTGTATCATACATCACTACTGTTTTTGTTTCCTTTTTTTTGTATTGTATATAAAAGCACTTTATTTTAATTTTTCAAATAAAGACAAAATGGATAATTTTTTTTATTTGAATGGCTCATGATTTAAGGAGCTAGAACTTGTCATCCACTGTCCGTACAGCGTTGTTTTATAATATAAATTGGATCGATAAAATAATACAAACACCTCTAAATATAGCGTTTTCCAAACCACAAACGCTGAACCTGAAAAGGCACCTGTCTTCAAACATTAAGGTAAGCTTTAAAAGAAGACTTTTATTGTATAGAATGGCTCATGATTTTAGTAGCTGAAAGATGCCCTCTGCTGTACAGACATTTTTAATCTAAAATGGGTAAAAATATTAAGAAGAAACACCTCTCAGTCTAGAGTTTTCTAAACCACAAACACTGTGAAATTGAATAAGTGCATCTGTTTATTATCTACACTAAGCTTTAATACAAGGCTTACTTTTTTAGGCTGCTTTTGTTTTACTTGGGTGCATCTTTTTTGATATCAGGTGGGCATGTTGGAAGAGAGAAAACATGCCCTCTTCACATGCTTTTTCCCTCCACTTTTATCAAGTTGGATGTTGGGATTTTAGTGTTTTCCAGTATTTTCTGGAGTTTTAATATCTCGGGGTGGAGCCAGAAACCTACTGAACAAAGAGGAGTGAACCTGATAAAAACCCTCACACCTTAAAGGCAAACAGAGACTGGCACTTCTATTACAGCTTCCCTGCACACATGCATGACACCAAACACCACCTGAGCTGCTGCTGTGGCTCCAGGTAGGAAGCGTCACACTGATTTTGACTGATGTCCCGCCTCCTCTCAGATCTGGACCAATCCGCTCCGGCACCTTTCTGAGTCCGCAAATTGAGGCGCTGATAGAGGCTGTTATTTTACACAGCTGCGGTCAGTCCAGGAGGGGAGCCGAGGGTTTGGGTTTTTAACATTTTCTACGGTATGATTTGTTTTTATTGGTAGCCATGGGTGAACTCCGGAGGCTCTTCTCTGCTTGTGACGTGAACAAGTCCGGGATGATCGAGTACGAGGACTTCACGGTGGTCTGCCGGGAGCTCGGAGTCCCCGAAGCCGAGATCCAAACTCTGTTCGACAAGTTCGACGCTCACGAACAGGGATACATCGACTTTGAGAAGTTTGCGTCCAGGTTTCAGGAGGTTTCAGAGACTCTGAATTTGGCTTCTTTTGGCTCTGGAGCTTCACAAGCCTCAGGCAGTCCGTGGGAAGAGTTTGTGAGCCGGATAGATGGGGACTGTCTTCTCTCAGAAAGGTAAACCATCGACCTGAACTTACCTCCGGGAGCTAACGGCTACTGCTCCTACTGGATGTTAGCTAATTGTTTGCTAATTATTACCTAATTGTTTGCTAACAGTAATGGCCGCTCCAGGGAAAATGTCTCAAGACGTTTTTTCTCAATTAATTCTTTAAAGAATATATTTGATTTATTCAATTTTATTTTTCTGTATTTATTGATCTTAAAATAAATTTGTTACATAATTTTATGGGTGTCAAACAGTCGTGGTGACTCATTAGCCGGACACAAAACACACATCAGTGCATCAAGGTGGTCTTCCTTGTTGGGTGGAGTTGGTTCAACTTTGTTATCTTTATGACATAACGAATAATAACACAGGAGACAGACCTTAAAGTGGACATTTAGTCAAGATTTTGTTGTTGTTGTTTTTGTCAAATTACTCTTAAAGCTGTTTAGACATTTGTATTTATTCAAATTAGGTGGATAAAATAGGGGAAACGCCTCTCATTGCAGCCTACAAAACCACTATTAAGTTGAATTAGTGATTCTCTTTATTATCTGCATGATGGTGAGCTTTATTACAAGACTGCTATACAGGGCTGTGTTTGTTTAACTGAGGTATATCTAATAAAATGACCATTTCTGGAATTATATGTGCTATCTGTAGTTGGTAAACGATTCATTTTGCAAGTGGACCTATATTTAGTAACACCGTAGGCATGTTGAAAATGACTGAAAACTTTGGATGGCAATAGAAGACCTAATGAATAGCTGTGAACCACTGACTGAAAAATATGTCAGCTTACCATCTCTACCAGATTGGCATTCTAGCTCTCCAGATTCCAGTCTAATTGAGCATAGTGTCAGGACCCAAAGGATTGCTTTATGTCAAGACACCCCCTTATGAATCATATCCATACTATATATATATACCTCGAAGGGTTTTTGTGCCATCTATTTGTACCGCAGTGGATCCTTATCCGTCTAAAATTGTATTGATTTTTTTTTTTTTTTTTTTTTTTTTGTCTATCGTAACATTACCGCCTTTAACAGCCTCCTTTCAGGGCATCATGAGTGGAGAATTAGACACTAGAAAGCTGTATTTAGGTGAAGTAGACAAGAAAATGGTGCTGTGACCTACTGACCTGTTGATTTCTGGTTGTAACTGTGCGTTCTCCTCTCCATAGTCTCAGGGAGCAACTGGCTGATCTTTACCAGGCCATTCACTCCTCTGCAAACATAAATCTGCTGCAGCCGTATGAAGAAATCATCCGTGCTCTGACCAGTCAAAGCCTGGACAACAGACTGGAGTGTGAACAGCTGGAGACCAGTTTGAGGCGGTAGGATAAGATTTTTCATGTGTGGGTTCAGTAGACTTCAGAACAACTGACCTGTAAAAATGAAATAAATTATTAAAACAGAATGTAGATATAGAATGGAAATAACCTCCAGTTGTGTGAGCAGAAAGACACAATATTCACATCTTATGTAAGTGCAAATGATGAAGATGACACACGGTTTCTGTGGCTGTGATGTATTGAACAGTGATGACATTCGATAAGTGACACAAAATCAAGTCATTGAAAACTGACTCCTCAATTTGCAAATAAAAAAAAATATATAATCCTGGTCTTCCTGACTGAAACTAAACCTTGTTTTGACTCCATCCATCAGTGACCTGCTGCCCTCTTGTGGATGTAAACCACTGGGAGCATGAATAAATGAAAACCCACTGCCTTCTGGAGTAAATAAACTGCCTGACTGAAAGCTGCATTCATTGATTTTCTTTTTTGGCTTGGAAAAACAATATTGATACAGAGCTGACTTGCCCGATTGCACATCCAACAGACATGGAGCAACAGCAGCATTTCCTTGGAGTCCCGCTTCAAGTGGAAATTCAGGTTTTGCTTTTCTTTTTTGTTTTTGTCTTCACCAAACTTCTGAAAACAATATAACCACTCATCACAGATTTGTGGGAAATCTTCAGTAAGTTTCTCAACTTTTTGGCTAAAGTAGCTTCCGTGGTTATTAATGGGTAATGTGCAATGAACGTTTCCCAAAATGAACTCCACCAGCAGATCTTATTGGCCATTCTTAGTGATTTGGGCAGAAATTGATCTCAAACAAATTAATGTAACTGCCGCTGAGCTTCTTCGGTGTTGCTATGGTTTACTCTGCCATCTGTCATCAGTCATTACATTCAAATAGACCAAATAAAGACACTTCTGGGATTTGGAATTGGATGTTGCTCATACATCGGCATCAAGCGTTTGCCCAAGGGATTGTCGCACTTTGTCTTGAGTGTCAAATTGTGCGTTTGAAGTGGTAAAAATACAGTCCCAAATGATGCCACTTTACTCAACATACTCTCATTTTTGACAGATAACACAACTTGCAAGCACTTTTTGAGTCTGCCTAAGAGTCTGTCTGAAATTTTCCCGCTCTTCCCAGTAGATCACGTCAAGTGCTGAAATGTTTTCTGGCTATCTTTACAGGCGCAACATGTTAAAGATCTACCCACAGTTCTTCAATCTCAATCTGAATCAGCAGACCGTGAGGATCTTTCCAGAAGCTTCAGCTTGCATTATTTAATGTAATTTGTGGTGGATTTTGAGGCTTGCTTTGGATCACTGGCCTGTTGTAGAAAGCCAGCGTCTTTTCAAGTTCAATTTCTTGAATGACTGTGCAACATGCGTCCAGAATTCGCTAGTTAGTGGTATCTATCCATCTGCTCAGTGTTTCCTGTACCACTGGCTGCTACACAACCACAACACAGATGATTTTTACCCACACTGAACAGCTGGCAGATTTCATCAAATACTGCTCCTCCTCACTCCAAATTTAACCGATGATTGTGGTCAAAGAGCTCTTTTTTTTCCCCACTCTAAGGCACTTGTTGCAGACTCCACACGTTGCTGTGTGCAGTTCACATGTTGACTTTTGTGAGGAGATCCCAGGTGAGATTTCTTTTAAAGACTCTTTTCATGCACAGAGGAGCAGTAAAGCACCACTCCCACGTCAGTTAAACGTTTCCTGCAGTTATACTGGTTTCTTTCTGTGGCCTTTCTGCCCAGCGTACACACAATTCTATCTGAGGTTTTCTTGGTCTTCCTGGTCTGATTTTATCATGACCTCCACAGTTCTCTTAAACTGCCAATTCATAATTACATTTTGGACAGTGGAAATTGCTAGTCTGAAGCACTTTGATATCTTTTATGGCCTTCCACTGCTTTGTTTTCAGATCCTCAGTCAGCTGCTTAGAGAAGCCCGTGCTTGTTGTGTGCCATTGTAAGAATAGAAGAATTGTTGCAAATCATAATCGATTTTTTTCTTTTCTTTTAATTCTTTGATAGAACTTTGCATACAGCTATATTATCCTTGAATCACTCCTGTGAACTCAGCAGCAGTAAGAAGATGCTCTACTATAATATCCCTTCAGGGCTGGTCACAGTGATAACTGATATTCAGGCTGAACACATTTTGCGCAGTTTGTATCTTAAAGGCTTAAGGAAGATAATAATTTCCTTTTAAATCTGTAAACTGATCCCTCACATAGTACCTTTAATGAACTACTGAATTTCAGTCCGACATGTGGGAAGAGACTGCATGTCTGAGCTTTCTGTTAGCGTCTAAACTTCTGTGGTTCAGTGAGTGCATGGCATGAGGAAGGGGACATGCTCTCTTCAAGGAAGTAGGAAGACTTAAATGTGCTGCCCTGCCCTTTTTATTTAACACTTTTCATACACTGGGAATTCCTGTCTGTGTTTTCACTATGCTGCGATAAATAGTCTTTTTAAATTTTGTGCAAAAAACTAAAACAAATGCCAGTGGGATGTGATTAAGAAATGCCACTTTAAAAGCTCAGCACACCTGTGGAATGTACTTTTCAAAGTCTGCCCCTCCCTCCACTCTGGTTGGTTCATGTGTTGTTGGATCGCAGCAGAGCAGTCACATCTGCAGCACGTTTGAAGTTATATCAGTCAGGTAGACTTTACACATGGATAGCAGGTAAATGTACTTCTATACCTTTGCTGCGTTAATCTTTCGGACTTTGATTGAGCATTTGTGAGGCTGCCAGCTGAAAATGTGAACACACTTTTCTGTCCAAACAGAGCCGAGGAGTCAATCAGCAGTCAGCTGACTGAGCTGGAGGACGATTTACAACAACAACTCGCTGCAACAGAGGAAAGAGTGAGAGACGAGGTGAGTGGGATTCCTGCTATGTTTACAGTGAGCAGATGTTCCTGGGATTCAGTCTGACATTTAGGAGAAATCCCACGTTAAATGTGAGAGACTAGATGATTTATTCACAATAAAACAAACATATTTAAGCAATGAACAGTTCACAGGCAAACACAGTTTTCTGTCACACTGAACAGTTTGTACACGTTCTTCAGTATTTTCTGTGAGCTACCTGCATGTTCTCAGTGCAGCACTCAGCAGCAGGTTACACGTCTCTTCACAAAGAGCCTCTGTAAAGTCAGATGAAAGCCCCTCTTGAAGGCGTGAGCCGGTCTGCACTTCTAACTGCTTTGGTTTCATGTTTGTAGGAGCGGAAGAAAATGGACGGAATTATGGCTACCATGCAGAGAAAGCATGAGAACGAGGTTGCAGACCTGCATGCCACATTGGACAGACTGCTGAAAGTAGGTTTCCACAGACAGCACACATTTGTTCTCCCAAGGAAACCATGTTTGTTTTGTTTGGGGGATTTTTTTTTTTTTTTGCATGAAAAAGTGAGACAGCCACTGTACCTGAAAGAGAGCTCTTGTAGTATGTATAGGTATGGTTTCATTTCTCAAAAAGCATGAGGAGTCAGACCAACAGACCAAAAGATGAAGTGTTTTCACATTTCTGACATTTTAAGCAAAGAACATATAACCACCTGATAATCTTAATATCCAGCATCCACAAACTGCATTTAATCCACATAATATCCACAATATGTCAAGATCAAGCTGAGAAAGAAGATGGTTCACTCAAGGCAACAGAATGCATCTCAAACATGTCTCCAGTGACCCCTTGTGATCACATTTTGAGTAGCAAATAACCTTGGAAACAGAGGAGAGAAATGTGACAATTCAGAGGGAAAGTCAGATTAAGAGAGAGATGAATATGCCAACTGGCCATGGATGTGACCTGCTGTAAGCATACTGTGTTTTTTATTCTAATATTTACAACACATAGCTTTTATTGATGCATAGTTAGATGTGTTTGTACAGAAGACAAACCGTTTGACTTGGGCTTTAACGTGCAGTCAGTCAGAGAAGCAGTCCACATCAATTTAAATGAGGAACAGTTCAAGATCTGTTCCTCTGGTTGTGAATAGACCCTGCCTCATTAGTTCTGGCCAGAATTAAATCTGATTGAAGTTTGACCTGCAAAATCTCAAGACAGTCTGGTGCATAGCCAGCTTGAAAGACCACTTCTTTGTTTGCCCATGAGCCATTCTAACTCCCAAGCTTACAGCCCAGCCACATGCTGTTTCCTGTCCTGCCCGCTTTTCTGCCACGGTATGAGTGATTTTTCACGGCAGCATTTTTATTTTTAACTGCTGGTTTTTGTGTGGGAGGGTTTGTGTTTTAACAAATCTGAAAACTGACAGAATTTTTTATATATATATATATATATATTTTTTTTTTTTTTTTTTTTTAATGGGCATCATTGTCACAGTCGCCTGCATGGAAAGCTTTATGAGGTTACAGCAATGCAACAGGGCATCTATATATACACTAATATGCATTTCTTCTAAAATATTTGAAAGCTGGTGTTACGGTTAGTCATAGCGGCTGCATAGACGGCATGCATGGACTGAAATCAATCCGCTCATTCAATTTCCAATGCATGTAATGATTGTTTATTGTGACTAACAGGTTAAGGAAAGAAACCCCTGTAGAAAAGCCATGTTCACAGTTAAGCTGCGTGCAGAAATTGATATTAACACTTAATTTCACAAACGTAATTTGATTTCGTGGCAGTTACCTCCTATATTCATTAACATTGCTACTCTACATCAATAAGTAAACAAAGCAAACGCAATAGATGTATAAAAGATGTATAATTAGCAAATTGTATATGTTTAGACTCCTCTGTGTTGTGCAGTTACTGATGAACACACAGTATTGTTTCACAATAAAAGCGTATGGGTTACGCCGTGCCACCAGACCCCTTTTTTGTAACCCAAAAATTTGCTCTACTTGTGTTGAGAATCGCATCTTTCAAAGAGATTTTACTGGAAGATACACAGAGAATCCTGTTCGTCTGTGTTGTCCTTTAGTGGTATCAATAGAAATCTGATGCTGGACTGTACATTATCAATACCTGAGCAGGTCTACAGTACGCCACACCAAAACACTCAATTAGAACATTTCTACTGGCAGAAAAATGTTTTCTTGTGAATTTAGAGTTGCAAGATGCAGTCATAATCTTGATTTCAAATGTTACGTACAATTCCTCTCACATATTTTAAGAGAGCAGTTAAAGAGAAGTAAAGCAGTGCTGGATGTCTCCACTTTGGACAAATTGTGGAAGTACTTGCTTTCCTCATCCTGTAGATGGTGACGGTGGACATAAAAGCCTGACTAAATCTGAATCAGCTGATCCAGTATACAATATGTGCCACTGCTAACTTAATGCCAGTATATTGGTTTATGTGCTGACTAGTAAAATCTCAGGAGATTACACAACACCAATACTTAAGATGGGTTTGAGGTAATTTAGAAACAGAGAACACTGACAGATTTCTTTCTTTCTGTAAAATGCCCCACTCACTCCTTGTCTTACTCACAGGTCTTTAAAAAGCTAATTTGAGGGTCCAAGCTATCTCAGGTTTGGAAGTTCAGGTCTAGCTCTGACTGTGGTTTTCTGCCCTTGCTGTTTTTAAAACACATTTGTCATCAGCACCATAACCTGTTGAACTAAGTGCTAATGTTTATTGTCAAGAGCCGAGAGGAGTCTCAGCTAAACCAGACAAAGGAGGAGGTGATGACGTTGAACAGACAAATCGGTGATCTCTCACAGGTAAGCCATGCTGGAAGCTCAGCTGAACAAATCGCATGCATGTTGTTTTGGTTTGTTACTGACTGACTCTCCTCACAGGAAAACGAGCAGCTGCGGGGCTCTCTCCTGCAGGCCCAGACAAACGCCGCCATCCTGCACTCAGAGCTGGACAAACTGAAGAACATGTATGCAGATCAGAAAGCTCAACATGAGAGGTAAAGCCCTGTCTTTATGCCCGGCTCAGCTAGGGGCTGCACAGTCACCACCAAACTGATAACCACAATTATTTTGATCAATATTGATATCACCACTACAGACAGAATATTTGGATTGCTTTTTTTTTTACATTTGAATTAATGGAGCGCTGCTTCCACTTCCATGTTGTGCTTCATTCCTGCTAAAGTATAAATCTTTACAAATCTCCTCGAGCCTAAATATAAATAAAACGTTACCCAGTGCACCTCACTTGCTGACCTTGTAGGCACTAAAAGTTGCCTAATGTTCCCTAAATGCTTCACATGCAGGCTTCAGTAGATGCTAGTTTGGTGACAGTCTCCCCACTCATTTACTGCAGAAGTATGTGACCAAAAATTCCATGAAAAGAAAAAAAAAAGTGTTCTGGCATCAGATTTACCAAAGTTGAAACCAAGGGCTTTTATCTCTGAGCTGCTTTGTGTGTGCAGAGTGTTCTAGGAAGTGCATAGAACATCTCATTTGACGTTGTTCATTAATTGTGGGAAGCCGTGATCATGGTTAATACTAAATATGGATACATGAATGATGTACAGAAAATGTGATCCAACACAATGAGAGTTTGTTTTCACAGAGAAACAGAGGACCTGAAGAGGATGGTGATGGAATACCAGTCGTACTCCAATCAGATTCAGGTCCTCCAGTGAGTCTGTTTTTCAGCTGGTGATATTGTCTAATGTGGCCTTTTTAAATTAAGAATGTAGAATGCACTATAAAACACACACAAAATAGGTATGCTGCAAAAAAAATGCTGTAAATTAATAATCATAATAAAGCAGGATTTTCTGATGTCCTCTATTATGAATGCTATGAATGTTTCTTCATATTATTTTTACAAAACATCTGCCGGTTAAGCATGTCTTCAAACTATAGGCAAGTTTTTGCAGTTTAAAGAATTGCAAAGGGTCTTCAACAATTTTAAGAGTCTGTAGATTAGATGGCAGACCACAAGAGACTGGCAATATTAAAAACAGTACGTAATGCTGCATGTATGCCTCTTCTTACCACATTCTTAAAAACTGCCCAAGGTCTAAACAAAGTGATTTGAACTACGAATGTTGACTCTCATACGTTCCTGGACACGTCTGTCAGTCCTGTCTATGCTAATTCTTTCTTACTCTGTATTGTCCAATGTGTAAAATGCCATCCTGCTTAAGTTGAACCACATAAGAATCAGCCCTTAAACTGTAAAACAACACTTGTTTCCATAGATGTGTTTGTAAATGAATCTACATGTATCTGATTCTGTCATGCAATCCCTTAAACGCATCATTAGGGAGATGAATAAAAAGCTGTATGACAGTAACGATGGGCTGCGCTCAGCACTGGCCAGTGAGGTGGTCGCAGGTAAAAGGAGGGTAAGTCTCTTCTTTGTTAATGTCATATTTCCTCATACCTAGTGGCTGCATCAGACAAAGACTGTCAAAAACACTCGGCTGTTTTCACTAATTCAGGAGTAAAGAATTAAAGTTTCCTCCCTGGCATTTCTAATCTGTTCAACAGCTGTCTCCCCAGAATGAAATCCCAGCTAGAAGGATGAAACCCCTCCGACAGAGCACACTCAACCATGGCAGGTACACAGTTTCCTACACACCTCTGTGACTCTGCGGATTGATCTCTGTGAATTAAACTGTCACAGCTAAAGCCTTAAGTGCATGTGTCGATGCTTGGGTGCAGCTTGGAGCAGGATCCCGGCAAAGCCTACTCTCATGTGGCCACCTGGGCCGATAAGTACCTGGACAGCGGAGTTTCCTTGCCAATGGACACGGCCGAGATCTCAGGCAGCGATTATGACAGCGATGACAGCAGGAGCTCGACGGAAACGGTGCACCACAGCTACTCATATGTCCCATCTGATGTGGAGGTCAGAGAGAACACGGGGGTGGACGAGCGGGTCAGACGCTGCCAATACCCTGCTGTGCTCTCCTTCACTTAAAATTAGCATTTTTGTTATCTGTTCCAGATATCAGAGGTGAAATCTGACGCTGCAGTGTCAGTGACTCCCAGCAGGGCAAACTCCATTGCTTCATCCCTACGAAGACGGTTGTCTGCCTTCTCCGCAAAGGTAAACTGGATCAGTATTTTAATGCATAGTGCCTTTGTGGTAAGCACTTATTCAGGGGTTTTCAGAGCATAGGACAGTTAGACCACCAGGGTGAAAGTAAAGTACTAATAGATAAGCTCTGCCCTTATGCAGCATGCAGGAGTCAGACAGGAAAACTGAAAGTCAAACTGTTTATTTAAGAGTTCTGGATAAATTCTGCATCAGTATCAATATAGATTCATCCAATATTCTTCTGCCATCCATTTTTCTTCATCACTAACATTTCAAATAACAGAGAGTCAGAAACAGTGGCTTAAGTAATGTCCATATGACTTCACATGACAGGTTTTTGGCCACAACTCAAGAATTCCTGAGCAAGCTGTGACAAAATTTCACACTAATGTCCACGAGGATAAAATGATCAAGTGATGACTTTGCTGTTAAATGTATTTTGTATGAATCAACCATTTGTCATGCTTTGATTCATCAGCACTCGGTTTTGACAGCGTGTCACAGGGTTTAGTGGATTTACTGAACAATGCAGGGAGACATGGATGTACACTGCTGCTTGACTGGTTATTGGAGACCAACAGTTACGCGGCGGTAGGTCTAGTTATTGGTGTTCACTGACAAAAGTACAAGTAATGCTATTAATTGTTCATTTACTTGTAAATACTTTTACACTCTCCATTCTGGCGTCTGCTCCAGTTTTTTTGTCCTTAAATGGATGAATCGCGATAACATTTGAAACAAACATTCACGTTCGCTTCAGGATGAACTGTAGTAACTGTGGTGATCGCTTAACTTTTCCCAGCGCTCGATCACCTGCTTACCATCAGCACGTTAGCATTGGGAGTATGTTTTATCAAATCACAGCAGTGCATCATTACAGCGACACAGAGCTGCTAGTGTGGTGGCAAAAGCACAAATAATTGTTGTTTTTAAAGGTTTGCGATTCACTCTCAGTCCAAAGTATCTGTAAAAACATTATCTTTATATATCCACATCTTTATATTCTCAACCCCATTTGTTTTGGTTTGAAACCTTCTAAGCTTTAGATGACAAATTATTCTATTAGCTTTCAGTTCCTTCTCATGGTCAAAGTTTGGTAAGCTTGTAAGTTTTTATTTCTGTATTCTGTTCTTGCAGCCATTAGAAGCAGACATGGAAGAAACAGATGAACCTGCCCCGATGTATCGTCTGGTTTTAGCTGGAGACGCCGGAGCTGGAAAGTCGAGCTTCCTGCTGAGGCTGACGCTCAACGAGTTCAGAGGAGACATTCAGACAACGCTGGGTGGGTGCCACAGTCAACACATCACTTTCAATCTGACGCATTCTTGATCTCACACATTTAACAGACATTCAAATCTGCTTTCTTTGTTCCCAGGTGTTGATTTCCAAATAAAGAGGATGCTGGTGGATGGAGAGAGGACGTGTCTGCAGATATGGGACACAGCTGGCCAGGAGAGGTACGCCACTTCTTGTAGGGACGTTTCATGAGGTTTACCAAGGGAGCAGCAAGAAAAGTGGGGTGTCTAAACTGTGTAAGCACTATACTAAAACGATCATTTTTCTTTTTACTGTAGGTTCCGTAGCATTGCCAGGTCCTATTTCCGGAAAGCTCATGGAATCCTGCTGCTCTATGATGTTTCTTCAGAAAGCAGTTTCCTTAACGTCAGAGCGTGGGTGGATCAGATTCGGGTAGCGGCAGTGATGCTCATCAAATGTAGCATGAATGACAAAGAATCACCTCCACAAAAAGTAGGAAAATAACTTACAGTGTCCTTTGTTTTCATGAAGGATTCAGCAGACGAAAAAATCCCCATGTGTGTTATTGGAAACAAGGTGGACCTCCGAGAGCAGCTTCCAGAGGGAAGCTGTGTGAGCAGTTTGCACGGAGAAAAGTTGGCCAAGGTGAGTAAGTTTCATTCCACCTGGTGGGGAAAAATGTTTATACAGATGCCAGGCCTCCAAGGCGTCTCCGTAAACTAACTGCAGTCAGGGGTGTTGCTGCTTTGCTTGCAGGCGTACGGTGCTTTGTTCTGCGAAACCAGTGCCAAAGAGGGAACCAACGTCGTGGAGGCTGTGCTTCACCTAGCAAGGTAGGAGGCCAGGCAGAGAGTTTAAGTTGAACTGTTTTTTCCTTCACAAACTGTAACACCTAGCGTTTGTCTTTTTTTTTTTTTTTTTTTTCCCTCCTCAGAGAAGTAAAGAAAAATGTTAAACTGAGGCGGCAAGATTCTCAGGTCAGACTCAGTCAGAACAACCCAAAGAAGGCTCTTAACAGCTGCTGTGGACTGTAGACGACTGATGCATGTAGACGGGGCGATGAAGGACACCGTGCCACTTTTATTTTCTGTAATGAAGAATCCAATTTCTACTGCAAGGACACTGTCTTGATATTTAACTTCAGCATATTTCACCCATGAAGCTTAAATGTAGTTTCATAAATGTTAATCCTCTGATCAAACTGAAGGTTGCTTTTGTTGGAAAATTTCACACGTACAAATATACATGTAATATAATCAAGCTTATATTTTTCTAAAATTTTGTATTTATTTTCTAGTAATTTTATGAACTAAATAAGGAACATTAATGCCTAAACGGAGATTTTTAACGGTTTTACCAGCTTAATGCACTTTCATTTCCTTTGGGACCATATTTCTTTGACTGTGGTGTTATTTTTTTTAAAAACAGACAAAAGGACAGCTCACATTTTAAGATTTTTTTTATTATAAGCATCAGTGGAAGCAATATTGCATTGCAGTTAAAACCTCTAAAGGGAGCACTGATCAAATATTTCACATTTGTGATGTTTACAGTGTTATTCATTTACTTACGTTACTTTTCGATTAATTATTTGGTTAGTCTTTCCAAGACTTCCACGTCCACTGGATTTAGTTTTTTTTTTTTTTTTTTTTTTTTTTTCTTGAGCATCTGTGACCTGATTCCAAGGCGGGTTTTTTATGACAAAAAGAAATGTAACCCCTTTTCCAAATAAAACAGATTGAACTGGAAAGACGTCTGTTAGACACTTCTGTGTTATCGATCAGTGGAAATCTCTGTTGGTATTAAGAATTCACTCTATTCAACTCTTAGTGAAAGCTTTTTGCACTGCATGAAAGTCGAATAAATGCAAGTTCAGGCTCCAGTGCTGCTGCTTTGTGCTCGCAGTAGAAAACTCTTTTCAAATGAGCTGACTATAGAGGACTGGAGACCGAACTCTGCTCTTGCTCTTGGTGATGGTTTCCAAAGTGCTTCCTGCAGAGGATTTCAGTTTCTTGCAGTCAGAATCACTGACGTCACTAAACTGCCCAAGGCCACAACCAGAGCTCCGAGTATGAACTTCCAGGAAATTCCCTAAAACCACATCAAAAACACAGAAGGTCCAGTAAAAATCCAATCTGTTGGTCATCACAGAATAACAAATTGGAGATGTTTATTTGTCACAGCTCACAGATGGCTTCTTCTTAGGTGGAATCAGGAAAGGTGTGATGTCATCTCCAAGCATCTCTGCTGGTTTTGCTTTCCATTCTTTGGTATCTTTGCCTCCTGTTTGCCTTTTGACGAGTTTAGATAACTCGACGTGAATCGCCTGAAGAAAAAGGGACAGAAAAAATTTAAAATGCATCCTGTAAAAAGTTGCTTTCAGTGGATCCGGTGTTGGAAAAGTGACTAAAACTGTTAGACAGAAAGTGTGAAGCTGCAGTTTTAAAAATGTCCAGCAGGTGAGAGCAGAGGTTTAGAACATAAAGTAAACATTATGACAACGCAAACCAATCCTGATAGTCATATATTTAAATTTACACTTTGTGCAACAACAACTTATATAAAAGCTTTATATAACATTCTGTAAATTAATTCATCAGATCCCTTTATAGACACTGTAGCTAGGTACAGATTTCTTTTAAAAAAGAAAGCATGACATGCTTCCACTGCACTTTTAAATGAAACCAGATTATATAATTTATATGGCATGTTACACCAATGTTAGCTAACCAGAGGGTGGTACAGGTTATAAAACAAAAGTGCACAACAAAAAAGACAGGATAAAGATTGTAAAATCAATCAGAGGACACGATAAAATAAAAAAACCTGACAGTTTTATAATGGTGTGTTAGATCAAATTCAAAAATAAAAGCTGTTTAAAACATTTAGATTTTACATGGCTTTTTCCTGATCTTCTCACAGAGCAGCTTAAATCAGGTTCCTCCAAAGTATTTTATCCACCATTGAGACAAGGGTGTAATTACCAAAGCGGCAGATATTTTTGTTTTCGTCTAGACAAGACCAGGCATATTTGTGATTGTGGCAGTGTGCCCTATAGGTCAGGTCACTGTAATACTGGCAGCAGTGTGCTGCAAACAGCTGATGGAAATGTTACACTTTCTAAATCACAACCACCCTGCAGTGCTTCAACCCCATGAACTAAAATACTAAAACACTGGCCGTAGACTGAGAATATGTTTCACTTTTGTTGTGATGTGAACACTTCTCCCAACCAGTTGTCTTAATTATACAGTATGGAGTGAAATTGTAACTGGAAAGGATGACTCAGGATTTTTCTTACCTTCACTTTACAACTTTTGGAGCAGACTGACAATATTTAACTCGTGTTTTGTTTTGGTTTTTTTTCTTATTTTTAACCGAGTTGGCCAGAAAGCTCTGAGCAATGCGGTCACATCTGTAGACTGCCAGATGTGCAGTTTGCTCGAGCCTCTGTGGAGGATTTAGCAGATTAGACAAACCACACAAACAAGACAGAACAGGCCTTCAACACAAACAGCTCATGAGGATCTTTTCAAGCTGACATGAAAACAACTTTCATATTCGATATTAGGAGGGGTTATGTGTGTTTCTGTGAAAAAGAGGAGATGCTTGCTAAATGAATATCAAAAACAGTGTTTTCATTCCTGAAATTATAGAATACATATTTAAATATCTTGAATGGCAAGGGCGTCTGTGGATATTGTAATCTTGATAAGGTGGAAAACAAAATTCATTTTATTCTCTGTCAAATTTCACATTCTTGAGAAATGAGGCTGGAGATTTAATTGAATACCTGTCTGACAATGTTTGTGTGTTTTCTGAAGGTTTGAATAAAATTAGAAAAACGTGACGGATAAAAGTCTCATACTTTTTATCTGATATTTCATCTGAACCAACACATATCTGTATATTAATGCATTTTTTTTTACCTGTTATGTTGATGTATATCTTTTTAGGCAGATCACATTTGGTGTTGCTAAACTAGTGCTTTGTATATCAGTAGGGTTCCCTGCTTATGCTGCTACACCACCCTTCAGCATTAATGGTCATAACTCTGGTGATGCGTTAAATTTAATTCAAAACCAACTCAAAATTTCTTTCCAATCAAACTCTTGGGAAACTGATGTTCCCGTTAGCATCAGCTGCAATTTGTTTACTGCTAATTATCAAATGTCAGCATGCTAACATGCTAAACATGACGGATTGTGAGCAAGTTAGCATGCTGATGTTAGCATTTAGCTCAGAGCCCCACTGTTGTTAAGTACAGCCTCTGAGCTGCTAGTAAGGCTGCAGACTCTGTCTTGTTTGGATGTTGAAGGTACATATATATAACTATTACTTTATAGCCATTAAATGACTAGTTAACTATGAAGCAACACTTAACTACATGTTATAGGGTTGCTGAAATGCAGTGATTACACTTTCAGCCAAATGTTTTGCTTTTTTGTGCTTTAATGTTTCTGTGTTGTGGATTAAACATTCTTCATTCACTTTAAAGTTTTGACACTGTATCTCTAAAATAAAATTCAGAATCTGAGTTTCATCCTTTGTAATGGCACATTTAAGTGACTAAAAACACAAACTTGGAGTCCTTTCTATTAACTGGGGAATTCATTAGCTTTAAAAGTATTTGTGTCCGGGGATAATTTTAGAATGACCTTTTGTGTTTGTGTGTGACGGATTCACGGGTGGATTTGGAAGAAGAACGGGGAGGAGACGGGCCTGCTCACCCACATAATCTCACCTTGGTGGCTGGCTCCAGTTTCAAGGCCTTTTTTAGCACCTCCATCGCCTCTTTGTATTCACCCTTGTCTGACAGGAGCTGAAAGAGATTAGAAAAGCTGTAGTGTGAGCAGCGCTGGAGGACCCATAAATCAAAATGGACAGAGAAGAGATAGCGGTATGGCATTTTATTCCTCAAAAATAATTAAATCTAATCCCACAATAAACAAATTCCTTCTCCTTCCGGGAACTATCCCTGCAATTTATAGGTTTTATGGGTTGATAAGGATCAAATGAGATGCTACATGTTGTCTCTCACCTTTCCCGTCCTGAAAAGGGCCTTGACGTTGTTTGGCTCAAGGGTCAGAACGTCCCGACTGGTGTGCAGCGCCTCATCAAACTGCTCCAGTTTGAGCTGAGTGGTGGCCAGGTTGTTCAAACACTTCACCCGGTAGTCCTGCACCTCTTCCTCCTCTGCCTTCACGCTCCCATCGCTGCCATCTGCACAGACACATGGCTTATCACATGCCCTGCTGCTGTGCACACTTTCATTGTAACCAGGGTTTGTTTTTGTTTTTTTTTATTGGTGGCATAAACACTGTGGGTGCAGTAAAACTAGTGAGACAGGTTTACGTGAGACTGCTTTACTCATCTGGGGGACTTGTTCTTGGAAACAGAGAAAAAAAATAGCTGGACTTTCAAGGAGAAACTCCCATCGGGTGTCATTATGAGGCTGGTTTGTGTTCTGTTGTTTTATTCAGCTGGATATTCTATCACTATCCCTGCTTGAACAACTGTATGGTTGACCCAAACATGTCCAGCTGAATTAAGCAGCAACAGAAGTAATGAGCACTTGTTGGCACAAAGGAATTTTACTCTTGGCCCTGAGCATGATGGGTAATAAATGTTAGCAGCTTAGGGACCACCTCTGTGTGGATGTGCCACATATTTAACTGAACAGTCTGGTTAAAGTTAGGCAATGTTCAGGAGGATGTGGCTAAATGTGCTCTTTATACTGATTTTTGGATACTTGGAGGAAATAGAACAAGATGTAAACGCAACACAGATGCATTGTCACATTTTCACAGTTGCTGATTTACACATCCAAAAGAGGGCAAGAGGGCAATATTAGTGTTAATTTGGAGGCGTGTTTGTGTTGCCTAGATAAACTCTCCTTTTAGGTCTGATTTGATCTCCACCAACTCCTCAAAAATATCATCTGGTGCTCCAGGTAGCATGCAGTTAGCAGTTCTGTTGTTGGAAAACAACTGCCTCACAGCATCTGGAAACCAGGCTGATGAGGGAGAGACAAAGTAGACGGGAGACGACAAAGTCAAAGCAATGAGCTGAAAGGCTCTAAAACACTGCACAGAACTGAGGAAAACTGCAGAATTGTTTTAATTCTCTCCGTGCTGACTGCTACTCAAAACATTATAGAAAGTCATTTGAGCTGCATGCTTCAATATGAATAATGGCAAAGTGGTATTTTGTGTAATTTTTGTGGAGATTCAATCCCTAATATGTAAATGACTCAGATAAAATAACACAATGGGATCTTAACCCCGACATTTAAACTTGTAGTTTTAATTTCGTAACAGTCATAATATTTATTACTAGAAAGACCTTTGGCCCAACTTGACATAACTTAGACTAACACGGGTTAACACAGATTAAAGCCAAGTCTATACATTGTTGGATTCATTTTTTTTAAGCAATGTCCAAGTTACTTCGGCGGTCATTTAGCTTTTTTTTTGGCAAAGACATGAGCTATCAAAAGTGCTTTATCAAAGTTCTTACAGGCAAGTCTCACCACTTGACAGATATTTTGGTGACAATGTTTCAAGCTAACAGTATCCGGCCCCTATCTGAATGAATGAATAAAGAGCCATAACCGATCATTTCAAGGTCACTGTCACATAAAATGGGATATATAAAATCCTGAGTCATATCAGATAAATCCACTGAAATGTCTGGGGACTTTGCCCCAAAATAAGATCTAAAAGGCGTTTTCCGCTGCAGATGACTGCTACTTTGGGTGCAAACACTTTTATGATGCTTTGCTTACAGCACGATTGGCTCAGTGTTTCCAATTTGACTATTCCAAAGCTGATGGTTGGGCGAGACGGGCCATCTAAGCACCATATTTAGTGTTGCGGACGTCCTTCATATATTTGTACTCAGGAATTTTTTTAGGGGCAGACTTTAACATCTCTGGGCTTGGTTCTCTGAATTAGATACTAAAGTATTTAATTACAAATTGCTAAGCCTTGAAAGTTCACTCCTGACATTAGAAGGCCAAACTCAGATTTCACATTCTTTGCAGACTTGTTAAGAACCTGGGTTTACAGCTGAAAAACGCTTCAATGTTGTCGGCAGGATTCAAACTTGCGTGGAGAAACCCTAATGGGTTTCTAGTCCATCGCCCTAACTACTCGGCCACAACTCCTGTTAAAGCATTATCTCTTGATGAAAAAGCTAGCTGCACATGGCGTTAGGATTAATTTCTCTTTCTTTGTTCAGATCTGATTTGAAACAGATTAGATGCAAACAATGAAATGTAATAAATGCTTTAACCTCTCCTCAAAGTTATTTGTTTTCATACTGTATGGGCCTGTAAAGCTCTTGTTTAAAATCAGCAGAAAATTAAATTTATAATGTTGTTTGTGACTGGATTTGGTTGCATGATTCCTAGTTAGTCGATTGCAGTGATTTAGGTTTTCCACCTGTCTGTCTAACAGGCCCACAATGACCCAGTCACAGTGAAGAAGTCTGCATCTTTCCTGCCTTATTATCCATTTTTCTGCTCGCCTCCTCGCCTGCTAATTACACGATCTCGATGCCCTGATGAACTCCCCTCCTCAGAGTCACGGTGACTTCACTCACTGGTTCACCATCATTGATAAATTATGAAGCAGTTCATGTTTTTCTCTTCACCGACTTGTTCAGCCACATCTCCCTCTCGGGCCCACCCTGCCTCGTCAATGATTAAAACGATTAAGAAGGTGGAAATAATAAGAAAGTCGATTAGCTTTGATTATGCAGAAGAATTAAACAAAAACATTTATCGTGGCACTCGGCTCGGACGGATGTGGCCCTGCATCGTGACGCTGTGATTAGTGCGACGGCAGGATGGAGGAGAAGCACTAAACTGTTATGTCATTCTGGGCTGAGACTGATGTGGAAATGTGTTCCCTGAGCTCTCCATCAGACGCTGTGTTTATGTCTCCTGTGTGTACTTTGCATTTCCATTTTGATAAACTGCTATAACACATGCCTGCTATAGCTGACGGTATGGAAATATTTTCCATGAATAAATTCAGGTTTTGATGGCAGGTTACCTCTGCTGCGTGTGGTTAGCACATCCAGAGCTATACAATAGGCCCTGGCAGCCATGCTGTATTCCTCCCTCTGGAAATGGAAGTTTCCTCGCTCTCGTTTCTGGTTGCCGATGCGAATGCGGTCGGCGATGGGCAGAGTTAGTGGGTCTGGTTTCTCTCTGATGTCCAGCAGCTGCAGCTGGTAGAGTAAAGGAGCCCAGGCTGGAATATCAGGCTCTCTGCACACAAACAAACACAACAACAAGCACACATGAGATATTATCAGAGGGCAAATACGTGCTGTATCTTGGAGTTAAACAAGATGTCTTTTAACCCTTTGATGCACAACATCAGTAAAAGGTGGCCCATATTCAATGGAAAATGGGTACCTCTTGACCCATGTTGTGTATCAAAGGGTCAAGACTCTAATCTCATCAAGAATACTTAAATCAATCAGTAATCAAGTGTGAGACTGTCAGAAATGGGCCAGTTAAAGTCCTGCGTAGCAACAAGATGCATGAAATCTGGGTCACGTTTTTAAAAAAAGCTTTCAGGCCGTAATATTTGTGACACAGCAATTTATCTACTTGGACTCACACCAAACAACAAACTGCTTTGATGAACACAACAATCACACCATCCGTCGCAGCCGTCTGTGTAGCTCCTCACCTTCTACCGCTGATCTATTAAGCCACATAATCTCTAACAAGAACAAAGCCAGCTCGACTTTCTCTCAGAGCCATCAATCACAAACACTGAAAAACAATCTGTATATTTAAATGCAAATACAAAAGTTTAAGTTGAAAAGGAGAAGGTTTTAGCAGGAGTCTGATTTTCTATGTTAAGTAGCAATAACCTGAGGAGGTAGGTTCTGTGAATCAGTGACTCTACAGAGCATAACTGCATAGCGAGTGTTTGACAAACACTATTCATAAAAAGCAACAATTATCAACAGCACTTCTGATGGTACATTTGTGCTGCTCTCTTCATTCACTGCATCTAACAGCTCGCACATGCTAAATGTGGTGCTTTTAAAGACATCTGACCAGAATTTGAAACTGGTATGAACCCGTGAGCCCTTGATGGCTTCAGCTTACTCAAGAGTCACTCAGAAGGAAAGTTAATTTGGTTTTCAATCATCTGGCTCCTGTGACCACATGACACACAATGGTCCATTATCAGCTGCTCCGTGGAGGCTCTGATTCCAAAAGAGGGGGGAGGAAGAGGCCGGCACAGACAGACCTGGACCCCCCGAGAGGACAGACTGTGCCCCCACTGCACACAGGGTCAGGTGGAGACCGAACTGGACTTCCTGACCGCCTGGCCCCTGTACCAGGACCTCAGGGACACCTACATCCCCCTCATCACACACACACACACACACACACACCGACTTTCAGAGCATACCTAACATGCTCAAACTGCCATACCTGCTCGGGGAAGTACAGCAGTGTGCAAACATGGCAGCCAGATTCGTACACGACTGTGACAGGAAAAGAACTGAAAAACTGACACCTCCATGAACCCGAGCAGGAGGACAGACCGGGACCAGGACCAGAACCAAGACCATCTCCACTCTGTGAATGAGGCGGTGTCCAAGCACATGGAACTGGTCCTGCATTTGTATATAAAAATAACACTGAGAACACTTTACAGCTCTACTGCACACCTGTACTTTCAGCACTTAGAAAGTACAAAGAGACCATATATTTTTATTCTTTTTAATTTTATTCTTATTTTATAGTATTTGCACTACTGTCTTGTAACGCTTTGGCAATGTTTAATGTGTGTTTGTCATGCCAATAAAGCTTCTTTGAATTGAATTGAATTGAATTGAATTGAATTGAATTGAATTGAATTGAATTGAGAGAGAGAGAGAATTAATGCTAAGACAGCTTGACTACATTTTTGAAAGACCGTTTTGAAGTAGGCTGATTGAATCAAGACAAAAAAAGATAAGAAAAAAAACAGTTATTCATCTTGATACTAAAAGAAATGCAAAATACTTCAACTTTCATCCCGTCTGTTTAATAAACTCAACACAAAACTCAGACAGAAGAAAGTATACGGCTTCCTGGTGACCCCCACCCACTCTCTGCTGCAAAGTGATAGTACTGGGAGTTGTGTCAGTTCATGAATTATTCAAAGTGGTTGTGTCAATGACACAATTTTTGTTTGTCTAACAGAATTAGTTGTATCCCCAGTTACTGCGAGGCTGTGTCAGCAGGTGGGATCAGATTACCCTTTCACCTCTCCTCTCTGTGGATCTCACCGACTATCACAGCACATACAGGAGTGTGAAACCGGCAGCTGAGCCAAGGTCTCAGAAACCTGAGCTGGATCTGTGCGCTCGCTGCTGGAGGAAGTGCTGTTCAGAGACGTTATCGTTCTGGGAAATAAACAGATGCGGGTCATCTTTAACTGTTTTTGTCTTCATTGTTCAACCGCTCTGCTGGATGTTTATGGAGATCAGAGAGTCCAATTAAGTAACAGGTGTTCAAAAGCAGCAGAGAAAAAGAAGACGGTAGATTGATTCATGAAGACCATCCAGCTCACGGCTTGTGTTGCGCTCTGTCTTTCTAAAACAGGCCTCATGCGTCTAACAGATCCATGCATTTTGCTTGGTGCTCAGAATCTAACACCAAATGAGCAGCACATGAACACACTGTGGCTGCTTGTTGTCCTTGCATACTTTTCTCAACTCTTATCTGAAAATATTACACAGTATGCTCGGCTGCATATTATGTAACAGTGCACAGCATATAACAATAACACACACAGTGTCCTGTATACTCTGACCTACTAGAGCCTGGTTCCAGATTAAATGGGCTCCTGTGAAATCACCTCTGAACCCGCTGCTGAAGAAGCGTGCAGTTTATAACCAGCGAATAAACACTTCCCAGCTCTGCATCAATACTAAGACTTTAAAACGTGTTTGTACTGAGCCTGAGCAGTTTATCAGAGCAGACGTAGCACAGGAAGAAGGCTGGGTTTGTCATCAATGTTGCTATCATTTTGGGTGACAGTTCAGATAATATACTAAAAACAGATTCCTAAGATGTGTGTGAAATGTGTCTAAATTAAAAGGTACTTTAAGTAAAAACAACAATAAAACATTGTAAAAAATATTACAAGTAAAATCCTGCACCATGCAGCAGCATGGTACTTCAAGTGAAACTAAAATTGCTACAAAAGAAATGACCATGTGTATGTCTGCAAGGGAGAATAATTAAAGTTTAGGTAGTGTTGTACTCCTGGTGGTTGGTCGTGGTGAAGGAAATTTTCAATATTTTATATATTGAATCATTTAATTTACAACAAGGCATCAGATCTTGCAAACACTGCACATGTTTTTTGTGTCAAATCTTGATTTGTACAATAATTAATTGATGTTGCTGATGATAGTTGAGTAAAAACTGCAGTATTTCTGTCTGTGATCGTAACATAGTGTTGTGTTTAAATGTTTAAAGCGAAGAACACAACTGTGATACAACTAACCTAATGTTTAAGAAAGAAGAACAAAGATGTGTATTTCATTTTTACATTTCATTTAATTATTCACTCAAACTTGTAGAGTGAAACTTTAGTGTCCCCCTTCAGACGGTGAAAGTAATTACACATATGTGTGTTTTTGACTTGTATTTCTTGTCGTTGATCGATTCCTTTTTAGACTATAATCTTTCCTCCGAACGCCGAGTTTCTTTTTTATCTGGAGCATCAGAAACTTTTCTTGGGTGCTTTCTAGGTTTCTCCCCCACACTCCTAGTTGCTGTAACCTCAGTATCTGATTTAAAGATTTAACGCTCCACCGCCTTGCGAAATGCAGAGAGATTTACCTGCCGCTGATTGGCTTCATCGACACACTGCAAGCTTATTTGCTGAGGGCTTGAAAATATCGGGCTTTCATGAGTACGTAAAAGTCTCTCATTGCAGCCTCAACCGGATTCTCGACTGTATTAAGTTTAGGTTCGAATCTTTGTCTAGCCTTTGTCACGTTCCATCAGTTTCCATCAAGTTTAACTGTAAAATAGCAACAAAATAGAAATACTCAATTACATTTACCTTAAATTACATTAATCTTACAGTGAGCAGTAAGTGAGTATTTACATTTTGTGTCATAAAGGCCGTAAAATGGTATTTTTTTGGAATGTTGTGGAGATTTTTGCAGGTGCCGTACTGAGCAATAATTTAATAAGACTATAGACTGATCATACCGTGATTCTGCACAGTTAACCCTCGTGATGTAATGCGGGTCAAAATTGATCCAGATTGTAAAGTTTCAAAATGTGGAAGAAAAAAAATCTATTTTCACAGTGAAACTTCTGAAAATTTTTGAACATTTTTTGGTGGAAAAAAGATATGTTGAAAATCAACCAAAATTCAGTGAATTTCGCTGGATTTTGGTTGATTTTTATGTGAATGTTCTTAAAGAAAATATTAGAAGTTTTACTGATATATATGTAATCACTTCAGATATTTTTAGGATTTTTTGGAAGATTTTCACTAATTTTTTGAAAATATTTACAAGAATTTTCTTGCCAAATTTGGGTGATTTAAAAAAAATTACGGGGAATCTTTAAGGAATTTTTTGGAATTTTCTTCCTGAAGGTTTTTGCACATTTTCAGAAATTTGGGGAATTTTTTGCTGAATTTTTGGATTTTTTTTCAGACAAGGAAACAATATTTTTTTGGTGCTCGTAAATGAGGACAGCAGGAGGGTTAAGTCAAGCAGCTTTACGTATATTGGTTCTACGTCACATCAGAATTGTTTATAATGTGTATTTAGGTGTGAAGCAGATTTAATGGATGTCTCATTCAACATAGGAAGAAAGAACAAATTTATTTTACTGTCACTACATCCAACTGGCTCCCAAAGTGATCTGAATCATGAGCTGAACAGTGTTTGGTTTATAAATAACCGAGCAGTAAACCCCCCTTACTCATCATGTCATTAGGTATTGATTCTGTTTTTAAACAGAGGAACCCACTTTGTTGCTCATGACTCAGGCGGAATAAGACGCATTATTCGAGAAGCGATGAGTCATTTCTTATTAATCGATGCAGGCGCAGCTGCTTCTGTGCTAACGGCGATAACTAAATGTGCCACATCAACAGTCGATGAATCCCAAATGACGTGTTATCCTGTGAATGAAACAGTAGCAGCACACACAGCGACTGCTCACTGCCTGACGAAAAGACTGGCAGAATTCAACAGGTGAGATGTTGTTAAGCTCAGTGAGCTGAGTAGCTCTACAGAAAACCAGATTAGAGTCTAAAACACTGAGGAATAATGTGACTAGCTGAGAGTCGAGCTAACATTCTTGCCATTGGCATGACCGGCCAACCGATGAGTGTAATCTGAGATGTACCATGCTGACAGATCTATAAGGTTCACGGTGTCGTGTGGGTCACTGGTGATTAGCACCACACCACTGTGCTTTTGCCCTGAGCTCAACCAATGAGTCCCCGGGGTCTTATTAGTGCAAACAGGAAGAAGAGGTTGGTCATTGGGGCGAGATCGCACCGCAAGATTCCAATGAAACCTGAATCTGCGACTAAAGCCCGGGTCAGCGTCCGATAAAGCGAGCTGCAGGTCTTCCTGGCCTCCCTGCTGCTGCTCTTCAAGAAACTCTCATCACACAAGGGAAATTAATGCTGTGTAAATGTGCAGCAGTCACCACTTTTTCTACTTTCTGTAAAGCTAAACTGAGATTTAATGGGAGTCCACAGTCATGCTCAAGGTTCTGTCACACTGTAATTACGCCCAATTCAAGCAACTTTGGCCAAATAGGAAGAAAATTGACTTGTTCCAGCGTGGGAGAACTCATGCATCATTTCAAGATGGTTACTTCTAGCTTTGTAGCCATGCCATTAACCGGTCTAAATTAGCTAGTTTTGTTATGTTTTTGGATTGGTAGAGTCGTTTTAACAAATAGCAGATGTCGGACCTGTCAGAAATTCTTCCTTGACTTGGCAGTAAAACTAGAGGTTGACATAAATGTTTTTTCCAACTTGGCAGCTTCTACTTAAAGTCTGAACAGTGACTAAACAACATGAACATGTCAAAGTCGTGGGAATCGATCCTCTGAGGAGCATGAATGTCTGTTCAAAGTTTCATAAAAATAGATCATACAGTTGTTGAAGTATTTTAGTCGGACTAAAGTCACGAATTAATCAACTAAAGTCGCCTCTAGCCTGCTTCACATTGGTTCATTGAGCTGGAGCAGATTTATTTTCACAAACAGAATTCACAAAAGTGTATTTGAAACACGGGAGCCATTTTTGACATTCCTTGATGAGCCCTAAGCGCACAACTCAAACTATATCTTGTGAATACTTTATCTTAAACTGTACACTGACAGATTTTCTGGCAGACTTCGGTTCTGAAGGAGCAGCCTAGAGTCACCTGACTTACACCAGTGGAGTGAGAAGAGGCGTGGAAGTTTTCTGGGTCACAATACTGGGCTGAGTTAAAGATATGAGGCTTTTGCTGTGGTTGCAGCTCTGGTAGCATGAAGAGACAGAGACAGGTTCAGGTGTCAGTGTGAAAGATCTGCTCTCTCTAAAGTTTACAGCAGGTCACCGCCAGGGTCATCTGGGGTCATGTTTAGGGATCAAGTAATTATCAGCTCAGCCAATTAGTCGATCCGATACTGAACATTTTTCTGATGACCATCTCCAGTGTTTTTTAATTGATTTTGACAAAACCAATTTGTAGTAGGATCACAGTCATGTGATCGTCAGCAGGCAGCTGACATAGTGTTCACTTGTTGTCATAGTTACAGTGATGCCGTGCCGCTATCTCACGAATATCAAAAATCTTTAACAAATCCATGTTTCTAGACCAGTGGTTCTCAACCCTGTTCCTCAGGACCCACTGTCCATTCAAATGATCAGCTCGTCATCAAGCCTCTGCAGAGGCTTGATGACGAGCTGATCATTTGAATGGACAGTGGGTCCTGAGGAACAGGGTTGAGAACCATTTTTCTAGACTATAAGCCACATTACTACCAAAATGTAATCACTTGGTTCTTGTGTGATTTCTGACCTCTGAAAATTTCATCTGAATCCTTTGGTCCGTTTTTGAGTAATGTTGCTAACAGAGAGACAGATGGACAAATGTCCGCCAATCATCACATAACTTCACCGCATTCCTGGGTAGACTAATAAATACATTAAAAAATACACTGATTTGGCTCTGATACAGCCGCCCCTCTCTCTAGCTGTAGACGACACTTTGTGGTCTCAAGCAATGTCTTGCCAGCAGCACTATGTCATTGTTTACACGACACAGATAACGGAATGAAATGACAAATGCTGAAAATATTCCTTTAAAGTAAACATACATAAAACATGAATAAAATCAAGCTTTTCAACAAAGTATTGTGTTTTAGTTTCTGTTGCTCTAAATTTTGGGCTGCACGGGGTCGTGGTGGTTACCACCGTTGCCTCGCAGCTAGAAGATCCCCAGTTCGTGTCCGGGTTAGGGCGCCTGGGATCTTTCTGCGTAGAGTTTACATCTTCTCCCTGTGCAGTGTGGGTTCTCTCCGGGTTCTCAGGCTTCCTCCCATGCAACATGCCAACATGCTGAGGTTAATTGGATTCTAAGTTGTCCATAGGTGTGACTGTGAGCGTGCTTGGTTGTTTATCTCTATGTGTAGCCCTGCAATGGACTGGCGAACTGTCCAGGGTGTCCCCTGTGTCAGCTGGGATAGGCTCCGGCCCCCCCGCGACCCTAATGAGGATAAAGCGGTGTATAGGTAATGGATGGATGTTGTAAATTTCGATACCAAGTATTTTGTTTTTACTGCAAATACTCTTACAAATGTCGTTCATCTGTCACCTTAATTGGGAATAATCAGTATCACCATCGACCTTGAAAAATCGCATACTGGGTGGCACCTAGTTATGTTGACTCCATCTGAATTTTGAATCACTAAATGATGTAGGTGTAGGGTTTGACATCGTTCTCATGTGGCAAAAGCAGTTCAGCTGTGGGGAAAAGTTGAGACTCTCTTACAAAGTTCCCACTGTCCTTCTATTAAAATATCCATAATTAACACCAATATGAACCATATAAATCACACAAACGTCAAATCCACATTCATCTGCACTAGTAAAGACAGTCTGTGTGTTTCAGCCAGCAGGTTTTCAATGCTCTGCTGATTCTGTGACGTGGTTGTATTTCTTGTACCGTGGCTGTAAGCAGATCAGATTAAAACAGGAATGTTTCCACTCTTGTTGTTCATATGAATGGTGTGATAAGAACACGCGTTTCCCTCTTGGGTCATGGGAGGACTGTGCATTCATTATACATGACTTTGATTCATATGTAGTGGCTTTGCAAACTTCCTCATTAAGGTGTGTGATAGTGTCGCTGACTCATCCTGTTATCTGTCATGCAGACCCCTCGCCGCTCTGAATAAAAGGGGAAAAGCTCCCTCAGAGGAAAAACAGTGGTCAGTTTGACGTCACGCGCTCCATAAATGATGGAAAGGCCAGCGATGTGCCTCACGCTGGTTTCTATGGTTACAACCTCAGATAGTGCACTAATATACCATAAAAAAATGCAGTGTGCAGCTTGTATGATAATACGAAATCCGAGAGGATTTATGAGGCTGTTTATATTTTTACAGCAGTGAAATCAGGTCTACTGCTGCTGCCGTTGGGTGCTGTGTCTGTTTTGACTCTTGGATGGACACACAGCATCAATGCAGCCGTGCAAAGAAGCTTAGCAATAATCCTGGCACTGGAGAGACGTCACAGCTGTTATTCCTCGCCTGCAGCCATACTAGTTAATTTGCAGCACAACAGCCTCCTATTGCGGTCGGAGATCAAGAAACTAAACTAACAGTGTAAGGCCTTTCAGCTGCTGCCTCGGCATGTGCTTTCCTCTCCTATTTGTTTTTATTTCCTCCTCCAGCAATGAGCCAATGAAATTCTGCTCGCAGGGATCAAGGGCATCTAGTGCCTACATCCTGGCTGTTGAGCGCCTCAAAAGTTCCCGTATAATCCGCAGCACATTTCTTTAGGCCTGTTAAAATGAATCCCATCTCACCCCCAGGGTACCTGCAGGGCGTACAGAAGACTTTTTAATCACAGGGATGTGTACCTATTCAGACAGACTGAGAGGATCATTTGGTTACACAACTTTAATAAACCAGCTACAGGACAAACAAGTTACAGACCTCAGCCTCTTAATACTGTAGATGCAGCATGTAAAGATTTATCATTATTGACTTCTAATTTTCACATATAGTGAAATCTTGTGAAGGCAGTTCAGACCATAATTTATCTCCCACCCTGGAAATCAAGATGGACCATCACAAATACTCTGCATTGACCACAGTTTGGGAAAAGCTGACAATCGTGTTGCGTAGTAAATCTGTCCACAGTCAAACCAAGAACACAGAAAGAGGAAATGTTTGAAGAAACAACTTGATGTTTTCATTCAGACTAGAAAACACTTTAAGACCTTTACCTGTTTTTGCCTTTTTTTTGATCTTTTATTGTCTTTTCTGTTTAATTTGATTTTCTAAAGTCTAACTGGTGTCTTTTCAAATGTTTTGTCTTTAGTTTGATTCTTCTTAAATGTTTAGTTTTGCTCTTTTCTCACCTTTTATTCTTTCCTAATGTCTGATTTGATTTTGAAATGTTTTGTCTTTTTAATGTTTGTTGTTTTTTTCAAATGTTTTATCAGCTTATTTGAAAAATTTCCTTTTCTTTCCCAATGTTTAATTTTTAGATTAAATCTTTAAGGTTTTTCTTTTCAAATGTTTTACCACCTTTTAATGTTTAATTTTCTTTTATTTGCTTCATTGTATTTTCTGTTTAATTGTTATTTAAAGTTTTGGCTTTAAAGATTTAATTTTCTAAATATACATTGATTTTTTAATTAAATGTTTTGTGTTTTTAAAGGTTTAATAATCTAATTAAATGTTTTGTATTTTTAAATGTTTAATATTTATGATTGTATTTTTAAACATTTAATTATCTCAAATATTTCATCTTTAATGTTTAATATTTTTGTTTAAAAATGTTTAATTTCATAATTACATGTTTTGTATCTTGTGATTAATTATCTAATTAAACATTTTGTCTGTCAAATATAATTTAATTGTATTTAATGTTTAATTTTCTTTTTAAGTTGCTTTTTTCCTTTGATTTAATTGCTTTTTAATGTAGTTTATTTCTTTAATCTTTTTTTTCTGTCAAGATTTTAACCCCAACCTTGAAAATGAAACAAACCCTTAAGTCACAATAAAAATACTTCTGTTGTCACAATCATGAGCTGGTCAGTCATTAAGCTTATCAGTTCAACTTTATTTAGCACCTTTCACACGGATGACAAAATGAAACAAGCAAAGAGAAAAAAATGATGCTAAAACTATGATTAAAACACAAAAACATACTTAAAAAAAGATTTAACATTGTAATAAAATGTTGTGTTCAGGGGATGGAGGGAGTTTATTGAAGTCTTCTTGGGTTCACACGAGAAATAATTTAAAATAGAAACTTGATATTCAGTCTAAGGAAACTGGAAACTGCAGAGCAACAGAAGAATCTCCCGTTTTCTCCTTTAATGAGTCGATTCTTCTGGTGCTTTCACACCCAAGAACTACAGACTCTTCACAACCTGCTCAAACTCTTGGTACAGGACCTCACCACATGGGCCAAGAAGGTTTCCTTCTCATCTCTACTCTGAAGCTCACCTTCTCCTGCTCAAACTACTGACAAATGTTTCTGCTGCTCTAAAGTCTGGTCTCCAGAACTTCCTAAAAACTCTCAAAGTCTCTTCTGCTGCAGGTTGCTTTGTAGAACTGTTCCAGAAAACCTCACTAAACCACATGGAGGGGCCTCAAGATAGTCGTCCAAATGAAACCATACAAAAACCAAACTAGCACAACCCAAACACTAAAGTCTCTTGCAGCCAACCAGAGAACCTCTTTAAACAGAAAATCAGGACAGGAACTCTTACCTTCTGGACAACCAACGTTGGTTCACAAACAAGAATACAGAATGTGTCTGACCAAAAACCTCTAAAGACTCACTACAGCCAAGATAAAGACACAACTCACTGCACACATTAGCACCATGTGCTAACTGTGGCTAAAGAACCACATTTACCAAGACAACTATCCAGTACAAAGCCCTAAAACACACCAAGAAATACATTAAAGACGACTTTACTGCTGGAATCTGGAAGCTACAAGCCAACGCCTAAAGGATAAACTAAAGTAACAGAGCCAAACCGGGTCCAGTGAAGAGAAGCAGAGGAAACGTTTGACTGCAGACATAAAGCAGGAAGACACTGAGCTGCTCAGGTGTTCCTAATAACACTAAGCAGCACCCGGACAGCCAATAGGAACACAGCTTAGTGGAAGTCCAGAGGGCTGGCTTAGTGAGCTCTCTAAAAATGAGCAAAGAGGTGAAGTATGAGTGGAGCTGAAGTGGACCAGGGCTGCACAGTGGTGTCATGGTTAGCACTTTCACCTTGCAGTAAGAGGATCCCAGTTCAAATCCCGGGGTGGGCCTGGGATCTTTCTGCATGGAGTTTGCATGTTCTCCCTGTGCATGTGTGGGTTTTCTCCGGGTACTCCGGCTTCCTCCCACAGTCCAAAAATATGCTGACTTTAATTAACTATTCTAAAATTGCCCATAGGTGTGAATGTGAGTGTGTTTGTTGTCTGTATGTGTAGCCCTGCGACATACTGGCGACCTGTCCAGGGTGTCCCCTGCCTTCGCCCGAGTCAGCTGTGATAGGCTCCAGCACCCCCTGCGACCCTAGTGAGGATAATGTGGTGTATAGAGAATGGATGGATGGATGATGTGGACCATATAAACTGGACTGAGGACTGTCCTGTGACTGATATAAAAATCCCTCCCCTTTACAGTTGTTGTGAAACAGGAAAGTTAGCTATAGACGCCAAAACTGTTTTTGGCATCAGGCTGTAAACATGTTTCTTTGTGCTGTAAAAACATTTTAACATTGGAGTTATGGGGATTTACTCACTTTGATTGTCAGCCTCAAGTGTTTTGCACTTAGTGATGGCTTAATTTTTTAACCCTAGAGTTTGCTGCTTGGTAAATGGTTTTTAACATACCAGACAATGAAATAAGTTTCAGCTAATCTAGTTCAAGTAACATATCAGTGAATTGGGAGGATCATCAAATGTCTAAACAGTACGCAGCAGTTCATTGTAGATCTTTTTCATAGCAGACATTTCAACTTTCTTAGAGTTCTTAAAATGTTTTTTTTACGCCTGTGTGGTTCCTGCTGTGACAAACCAAAATGTCTCAAATATCTGACAAGATTTTACAACTTGAGAAAGCTACCGCAACAGTCAGTGCTTTCTTTACATGTGTATGTGTCAAATCATGTCAGCTGACCCTTATTTTAAAATCCGACTGTCAACAAGACTCTGACAACGCCTGGTTATGGTGACCTGGCATTACCATCACAAATGGAAATGAATTCACCGATACTGGCATTTAAATGTCATTTAACTGACTGGCCACACGCAAGGAGAGAAAGAAAAATGGTACAAAGTAGAGCGATTAAAATAGAGGAAGAATGCAGATGGAAGCGGTGGCCCTGACTTCTGAGTAGGATATCTGCGTCCCCAGCTCAGTAAAGGTTCAGTTTTCTCTCCCAACTATTTGTTTACTTCTCTCTCCTGCTTCATTCCCAAAATGTAGCAGCAAACGTTTGTGGAAAGGGACCCAGGAGATTAGTGAGACTGTCCATGCAATTTAATTATATGCCTGCCTCTGTGCAGTGAACGAATGAATGATTGAGGGAAGTTCAAAGCTTTAAAACAAAAACAACACCTTTCTTCTTACTCACAGGTGAGCAGGACGGGTCTCGGTTTCTACCTTATGCAATAATCTGAAATCTCTCAGGTTTGGGCTCTGATGTGGGGCAGCATCTAGATGAATTATTCCTCAAAGCTTTTGGTGTGTGTTAGGGGGGATGAGAGCAATCTGTCTCACACAGAAATATCACCAAAGGTCATCCAGTAAATCTGCCTCACTGTTATCTGCAGAAGATATCTTTTCCTAGGATTGACTCTAAACCCATAATCAATCAATATGAACAAGCGGACGCCTCCGAGGTGTGCACGGTGCAGTCAAGTGGCAATTTCTCATGCAGCTCCGGGGACTGAGGTTTAGTTTCAGTGGATTCTCTGAGAGGTTAATGTGAAGCAATGACAGCCCACTTCTTTCTTTACACAGACATTATGTCTACTGATTACATAAACCAAATCTCTACCAGTTTTGGATTTCACTTTTGAACTTCAAAGCTTTCTAAGTTACAACAAATTTGGACCGAGGAGCCAAAAATCCTTTTCTTTGAAAGATGAAAGTCGTCATCTTCCATTACTTTTTATACTTCACATAAATGTCGTCTACTTCAGTGGAGACCTGAAACCATGAGCGTTGCAAGAGTATTTTATGCCATCGAGCGTTCAAATCTGAGACCTTCTTTTTCTCGAAATTGTTATTTCGGCACAGAATAAAGGTGAGACGTTAATTATCATTCAACAAGGTTGCTGTTTGCCTCCCTCTGTGGTTGTGAACATTAATGTTTGTGACCACAAGCTCCTCGTTGCTTTATGTGTGACATTCTGGTGGCGGAATAAATGTCATAAAGAGATTGTGATCAGAAATTAATTTCCCTTCTAAGTCTGAGCTGTCATATGTGCATGTGTTGAAACCAGATAACTCCCACGGAGAAAATGTCACCGTTTCTGGAATATCGTCTTGCAAATTGCGCGGAAAACAAACGGCCGGCAGTTATCATCCTTCCTGACTGATTATTAAATGAGATGCAACTTTAAAGCAGCAGCTGTTGCTCGTGTGCACCTGTACAGCTACACCTGGCCTTCTGTCCTTTCATGTCGGACATATTTGAAGAGTAGTCCACAATGATCCGTACATGTTGACTTTTCTAAAGTTGTGTACATCAGGCAAAAACCCCATCATCATCATTCACTGTTGCCCTCCTGTCATATCGATGACCAGGAGAAATATGGCAGTGTCAGTATGTATGTGTGCGTCTGTAATCTAACCAATAAAGATCCAGCTTCCTTTCAGCAGCAGCTGGCTCTGCCTCCCTGTGCAGCCTGTGAATCAATAGCGGCACCCTTAACTCTTGACTTATTAGTCAGGTTGTCACAGAGGAGCAGTCTGTGTCTGCCGTCTCTTTAGTCACTCCCTCATTGTGCAGAGGTATGAGTCCTCGAGCATTAATCACAACTAAAACAACCACATTTTTTAAGAAGAAGGGCTTGGCATGCCTTAACCTAAGCCAGTGGCAATAGCATAGGTCACTCTCATCACAGAGAGCTTGAAAAGCAAACACAGAAACCCTGTCTAGATGGAATTTTAGGCTGTTGTTGTTCCTATTATCCTGGCAAATGGGTTTGTTTTCTTCCGCAGATAATGCAGTGTTTTGGTATACATGAGCTCACTTGTATTGTCCTTCACCATCTGGAATGACAACACAAAACATCACCACAGTACCACTAATCCCATCAGTGCTATCAAACAACAGAGACTGTTTCATTTCTAATGAGATCTTATAATAAGACTTGGTTAATCCCTGAAGCTTAAACACTGCACATCTGATTTTGATTTTGCTGCGAGGACGTCAGTGGGAGTCTGCCAGTCATTAACTTTGAGAGGAATATTTTGGAAGTGTTTTGTACGTGAGTGCGTGCATGTGTGTGCATGAGTTTGCCTGTGATACTCTGCCATAGACGACTGATGACGGAGTGCTGACGTCTCAGCGCGATGAGTCATGCTCCACGTCCCCACTGATGGTACCTCTTCATCACCCTCTCACACACGTACACACACACACACACACACACACACACTTACATGCGCACACACACACACACATGTCTGGTTCTTATATCCCCGGGGCGCACGCACGCACGCACGCACGCACACACACACACACACACACACACACACACATACACACACACATACTATGTTTTTCTATCATTGTGGGGACTTACCATTGATAATTTCACACCATTAACAGTAGCAATAGATGAGAGCAGACACAGTTAACAGTGAATATGACAGATAACACAAAAACAGCATCAGAGCCTTGAAATTATCAGCTATTAAAAACTACAACTATGGCTGAAGTCTGTGTGTCTGTCGTGTGTGTGTGTGTGTGTGTGTGTGTGTGCGTGCGTGCGTGTGTGTGTGCGTGTGTGTGTGTGTGTGTGTGTGTGTGTGTGTGTGTGTGTACGTGTTTATCTATACCGGTGGGGACTTGGTGGGGACTTGAACCTGACTATGTGCTATATAGTTGGGGACTCGTGTCACGGTGTGGACCAAAAATGAGGCCTAGACCAGCAGACACAGAGTTTGTGAGAGTGTGTACAGTATGTGAGTGTGTGTTTGAGTCCATGTGTGTGTGTGTATATTCAAATGTGTGTCTGTACAGCAGTGGTTTTGTTTAAAATGAGTGTGTGTGTGTCCATAGTGCAGCCAGTATGTGACCAGATAATGTTGCATATTGGACCAGTTGTGGGGAACTAAACCAACAGACATCACCAATGCCTGGGCGGCATAGCTCAGTGGCTGTCTTGCAACCGGAGGGTTGCGGTTCGATCCCCCGGTTAGCGTTAGCGCCTTGCATGGCAGCTCCTGTCATCAGTGTGTGAATGGGTGAATGTGTGTGTGCTCCACGGTCAGTCGTGGTACAGCTCTTGCCCCCCCAGATGGGGGGGGTATGTGAAAATCGGAATTAATAAGGGATATAAAAATCACAAGTGCATGACATGTGTGTTTGTTTGTAATTGTGTGTGTGTTGGTCACAGCTGTATTAGTGAAAAAAGGACAACAGAAGCAGAATTTATTTGAGGGGCAGCAGACAAGGAGACTACATGCACACACACACACCAGGGCCACTTGTCACTCTGCTACAGCTCTCCTTCCTCTGGGCTCCCAGGCTGCTCTCGTCACCTCACATCCCTCCAAAGCAGCAGCAGTCACTTCATAGCTCGCAGACAACCAACACATAAGCTTATTTGCTCAGATACCCGGCTGTCTGTTGCTGCCTTCTGTGAGCATGATGCATTTACCATGTTAACCTGTCTACACAGACCCGTGACATACTGTATGAGTGAGTGTGTGTGTGTGTGTGTGTGTGTGTGTGTGTGTGTGTGTGTGTGTGTGTGTGTGTGTGTGTGTGTGTGTGTGTGTGTGTGTGTGTGCGCACACAGCCACACTGACAGCAACAGCTTGGCCCTCCACTATCCCATCTGCTTCCATTGTGCTGCAGTTACACATAAATGTATAAAGTGGGTTCTTGAGTTGCCCGGCAACTCTGTCTGTTATCACTGCATGGACCGTCTGAGCCGACGTTACAGGAAAGTGGAGTTTTTCCTTGTCTGAAATGTCTAAAACCGTAAAATCATAATAAGAAGTGACTCCTATGAGCCTCAAGTGACGAGTGGGACTGGGTGGTCCTGAAAGTCAAAGAATCCCAGAAACAGCTTCTGTGTCTGAGCAGTGACAAGGGAGATTGAAATCAGCTATGAATACAAAGCAATGGCTTGTGTTTTCTGGCTAACATAGCAGAGTAAAGACCAGCGAATGTTCAAAACAAAGTAATGCGTATGACATGCCGTCAGACCACATCTGAGTGTTTATAGCTGCTGTGAACAGCCACGCTTCGAGGCAATATGTGCAGGCTGTCGAAGAAGGAGGGGAGATGTGATAATTGCTCAAACTGGGATAATGACGCATACTTGCAGACAGCGCGTCCTCAAGGGCTGCCTTATGTTACACACGTTGCAGATATGAAAAGTAATCAATGATATGCTGGTGGCTCTTCGAGGCTTTACTCTGGCATAATGGTGCTTTAAGCTGAATGCTAATATTACAGTGTTTAGATACTTATAAGCTAATACATGCTGATGCTTTTGCAGGGAGGCGTGCTGCGAAGCAAATTTGACAGAACCGGACTTTCTTTGTGTTAGCTGGCTCAAAAAAATCTAAAACCCCAGTCAGAGATAATAGGCATCAAGATGGTTGTTATCAACTTTATTTGGTATTGGGTTGACGCCTGTTTTCTGCTTCAGGCTCAGTGTGTGCTCCCATAAAAGGGGGCGTTTAACGCATCTTGTGGCTCTACTGCACAGAATGGGCCCATCGCGTGCTGCCACCTTTAGCCAAAGGGAACAGATTGTTATGATAGAGAGCCATGAAGTACATAAAAAAGTATTACAGCCACATCACAGGTGTTGCAAAGGATATAAGAGAGAAATGCTGGTGACTCTCAATGTAGACGATGTAGATGCTTATTTCCAATGTGACAGCTGCATATTAGACTTTACACTTCATACATTTAAACAAGATACTCAAGCAGTGAATTTAGGTCTGACACAGTCCTAAAATAAAAGATATCACTTCAGTTTTGGCCAAATCAAAGTAAATCCAATAGTCTCTGTGACGAATACAAATAGATTCATTCATTTTCTGATCTGAGTTTTATTAACTGCAGCACCATCTGTATAAAACAGACTGAGCAGCAAATCAGGACAAAGCCTAAAAACATATTTTGGTATTCTGGCAGCATTAAGTGGGATTATCAACATATGGCTCAACAGGTTTGCGCACACATCGAGTTCCCTCCGCTGACAGTCTGTATCACTCAGTCTGTCAGTATGGTTAGGAAAAGAATTGGTAAACGGTGGCACTTCTTACAGCTGATTTTAATTCCAAACTCTCAAACAGAATCTCCTCCGAAGCAGGTTAGCTGTGCAGCATCAGTTACCATGGTGATGTAGTCAGGTTAAAATAGAACCAGCTTTGTGACATCTCTGGCTTTAGGATCAACACACCTTGCTAACCTATTAATTTCTTCATCAAATACTCATCAGGTATAATATTAACCATGTATCCCATCATAGTTTAGCATGCTAGCATTGCTACAGTGGAAACTCAAGGGAACTGAGCTAGTTTTGCAGGAGTTCAGATAAAATGATTACAACTGAAAATAGTTTAGGAATGTGTGTTGCAGATTTTTATGATAATCCATCTAATAGTTGTTGAAACATTTCAGTCTGGATAAAAGTGGACCAGTGAGCCAACAGATCAATGCTGCCATCAATAGAGTAGTGTCATTAGCATGGTGGGGAAAAAAGAGTAACACCCATCACTTCCTCACCTCTGCAGTTGTTGCGTGAAGTAAATGTAAATGTTGGATTGCCAGTTTCAGAAAATTTCAACACTGTAAGGTTGTAGCCTCATGAGGTAGATTTCAGATGCTGTTCAGCAATCCAACACGCTCTTCATTTGATGCGCACTGACTTCTTTAGAAGTTTATATGTCTTAATTTATATTGTATTATTACTACGCATACCAACAGTAGAGTTAAGAGGAACAGGGACAGCAAAGGGGAACTGAATTATCAAAAACAGACAGAATAATATGCAACAAGAAATTAAAAAAAAAAAGCTAAACCTGCAGGGTAAAACTTTTATCCTCCCCTGGTAGCATTTAATGAAATTACACAAACACAGTTGACTCATGTTCATAACATATGCTGTCTTTTTAGAATGCAATCTTTCCTCTCCATGCCAAGTTTCTTTTTTATCTGGAGCACCACAAACTTTTCTTCAATACCTTTTTCTGACATGTTCCTTGTTTTTTGTAGCCTTCTCTGTCTCCATCTCTGCAGTTGCTCTCTTCTTCAATTTTGCTGTTTGACAAAATGCATCGTTACCAGTGTACGAGTGCAGAAATGTTGCCACAGAAAGCAGATTAAAAGCACCCGTATACAGCGAAATACAGAGAGATGTACCTGGCCCTGATAGGCTTAATCAGGATTGTGTGAACTCGTTTGGCAAGAGCACCGCAGTCAAGCTGTAAACAAAGTAATGTAAAAGTAAAAGTAGGCTCAGATCTGACCAGTGTAACTTTACTCCGCTGCGGGTTTTCTGCTCTAAAAATACATTATCCACCTAAAATTCAATGTAAACACATTTCACATCAGGAGATGTATTCCTACACTGAATATCCCCTGACCACAGAAAGCAGAAGTAGATATAACTGAGGGCAGTATATTACAACCAAGGCTGTCGATGAGCGAGATAAGGCTGCTAGCGGTAGGGGAATAAGGTAAACATCCAGGGAGATTAGCTGAAGGACATGCACAGTTCAAACAGTGGCCTGAGTGGCAAAATACTACTGTGGCGCCAAAACAACCCACCATCTAGATTTCAGGGGTAAAACAAAGAGTCTGCTCCACTCAGATTTACTTCCTACATTTCTTTTTAGCTTCAGTTCAACACGCCAAAGCTGTGCACTAATGTGTCCGTAGCTGTAGCAACCAGAGGAGCTCATGTTGGTTGAGAGCTGAGCCTGATCTTATCTGGAGCATGCTTACAGCTGTCAGTGTTTGCTGGCCTGCTCCTGGAGCGTGAGGCCTGGGTGTGGCTTCTAGTCAGCCTGCCGGGAAAGAGACACACACAGTGCCCAAAAGCTACAGTCAAACTTGTTCAGGTCCTATGACTGTGCAAGCCAAGAGTTCAGCTGTTGGTTTGTTCACATCTGCTTCTGGAATCCTTCACTAATGACGAACAGTAAAACAATGAACAATGTTCTCCACTCTGGTGTCAGTTATACCAAACAGCTGATTGTTTGCCGACGTAACTTTGTACGGAGAGGAAACGACGCTGGGGAGAGGAATGGCTCAGATGGATCGCTGTGTTTTCCACAGAGGAGCGTCTCAAAGGTCACATTATTCATTTGACCCAGGTGGTTGTGCAGAGTGAGTCACGTTGTGTTCAGCACGCAGAGGAACTCCACCTAAAAGATTTTCTGAGTGGACGGCATTCTTAAGTATGTATGGCGACGGGGAGGAGAGCGTGTGTGCATGAAAGCCATAAAAGTCCAGAGACCAGTGCAGCCGTGTGGCAAGTGAGTCACTCTACCTGTCTAATGGCAAACACCTGATGTAATAAAAAGCAGAACTGCCAGTTCTTGACTGTGTCGTGTTACATCGGGCGATAAGAAGGGATCGGTTTGCAAGAAGAGGAAGCGCACCATCACAAATGAACCTAACACCCAGCATTTAATTAATGCTCCAGCACAGAAAATGAATTATCTGTGTGAGCTGTGAGGAAGAACATAGAGAAAGACACAGGGATCAAATGTGTCATGAGTCACTGACATTTCTCACGTCTTTCAAAAAGCTGCCAATAAATATGCTCACTCATCATCAGTCTTGATCCCATTGTTCACGGCTGCTCTGCGAATCTGTCAGTCGTCGTGCTTTCCTGCTCTAAGAAATGTCACTGTTACCTTTTTCAGCTGCTCTCCCTGCTGGATGTGGGTGTGCCTCAGAGGCCATGAGTGAAAGCTTTCTTCATCCACTGACTTCTTCAACAGTGTCAACAAAGTCAACACAATCCCCAGAAGATGTCTCGCCGGTCGACCCGTATTATCTATCAATTCTAAATCGGTATTTGAAAATGTTCGTCAAACATTCCGCTTGCACACTGACTCCAATTAAATGTTTTATATAATAATTGAATTTGATGCAGACTGGATGCTTCACACGCTACGTTTTTGTTTTGATGTGACAACATTGGAGTACGGGTGAAAACAGCCTGTTATAATGGTTGCATAAAAGCAAAGACTTGGGTGAGAGCGCTGGGATTGCTCTGGCAGATTTTTAACAGCCAAACATTTGATGTCTCTTATGATTTAAGATGAAAAACCTGTAAAATTGATGACATTCCCATCAGTACTTTGTGTTTTCTGTGAAGTCGCAAACATTAGATGGCTAATATGAACATAATACACATTCTTAATATCAGCGCATTAGCATGCTGATCTTATAGCCTCATTACAGAAGTTGTATTTTTTCTTATTTTCTAACATTTCTAAAAGAGGACTATATCAGTATAGCATTGCACTCTTTGCACTCGTAATTTGGACAGTCAACTGAAGCAGCAGAACCAGAGATTTTTGTAACTAATGCTGTTTCAAGTGTTGTAGTAGCACTGCCAAAGACCTATAAACAAATGTGAAGTGTAAAATCCACAAACTTGTCCTGTAGTGTCAAGCATAAATGCCTTTCTAAGACGTGATGGTGTTGGTCAAAGCTGTGCATAACACATTAAAGGGAAGAAGTCCAGGACTTTCTCAGCCTATGTCTTATAAAGTCTGATGCAACATGATATTAAAACACAGAAACTGGAAAAAAAAAAAACACTTTTCTTCCACCTTGATGTGTTTACAGCTACATGTTTCTATTCAATGGATATCAGCTCGCTATTTATCCTCACATGTAACAAAAAACACACCAAAAGATTAAAGTAAACTTTACAGCTCACTAACGGATGATTAATATTTCACAATAGCCATCAATCATCAGCGAAAATGTCACAGTACTTTCCCATGAACTGAAACTTAACTCAGCGTGCTCCACCCTGCCACTATAAAGACAGATCAGTAAACGCCGTATAATGAATGCTCCAGCAACCACCAGGCCCACCTCCCCCCCAGGGTCAAAGAGGGGGGAGATTCCTCCCTCCCCTCCGACAGTAGGACCTGTTTGTTTTTCCTGCCTCAGAAACTGACAGTGATAGCCATCTGGTGTGCCTCCACAATGTTTTGAATATTCCCTTAAAGGCTATTCGGTGGTTCCTATGTAATGATACATGCATGCTGTACTGCTGGGTCACAGCCACTGCTGGTCAGTTATAGTCTGTTATTCAATGTGGGATTCTTTACTGTTGTGTCTAGAGATGCAACAAGGAGGGAAGATTATTGACAATGCAAAATCAATTTTCATTGTTATACAAGCGACACTCAGGTATAGATTATGTCCCACTGTGACCCTAAAACAGCCAATCAAGCTGAGCTGACCATATTGATAAATAATGTCACCTGGGCATTCACTGATGCAAGTTTTTCCTGCTGTTAATTACAAGAAACAAGATTTTATTATCTAAATTAGGGCTAAACGATTTGAAACTTTTAAACCCCTATTAAATAGTACTTTTCCTATGTAACAGTGTTAAAATATGTGATGATCATTACCCACACTGAGTTTAAATCCTGGGTCAGACAGCTTGCATAATTTCTATAAATCTACAATTGCAGCGTTGGTTGATTTGAGGATGGCATTCTTTCAAATTGCAAGTTCAATGTGAAATTGATTAATTGAATATCTGCAGTCTTCCACTGATGTTGCAACAGAGAACCTGGGTCCCATTTTAACAAATCTGCAACTTGCACCACAACATCCATCAAAATGCATGCCAAGAACCTAGGAGAGATATTTTTTTCTACTTTTGACCAACAAGTCGGGCTATTCCATCTAGATTGCTTTGTAATTTTAATTTTGTAACTTCAATTATATTAAAATTATGGCATCACCCTTCCACAGCAAACCTCAAATGATTCATTACTTCCTGGACAAACTCCATGACTGCTGTTTCCTTGTTCAACATTTACAGAATCCTGCTGCTTTACTGCTTTCCAGATATCTTAAAAAGCAATCAGACAAATCTTATCTTTACCTTCTTGCACTGAACCTCTGTTTTTACTATGTGTAAAATGGTAAATGGTCTGTATTTATATAGCGCTTTACTATACCTGTGTGTTCAAAGATCTGCAGTATCTAACACTTGTTTCTATTATAGATCTACTCACTCTGTCCATATTACCAACAGCACCCTTAGGTCCTCCAAACATGACTTGTTAATTGCCCAGAAGTGAGTCGAAAAACGGTTAATCCTAATTTATGCTCCTACAATAGAGAGCGGAATTATCTACATCCGTTTGTGCTTTTAAATAGACCTACAACATATTTTATTATGTTTTATTGACAGATCCAGTTTTTCTGTACAGATGGTATGTGCGTGATTTAAGTGACTGCAGCACATTTTCCTTTGTTTATAAATCACTGTAAAAATAAACTTGAACAGCAGTATTAAATAAGTAACATATAAATAAAGAATACATAAATAGCACACAATCCCATCCTGACACATTTTTCCAAAACTAGAATGCTTAACTGGCTGACAGTGTCCATCTGGGCGTGGATTCAACTATTAATTTAACTCTCACACATCCCAGAGGTCTCATTAACTTCACTTTAACATGTGCTCCTTCCTATGAGGTGGTTCTCAGTAATGCCAGGAGTAAAAGTACGCCAACACCTTTTGCTGCCAGCACCGGGGTTAAGCTTCTGTTTATATTTGCTAACAGGCGGCCAACATAACCTTGGAGCGCACCACTTCACTGGAGACGTCTTTAAATGCGTCGCCTAGTGTTTCACGTACGGCTAAAAACACTCAGAAGAGCCGTAAATAACGGCTTCTTGCTTTGCAGGTTTACTTCTGTTGAGATGAAAATAAAGCAGGTGCCAGTGACATTTAATGCTGTTGACTTTGGAGTTGTGCAGGGCTGATGAGACAGACTCCTTCTGGCCCCTCAGGGTTTTCTTTTACGAGTGTTGAAGTTGTGCCTGTCCAGAGATCAGCAGATGTGGGCTTCCACCGCTCTCTGATAATGACCTACTGACTGAGGGGATGCAGTCTGTGTCTGTAAGTCTCATCTCTCCGTAGGGGAACAGATCTAACACACTCTGTTTTTTCTCGAAAAGCACAATCGAGTCTTTTGTCACATCTTTAAAAGGCTTTAATGTCTCACAGGAAAAAAACAAAACAAAAAAAGCATCAGTGTTTCTTACAGTCCATTCAGCCAGACGGTCGTAATCGATCAGGTAAATGCTCGTGACTATTTCCAGGGGTTTCATTATCATTGTGTTCACCTTTATCAGGAGCTGCAGCCGGCCCATCACCCACACACTGCTGTGTTGAATCATACCGTCTGACCGGCTTTGTACATTGTCCCCACATAGATAGCTGTGAAGTGCTCTCAGTGGCGGCTGATGGAGTCCAATCAATGCATGTGCCAGAAAACAGAGAGGCTAATGAGGTTTTCCCTCCTAGTACATGTCATTTTACAGTACACACACGCAGACATCTGTTGCTGCTTGTGATTCGTATATTCCCCTTCGCTTGTCTGCTCAAATATCTTTTCATTAAAGGATGTAGGCTTCGCGGCAACATACCATGTCACCTCAAGTTTCAACAAATATATTTAACTTCAGGGACCGGAGAAGATCTGCTTAACCCTCCTGTTGTCTTCATTTATGGGCACCAAAAAGTAGAGTTTCCTTGTCTGAAAAAAAAAATCCAAAAATTCAGCAAAAAAAATTCCTCAAGTTTCTGAAAATTTGCAAAACAATCAGGAAAAAATTCCAATAATTCCTTAAAAGTTTTATTAAAAATAAAGAAATAAAAAAATCCTTCAAATTTGGCAAGAAAATTCTTGTAAATATTTTAAAAAATAAATAAAAATCTTCCAAAAAATCCTGAAAAAATCTAAAGTGATTACATATATATATCAGCAAAACTTTCACAAAAAAATCTACCAAAATCCAGCAAACTTCGCTTGATTTTGGTTGATTTTTTGTGAATGTTCTTAAGAAACATTTTTTTTCCGACAAAAAAATGTTTAAAAATTTCCCATAAATGTTGAAAATGTGGACATCAGAGGTTTCACTGTGTAAATACATTTTTAAATCACATTTTCAAACTTTAAAACTCGTCAATTTTGACCCGCAGGACGACACGAGGGTTAAACAATATCGGTTTCAGAGCAACATACCATGCCTCAAGTTTCAACAAATATATGCAACTTCAGGGACTGGAGAAGATCTGTTTAAGGGCAAATGCACAAGCCCTGAATTATGTTTAAAGAGTTGCATGTAGCTCTGATTGTCTGCTTTATGTAAGGTGCAACCTAGTGTGACTGCACAGCGCACAACCCTAATCAGCTGCATCAAAACAATCATTAACTAACCTCCTGCTGCCTCCTTCTCAGCACACAACACCAGAGATTCTAGACAACACCTCAGACTCCATGTCACCCCTCACCCCCTCGTGTCCTTCACCGAGCTTCATAATACAAACACGAGCGGCGCTCACAAAAAGCTGAAACACTCTGCTACACACACTAATAAAGCAAACATGCTTTTACAACACAATGTTCAGTAAATCTGAACATTATGTTGTCCACAATTTTCAGATGTACTGTGTTTTACTCTCAGCTGTAAAAGTGGATTTGAGTCATAAATTTAGCCCTGCAATTTTTTTTTTACAGGCTTTTACTGCCACATGATAATTCTGGGTGCACGAATGTGACTTTATGCATTACTTCTCAGAGTGGCTACTCGGCTAATGGTACAGTACGTTCTGCATGTGGCAAAAAAATGCAGATAAATGCCGTGGTTTAGGGTTTCGGCGAGCTTTTATGGTAGCAACATTATGTGCTTCAGCCGACGGTAGCATGTTTGAAAACTGCCGTTCACTCACAGGACACCCATGGCTCTAGATAGTGTTTGAAACTATCTAATAATGTTTAATTAGCTCTAATGGGTGCGGGCTTATTTAAACACAGAGTTCACAATATGGCTTTCAGAATTAAATTAATGGCTACAATTTTGCTGTTTATGAAATAGCTACATATACAACATATTACCATCTGCTGAAAAAGCCTCACAGCGGCGAGAGCTACAGAAAGTAATCTCCCACAATTCAATCAACCATAAAACAAACTGAATCACATTAAGCACATTTGCTCATATGCTTTCCGTCTAGTCTCACCTGAAAAGGCTTTCCATTCAAATATTTTCTTTGGGTATATTATCATACACAATTTGCTCTAATCACTGTGGCGCATTACTCTCTCATTCTCACGTGTTCGGGTTATCTAGAGCAAACATTTAAACCATAAACAATGTGTTTTCAGCAGCGACCCACCAATCTCCTCTCTGTTTATACTGGCACTTTAATGGTGTAAAGGTTATAAACCCAAGCCATTGGCTGTAATATGAGCGGAGTTCTCCCATAGGTTGGGAGGTTACAAGCGCACCACTGATAGGCTGCCTCCGAATGGTGTTAGGAGGAAGCCATCTGCTCCTGTTTATGGTCCATTAACCCCGCTACCCCTGGATAACCAGGCTGCCCCCACAGCAACAGGTTCAAGAGGCGTGGGCTTTTAACTGGGATGCGACTTGGATGTCATTTACGGGGGAAAAAAACTCTTTAGTCTTATTTCTGCTTCAGTGTGTTTCCTAATTCATAAGATCACTGTCAAACAGCAGTAAGTGGAAAGTCCTTACCTTCCCAGAAGTCCATAGGCGTACTGTGAATCTGCCAGCAGTAATGTGATCTCACCCTTCTGCATGGACATGACACACTCCTCCAGGGCCTGCACATGACAAAAAGCAAGTTTTTTTCTGCTTTATCTGCCATTTTTAACCTGAGCGTTTCTGTGTCAACTAAAAAATAAAACGGTGAATTCCAAGTTTCAAGCACATAAACATGTTTTTAGTTATGTGTCGCTTTAGGAATGGTTATGCCAGTCGATGGATCAGTCTGCTACTTTGGTCCAGAATGGATTATTGTGTTATCAGAGGTTGAGCTGTAGTTTTAATGGTAGACCTCTGAATCTGTTTGGTCATGATTAGGATGACAATGACCACTAAATTCAGCTCAGAATAACTTGGAGTAACTTTAAAAAACAGCTTCAAATGTTCATTTTTCCATTATTTTAGTTTATGATGAAATACTTGCACAGCTAATAACTTCCCATCAGCATCAGCTTCACTTTGTGTTTTGTAACAATCAGCCAATTTTAGCAACCTAGCACACGAATAAGATGCTAACATGGCAAATACGCCAGCTAATAGAGCCATAGAGGCACCAGCAAGTATTGCTGACCCGCTGTTGCCATTTCTGTTCACCACTGTGATGTTATACAAAGACTTACTGCTGCAGAGAACTATCCCCTTACAGGTTAAGAGCTTTCACCTGGTTTACATCTCCCTCCCCGATAACAAAGACGAGCTTGCAGTCCTTCTCCACCACAGTGCGGTCCTCCAGGACACACTGCATCTTCACAGTCACCTCCTGGCCCCAGGTGGGATGTGGGGCCTGCAGGGTCCCACACTTCAGCACCTTCTTCCTCAACAGCCGGTCGTCTGTGTGAGGAAAGAAACAAGGTCATGCCGGAGGAAGCAGGGTTAATCTGCTCATCCTCAGAAACAGCCACAACACAGAAAGCTGGTTCTCAGGCACATATTGGTTGCTTTTCTAGTTTTTTGTAAAGGTTTCAATACAAAATTACATCATAAGTTACTGTAAATTAGAAATCATTTTTACCACACGCTGCTGCCTGATGTAGCCTCACCTGTGATGTCCTTCCAGTCTTCTGCCATGAACAGCTCCTCAAAGGTTGCAGAGGTCCACTCCTTTATTGCATAATCTGGAAACAGACTCTCTGATGAGCTGTCCCTCTCCGAAACATCGTCATCCTCCGATGGATCTTGGAATCGTACCATCTTCCAACTGTTTGTTTTCTTCAGTTTCCTCCGTTCCTTCAGTTCTGTCCCTCCACTCTCTCCCCCAGGATCAGAGGGGCTTTTTATCTCCGTATTTTCACTCTTCCCTGCACAGCTCTCCGTTTCAGCCTGCTCTTTCCCACACAGCTCCTCTCCTTCCTCTGCAGGCCCATGGGACAACTCATTGAGACGTTCCCTGTTAGCAGGCTCTGAATCTGCCTCTTTTACCTCAGGCTCTATAGACTCCGCTGCAGAGTCCTTATGCTCCTCACAACATGGCTCTGTCTCCATTTCACTCCAGAAAAGTGGTGGACACCATTTGCATTAGTCTGCAAAAGAGATGATCCTCTTTGGTCAGCCAATGTTCCACTTAGATGGACGTTAGTAGTTTTGTCTGCCACCTATACCCTGTCAACAGACAAAAATATCTCCATGATGTAATATTTACAAAAATCCATGTTGTGTTTCAGTAAATCCAACTCAGAGCATATCCCTAAATCCTTTCCTCATCTAGGTTTTTTTTCAAGCTTCGTCCCGCCTGCGGCTTTGTTTTCCCTCTGTAGTTCTGCTGCACTTTGACCTCTCCTTCGCTCTCCTGCTTGTATCCCTCTTCGTCGACGGCGTTCGGTGTTGTGGCAGCAACAAAAAAATGATCAATGTAAAGAAACTGTGCAGCGCAACGAAGCACTCTCGGCCAGCAGGCATGTGCAGTGGTAATCTACAGGATTAGAAGAGAAAAACCTAATCTGCTAGAACGTCTGTAAGCTTCTTAATGACTTCACCGTCGTGCCCCATAATGCAGTTTCCATGAATGCAATATCTACCAATAAGATCTCAGGACATGTGAGCTCTAACTTAATTTACCTCGAGACACACTGGAAGATTTTTATTCTCACTTTTTAAGAAGTGCCACGAGAGCCGCAGACGAGCTATAATAACCCACAGGCTGTAGCGTTGACACCGGATTACTGTTTATATAATCAGTTTGGGTGAATTCATACATATTCCTAAAAAACCCACCAACAAATGCAGTGTTCTTTAACCTATCACAGCTTTTATGTGATGTTTGTTTCTGTCACGATTACAGAAAAAGCAAATCCATTTGAGCTTTAAAACACATTGGTATTTGAAATATTTAACCAGGAATTTGCATCTGCACCTGCAGTCAGTATCACATTCAGACTAGAATTAGGATGTACAACCATTTATAGTGTGTTGGGATGTTAAACTAGACAGAAATGGGTCATTTCTAGGAAAAGTGAGATTCACATTTGCTTTAAACTAACTAAGAAAATAATCAACAGCTAAACTCCTCCAGCACCATGCGCTTGTTCACAGAGGTTGATATAATTAGTGATAATTTGTGGTAACACTGATTAATATGTCAAGAGGCTCTTAGTAGTAATTGTGCAGAAACAGGCCAGAAAATATTACCCATTTGTTTCACTGACGCACCACTGCAAACTAAGTTATTCTTTTACGTTTCACCAAAGCAACATCATGTGTATGGCTCCATGCAAAGTGCCTTTAAATCATGTTTTCAATCTCAGAAGTAAACATACAGTTTAAAAGGGAACATCAACACAGCAGTCTGACAACTAATCTAATGTGAGACTAATAATATTTAGACATCAACATCCCGAGAGCTGTATCGTTAATAAAAACTGCTCTACTGAAAATGAAGCCCCTGTTTAATCCACAGCCAAAGGATGTTGTCAAACGGGGATTAAAATGATTCTAATTCAATATTTGTCATTTAATTTCACTGACACAAAGACAAAAAGTGTTTATTGTGAGTAGAATTGTGTCCTTTCAAGGGATTTGTTGGGAGTCTATTGTTTCTGAGTACTGCCTGATACCATTGTGAGATTCTTTCACGTTACTTAAGTTCTCTCATTTTATGCCAGAGGAAAATACTGTCCTTATGACTGAACTGACAGTAATATTTACATTTCAGATCATTATTTCCATCCAAAACACATGAGCTTTAAAAGCTATGCTGCATTATCATAGACTCAACTACTCAAAACAATAAACATTTAATTAATCAACTTATTAAAATAGTGCTTAAACATTAACATGTAAGACATAATTTAATACTCTTAATTCTTCTGCATCTGTCAGGATAATTGATCATTTTAGCCAAATTTCAAGCAAAAAAATTGGTTGCAGCTCCTCAAATTTCTTCGTCTTTTTTTTTTCGAATAAACTGAATTTACAATTAACATTAACTGTTGGTTGGGCAAAGCTATTTGAATTCTTATGTCACTTTTGGCTTTAGAAAGTTTGCAATGGTTATTTTTTTGCTGTTCTCTAACATTTTATAGATACAATAACAAAAGTCTGAACGATATTTCAGTTGGCCAGTGTCATTGAACATTATTGACTTATCACTAATATATCAGTATTTGCATAGACATTATCCAGTATACGGCATATGAAAACCTTCTCTAACAGAATATAGGGCAGGAAAAGGTGCGTGCGGTAATTTAGAAAGTAGCAAAATGTCAATCTATAGTTTGTCCAGCAGAACAACCCCGACTCCACAGTTTACAACACTCTCAGCACTGTCTGCAGCACATGTAGCAGAGAATGCATCACAGCTAAACAGACGGTAGTGTGGAGTTAAGCGGTGTATTAATGCTAAACTGCTAATTAGTTTGTGAAAAAAAAAACATTGCTGGAAAGTTTCAATATAACTTGAACATACTATATGTATATTTACACACAATATCAGCAGATATATGGATGTCAAAATTCCCTGCTCCCTGAAATCAGCCCCAAAAATGTCCAGCATCTGTTGAGCTTTAACTAATTCAAGTAGATAACAACAATATGTAAAATTTAGCTAATTGCATCTAACATTCAGGAAAAAGACGTCTTGAATGATGTTTACTTTTATAGGTTTATAAGGTCATTCCATCTCAAATCATCAGATGTTTAGAACAATTTCTCCTCGAACAGCATAAATTATGGATATAAACATACACATTTTATATACATACATTTTATTTTATATCAAATACTTTCCTAGATCTTTTTTGTTAAAAAAAAAAACAAACCCTGTAGACCCGGTTTCAGCACATTTTTTGGCACATGAAAATTACAGACTATGTTAAAGCAACAATAGCTTAGGAACTATTAAGCATATAAGACACTGTAATGTCTTATCATGCCAGAAATTGGTCTGAAAATAAATAAAAAACATGACCATATTTCTTTTCTTATTTATACTTGGAGAAGTATTTTGAAAGGACAGAACTCTATTTTACTTGTACTAGGCTGTCTAACAATATTTTACTTTCTTTCAGCTTTATTATATGGCACAGTGGAGAGAAGAATGGGAGTAGGACCTGCAGCAAAGGGCTATGGGCTGGATTCAAACCCATGCTTTAGGGACTATAGCCCCTGTTTATGGGTCACCCACTCAACCTGTTGAGCTACTGGGACACCGGCATTTTAGCATTTGAAGTACAACCTGTCATACTTGCTCAGTGAGTTCTCTTTCATTATTGCAATCAAAAATGTCATATTTAAAAAGTTGTCTACATGCTTTTGTTTTGTATTGTTGTAGCATTCAAATACAAATGGTTCAGAAATGTCGATGTGTGCTCGAAGATGGGATGTTTTCTCAACCATAATTTGAGATTATGTGATCTACCGGTACTTGTCCAGTATTGCAGACTGTGAATCGATGTCATGATGAGAAATAACAGTGAAAATAAGCACCTTTATTCTGAAGAGTTCCTAAGATAATGTCATGCAAACACAGCCTTAAATGTGCAAAAAATGTGGTAAAGGTAGGTAAATAGGCATTATTTTTCTAAATTATCTCAAAGAATTCAAAGGTATCCTTTTAAATATATATGATTTGTGATAAATGGAGTCTCTAGCAACTTAGATGACCCCTAGTAATTTGAGATGGAACAAACCTTATGCCTATGTGCATTTACTTGAGTAAAAGATGAATAAACATGAATGTAGCCGCTATAAAGCCAGCTATTTTTGTCTGCAAGTGTATTTATACATCCTCGTGTGTGTGCTGTACGTGTGGGGTGTGTGTGGTGTGCGTGTGGTGTGTGTGTGTGGCGTGTGAGTGAATTTACTTAAAATCCAGCTGGAGGAGAAGCAGCTTGGATCAAACCCAGAGAGCCAGAATAGATCAGAGAGCAGATAAATACAGACTGGAAACAAAATGTCCAATGAATGCTGACCTGGAAAGCGAAAGCTAAACAGTTTCTTACTTATTTACTCTTGTGCGTCAAGTGTCCGTGTGTGTGTGTATGTGTGTGTTTGCGTGAGCGTATACGTGACAGGCGTGTGTGCGTGTGCCTGCTGGCCCCGCCCACACGTCGTCTCCCCGGTGACGTTTCGGACAGAATGTCGCCAATAGGCTTCAGTTGTAGAAATGGCAGCGCTGAGACAGGAGCATCGGTATGGGCTCTCCTGTGGCAAAATCAACAAAAACAACCCCAATCAAACTCTGTACCACGTCAAACTCACTGACACTGCCATCCGGACCCTCGAAGCTTACCAGAACCTGAAGGTAAGACAAAAATCACGCTTGTAACTTTGCAGCTTTTTCTTGGTTGTTGTTTTTCTTGAAATCTATATATTCTTTTCTCCCCAATCGCCTCCCAACTCCGGGGAACTGTATTGGAAACAGAGCTTCTTCTGCCCAGTAGGAAAGGAAAAGAAAAAAAAAGTTTAAAATACTTGCCGATCATGTGTCATCGAGCAAACGGCTGATAAATAGTGAGCTGCGTTAGTTTATTCTGGCTCCGATGAAGGCAGGCGAAGCTGGGTTTATTGTGAACTTTGATGAATGAAGGGATTTTATTGAATTCTTCCGTAATGACTGAGGAATTGTTTTGTTTTTAATAATACAAAGAGAGAGAGAGAGAGAGAGAGAGAGAGAGAGGAGAAAATCGGGTCGGGTTAAGTTCCTGCTTGTTTACCAGATCCTCCCGAAGAAAAAAAACAACAAAAGGAATTAAAGTTCGCATATGACATGGGTGTGTGATAGTGCCCTGAGCGCTGTTTTAATGTAGCCTACGTTACATCTGAAATTTATTGTTTAGATTATGGGCGAGCGCAGATGACTGTCGGTCATTAAATGTTTCTAAAAAGGCATTTTTCCCCCTCTGCCTGTTCCGCTCTCGGGAATAAATTAATGAACAAGCTATCAAGCAAATTATTCCGACTCCTCTGAATCGGGAGACTGTTTTATTGCCTTTATGGTCCATTAGATTAGACCGAGATAATTTAGTCTATCCAAATGGTCTTTCCCAGAGCAGTGCTTGATAAGACAGTCCCACAGTTATGACTGCAGGAGGAGGCTCATTTGGTTGTGTCTTCTGGATTTTCTTTTTTAATTTCTGAGCCGTCAAAACAAATAAATGTATTTCCGTGTGCGCCACAGTATGGTAATAAAACTGGACCTGGATGCAGGGGAGTCGCTGGTTCAGGGTTTTGGGCTCGTTGGCACGGATCTGTAAGTTGTTGCTGCGCTCTTGTATATTGTTGTTTTTGCCCTTTACACGCCTGGAAGCCCGCCCATCTCCGTAGCTCATTGGTCTGTGAAGCAGAGTAAGCTCGTCCAGCCTGACAGCTTCCTCCAGGCCACAGCAGGCAGGACAGAGGTTACTGCCAAAGTTTTCCAAGTCCGAAAGACCACCCCTGAAAACACACTTATTTAAAATGTTAGACCGCTGGACTCCCACTGAGGTGTGGCGGATTCTTGTCCTGCAGGAACCTGAGGGAGCTGCTGTTATTAATTCTGATTTATTTATGATTTTCGTGCCTGTGTTCGGGAAGAGGAGAGGAAATACAGACTTGTTTTGTGCATGAAATCATGTCACTATGCAGCTGCAGCTGTGATTGTCACATTTAAGTGAAAATGTTTAAAATTTCAAACATGATAGTAACCTAAAAGCCAAAAAATCTCAATAAGAGGCCAGCAAAGATTCACACTTGACAAGTCATAACAAGTGGAACTCTTTAAAAGCTTAAAAAATAACTGTATTAAAATAGTTGCTTTAAAAATGAATAGGTTTCTGAGGACCAGCAGTTTCAGCACAATTTCTGAAACCAAAGCCACCTTCTGGCTTCTTCTTTTTCTTGCAAAACCAACATATATGCACACCCAAGATGCCAAAAGCCAGAAAATGTTTGTTTAAAAATTGACTTAAGATTTATTGAAATCATACAATATTTTCATTTTCATATTAATTTAGTGGATTTTTTTTGGAAAGTGACAGAGACAGTGGCAGCAGTCACTTTGCTGATGGTTAATAATCCATTTACTAATGCTTTATAGATAAGGTTTAAGTCAACATCAACAACTTTGAGGTTGCTTTAGCTGTTTTTGTTTTTTTTGGTGTTGCATTTATAAGTGTTGACAATCCATTAATGAGTGTGTAACTCTCTAATAAGCCATCAGTTGTCTGCAGTTGTAATAATGTTCATGAACATGTTGTGGTTTGAAAGCTGGAGGAGGATTAACATATTTTCATTAACGTTGCTACCAAAAATGGTTACTGGTCAATAACTAATGAATAAAGGCTTAGTGAATGCTTTATTAAGACTCACAAACTACAAGTAACAACCTATAATGCCATCATAAAGGCTATTGTAGTAAACATCTAATTGTGGCAGTAAATAATTTAACAAATTAATAAACATCCACAGCTTTTAAAACCTCATTTTAACGATAAGCTGCTTTCTCTTCCGTTATGATTAAATCTCCATAAAAATGGTTAAATCTGGACCTTTAATTCGCCCTATGGCTGTGTGTGTAATCTGTAACAGGCATTATGTGCTTTAATATTTATTATTCCATTCAATATTAAAAGCTAAGGCGTGATGAAGAAAATCACAACAATACTCCTCAATAGGGAAGACATTTCTCCAAACCATTAATAATAAATTAAGAGTGCTGTCAATCACATGCACAGCTGTACTTCACAGATAATAGTTTCCATCTATTAACCATGTATCATGTTGCCTCAAAGGCAGGAATTTTTTTTAACGATTTTAATATTTCTTTATCAGAAGGGAGGAGGAAACAGCAGGATGTTGAGATGCTAAAGCCAGGTACACTGTGAGCTTGGGGTGTACAGTTTTTACAACACACAGGGCTGATAAAAAGTCATTTTTTAAATAAATATAATTGGTTCCAGAAGGTGCTTTGTCTTTCCTGTGGGATCTTTATTCATTTAGAGGGGAAATCAGCTCAAACTCACTCAGCAGCATGACAAAAGTTTATCGATTAGGTCATGGATTGATTGATTGTTTGATTGATTGATTGATTGATTGATTGATTGATTGATTGATTGATTGCACATATTACACCTAATTCTCTTTAGAGAAACCGTGAACCTCGGGGAATAGCATCTGTGTCAATATTGTGGCATTTTAAGTTTACTGAGAATGTTTCATCGAGCCAGATCACAGCTATCTAGAGGAGAAATGCAACAGACAGAGCAGGAACAATGGCAATATATTTTTCACTCATAATGTATGAGCTGTCCATTAGATTAAGGATGAACATGATTCGTGAATCTGTGACCAGTTTCTTTCTCTCTCTCTCTCTCCTCAGGCGTCACTATCAAATCAACCGGCGATTTGCTTCAAGGGGAGCCAGGGGGTAAGTTGTTTTGCATACTCTCCCTAATGCCTCAGAAATTGAACACTCTAATTAGTTCTGATTTGCCGTGGAGCACACTCATGACAGTTCCTCTGGACGTCTTATTTGATTCCTAAGTATCCGATAAGCATTAAGCTGCATCCAAGAAGAGTCAGCTGTGTGATTTTCCAAATTATTGGATGCCTTTAGTGGTAGCACAGTCGGTGGAGTTTGTTGGCCAGCTTTTATTTTGGTGAGTATGGCTGCTGTGAGTGCACCAGAAGTCACAGCCTGAGGGAAAGGTGTCATTCATGTTCTTAGTTGCACTATGTTGGGTCACATATCCTTCACTAAATATGTATATGCAGAGCTACATAGCTTACAAAAAAAGAAAAAAAAACTTGGTACTGAGAGTAAGAGGGCATTCCTGTGAAGCGGCTGCAAAGAAAGATGCCTGTGTCCGGCCAGATTAGCCGAGCCAGTGTTACACCCTCCCCAGCTCTGCCCGCTAGGCTACTACACATTTACCACACAATCGGCCCTGTCTAAAAGGAGCTGTTCTAATCCCCGCAAGAGCCGATTGCATTGACGAAAGTGACTTTGCTCTGTACACAAATGCTAGCCCTGTGTGCTCACACGGGCCCTGGAAGCCCTAAGACAGGGTACGCTATACGCCCCAGGCTGCTAGCCAGGTTACTGGGTCAGGCTTGCAACTGGGGAAGCTTTGTTCTGGGAGGGGGAGGAGGTAGGGGAGCTGGCAAACCCCAGGGAGCCCCCATGCCTCCATGCCTGTTGTGTCTGTGCAGACATGAAAGATCTGAAATGCAGGAACTGAACAGAAGCGGGGGAATTTATTTTCTTGTTTAATCCAGGAAAATGTGCAAAATATGTCCGAAGCACAAATGTTGTATGTAAACATGTAATGAAACATCTGTCGAAGGAAGAGCAGATTAACCTGCTTGTGAGTCTTTCTGTGAAGCAATGTTAAGTGAGTGCAATTTAAGTGTGCTTTAATCACTGAATAGGATTTGGTGATTATATCTTGCCTGGCACATTACATATTCAAATTGCTTTGCGGAATTCAAGCATGGGCTCCCTCCCCCTCTGACAATAGTCCCCGAGCTGGACGATTGGGCATTAATGAGGTAGCTGCAACCATTGGTGGTGGGGGAGGCCAGATTAAGTCGTTAGTGGGGGGAGGATGCTGGTGAACATGGCAGTCTGGCATACAACAGACCAAGAGGATATCCAGTGTCTGTGTCTCTGGGTCGCAGCGTCACAGATGTCAATATTCAACTAGTTCATTCCCTACATAAGTGTTTGCAAGAGCTCATCCCTTCTCCAAGAGCATCGTGAAGTTCAAGAGGTCATGTGTCCACTGACAGCTGCCAACTGTAGAGCTTGATCACAAAAGCCATGACTGCTTCTTTCTGATCTTTGTCCCCACCGGCTCATGTCACGTTTCCTGTAACGGGGCACTTCTCGGGCCACAAAAACCAGAGGAATTCTCCAAATCACTGTCCTGGCGTCACTCCAGGGCTCAGCGGTATCAGGGGCCAGGGCTCCTATCGAGAAATAGCACGCTGAGGTTTGTCGGCTGCTTTTCTCTCTGTCCCTGCGGCATTTAGCCCTGCTATTGTAAACTGTCTGCCAACCTTGTAATCATGCAATGAAAGACAGAAGCTCTCAGATGCCCCCGAATCTGGTGTTCAAAGCGGCTATGAAACTTACAAATTACTTTTGCTTTTGAATCTTCTTTTGCTCATCTTCGCGCGGGAAGCAGACTGATAGGAGGAAAGAGAAGTGAATGGGTAGGATCAATAGCAAGCATCTGGAGCAAAGAGAGGAAAAATTTTAAAAAAGTGCAGACTGTTATGGAAAAAAATAAGGATATTATACTCTGTACTCATATACTCTTTTATTCACCTTTTATAAAAGCTTGAAAAGAATAAGAATCTGGATTGCTCTGACATCATCACCAGGAATTAAAGAATATATTCAGAGCTGATCTGGGTTCCCATAGCTTGGAATTTCACATCCTAGTGCTTATTTTCCTTCGGGGCTGGCAACGTCACCTGCTTGTTGGCATGATCTCTATCCATTTAGTAAGAAAAGAACCCACTTCCTATTTATTATCAGATCCATGCTGTAGAGTCCATGCAGAGTGAGCAAAGCTGCTTATTTACACGTACATACTTCGCATTGTTTCTCACATTTGTTGACAGTTTCACTTGTGCAGAACTTTGTAAAACCTGAATCTCACCTATTACATTGCAAATCCTTAGCATGCCAGGAAGTGGTTCAACGTTATACTGTAGCACGTATTAAATAAATACGTGTTTTATGAGTGTAATATTGCAGTGCTTAAAAGACATTATATTTGAATACGGCGTGTTGAGCTGTTTCAGGTGTGACATCGGCTTCATTTCCTCCTCACTTCATAAATGTTGAATTGCAGTTGCCAGAGTAATTGTTTTTGTTTATGGCCCTGTCTGTTTTTATGTGCACAGCTGTCACATAAAGGCAGCGGTGTTGGGATGAAGGGAATGTGGAGGTGCTCTTAAGATATTCTCATGACGACTGTGTGTGAAGGCAGCGCTTCCCCTGGGCTCCCTCCCGCCTGCCCTCTTGATTATTGTGCCATTTCACCCCATGCCTTGGCTGAATCCTTGGGAGACATCAGGGCCTCTATCTCACACATGGCTGCTCTGACTCTACCCCCCGCCACCACACCGCTTTGCTTCGCCTCGCGCTGCAAATAAGCTTGTGCACTGTGCGAGTGTGTGTACGTGTGCATGCACACATCTTTTTTTTTTCTTTCTGGAAGCTAATTAGAATAACAATAACAGGAATGTGGTTTGAGAGTCGTCCTCTCCCAGTGGCATAGCAGTGAGAGGGAGAGTTGTCCCACGTGTTTCTGAAAGGGCACACGCCGCTCTATTCATCCAGATGTGTTAAGCGAGGCAAAAGTCCCTGTGTTCTCTGCTCGTCTGAGGCCCGCTGTGTTTATGCAGAGCCAGTTGGCCTTAGGATTTTTGGATCGTACGGTATATTTTAGGAACAAGAGTCTCATGAGGTCCTCCAGTTAAAGAGGAGTTTGCTTTAGTTTGCTCCTCTGTCATTATTGTATTCTTTAGCTCCTTTTGAGGAACACCATTGTGATTGTGGCTGCACTTTAACAGTATTTGGTTACAACTGTGCTGTAAAAGATCAGAAATCAATGGCACAAACTGGGCAGGCAGTGAGACTAATGGTGGCAGCATTAAAGTATATAAAAACATGCCTGAATTAGAAGCACAGTGAAACACATAGAGTGCTTTTGTGGTTTTTCATTGTTTATTTACATTCCAGGCTAATCTGGACCCATGAAGCTAAAGAAACTGAAAATAACAGTGAAGAAAAACTCTCAGTAACAACACAGGCTTTTGTGAAAATAGATTTACGGAGTTTGCAGATTTAGACATGTTTTTTTTGGGTTGTTAAAGCTGCAGTGCAGGACTGTTACGTATGAATGAACGACACAATGTTGATTAAGCCAATTGCAGCATACCAGAGTTTTAAATCTGCTTTCTGTGGCGACATTCCCGCACTGGCACACCAGTGGAGATGCGTTTTATGTTAACCAGCAATGATTTGTTTGCCAGTACTGAGAAATGGCACAACCATGGCAATGGAGACAGACTGCAGCAAGTAGGAGTGTGATGGAAAAACGTAGGAAGCATCCAAGAAAAGTTTATGATGCCCCAGAAAAAAGGAAACTTAGTGTTCAGAAGTAGGATTAGGGTCTAAAAACAAAAGAAAAAGTAGGTGTCCTATTTGTGCATCAACAGTATTTGTATAATTACTTTTACTGGAGGGAGGGACAAAAGTTCCACACAGAAAACACAGGCTTGAACAATAAGAAATTATCCGAAACATTTACAATATATTAGGAAAAGATGCTGTTCCACAAGGAGATGCAAGAGATAATGTAATAATTTATACGGATGATAAATATTCAGAAAATGGGACAAAATCAAAATCTGAGATATGAATTAGTATACTGGTAATTACACCATGGCTCTTGGAAGTTTTGAAGATTTACCTTTAAACACATAACTTGCTTATCACTTTCCCAGACTACAAAAACAGATATAATCGATGGATTTTCAACTTTCTGACGGTCCATGAACTACTCGTCCGTGATGTGCCTTTCTTTTTTTTTCTTTTTTCCCCCCTTCTTTACTGAACATTGAATAGAACAAAACAATTCAACACAGAGACAAAAAAACAAACAACAAAGAAAAGTATTGCCAGGGGGTCACAAACAAGAAACAGACTACAGAATAACATTAAATACACTACACAAATGTACAGTTTTAATGGCTTTAGTGTTAATGGAGTTCTTAATAGTGTAAATATACTGTTTGGTTTCATTTTGGAAGAAAAGAAAACAAGGGTTTTTATTTGTGATGCGTCTTTCTGCTGGAAAAGGAAATGTAACTTTAAAATGGGGATATTTCATTAAATAGCTCTGCTACATGTCTCATAAAACTGCCAGAAATAAAATGTTTCCATGAAATAGATCCTGCAATAAACTAAAAATTGAGTGAGCTCCTCCTTGGTGCAACTGAAAAGCCATTAGTGACTCAGCTGTGACCAACACTCCCATGATAAAAATCCAGGGACTGTTTGACTGAACTGGGCTGAACTGCAGGCTGTGTTTGCTCAGAGAAGATAGGAGACAAGTATAGAAGCAACAACAAAATGTCAATAGTAAAATATTTATAGTTCATAGAGTCACGTAGCGTTTTCCAAATATTGGGGACACCTGTGGGCACTTGGAAAAAAGTTGTACATGTTGACTAAAGGTTGTTGCACTTTTGTAAAAATAAATAAAGTAATTTATCTAATTTATTGATGGCATTATAGCTGAGTCATGATGCAGTATGGATATTTTTGAGTTCTCTCTACTTATACTTCCACGGTTGAATAAAAATGTGACAGGAGCAAAAAAAAAAAAGAAACTGCTTGGAGACCAGAGGGTTAAAATCTCTCATAGTCATTCTATTTTTCATTTTTAAAAGAATACTATTGCACATACATATTAAAACAGTTGTCTTTTCTTCCACCTGTATATTGACTGACAATTCAAGCAAACTGAATGTTATTAAGCTTACCTCTGATTTTACACCTCACATCTCGGTGCACGTTTTGGATTTTGCCTTCTTTGTTCAAGTTTCCCTGCAAGTTAATCAGGTTGGACATACTTTCCAATGCACAATCTGTGAATTGTTAAAGGATTACAGACTGGCTACTTGTGCAGAGAGACGTCCAGTAATGGGAGTGTAGTGCAGCGGTCCAAGCGGTTTGTGGGATTGCTCCAGTAAAACAGCTAGGCATCAACAAAGGAAACGCATTACTGTGTTAAAGCATCTGAGCTTTAATAACCAGCGTGCAAAAGGGAATTTCCTAACTTACACACCCTGTCACCATCGAATGCAAATTAGGCAACGCTAAGAGGGAGAGTGCATTTGCAAAGTGCGTCTAATTGATTATTCTTTTAAATTGTTTTAGCGGACACGTTGCATTGAGACAAAACAGCGGCCTACCACTTGCATACAAATGTAGGCTTTGAAGTGTTGTCTCCATCTTTGTGTGTATGAAGAGGAAGACACCTATAAGATGGAGTGGAGGATGTCGAAGGATGGGAGACAGCGAGCGTTTGTTGAGGTTGACAGATTAGCCCCAGCTTCTTGGAAAAAGACTGATTCTGCTTGGCATAACAGGCAGTACCTTGGGGGTTGCTCGACAGTTGCCCATCCCCATATCCCCACGCTAACTCCCGTCAGTCCCCACCCCCCCTTCTTTTGCTTTTCCTGTATGTACCAACCCCCCTCAATGAACAGATCCTCCAGCATCACCACCATACAGGCTCGCTGAAAGCATGGTTTAAATTGGCTAATGATGCTGAGAGGCCACACATTTTGTTCTTAACAGGTGTGCCACAGTGGAGTTGTAGATCATAGTGTACAAAGCCAGAGAACAGAGGCTGGGAATAATTAATCTGACCCCGGTGTTTCTTTGAGACACTGTCAACATCGGCGCGCTTGCTTGACTGCACGTGTCACCGAAACATGCTTGATACTACAATGTTAGCATGACCATTAGATGATTATATCATATGAACTTTGCACTGACGTTAACAGAAATAAAAACAAAAAAGGAATCACATGACCAAATACACTTGTTCCAGCCAGAATCCATCCCCCTCCTCTCTACTGAGTTGCACATTCCTAGAGGAAGACTATTTAGGGCCATCCTTCATGCACCGGTTCTACTGGGAGTCAGCGCCACCCCCATCCCCTCCATGCACATACCCACACCCCTCAATCCCTCCCTTTACCACCCAACAACACACAGCCACACGTCCCTGCTGTTCATGAATAATCCAGGCGAGCCGACAGGCCATTGCACTCAGCTTTGTGGGGGAAGAAGCTAGAACAAAAGACGGGCAGCTCACAGAGCAGCTATGGCTGAGTAGGCTCAGATGAGAAGACAATGGTAACTAGTGTCAGTACAGACAGGGGCAGGAGGCAAAGACTTCAGAGTAAATCACATATCCAGGCGCCTGCTCCCATCTCAGTGCTGCCATGCCAAATACCAGAGCTAGGAACCTTGCCTTCTCGTTTTCGTCTGCAGAGCAAAGAAAGACAGAGAGAAAAACTATCCTCTCATCTTTCCCTGCAGATGTTTGGCTTACAAAGGCACAGGACTGGGCAAAAGTAGAGATCCCTAATGAACCTTTTCTTCCCTCCTCACTAAATGGCAGGGTTAAGAACTCTGTTTAACCCTGTCGAAGATGAGCAGTTTAACATGCTGGAGGAGTTACAGATGAAGTTTTACAAGGGCATCTCCGACGGTGCCCTTTGTCCTTGTTCATCTGCTGAGCCCCCTGCCAAGATTTTCTGTTCCAGTCCAGTTCACACCTTAAAACAGCTTGAAAGTATCTGACATCTCCAAACACACAGGGGCTGGAGTAGCAGATGTGGCTGGGCTGCAGCCACAGAGGCAGTTATTGTATTAGCCTGTAGCTCCACAGGGGGCTGCACTGACAAGGTGCTAAGGATTGCCTTACACATGCACATTTGGTTGCTCTGACTGTAACTGTCCAACTGCTAAACTCCACTCATGTCATGATAATGAGCAGCATTACTGCACACAGCTCTCACTGTGCTTCTTCACACTAAGCTGCTCGGTTTTATTAAATGGACACATGTTAATAGAAGACTCTGATCATAATAATACCAGATTAAGCTTCTCCCTGATTAATTAATCATTAGATTAAAGGACTCAACAATTATAATTAGGGCACTGCAGTACATAAGCAATTTAATAAATTCTTTCCCTCGTTCGGAGCAGGACTAACGCTGATTGAATGGTTATCTCCATAATTAATAACTTACATAGCAGGAAATTCTAATGACGTATCAAAAATTATTTGAATAAAACTGAAAACACATCTTTAAAAAGTGTTTTTTTAAATATTGAACTGACATTTTTTTGTTCTACTTGACACTAAAGACACTGACGGAGCATTAGCAGCATTCATCTTCATTAGATTTGTGTCACTTTTTGCCTCAGAGTATCAGAATGTCTGCATGCAATCAAAGAACTCATGTGGAAGTAAATATGATTTGAATGTGAGCATGACAGCCAACAATTTGAAGACACTCCAGAAACCAATTTGCTGCCACAGTGCTTATAGAAATGTGTGCAGTTTGGTGGAGCCATGTGACCGAGCTTCTGTCTGCTGCATGTGCATACGTGACTCACCGGCCCTTGACCTGGAAGTTTTCTCTGAGCTATTAACTGCTATGTCTGAGTTGTGTCTGAAGCTTTTTGTTGGTCAATCTGAGACCTGAAAAAAACAACCTCTGTGTACTTTCTGTGACTCATTTACAATTTTTCTGACTTTATTGAGGATTCTGTGTCCACCTTTGCGCTCTCAATTTTTGCTCATTGTTGTGTTTGGTTTGTTCATTGATGAGCTTTGATTCCACAAAGTCTGGCTGATAATAGTCTCTGTTGACATTCAGCCTAAAACGTTGGCTAAATATTTGACCTCACTCCCTGCATGTGACCTGTGAGAGAGTGAGGCTTCCTGTGTCTAAAAAAAAAAGACAAAAGGCCAGCACACTCACACTCACACTGCCTCAGGGGATCAGTCCAAAACTCCATATGGAGATGTCTATGACTCAGCGTCTCTATGTAAATCTGCACCTACCACTTGATTGACAGCAGCTTCAGGATAACAAACCTGTTGGCACAAGTGGTGTCACTGACTAAACAGAAAGTCAGAGTTGATCTCAACAGGTTGGGTGTTGTGATGATAGCATGCTGGATATGATAACCGGTATATTCTGCAGTGTTTCAAGTCATAATCGGTAAATCTCTGGTCACTGACTGCAGTGGAGTTGTTGGTTTTACTTGTTGTTGTTTTGCTGCAAAAATGCCAATAACTGCCCAAGTAACTCGAATGTTAATGAGTTATTTCCTGATGTGACAATGACAGAAAGCGATGCAACAACTAAAGTAAGGAGCTCCAACCATGATTGAAAGCAGTAATTATATTAATTTAAAAATATTATTGATTTTAACTTCCAAGCTGGATGTCTGATCATGATGTGGAATTTACACAGCTACTGTTTCGATTGTTGAACTCATTACGTTTTATACAGTAGTCTCAATACTTTTCATAAGTACAAGATAACATCCAATAAACTAATAGTCCATTCATAAAACAGCTTATTGGCTTCAGTGTTGCCAGATTTTAACTATTTTTCATTTAATGGGAGCAGCTAAAAAGTGATTTCTGAGGGTGTAATTTCGACTACTTTTGCAACATTTCCATGTATGCAAATTTGGGCTATATTACAGAGGTTTTTAATTGTACAGGAGGCACAAAGGGAGCAACAACATAGCAAAGATACTCCATGACAGATGAATGTGCATGTAGAAATTAGATTTAGTGTTAGAATTTGACCATCATCTCTGATGGCATGCAAATAAATGTTCATAAAATCACACGTGTAAAATCAGGTTTTTGTATTTTTTTAGTACTAAAGTAATTCACTGATAGCTGTTATTACATACAATGGCATAAGGAACTCATAATACTTAATTTATTTAATCATATGCCCAAAATGTAAACAAACACAGGCCAAAAAAAACATGGTTTGAGCTGGAGTCAACGGCGTAAGTCAGTGAACAAACTACTTTGTTGAAAAAAATGTTCATCTAGTATAGGACTGGCAAAAAAAAAAAAAAACTCTCACAATAACATAATCCACATTACTCAGTGATAATAATATTATCTCCTTGCTTCAATCCAAGGAGGAAATAAAAGCGAATGAAATCCACTATAGCTCCACAATGCCTCTGTCTTTTGAAACAGTTGATAACCGCCACACCTTTCCTCATAATTATGTGATTGCTGTCAGTGAGATTAGATTTTTTTCCCCTTTGTTATGAGATGGACAGACAGACTTCATGTGAGTCCAAATGTTTTTTCTTTTGTGTAAGTAAGGCACTTCATAGTTACATGGTCACTTGTTTAACAGGGGTTGCTGTTTAGCAAAATACTACTGGTAATCTGATCTCTTTTAAGTAAAACATTAAACCAAAAATAAATGTTAATTGGGATATTTTGTTTTAGTAATGATTAAACCAATGAGATTTATTTGTGTGTTTTAGAGGATTTTCCGACCTTTTTAAAGCCCCTATATTTCCAGGTTTTATTCTAAGCTAAGCGAACTTGCTGTCTGCTCGAACTTCAAATATCTATATACAGACATGGGTGGCATCAGTTTTGTCATCTAACTGTGAAAGAAAGCAAACAATCATCATAATCCTCTACTGTCCAGGTTTAGTGTATCATGTTTTTCCATTGTTATGTGGGTTTTTCAGGGCTTAGTTTATGATCCTAGGGTAAACACAGAGGTTCTCCATGCAGAGTCAGGAACTGGAAACTAATGGGTTAAATGACATATGGTTATGAAGCTTGAGAAGGAAGCTGTGAATAAAATGGGGGCGACCTCTGAACAGTCTGACCTGAGTGACATTGATTAGAATTAGAATGTGAAGTGTGCACGGTGGCATGGACGGGGGTGACAGGCAGATCTAATGTGTGGCTGGAGGGGGCTCATAGTGCTGCCATCGACTGAAAGAGGGGACATGGTGGCACTATTGCAATGCTTTATGTGTAAATGTGCATTCTAGTCTTATCAAAAAAAGCTTTTGTTCAGCAAAAACTTCATTTTAAAAACAAATGGAAATGCAGTCCCTTCCACATGACTTTCTCTACATCAGTAACTCTGCTTTAGTGACTTCTAATTTTGGTCATGGTGGCTACTACTTTACTTCTTTGAAAGTAATAGGTCCAGAGTCCCTGCTCACTTTGATGCTTTTTTGGTTGATCGCTCCTAATTAGCATGAAGCCCACTGCAGACAGGACTCTGCTTTACCACTTTATGTTAACGGTCAGACATAAATAGGTCAGAATTAATGGTCAGCTGTGTGTCTGAAGTGTCCCTCGCCTTGTGGGCTGGTTTGCGTTTTGTCTTGACATGGGTGGACTTGTGCACATGAAGGAAAGCTGGAGGCGGATGGGGGTAGGGTGAATGGCATGCGTTGGGTTTTAGAAGAGGAGGAGGGGCGTCGAGGAGAGTAGCTGTTCATTGGCTCCGTGTTGCAAAAAAGAAAAAAAAAGTGCTTATGGCTTTGCTGCATGACTGGGCATTTGTGACAGCTATAGTCCTGCCTGCCACATCTGCCAGGGGCACTGCGCTCTCAGCCCGTCAGCTCATAATCAATCACTTACGACTGATAGCTAAAAAGGCAGCTTCGAGTCCATGTGACATTTGTTTTTCTTGAGACCTGCAGATAAAAACGGCTGCTTGGTTTGACCTGAGGTAGCACAAAGTAGAACAGAGGGGCGGAAAAAAAACTGAGCTGAAGTTCTACTTCTCAGTATACTCGTATTTGTAAAGGATGGGTAATAATCCCTGGCTTCACTGAATCTAGGACATTCTGTCAACAAAACTGCTAAACTGTCCATTTTCAGGCTGAAACACAGCTGCAGGCGCTGTTGAAGGGAGCCACTACCCAATGTGTTTTAAAGGACATATTACCTGTTGGTTAATGACTTTCTATGTTGAACTATCCTTTTAGTGGAAGTGGGTTTTTAGGTCATTTTATGTAACAGGTTTCTAGCAGAGATAGATGTCACCCTGCTAGCTTGTTTGTTGGTAGGGAACCATGGACAGTCAGTGACAGAAGAGGTTATCGCCAAAGTGGAAAGGCTGTCTGTCATACTTTTTTTTTATACCTTTCAGAAAGGCTCTTCTAATGACTGGTTACACGTCATCATCCTTGACCTGGGAGTCACCGTACAGGCTCAGCAATTGGCCTTAAATGGAAGATTATTTAGGTCACATGTAGTGCAAGAAAAAACTTGAAAATTCACTGAGTTGTCATTGCACTTTGTGATGTATTTATGAGATTACATTGAATCAGGTGAGGCTACATCTGGAGAAGATAACTCGAGCTTATTATCCCCCACCTCCACGAAGTGGAAAAGGGGGATATAGGTTTGGCCTCTGTCCGTCCGTGCCTCCGTCCGTCCGTGCGTCCGAGATGAAGGGGACAGCTTTTCTCGGAAACTATTACAGCTAGGATTACGAAATTTAGTGTGTAGCTTCACACCATGGATACCTCGATCAAGTTCAAAAATGAGACCCGTGCGATAATATTTAACAGAGTTATGGCCCTTGATCACTATTTTGGATATAGACTCATAGACATCACATGTGGCGGGGGATATTGATGACCATGTCGTCTTGTTATGTAGCACATCACTCAAATTAGCAGTGCATGTCAGGAACACACTGTAAAACTGTTACAGGTCAAACATTACCACAACTTAACTTTTGCAAATTCAAATGCACGACCAACTTTGAGTTTAATTTGACATGTATTTTACTGTGCTAAACAATGTTTGTATTAATGTCATTTTCATTGTTTTGTTCCTGTATTTGTCTTGGAAAGTACGTGAAGATCCCAGCGCCAACTCCTGAGTCTCCAGATGGATTCAGAGTCTTCTCGTTTTACCTATCCAGTGACAGCAAAGACAAGCCTCAGTCCAGCTTCGACTGCATTCACCAGTATGTCTCAGGGTAAGCAGCACACATAAGTCTTTCCACGGCCGACCACAAATGGAATCTGTAGTAAATTTGGTGTCAGGCTGAGACCGCAGGGTCTGACCAAACAGTGGCCTCTCTCTTCAATACTACAACAGCAGACAGTACCACTGTTATATTATAAGGCTATATTCAACTACAATAATACCCAAAGGCCGTCATGCCGCGACTGACCTCAGAGGTGTGACCAGTAATAATTGAGAACAGAGAAGTAGTGTTTGTGGCTGGGCAGGGTCAAAGCGTTGGTTAAAATGTTACGTTTAAGCAACTTTATTTGCCCTGAAGCCTGTGAGCTTTTCAGATTTTTTGTATTTCTTGTGAAGAATGATCCTTCACAACAGGACTGCAATTTGCATGTGGCCACAAAAGACACAGAACCAGTTATGTGTGTGTGTTTGTGTGTTTGTGTGTATGTGTGCGTGCGTGTGCGTGTGCGTGTGCGTGTGTGTGTGGAAGGAAACACAGCATCTTGGATGACAGCAAGAATTTCTGTTGCTATTTTTGACAAAAGGAAAGTTAATTGGGTTGAGCCGCTCTTGAGTCCTCTCTCTTTTTCTTCCTCCTCCACACAGGGAGGGCAGGGATCACCTGGAGGGCCAAGGCAGCATTCAGGACAAAATCACGGTTTGTGCCACAGACGACTCCTACCAGACAACCCGGGAGCGAATGTCTCAGGTGGAGAAGGACATCTGGAGCCGCTCAGCTATTGAGATCAAGCCAGGGCCAAGTAAGCTTTTGCCAATAGGTGTATCTATGTTCTGTTGTAGCTTCCCGCCTCAGTTGACGTGGCAGCCTTCGAGCACGTAGGGATCAAGGACAGACAACTGGAGAGTTTTTTATGTTCGCAGAAAGCTTCTACACCATCGCCTCTCACCATTTCATCCTGCTGATAATTACCATATGGTGTGGAAGTTATCACATAATTGATCAAAGCGCTGCGTTGCAATTATTCATGTGGGAGCCATGCCTCTTTTCTTGTACTTTTGCTTTCATTTTGACCAGATTGCTCAGGCTCTGTGCCAGCATGCCTGCTAGCATCATTAATGTGATTGAATTCGCCTGAAGCATGCCCTAACAGGTCTCATGCCAGTGAAGGGTTGCCTGAAATGTAATTACACTGACTGCACCTTAATTCATTTCCATTTGATAAAGTATATCTAAAAATGATCTAAAAAAAAGGAGGACATATAACCTGGAGTGATCTGGACTCAATGTGCATGGTTTTAACTTCATTACAGATTAAACTGACTGTGCTATATCTTCATAAATAATCTATCTAATGACATTTAGATGTCTCATGCGAGCTTAAATCCTCGTGTCGATTATGTTTTATGAAACATGCCGGGTAGACAAATACAACAGCATAACGTTTGGGATAATTGTGGTACGAGCCGGCTTCTGCCCCATTGCATTGCACGGTTTGTTGCCAAAATAGTCTCTCTGAGGCTATTCAGCTAATAAATGTTGGAAAAAAACATGAGCCATCCTGGATAGAAACATTTTACATGTTTTTTTTCATGCACATAACTGTCCTTGCCTTCTCCCGGATGCTCCTGGAGAGAGGGAAATGAATGATCACAGTATGTGCCACATGCAGCGGAGCATACACAGTTGTTTCGTGGTGACTCGCTGTCTTTTTATGGTACAGTAATGTTATACTCATCAAAAAAAATGTCCATAGAGCAACTCACAATTACAGGTTGCAGTAGAAAAATGTCCACAATTTAGATAATAATGTATGATTTAATGTTCGGCTGCATTCAGCAGAAAGGAGGAAACTGACAACTAGGCAACGAAATTCGTGCGCACCTGCTGCTGGAGCGATACAAATCCAATTTGTTTTGAAGCTAACCTTTTAGTTTAGCACTTACAGTTATTTCCTCTATAATATCATAGCACCACTGCAAACAGCACTCCATTCAGTCTTTGGCCATTGCTCATAAACACACCAGTATGATTATACTCTGTAAAGCATGTCAGTTATTGTAAGCCACAATAAAAGGCATCACAAAAGCTTCCTTGAGAGAATCTTAAAACTTCCCAGAAGCTGCGTTAATTTATTACAGTGAGATGGTGGCTCTAGTTGGTGCTTGTCGGAAATGTTGCCGTGCACGTTGTTTCAGTGCAGGAAGGATATTTTTCGAAAATCCATGTGACATGGTTCAAGGTAAAAGCTGCAAAATGCTCCTGCAAGATTTAAAGAGACTCTTTTTGAAGTAAAAATAGAATAAATATGAAGAGTTTTAAGAGCATTACTGATGTAAAACATCATCTATACGTACAATATATGTTGAACATGTTGTCCCAGTGTAAAAGTCCAGTTATTCTTTGACCTATAGCAACCTCCAAAGTATGGCTTACAGCTGTAATGAGATTAGAGCCTGCAGATATCTATAAGCACTGCCTGACCAGGTCCAACTGAATTAGTACTGCAACAGGAAGAAAGGGCCTCTCTGTGTTGGTTGCTTCAGTTTCCACGCTCTTCTGTTTACTCAGCAGTAGTTCAACTCTACTATCTAGCCTTGTGCCCACAGCAGCACTACCTCTGCACACTGACAGACAGAACGTACAAGCACAGTGCCGTGTTCAATGTATTTATGCGTGTAAACTGCTTTATCAGTTTGGCCCCAAAGTACTGCACATACAGTAACTGTTGCATTTGCATAAAGCATAGCAATACAAAGACACAATAAAGATAACATGAACTGTCTCTCGTGTGTAGGCCTGTCTTTCAAAATTAGGGTGTGATTTGTATATAGCGCCTGAGGACTGGATTAGGAATGATATGTTGGCTGTGCTATTACCGGATACTCTGAGCGTATGTGAATCCTGTTATCAGACGAGTAAAAACCTTGTTGCTCTTTCTTAATTTTGTGTAGGGTCATTCAAAAAAAAATCCTGATTCGTTACATCTGTGTTCAAGGTAGCCTGTCTTTATCTCCCACAAACTGAGACTCTTCTGTGTGCACCTTTGTTTTGATCTCAGGCAAGTGTGTGAAGGTCCAGAGGAAGCAGGGTCTGGTATCAGGCTCAGATAGCAGCAACAAGCACTCCCCCAGCAACAAGAGGAGCCTGGTTCCCAGTCCTGTGGCACACCGGCCCTTGAGGGATCGCATCATTCATCTCCTGGCCTTAAAGCACTACAAGAAACCTGAGCTGCTACTGTGGCTGGAGAGGGAGAGGGCCACTCCGAAGGACAAGGCTGACTTGACCTCAGTACTGGATGAGGTGAGATATCTGCTACGCTGTTATGTAAACACATCACCAACCATGGATGGATATCATCAGATGCAACAGGTTAAAATTAAATACGAATTTAGCTGCTTGTCAGGTGTCAGGTTGATATTAAGTAAAAGACTGAAACCATAAACATAAATGAGTCCCTGAATGTGCAATTGACTAGTAAACTCCCCATTTTCAGCCTGCTGCTGCACAGCTAAGACCTCTGCTCTAAAAAAGGTCATGTGAGCTAAGTTTGTTTCAGGCATATTTCCTGTGTTCACAGTGTTTGAGTGTCTCACTGCAATCATCGAGCAGAGACTCTGCCGCCGCTGGTAGCTGTAATTAGGGCTGTGCTTTAATTATCTTTGGACGAGAAGATTGTGTTTTGACAGGAGAGGGGTGGGGTGTCTCCAGCTGGGATCCGACTACTTTCAGAATTAAAAGTGGTTGGTTTGGGTAGATTTGTATCTGGGAGATTAGGTTGTATTAAGGACAGGGTTAAACTGTTTGTGGCAAAAACAATACAGTGCAACTGTGTCACAGAAACGTGTGAGGTAGGACTTGTAGTTTAATATAAAGGCAGTGTTACAGCACTGCAGCCCAACACAGCTGGGTGCATTTACAGTTTCATCTGGCCTCTTTTCCGTTATGTTCTGTACCCCTTCTGTGGATTAAGTAACATTTGGAGCTGTTGGTTTTTCAGGTTGGTAAACTGAACCCAAAAGACCACAGCTACTCACTGAAGGATGAACTCTACAAACACGTCCAGAGAGACTGGCCTGGATATGTAGAGGAGGAGAAGCAACTCATTCATAGGCTCTTGATCAGGTGAGAATTAAGTTAGTCATAATATACAAAAACTGTTATTGTGTTTTGTTCCATTGAGAGCCTTGAAAATGTATAAAAAAGGCTTGTGTTTACATTTTTGAGCAATAATTTGGGGCAGTGTTTCGGGAAATATGCCTATTTATGCATCCATCTAAATATAAAGCCACCAGCAACGCGTGGTTAGCTTAGCATAAAGACTGGCAGGCCTGGATCTAACTACAGATCAAACATCTACATACCAGCACTTCTAAAGCTGGTGCTGCTAGAAAACTGTGCTTCGCTGAGCATCTGCCGGCTCTACCCTCATATTTAACACACAGACTTGAGAGCCCATCTTTTCATATAACTCTCAGCAAGAAAGCAATTAAGCATATTTCCCGAACTGTCAAACGATCACCTTAAAGTCCTTTTAGACTTTTAGAGGCCTCTTTGGGCAGGTAATGCAGTGAAGACTACGGGATGGATTCTTTGTGACAGCGCTGGCGTTAATACAGAAAGGCCAGTGAATTAATGTAGAAGGCTGCTGTGATCATTTTGAAAGGGGAGCTTCTAAATGACTACTTCTCTGCACTGATGAATCTCTTAATGGACACATCAAAGCAGAGGAAAATATTCCCTGCACCGAGTTGCCAAATGGCATTAGCATGGAAGGCTCAGAGTTGCAAGGCTGAGTTTTTCAGGGTGAGCGTCCTCCCCTCGTACATTTCCTCTGCTTGCCAGTAAACATGCAGGCCATGTGCTTCATGAGCGCTTTGGAAAAAGTTCAAGTCTTGTTGGCTGATTGCAACAACCCCCTCCATTCACCACCCCTGCTAAGTGTAAAAAGCTTACAATTGTGGCTATCAAATTGTATGCCAAGTGTGATAAAACTGTGATAGCCTGTAAATACTGTATTCAATTTGTTGGAGAAGGTCCTTCTTATTCAGGCCTTATTTACTACTGTTTCATGAGAATGTTTAATGGTTCTGAACTCCACTCACACTGACTGTATGATTAAGAGGGTTGTGTGAACTCCACTGGGGGTAGTGGCATCTGTTTGAGGAAGGAGCTGTAGGAAGCAGATTACCAGAAAAGAGGGTTTGGCCTTACAGAGGTTAAATCTGCTGCTATTGTTCTTACCACTGGACTGGCTTCAGTCTTTGTGGTTGCCTCCTGTTGATTGTATCACCAGAAACACAGAATAAAACATCACAGAAACTGCTTTGATAAAAATACAGAAAGATCGGCAGTTTTGTAATGCCGATGACTATTTCTTATGTGGAAAGGCTGGGTCCTCTGCCTTTTCTCTGTGTCCGTGTCACAATACATGACAATTACTCATCCTCTTGCTCATAAATCTGCCAAAGCAAGCTTCATGACCTACATACAGGCCATTTACCTCGCAGTCACTGTCCAATTGAAGGTGCTGTGTTCTTAATCTTTCCTCAGGAAACTGCAGCCACTCCAAACTAGCCAGCTGAAGAGTCCCCAGTCCAACCATTCATTCCACAAAACTCCTGGGGACTCTCCTTCGCATCTCAGTCCTGCCAAGAATCTCTCAGTGGTAATTATTCACCTTGAATGATTTATATTTCCCCCCACTTATTCTTCCTCATAAGAGTGGGGCGTTTCCTCATTTTCAGACACACACCACTTTGATGCGGTTTTCTCACGTCTTTGTGTAATTAAACAAGAAGCTCGAGGCTAAATACGGGTCTCTCTGGACGTATAGGAAGAGTTTACATTGTGGGTAAAGTGCAGAGTGAAAAGCAATGACTGGCATCACTCTCATGTCACATGCAGTAAATACGTAGTTGGATCCGGTTAGATGAGCACGTTTTGTGCCAGGCTAATTCCGGAAAAGGAGTGCTTGTCAACAGCAAGAATTCAAGGTAACACGAAAGAGAACTTTGTGCATCTACATTCTCTCACTTTGTTTTTGTAAAAACGACACAACCAATATAAAAAGTGTTAATTAGCGTGGTGAGGATGTCAGACTCTGACTTTTTGTTTTGTCTTTTTGTTAACTACTGTAGCTTTACACTAATCGGCAACAACATTATGACCACTGACAGGTTAAATGAATAACACTGATCATATTGGTACTATGTGGTGTTCTGCTGGAAAACCTTGGATTTTGGCATCCATGTTGATGAGACTTAGACACCCAAATAAACCCAGAACAAGGACACTCCTTCATGCAAATGGAAATCCTAAATGTCACTGGCTTACCCCAACAAGAAAATGCACCCCACAAAATCACAAAAACATCAAACAATCAGGAACATCTTGAGGAACGTGACAATCACCCAAGATGTTGCTTTGACCTCCAAGTTTCTTCGACTCCATTCTGATCAAGCATCAACAGAATGCAGTGGAACAACTTTGATACCTAGAGGCCCCACTGCACAACCCAGATTACCCAAATCCACTGCTAACATCCTGGAACCAGATCCCCTCGGGCACCCTGAGAGGTCCTCTTGTCCATGTCCAGTGGTGCAGAACATTTTTGAAGACATAAGGGGGCTAACACAATATTAGGCAGGTGGTCATAATGTTATGTCTGATTGGTGTATAGTTGTGTACAGATATCAGAAGGGTGTTAATCTTCGTATCCAGTTCTCAACTAAAAAGTTTATTTATGCACATACTACTGACATTTTTTGGCCACTTCCACTTACTGTGTTCTCTTTTTTCCCCCTAGAAACGCCCTTTGGCCTTGGACCCATCCAACATTCAAACCCCTAAAAAACAAAAGCTATTGGACCAGTGTCTGCCTCTGCAGTCACCCTCTCACACAGACTATGGCACCAACGCTGTTCGTAGCTCCTCTAGTCACGGAAACCCCAGTGCACAGATTAAAGCGGAGTTCGACAAAACCAACAATCACGTTCACAGGAGCCTCAACGGTCTGTACTCGCCACACAAACTCACCGGGTCTACTACTATCCCCAAACTGGAGAGGATAGAAGCGACTCCTCCTGCACCCAGCCCGAAGCCTTCACACAACGACACCTCCATTTTCACCGACCAGCAGTTCACCAATGGCCAGCATAAAAAGAAAAGGTCCAAAAAACACAAAGACAAGGAGCGAGAGCGTTTAAAACCAGACTGGATGGAGACTAGTCCGGACATGAAGCAGAATCAAGAAAATCTCAAAGGTAAATGGCAATAAAACTATTAAATGCTTTTCTCCTCAAAGTTCTGTCACACTTAATGTATCCGTTGTGCGGTCGTGAATCATCTTTATATGATTTGTGCAGATTTCTGAAAAGGATCAGATTAAATTCAACAAAAAGAAGGAATCCAGAATGCTCAGCTGTAGTTGTTTCTGGAAGTGCACAAAGAGCAGTTCATATGTTTTCATTTGAGAGAGCAGTTAGGACTCTGACACTGTCGCCCTCTAGTCTGTTGATGATTGACTGTGGAACAGCTGGGTGACCTACGGTCGAGCGAGTCAGCAGGCAGCATTGCCTCCTACTCTGTGCTGCTGACGTCACCGCTCGCCTTGGATCAGATCTCTTATCGGAGACAGCGATAAATGACTCCATCAGCCTTGATATGATGGTCACATTATCGCATTTGCATTGGTAAATTGCTTTAACCTTTTTTCAATATGCGTGTGTGTCTGTGTGTGTTTCCTATCTGCAGGCCATGAGGGAGGGAAACCACCTGTTAATCGAACCACAGCAGAGGAACTGCCCGACTACCTAATGTAAGTTTAAATACACATCACATCCCTAATGGTAATTTATGTCATATTCCTAGATCCAGAAGGGATTTATGGCTTTGGAATGAAATCCAAATAACTGCCACTACATCAGTGCACCAGATCAGTCTTTGTTGATATAATATGTCAGTGAGGAGTTAAAACTTCTGAGTCGAACCCACTAAGAACAGACGCCAACATGTCCCTAAAGGGTTACGTTCAGCTTCAAAACATTCATATAAATAGAGGGAAGTAACAGATGTGTCTAAATAAGCTGTCACAAAGCTTCACTGAGAATTACTTTGAAAACAAATGATCTTATGTCTTGCATTTATACATCTGGCCAACACATCATGCTGTTATTAAATCTGTGACGTGTCAAGCCTCTCAGTCCACCGACATGCAGCGCCATCTGCTGGAAATAGTGGGAAAAGACCTAGCATTTAAAGATCCCTCAGAGAGAGATCTGTTTTTAAAGCAGCTCTTTAAAACCTAATGCTTTCTTTTTTTAGGAAATATAGCACCATAACAGCACTGGAGCAGCGTCAGCAGTATAATGACGACTTCTGTGCGGAGTACGATGAATACAGAGCTCTTCATGACCGGATTGGGACTATCACAGAGATGTTTGTTCAGTTGGGCTCAAAGATCAACACTCTCTCCCCGGGAACACGAGAGTACAAGGTACTGTCTGAACTGGGAGTCGACGAAAGCTGTTCAAAAAACACCAAACAGAAAATAGAGCAGACACATGGCACACTAACACCTTTTCTCTTGTATTTTTTGCAGCTTATGGAGGACCAAATACTACAGAAGTATCGAAAGTATAAGAAAGTAAGAATTATTAAAATTTTAACTGATTTAATCCTAGCACTTCTAGCTATATCTGTTGGGCCTCATGCAAGAACCACTTATACAGAATATTCATGCTTAAGTGGCACATAGAAGGGATTTAAACAAGGACCAATTTTCCAGTTTTACTTAGTCATGCAGAGATATTCTCTCTTTCTATAGCAGGTAGAATAAACACTTTAATTAACTTGATATTTTTTGTAGTCAAATGTGTTACTGGAATCAACAAAACATTAAAAAAAATACCATCTGAACCCCATAACATGCTGGCAAGTTTATGGCAAGGCATTTTATCTTTAAAAATTGCCAAAATTACATGAATGATCAGAGCCACAACTTGTAAAAACAGAAAGAATGATGAGATGTTGTACTTTCCTACAGTCTTTGAACTTCTCGGCTGAAACTTCTCCAAATCTAAGCTTTTAATCTAAGCTTTCTATTGGGAAATTTCATCAAAATCATTTTATTCTAAGTTTCTCTTTTATAATTTAATCAAAAAGTAATTATTCGTTATAATGAGATTGTGTAAAATACAAAAAAATCTCCTCAGCACAACTGAGAAACCATGACTGACTAAGCTGTGACCAACAGTCATGTGACACAAATTAAAGGACTTATCATCTGAACTCTGTTTACACAGAGCAGATAGGGTACGAGTATGAGGACAAAAAAACCTATGAGGACAAAAAAAATATCTATAGTTTGTGAAGCCACCATTTTTTCCAGTATTGGTATCACCTGTGGGTGCTTGGAAAAGTCCAGGTTTTTGTGAAAGAAAAAATCCAAAAAGGTTTTTATTTTTTGATGATTTATGGCATTACAACTGTGTGCCAACATATTTTATGAGTTCTCTCTACTTCTAGCCATGGTTGTGTTGCTTCCATAGAAGCGCAGGACTTTATATTGCAGTAAAAAATATCTCACAGTGAGGAAAAATGTGACAAGAGCAAGAGAGAGGGTTGAAATAAATACCGTTCAGCGCATCAGTTTCACATACATCATGGTTTGCCCATTCACTAAAAGATTAAACAATCTTTCTGTTCTGATTCCATTGACATTATTATTGCTACATAATTTATGCAGTTCAGTAGTTAATTTGAAAGCTCTGCATCTGTCAAGGTTTTAAATGCAGCTCACTATCGACGTAAACGTCGTCCGTTAAAGCACCTGTCAGCTAAACATCACCGGTAATCTAATTTATTATCATCTATCATGTCATGCCTCTAAACGTGTTAATGATTGAGTGTTTTGCTTCACTAAGGCGTGTGGCATCCTTATGTCAAACCATCCCTTCTTAATTGCTGACATGGCATTAGTAGCTGTATTATTACGGTATTAGTTGGATGAGCAGCATCTTGTTAACAGATGGCATCCATCAGGTTTTCCAGTAAGAGAGTTTAGTGAAGCCACTCAAGCACGAATACAAAAATTTTCTTACATAAGGTCCACCATGTTGATTGAAATCTAAGGTACTAAAGGCTCACTGGCATCTCGTTCTCTCTCTCTCTCTCTCAGAGGTTTCCTGGATACAGGGAAGAGAAGAAGCGATGCGAGTATCTCCATAAGAAACTGTCGCATATCAAAGGCCTGATCACAGATTATGACCGATCACAGGAACTCTCCTAGTGACTGGCCTCTGCCCTCAGCAGGGTGGAATACAACTGGACCAAAAGACTCCTAATGGACCAAAAGACGGCTCAGCTGGGTCCTGAAGGCCCTGAGACACTATTCACTTTACTCCTCGGAGTGTTAATGGAATGGAGGAGCGAGGCTGAGACCACCGACTCGTGATCAAATGTTACCCTTTAACACTGCGGTTTTCAGCTACGATTATCGCTGTAACGGCTGGATTCTGTTCTGCTGTAAAATGGTCAGAAGACACAGTGAAAGCTGACAGATGTGATCCTTCCTGCCTAATTGCATTTTTATGATATCCTTTACCTTGTCAGAGTAAAAGTGTTGATTTTTAAGTATTAAAGTGATGGTACAATCAATCTTAGGGGTAAACAAATGCTACTAAAGTCTTTATATTTAAATACAGAGGAATTTCTCTATTTGCTTTTCACTAACAGAAAGTGAAATAATGACATAACATATTCAATCACATCAATTATTCAGAAGTTATAAGTAAAAGATCACATATGGACAGTAATGAACAGTATATCTCTCTTCAGACTGGATCCTAACTCTTAGCAAAATTTGTCGAGGACACAAAAGTTGACTCATATCTGACATAAAGCTCTTTAAAGCGTGACATGAGAAGTTATTTCACAATTTCAAAACGTGCTCCTTGTTGTTCTCACTCAGCATTAATGGTTTGAACAGCTTCTCTGGCTTTTATTGTAAGGAATTTTATCGTGTAGCTTTCAACAAACGTCCTGCTTAATTTCTGAGAAATGCTGAAATTCCACAAAACGACTCCTCACAGTACTGTAACTCTGGTTTCAAAATAGTGCTCGTGCACCGTTCGTGTCAATTTCACCCACATGTAGCCTACAGAACCATGAACTGCCTTTTTATTATGTCATAAAAACAGCGTTATCGACTCTCAAGTCTTTTGGTTTACGGATAATACCGCATGACAGTAATCACGCCGTGTTTACGCTGTAGATGATTAATTAAAGATCGCTCTATGATCGAAAGCTTTTCAATATTCCATTCAGTTTAAAGAGCTTACAGGGTATTTATCTCAGTAATCAGTCTCGTCAGTACATTTTTATTTACTATGATTTTACTTCTCTTAAAGTCTTGATGTTTAATGTGGGATTTTGGTTGAGCAACAATAATTCACTTCAGTGCGTGTTACATTTGGATGTTATTCTGCTGAATGTGATAGAAATGCCTTTAACAAACCCCACAGGGAGGACGGCGCTGTGGCCCCGCTCACTTAAACCACTTTGGTTCGGTGAGGTGGAAGGAGTGGGCTGACCTTTAGGGGGCTGCTAGCGGGGCTTTTAGACTCATTAGAGACTTTGTTGAATTGTTTGTACCCAACGAGGTGCATCCGATTAACCACAACCTGTAATCTTTATTTCACTTTAATTAGCCGTGGCCTGACGTAGGAATTAGTGATCGAATTTCAGTGTTCTCTGGACATTTGCATCAGTGTAGCTGTATTCACAACTGTTGTCTTAATAATGGCTTAAAATGAGAGAATGAAGCTGTTATTTTTTGCCTTGACATGTACTGTATGTCAAACATTTCCATGGTTCTGGTACCTCTGTTCTGAAATGTCCTTGGTTTTACCTGCACAGTTCAACGTTCTCACATCATCTCTGTAAATGTCTCTTAGTTTGAAGGAAAGTTTAGTTACTGGATAGCTGTGTTCTTCTAGGTTTTTTTTTTCCAATTTATGTCTTAATCTTTTTCTTTTTTTGCTTCATTTGTTGTCTCATTATCTGTCAGATAATCATGAACTGTACAGGAATTTAATTCACTGTCCAATCCTATCAAGCACCTCTGTCAAAAGAAAAAAAAAATCTTTGCAGAAATGGTTACAAATCAACGCGCTCAGTGCAAATGCTCGGTGGTTTTATCGTCACATAGTTAGCAGCTCTTTTTGCAATCAAATCAACATTTTACATGTAGTGCTTTGGTGTGTTTGAAGGATTTGAGACGAGCAGCCGCTACTCTGTCTTGGCACATATGAAAGGAATAGTTATCAGCACTGACTATTGGAACATTGACCATTGTAAGCCCAGGAAGTGTTTGCCAGTTTTGAGTGTTAAATATTACCAAAGCTAAAAAGACAGGACTTTTTAAAGCTTCGGTACGTCGACAGAAGTGTTTTAATATTGTCTCATGACCTGTTATCGTTATGATTCTAACACCTGTGTGCTTTATTCTGGTACTGATAGTAAACAGGTTCACTTGTATTAAAGGGCAATTTGTACTTTGCCTCATATTCAAACTAGTGAGGTACTGAAACATTTTCGATCATTAATGATGAAACAACAATTGACTTAAATATTTCAATTTAAGGGCTTCCCATTTACCACTTAAGTAATACTGATCAGTCAAATGTATCACGGTCGACACTCCCTGGGCAAAATATCCGTCTAATTACAGGATGATAAAGATAATTGTGCCATTTGTGTGTTTTTGGGATGCCACACCCCTGATAAAAGGGGCTTTTCAAGTGCTAATTGTCATCTTTTGTCTTTTTTTTTAACTGTTGCAGGAGCTAACTACTGAAGGTGCCTTTTCATTCACAAAGCAGAATGATTCTGCATGTATCTATTATTGGTATTCTGGGGGGGGGGGGGGAATCAAACAATAAGAAAAAAAAACCTTGGGCCAACAGTATTTACACATCTGTAGTTTAACACTGTTGTAACTTTTCAAAGTGCTTTGCTCTTCGTTTCCTGTTTATCTCAGATGCCTTGTAAAAAGTATAAACTGTACTGGCACTGGCTTCTATTTAATTTGATCATTTTTCCAGCTATGAAAAACTGCCCTTGTAAGACTCACATGCTTTCCAGGACACCAATCATCATTCACTTAATATTTGCTTCCATGTGCATTTGAAATAATGGCCTGGATTTTGTTTGAATTTCAAACCGTTCCCACATATTTCATACAGTTTGGTTTGTTGGTACAAGAGAAAATTCCTCCTCAATGGAAATGTGAAATCAAGCATTTGTTTCTACTTCAAATTACTGCATTTGATCTACGTAGGAGAACAACTTCCTTTATTTATTGCTTTGTATGTTCTTTTATGGGATTCATCTCTGCATAGTTTGTTCATTCTTTTCACAGCAAAACTCAAAGTACGGTGAAAGGGAAATGGAATATATTTTTGCAAAATTTGATGGATGCTTTATCATGTCATCCTCTCAAGAAAAGCTTTCAAAAAAAAGTGTATTGTTGTCTCAGTGAAATTGAAAAATAAAGCTCTTTTCAATTCAGCAAGGTGTCATGTTGCCCCAAGAGGGCAGTGTTACTCCGTTTCTTAAATGTTTTTCAGCAGTCAGTGCTCACACATTAACATCGTTTAAATGCAAAACACGCAGTTTGTAAAAAGCACAATTTTAACTCACTTTTCTGTTCATTAAATAGTGTTTTACTGACCTTTCAATCAACCGAGAGAGTGAAATTATTCAGTCATCTGAACTGGATGACGCTACTGTGAACTTTCCGTAACATTTACTCAGGGAATTTGAAGGTTTTTGGGTTTATACCCTGAAGCACTTTCTCTGTGTCATAAAGATCAAAACACACAAGCATCCAATTGTTGAACAATATATTAAGAATCTGACAGATTATTTCCACATTTTCCATATTCTCAGTACCGTCTTTAAATTACTCGACTCACAGCCAAACTCCATTCTTTAAATGAGAATGAAATATTAAAAACACGTATGACATCCCTGGAAATCTCCAAATGATTTTTACCTCAGACAGCACATTTGACTGAGAAGCAGCTTATTCATCTCTCCACTCTACAGGATTTTTATCACAAAGTAGAGAGCGGAGAAAGGTAGTTCAAGTTAAAGTGACAAACACATCCCAGAGAAACACTTTTCAAAAGTAGATGCCAACACTTGCATCAGCAAAGAGCCCTTGATTTGGAAGTAAAATACTAAACTGCTAGTGTTTTGTGTGGTGTTGTAGAAAACAGGAATGTAAAACAGTCAAGGCTTGGATCTTCTAATACAAACATAACAATACAAAATAATGCACAAGGATATTATACCAATTTGGTTTGCTCCCTTTGAAAAAAGAGTTTTAAAGTTAATAAAAAAAATCAGTACAAACCAGTTAAATTCTGTATTTGTAGAAAATTGCAAGCACTTCAGTTATTGCTGACTTGAGTTTGATGTAAAACAAATAAAGCAAAAATGCTACCAAATGCCCCTGTCATGTATTGCCTCATTTCACCAGTTAAGGTTTACAGCTTCGGCTACATGACACTAAATCCTTTCAACACTTATCATTATTAACCCTTTTATCAGTAGATAGTCAGCAGAGTTTATCTTCACCCTTGTTATGGTTTGATTCTTAACGTGGGCCGCGCGAGGGTGAGGATCCCAATCAGTGACGACATCAGACCACAGAATCCAATCACTCCTCCGTGCGACTGGTATATGCCCAACTTATCTAAGGGAATGAAGAGGTCACAAATGTTCTTCAGAGTGTCCAAGGCAAGAGCTGGATCTGATTTGAAGGATTCCAAAAGCAGGAAGATAAAAGCATCCAGCTGAGGAATGACAGCTTCAGCGACTTCAGGACTCTCACTGAGATGCTGATCCATTTTCTGTCGGCAGCGTTTATCTCTTGCTTTTTGAAGCATCAACCGGAGAACGACATAAACGTCTCTGGTCAGATTCATAACTAGCGAGTAGAAGTAGCAGCGAGAGGCGTTTACGCTCCAGCGTTCCTTGTCGATATTGCGGAGAAGGCCGACGCTTCTGGCCCACAGTACATTGTCACAGAAAAAGTAGAGGGCGCGGGTGATGTTGGCCGCGGTGAGGCACAGGGACAGCACTCGGTCAGAGAGTTGCATGGTTCGCTTAGCAGCCTCAATGGAATTTGCCGTGTTTCCCAGCCTGAACACTGACAAAGGAGGAAGAAATAAAAGCGCATTAGAGCAGTAATCAATTTAATATGAAATGTCAGGTCAACATTTCATAATGTTGGACTGCAAAGAGACAGTTAAGCTACAGTTAAGCTACATTAAACTAAACTACAAGCTCTGGCATCTGTACTGAACAAAGTTAAGCGCTGTGGTAATCTAGGATTCCATACTTATACATGACTATAGAGTCTATGTGGCTGTCTGGTGGCTGACTATGTTTCTGGTGTTTGGGACTTCCGGGAACATACAAGTTGTAACGCAGTGCATCATAGAGAGTTCTGATCATTTCTGGAAGTCCATAGATTTAGTTCAGTTTTGGCAATTACTGGAGATGTGGGATGGGAACCTCCAAACATCAGACATAAATGCCAAATGGTGAAAATGTCCAATCAGAGACTGACAAAAAAAAAAGATATTCAATTGGGGCATCTCCAATTGTTACCCCTGTGCTAATGAGCTAAAAGCTGTATTTCATTTGAATAACTCGTATTCAGGAGATGAGGAGAATTATGATTGTTTTGGTTTAGAGAAAAATGGTTTGTTTATATTTGATACACACCAAAATTCCTAACTTATTGTCTTATAAAGGACAGTTACAGTGTGGAACCTTATGTGAAGTATAATTTAAGCAAAAGACAGATCCCTGTGTGCACAATTACACTCAGGAACATTACCATTAGCTTTAATGCTACTACAGAGAAGGACAGACTTTGTTTTCTGTGTAATTTAGGTGAAGGTTGATGACAACGTTTGTTTTATGTTTTACTGTCCTGTATATGAAGATATCAGAGAGGTATGGTACTTTTCAGTAAAATATCCTCTGTTTATTTTGATCTCTTTTGGTTGGATGACCATGAAAAAAAATATAGAGTTATGTTTTAGAAGAGGAATCTTTGTCATGTCGGGCCTGGGATAAAAGGCAACATAATTTGTCTGAGAACTGAGCAGCAGAATATTGTGCATTTTGGATGTATTTCTGCAATGCCAGTGTATTGGTGTCTTGTAAACCCATGTGTGTATGACGCCAAAATAAAGAAATCAATCAGCTACAAATCTGTAATATCTGTCACTCTGAGGGAAAGACGTGAAGATCTCCATTCACTCCATTTTCTGGTTCAGGCTCTTCCTTTCAAACTTTGCTTTGTGAACCCTTCAGACATCATGTTACAGGCAAATCTTCCTAAAAGCTTCATTGTTAAACTGTGAAACATGAATGTCTCCTTCACCCATCACTTTTCCAGGCAGGCCGAACACAGAGGCAGCAGAGCGCCATGGCTTCAGCTCTGGTGCAGAGACTAGATAATTAAGTGTTTTTCTGACAGAGCCAGGTCTGGTTCTCTGTGGCCCGGCTTTTGGCCTTGTTTCAGCTCGACTGCAACAAAACCAAGTGGCACAAGGTCTTTTTCCCCGGGCCCTGCTCTAAGGCATTGCCATGTCTTTCATTTCCATGTAAAGCTTGTGTCGAGTCAGTCTCTGAAAATTCTGACTTCATTCTAAAGCCACAAAGTTCAAAAAGTTTCCATATTCCCTCTGGAATCTAAAGTGAACTTGTCTGTGAGCGGTCTCAGGCAGTCCACATATCAGCAGACAGTGCACCCTTACAGTGCTCATCTCAGCTCACAGCGGGGAAAAACAAAAAGCTACAGACAGAGTTCGATGTTGCCACAAAAAGCCTCTTCTAAGCCCATGGGCTGAATGGATATGAATAGCAAAGAGAAAACAAAATATTTAATGTATCCTCAGCTTGTTGAAATTTCCCCTGACTGTTCTCCAAATAAGTCCAGCTATGAGGGATCACACTTTTAAAAGGTAGGAACGCATGTGATCGTAGTACTTTTTGCAACATCATCCACAAACATGTTCTGTAAACTGTTAATTGCTTGTTCAATATGTTGTGTATGAGGTTGAATTTCTTCGTTCTGACACTGTGTTTTTAACAAATACCTGTACGCATCAGTAGTCACGGAGATACATTTTGATAACCTGGAAATCTATCATTGAATATTCAATTAACTTTAAAAAGAGTGGCAAATAAATGTCATTTATAGCAATGTGGTAGTGCTATGATGTATGGAGGGTTTCTACACAAACAGCATAAAAAGCAAACATGCTTTTATGAAATGCATATCGACCTTCAGTGTAAAAGGTCTCGCTGCTATTCACAAAGCAAATGCCATATATTTATGGATACAAGTAAACACACAAATGCTCCATTTGCTATCGTAATTTTCTAGAAGAGGTCAGAGCTATGCAGTGTGGACACATTTTGAAAAATAGCAGATCCGTTTCTGTATTTTGCACAACAAGCACCATTTTGGCCATTTTGTGTTATATTCTATGAAAACATATTTCCTTGAAAAAAACAGCTACCGAGAATGTTGGATAATTGACAATAAATTGGACTGAGGTGGAGATTGTTAAATGGCCTTTGCTTTTATTTCATTTCTCTGTGACTCAGCTCCTGTGTCACGGGGCTTTAAAGAATGGGCAGGTAGGAGTTCATCCTGACTCTCCTGAGTTATTATTATGCAATTTTTTATAAAAAGAACAGTTTTTGAGAGGGCAAAGATGTGATTAGCTGAAATTGAGAATTTTTATGATTGCTCAGTTGTTCATTTGAGGCATTTATCAAGTAAAAATGGGTTTGCTGCTGTTCTTCGCTTTCAATAAATGTGGAAATTTGTTCAATCTGTTAAAACAAATTAAGCTTACATTTGGTTCTTGGACATTTAAATTTTCACACTTTATCTGGTAAATCCTTCATCTAAATAAGGACCAATAATAGTCTAAATAACCGTGATAAATATTTGCAGGCCAACAGGGAGTAGTTCTAGTTTAGAACTGGACTCCATTACAGCAGCCATAGACACTGAATGACCCTTTCCCTCCTTCCCTTCATACTCACGTTTTCGTCCAGCGCTCATGTGGGTCTCCAGATTTTTAAGTTTTGCCACAAGGTCCTTTCTCTCAGAGTGGTTTCGGAGTAAATATATCGACAGTGCACATGCATACTGGGTTGCCCTGAAGTATTAAAAGCAGACAGAGAGAAGCTTCAGGGAGGAAAGTTCAGAACTCAACTTTTGTTTCACGCTCACCTCGTAGCTTCGTGTTTCTACCAATAAAATAAACCTTCAGTTTTTATAATTAGGTCACAAATACAGCAATCAATCCACTCACCTGAATATACGGTCCCTTCCTTGACTTTGACTGGTGAATTTTATGACAGCGTCCATTGTAAAAATCGACCAAGAACAGGTTGTTCTAGTTTAGCTAAAGCCAAGTTTAACCTCGTTCAGCGACGAAGCTGAAAACATTAATTTTGCGAAGTGTAATGCCACTTACTTGTCCTCAGTTTAAACAGTGCCAACAATTGCTGTTTACATAACGTTTCCAATTAAAACTCTAACAAATACTTAGAATTTCGAAACTTCTTCCGCGTCCCACGTTGTCAATAAGCTAATTTTGCCCTCCGCCTCTATTAATATATACCGGCGGAACAAAACCGTAGAGGCATTTGTTTCCCGACGGACTGCTTTGGAAACGGACCAAGAACGGACTCATTTTGTGGACGGACCAGTGCGTTACTATTGGTTACTATAGTAACTGTAAATTTTAGCTCTTAACAGACGCAGAAAATGTCAGTCCTAAGTTTAATGAGATACTGATAAAACTAGTTGGATTAAGCAGAAAAACAGAAGCGATTTAGACCCCACATACAAAACTAAATATTACCACGGCAGAAATGCTTTCAATTATTGGAAATACATGAAATAGGAAAATAAAATTACCCATTGCTTACTTTCTAAATATTGACACATTTTTGAAAGTTAGTTGGGGTTTTAATCTGTTTCATTGCTTCATTTGACAGTGATTAGTAACTCTGAAGTATCAGATATGATAATACTTCAATGAGTTACATTAAATGTTCTACCAAATTCTATCAGTAGTATAATGTGTTTCCAAAGCACACTTAAATATCAAAAAACATTGCGCTTTTTAGTAGTCAAAATAATAGCAACCAGTAACAGCCAGCTACTGTAAAAATCAATAAATAGATTTTTAAAAATGGGGGAAATTACACAAAAAATTCTCACACAACAGATCAAAAAGTGCTGCTTCGATGAGTGATTTGATATATATTGTAATTTACATGATGCTATGACTAATTTCATACTGATGCCCTGACTAATTTTTACATGCTCCTAATCTACTATAATGTAACTTGCCTTATCCTTAATTATTTTGGTGTTTAAGTTCAGTATGTATTTTAATATGTTGAACAGGGTTGGTTTATCTCATTTCTGTATCACAAAGATGTTGATATCTATAGTATATGTCTGCAACTCACAGTAGTGTTTATAAATTTTTAAAGAAGCAAATGTTACTTACAGGTAGGATTAATGTTGTATACAGTGGCAACACTACATGGAAAAAGTATCATGTTGGAAAGTTCAATAGAGTTCTGCAATCAGTTTTACATTCATTAACTGTTTAAGTAAATTGGAGTAATAAATATGTATAAATACTGTCCAATACTGTTGACCACTACAGTCACTGCTCTACTGTAAAATCCACATTCAACAGTAGAATACAGTAAATAACAGTTTCAAAAAACATTGAAAATACAGCTGTCAGTATTTTACTCTAATTATACAGGAATATTTGTTGCGTGTACAGCTTAATGTGTAATACAATTAATGCATCAAAATGCCATCCATTAGCCTCAGTTTGTTTCATCGAGTACAGAATGGACAGGAAGTCATCCAGAAGCAAAGATTTTATTTACATGTGATTTGTGTTGTGTTGCAAAGTGCTTATCATGTAAATTACCAGAGTAAATGTCAAATTTATGAGCAATTAAGTGAAATGAGAAACAATAGAAGTACAACACAGATCTACAGCACATCACATTATCACTGGTGTTTTCACATTAGTAGCATTTTAGTAGCATCATATTTGATGCTGATGAGTGTTGCGTCATAAATCAAAGGACTGATAATGACCTAACTGCTCAAGTTCAAGTGCAACCTTCCTTTCAATAACTGCATTAATGACTGGAATGCAGCCTTTCAAACACTTTCCAAAGGTTTTAATGGTTAATTACAGCTGGCATTAATGTTTCTCCTGTTGTACAGAGTAAACAAATCCATCTTGTTATGCTGTGATCAGGAAACAATGCAAAAGCAGACACAACAGGCATCAGGTTGTAGCAAAAAACAAACTTAAATCCAAAACTTACTGAATGGGCTAACAAAGGCTGCTAGGAAAACAAAGAAAAGGCACCCAGGGAGACTGAACAAACAAAGTCCAATAAAAGATGTCAAAAAACAACCAAGAAAATTTTCAGAAAGGAGAATTATATACAGCTGGGAGACACTAAATCACAGTGAGGGACTGAGAATACACAGACTGGAGTTCAGGCAGCAGAAGTAGAGATAGTTAGGTGAAAAAGGTAAACAGACAGATGAACTGGAATCTGACAGGGAAGACACATATGTAGACAGAGAGCTCATGTGGAAACAAGGCATAGGTGAAACTAATAAGGGTGGAAGAGACCATTAAAAAAGGAGGGCTCCCACAAGGGGATCTTTTCTAAATTACACATTAAATATTATATTATAAATAAAACCAAACAATGTGATATAACAATCTGTTTTAATATGTAACAGCACACTGTCTCTGTGGTGTGTTTGTCCCTGTGTGTGTTGTGTATTCAGGTATGTTAGCACAGATTAGGTATTGGTGCCTTTTATCCCTTGTAATCCAAAAACTCCATATGAGGCGGGGCGCCCCTAGCAGACAATGTGGGAGCTGCAGTGTGGTCAAACAAATGCAGTAGTAATGTAGGGCATAATTTTTTGAATATTTTTTGATGTACCGGTACCGGTCCGCAGACCGTAGGTGTGACCCCGAGGGGACCCCAGGGGGTCCGACCCAGCCCGCGAAATACATCTACAACATCAAAAAATATTCAAAAAATTATGACCTACATTACTACTACGGTACATTTGTTTGGCCACACTGCAGCTCCCACATTGTCTGCTAGGGGCGCTCCGTCTCATTCGGGGCAGACAGCGTGACGCAGCACCGCAACTGGGCACTTGCAGCAGATAGCAATATGGAATATGGTCTGTAGGTGGCGTTTTGTCTGTTGGATTTTTACCTGCTGTTCTGCTGGCCCTGACACTCCCATCAGCAAGACGTCTTTGTCAGCAAAGAAAAAAGAAAACAAATCAACTTTTCTTTTCGCCATTGTTAAGGGCTAGCTTTGACATTACAATAGGGTTGCAGACAATAACAGAGGCTTGACTTGAATGACGTGGAAATGTTCCCAGGTAACCTATCATTCGGCAAGGCAGCTGTTGCGCTGCATTATGGGATCTGTAGTTTGTGTGTTGTCAGCGCTTCATATCGTCTGGCCATTAACAACAACAATAATAAATCGATTTAAAATGATCTCGCGGGCCGGATATGGCCCGCGGGCCTTGTATTACACATGTGTAATAATGCGTAGGACGATTCTTAACCTGATTTTAGTAGTTTCAGAAATCTCAGTTGTTTTCGTTCCTTGATGCAGGTCAGTAATTTGACCCTTCTGAGAGAGATTAACATCCTTTCCAGGACAACATGATATGTCTCCCACCATGGTTGTTTAAGAAATGAGAAGCTCCTCACTGCATCAGCTAGGATTAAATATATTTTTGCGGCTGAAACATATTCATCACTGCAGTAATTATCTAATGGAAGGCTCTTAGCTGTTTGCTTAGTTAAATCTAGGTGGCGACTTTTTTTATTCAGGCAGTGTATAAGGAAATGGGGGTATTTGTGAAAGGCTGTGTGGATTTATTTCTCAAAGCTTAGTGAGAAGATTATGATTTAATGCGACATTTAAAAATGATTGTGCTGCTGAAATATTATTTCATCTGTTAAGGACTGGTCCAGTGTGTGAAGTAATGAGCTGCCTAGAAACTAAATGTTGATTCAAATGTGGTGTTTTTTCCAATGCCCTCACCTCTTTGTTCATAAGGTCACTCTGTTTTCCAATATCAGCTGGACTCATTTCCATAGCAGTGAAGTCATGATGGTGCTGAAGTGACCTTGAAATAATTCCTATGCAGGACCGTGTTTGATGAGCATTGTTTCACATACAGTATATCCTCAATCATAATAGTAATTTGATGGAATAAATGTATAACTTATTGAAGCAAATTTCAGAATATGGCTTCAGATGAATCAGTATGCGATTCCACAATCAAAACAACTGAATACCTGATGAAGCAGGCGGCTCAATGACACATTTAAATATTTAAACATTTCTGACCCAAAGCAGTGAACATGCTTCCTGATTGAAAAGTTCGGGGGGAAATGACTTTCACAGTGTTTGCTTTCGCCGAAGTGGAAAGTTAATTTCCAGCAACTTCTCAACAGACTCTGCACACATTAAAAATGGAGATGTGATGAAAAACGAGATGAGCAGGGAGCTTAAAAAGTGAGAAATGATATTCTTTTTGAACGTGTTTCATTGTGATAAAGAAGATCAGGGAAGAAATGATGAAATTAATAAACCAAAGGACTGATGGTTAACACTCACAAAGCCTTTTCAGTCCATTCGAGCTCAGTCTGTCCCATTGTTCGCTGCAGTTTCTGCTCATATCAGCAGCTCTGAAATAAATTATATTGCGGCATTGTAATTGGAAAAATCGGAGAATTGAAATGGGACCAGCAACAGTTTGTGAACCAAGTACTGAGCACTTAAAGGTAGAGTAGCATCTGTGACACAACTGCCAGTATTAACTGCATCTATATAGATATTGATAAAACCTCTCTTAGTGCGTGCAGATTTAGTAACATCCCCCGCATGTTTATGTACAATCACAGCTGTACTGAACAGAATTTCTGGAGTGAAGGTCATTTAAAATGCCGCTTGCTTTAATATTATTGATTAGAAAGGGGGTAGTCTTTAGCTATAAATATAAGCACAGAGGCTTTTTCTCTGCCTTGACTACCATTATTTTTTCAAGCAACATTTGAAACAGGCTTCTGTGCATGTGTTTCCTATGCTTTTGACGCAACACATACATCTAGCCTGACCTTGAGTACCAGCGTCTATTTATACACTTTACACTCTCTTGACCTCAATATTCCTCCAAGTATCCAAGTCTGAAAGCACGCTAACAACCAGTCTCCTTTAAATTCACCACTTTTTTGAAAGAGGTTTCGTTTCCTTTACAAGAAATGATTTCAAGAATGCTTGAAAAGGGAGAAAAAGCTCAAAGGGTTAACAAGATAAGAATATCCTTCTGATTGTGCCACTAAAGCATAACTGCAGTCCTGCAAAGTCTTTTATTCTTCCAAAGCCTTTGAGTACAGCGTACTGTCAGAAACTGAAGTGAATTTGAAAAAACATCATTAAAATGCATGAAAAAGCTCAAAATCAATATGCTTTTACTTAGGTTATGGGTTGATGAAGGACTTTATAAAAGTGTTTATGGAGGTAATGTGTTGTCTGCAACAGAAGAAGCTGCAGTTTACGGACTGAAGCTGAAGGACAGGATTTCTAAGAACTTTGTTTATTGCGACGGTGCTGCTTACCAAACAGGGTGGTTATAAAAGCAACAGCTTACAGTTTCAAAGCATTATTTCACCCATAAAAACACTATTGAAATAAACCTTTAAAACTATAATGTTTTTTTTTTCCCCTACTCCAAACACTTTCTAACTAACACGATATGATTTTAAAGGTTTATTTTGCTCAGTTACTTTCAGCCCTACAGTTAACTTGATTGGTCAGAGCTGGAAAATCTATAAAATGTAGCCCACTCTGCTCCTCTCCGGTATAAACAAGCTACTCTTTGAGGATTTAGCAATAAATAAAGTTACTGTGAAGATTTATACTGAAATAACAGTAAAATACTGGCAGCACACATGCATCCATTTTAATTTATTATAATATATTGCTGATAACTGTTGATTTCACAGTATTTTTTCTGTATATAACAGCTTGATATTAAACTCTAATTCCATTCAAGCTTTGCAAACAAAACAAAAAGCTGAAAACCAAGAGAATGCACTCTCAAAGTTTATTACAAATCTTCAATGTTTCACCTGAAGATTGTTAACAATTTATTTTTATAAAACTGACAATATACTGCATCACTGTACTTGGAAGAAGCTGCCTCAAATAAAATCCTTAAAATACAGGTTCTACTGAGCTCATCAGCATAAAACTCAGATGCTCAAGTGAGATAGCTTCAAGAACAGTGCAATTCAGAATTAAAATAAGCATCAAGAACAGTCCAACAGAACTGCATTTGAAATTAATAATGCTTTGCACAGTAGAGCAAACGGTGAGAGACTTAACTGCAGCACTTGGCTGGTTTCCTAATCACCAATGACAAGTAACCATAAACCAAACAATAAACTGGTCTACACCCACTCAGTGGTGCCATCGATCATCTATAATACAGTGTCCCCATATATGCAGCAAAATTATTTAATGTAAACATGTTTTACACTTTCTTTGGCATTTTCAGATCACTGCATGGAGCGTGTCCTCATTTTAAAATGCATTAAATCTACAGCAGCTACTGTGTGTACAGATGGATGAACTGACTCATAGATTTTAATGTGTGTAATTTTGAGTCCAGCTTTATTTTGTGCAAAACCAAAAGCATGAGCAGATACAGAAAGATGTAAAACAACGGATGGATCAGACAAGTGGAAAAGCAAAAACAAATACATGGCAAACACAAGCACATGCGAATAATAAGACACTGAACACATTTGTGTGCTTATTTGGGAGACGTGTTGTTGTTTGTTAAGCATAACTGAGTCGAAGTGGCCAAGGTCCAGCGTGCCTAATTATGCATGTGGTTTTGTGTGCTGCATCTGGTTGACTATCGCTGTCTTATTGCAGCGAGTGTGAAAATGAATTATAAAGTTTGTGAAGAACTACTGCTATTTTATTGATTTTTTTCTGCAGAAGTTGCAATCAAGCACTTCAAAAAATCTGATAGACCTAAAGGTTATATGGGATTATTTTCAAATTTATATATCATTTTACAGACTTTTCAGTAATCAGTAATATAAACAGAAAAACACAAACTGTCTTTTTTTTTATTTACCCCCAAATAGATATTGGTCAAAATGACAGACAGACAAGCAGGGAAAACTCACACTTGGCCTAAAATATAAAACAAATAAATAAATAAATGAATGAAAAACGTGTCAGCTCTTCCAAGCAGAGATCAGTGTGATCAATAGAAACCATTAGAGGAAAGGATCTGAATCCCTGCAGAGATTAGAACAACTCACATCTTAATTGATGTAATTAATTCTTTAACAGCCTGGCTATAAAGCTGTCATGTTTTCTATCTACTGAACTTTTTGTAATCTTTCTCATTGTCTTTAACGGCCGATCTTAAGAGAAAAGGTTCATATTGCTTGTTGGAGATGACTTTAGAGCTCCATATATTTGTGACAGCGGTGATGGAAACGTACACGGAGCAAAAATCAGCTAGAGAACAGATAAATGATCAGTATAGAGCATCCATTCAGCTCCATAGCAACACTTCTGCGTGCATTGTTTGAAAGTCAATCCGAAGCCGAACGCCTATAAAAGGCCCGCAGACCTTTAGTTCTGTCTCTTTTTGCACTTGGACTTCGAGGACTTTGCAAAACGACCTAACCGCTGGAAAGCTGCGATCTTTGGAGAGCTAAAGCTTGAAAGCATCTGAACTACCAACCTTTGGAAGAAGAAACTCGTCGGATCCGATAAAAGAAGAAGAAGAAGAAGAAGAAGGGACCTAATCTTCAGGAGAGACCACCAGTCAGAGAGGATCACCTGCTATTCAGAGGACAGCAGACCCTAGAGTCAGCATGCCGGTAAGAAAATTTCATTCGTGCTTTTCATGGGCCTAATTCACTAATTTACCCCTGTTAACAAAAGTTAAAAATAATTAGATGAATATAGAATCTGTTAAGTAAGTGAATGTTTGATGATTTGCTCGAAAATCCCAGTTTGGGTGATGCTGACGTTGTCTTCATGTACAATTGTTGTTGTTTTTTTCAAGTTTTCTTGTATTAATGTTCCCCGTAAATGTGAGTATTGTGTGAACAAAGCTGCAGTAACTTGAAAAACCGTGACTTTGGTTTTTGAAGCATAAATTTAGTCAAAATTGGCGTTCAAAGTTTTGGAACCAAGATGGAAACCGGGACATTTTTCATAAAATGCTCCATGAATAATCAGCATTTTATGAAACATGCTCTTTAAAGTGGCATAATATTAAACATTTGTGTGCTTATTACTGATTGCGATTAGTTTAGCGTGACTTAACACCAAGGTGCGTAATTACGCGTGCAGTTTTGTGATTTATATTAAGTAAATACCAAAACAGTCGCACACAAGTGTTTGTTTACTAAAAAGGGAGTGTTTTTTGACTTTGAAATAACCCAGTTTGAGGGATACTGACATTCACGTGGTGTAAATTTGTTATTTTTTTTGTTTTTTTTTAAATGTTCTTGTATTAGTGTTCCCATTAAATGTGAGGATGTGTCAACAAAGCTGCAGTAACTTGAAAAACTGTGATATTGTTTACAGAGGGCATAAATTTAGTCAAAATTGGTGTTCAAGGTTTTGGAACCGAGATGGAAACTGGGACATTTTTCATAAAATGGTCGTGAATAACGAGACTGTAAAGTGACAGAATGTTAGACATTTGTGTACTTATTTGAAAAGACAACTGTTTTTGATTGTTGTAGGCTGAACATGACCAAATGTTCAGCGTAATTACGCATGCAGTTTTGTTATTTATAGCAGTGATTTGTGCAAACAGTCCCAGACAAATGTTTGTTAAATAAAAATGGAGTATTTATTGACTCTTTGAAATAACCCAATTTGAGTAATACTGACATTCACGTGGTGCAAAAATGTTATTTCTGAGTTTTCTTTTATGAAAGGTCCTGGAGATGTGAGGGATGTATTTACAAAGTTGTAGTGACTTCAAGGGGACAAAAACAACTTATTTTGATTGTTTAAGGTGAATAATTTTGTTGAAATTTGAGTTAGAAATGAGTGAAAAAAGATGGCGACTGGACCATTTTTCAAAAGACGCTCAAAAATACAGATTTTGGTAACCATGGAGATGTTGGAACTACTAGGAGAACCGTGAGGAGGAAACGTCACGGCGTCAGAACGCGCAGATTTTGTGCATCGAGGTGTGATGATCCTGTTTGTGAACTTGTGTTGACACAGCCAGATTTGTGTTGTTCTGAGCTCAGAGTTGAACTCAATTCAGTGTTGGATAGCGGAAAAAACAAGTGGCCGAGGTCCAGCGTGCGTAATTACGCACGTGGTTTTGTGGCTGCATCTGTTTAAGTATAGCTGTTTTATTGCAGTGAGTGTGAGAATGAATTATAAAGTTTGTGAAAAACTACTGCAATTTTAATGATTTTTATGGTAAAGTTGAGATCAAATCTGATAGATCTAAAAGTTATATGGGATTATTCTAAAGTTTATGTGTAATTTTACAGACTTTTCAGAAATCAGTAATATAAAAAGAAAACCACAAATTTTCTTTTTCCCCCCACATAGATATTGGTCAAAATGACAGACTATCATCGATTAAAGCTTTCTCTGCAGGATGGAAAATGTAATGTTGTTGAATTGTGTATTTGAGACTTTGAGAAGTCTGACAATTTACTGATGCTCTGATGTTACATCACAGTTTGAGGTGTTTTCAGGGTAACAGTAATGATGTCTGTCACTATCAGCTGTAACATATGTGAGGCAGATTTTGTAGGAGACAATTCGTGCAATTTGTCAGTGACTGAGAACTACAAAACCTTTTAAAACATACAAACACGACTCATTACAGTCATCTGTTGCCTTCAAATCCACCAAAAATGAATTGAATGTGAGAAAGAGTTGATATGTGTTGACTTTTTTCTAACCTGACTGCTCCGTCTCAATCTCTGTGATGATACAGATGCTGACAGCTGCTTCAGTCACAAACTTTTTACAGCCATATCTGTAAAATTTCAAAGAGCTGTCATTACAAATCAGTAGTTGAAATCTCAGTTGCTTTTAATCAATTTTGCTTCAAATATCCTCATGGCTCAAATGTGTGTAATGTTTGCTGCATTGTTTTCATTCAGTCTTCATCTGTGGTGCTCTTCGATTTGAGGTTTGTGGTGAAGTTAACACAAGCACGGTGTCCATGTCAGCTCCAACAACACACTGTGTACCACTACACTGTATCTGACAGTCCATAGTTCCATCCTCTGGCTTTAAACACAGTTTTGATGAGTTGTTCTCATATAAAGTTAATGATTTAATGCCCAGTAAATCCTCATGATGATTTGATGTGTGTTCATGAAGCCAATATTTAAATGTTATCTTGTTTCTGTTATCAGAGCGATCCACGCCGCCCACGCGAGGGCCCCTCAGCTCGCTGGGCTCCAGCTACCAGGCCCCCAGTTCACAGTCACGCCTCTCGCTGGCCTGAACGTATCTGGGCTGCAGCTGGCAGTGTCGTGACTGTCTTTGACCAATGTCCCCGGAATGCGGATCCCCAGCTTGCGGCTCGCTGGCTCAGACTCGTCTGGTTGGCAGCTCGTAGGGTGGCGGCTCTGTGGCTTCTCAGGAGTGAGCGCCGCCTTCGGAGGCGCTTTGCTCGCCGGCTCGCATGCTTGTTGGGTGGAAGCTCTGGGGTGGAGGCTTGTGGGGTGGCTGCTGACTGGTTTGTACCCAGCCTGGCTGAGCTCCGGTTGGTATTAGCTCAGTGGGTCTCAGATCAGTGGCTGTCAGCTCGCAGGCTTGCAACTGAACACTGTCCTGAGTCACTGCTGCCCACGAGTCCTCCACCTCTGCGCTTCTAGCTGCTTTTAGCTGCCCTCCAAGCTTCGGGGACTAGGGCAAGATTTCTGGGGGGGTAAATCTGGTAGCTGGAGAAAGGTAAGTATTAGTTGTGTGGTCTCCTCACTGCCAGAGGAGTTGTATGCCACACAGATTCCCAGCTTGCTGCATCTTGCAATGTAAGTATTATGTCGAGAAAAAAGGTGAGTTTCATGCTGATTTGACACTCTTCATGCTGTGGGTGTCTCATTGATATTTTTAAGACAACAGCAGTCAAACAAGCTCCCAAAAACAATGTCATTTTTTAAAAAAAAAACTAGATCAGATTCTGCCGTGTTGTTTTCTTTGTTTTCTTTCAGGAGAGATGTTGAATGACTCCATGACTCCAGGACAGGAAAGAGGGCCCAGTGTGACGACGAGGGACAGAAGCCACCATGAGTGAACCCTGAGAGGATAAGGAAGAGGAACATTATAGAGAGCATGGAGGTAATTTAGTTGTGCTTTAGTACAAATGACCCTACAGATACTGTGTGCACTAGTACTCATTATATAGCATTTAACTCCAAAGGTAACCATTCTAAATTAAAATGTCTCTACAGACACTGTTACAGCTGTAAACTCAGTGACATCCTGATATTTTCAGTTATATTCCTTGGAATGAAAAGATGAATTGAAACACTGTACTGCACAATTTATGTGTTTATGTGCTAACTTGTTTTTGTGTTTCAGCTGGCGCAGGACCTCTGCTGCGCTTCCTTCACCCCAACCGGTCGAGGCAGATGGCCGCCCTCCCTGAGCCTGGTTCTGCCGGAGGTTTTTCCCTCCCTGTTATCAGGGAGTTTTTTTCCTCCCCACTGTCGCCTAGTGCTTGCTCAAAGGGAATCCAAATAAAACTGGATTTGTTGGGTTTCTCTGTTGATAATTGTTTTGATTAAACTGTCAAAAAGAGAGAACTTAAAATAAAAACTCTGTTTCTTATAAAGTTTTATGTTATGACACCTTCCTTTGATCTTATAAGTTTAAGAAGCATTTTTTAATGGCTACAAATTATTTTTGCTACAAAGTCAAAACATAAGAGCACAATAAAACCACAGGTTACTAAAAAAGTGTCTATGAGTCCACCCTGAAACTGTACAGTATTTGAATCTACCAGTGGATGAATACATAGGACAGTGCATCCACTGAATATAGAAATGCTGCATAAAGTGTTTAATGCTAATTGATAAGTGCTAATTTACATCCTTTGTTATGAGATTCAGACAACTGCATACTAGATAATATGACAAAAATAAAACAAGGTTAGACACTTCACAAACAAACGGAAAACACAAAAGAACAGTGAACAATATCTTAATGAAAGACACATCTCCAATATTACAATTAAATGTTTTTTAGTTGTTTTTACAAATATATTCTACTGTTACAATACTTTCAGTGTTTTTCTCCTGACCTCCACTGCTGTTAGTCACACCCAGGCATCCATCTATCCATCTATCTATCTATCTATCTATCTATCTATCTATCTATCTATCTATCTATCTATCTATCTATCTATCTATCTATCTATCTATCTATCTATCTATCTATCTATGAAGAAAAGAAAGAGACGATATGAAATGGTTTTAAAAGTGTCAGTGATGACAGCAGATCTGATATACTGTGGGAGGCTGTTCTATAATCTAAAGGCTGCAACCTCAAACACCAGATCTCCTTCCAGCAACAGCTCAGAGGTCTATTTCAGAGGACCTCGGAGTCAAGAGAGTGTAGGAGTTCAAACAACCAAGGAGCAGACAGCCCATTAAAAGCCTTACACACAAGCAGCAAAAGCTTAAAGATGATCTATCTCTGCAGGCTGCCAGAAGCCCAGCAGCATCTCTTTACAAGTTTTTGCAAAATTGTGCAAATTTCTAATCTCTGAACTTCTGACACTTTGCCAGTGGCTCTGGTTCTTTTTCAGTTGTTCCTTTGAGAATCAAATGCAATAATCATATCCAGGCTGATACCACTGTGTTGAGTACTTTCTGAGAAAAAAACTCCAACAAATCTTAGATTCTTTCAACAAAAATAGCCTTTATGTTATCTAAATAAACTAACCAGAACTGTATTTGTAAATCTTAAAAAAAAATGCAACTTTGTAAATCTGTGTAGTCCAGTTTCAACACTTAAAATGCAACTCTGTAACAGAGCTTTGCTCAACAGTGTGTTGTGTTGTTTATTTAATGATGTTTTTCTTTCAAAAAATACACCCAATATTGTGGGATATTCACTGGGTTGCATGTCTGTAGTAACTGAAAGGAGAATTGAAAGACATAAAAGTTGTTAGACAACAGAATTTCATAGACCCAGTTTATGACAATATATGTATATGATGCCTGCTTCTTCTGTCTTTTCATTTTTTAGGAGCTCCAGTATATTCATTGAGCACAAAGTAATCATTGTTTAACTTTCAAATCACAGGTTTGGATTTCTAATAGCAACTACTGTACCGATGTACATCTGTCTTACAAGGGAAAGTAAACCCTGGATACACTTTTTACTTTTCAGAAGGACAAATGCAGAAAATGGTGAATGAGGTACAGAAGCTGGTAAAAAAAAAGTTCAAGACCCTCGGGTCTCCCAGCCTTTTCTAATATCGTACATGAAAACCTCCAAACCACGGATTTGTAGTGAGTCAGATGGGAAAGTAAGACAGGGCTTGTGCAGGACTTTGTCAGTGAGGACACAAGACTATTGAGTCTTCAGTGAACCTTCACATTGGTATGTTCCATAAACTATAAATCCTGTTTTGCTCTGTCACTGTATTGAATATGACACCAAAATAAAAACCTCAGCTATGTGAGCCTTCAGTCATCATCAGCTGAGAGAACAGCAGCGCAGTGTGTGTCTTCAGGGGAGGCAGGCAATCAAGTGTGATGAGAATGATCTTTTTAAACACAGATTACTTTCTAGCAAATTGTGAATTCGACATAATCATCAAAATACTGTAATCTGCCTCCAGCTAAAATCCCCAAAAGAGGAGCATTTAATAGCAAGGTTATGACAGATTTTCTGTTCATGCAGTCACTATGGCTCAAACGGCACATTTTAAAGCGTACAGGTGTGCAGTCAGTAACAACCATGGAAATACATTTTTCTATTTTTTTTGAAGGACTCTGTACAATTGGTGGCCTACTCTCAGTAATTTCTGTACAATTGAGAGATGGCCTGGCGGATCCGGATCACCTCCAAAATCTAATCGATTGTTACTTTTGCTCTTCCGGACATCCTGTAAAAATTTGGTGAAAATCCGTCCATGACTTTTTGAGTTATGCTGTTAACAGACAAACAGACAAACAAACTCCGATGATTACATAACCTCCTGGCGGAGGTAATGAAACAGCCAGTTTAGATCAACATATGAAACGGGTTCATTCTCTATACACCGCTTTATCCTCACTAGGGTCATAGGGGGTGCTGGAGCCTATCTCAGCTGACTCGGGTGAAGGCAGGGGACACCCTGGACAGGTCACCAGTCTGTCACAGGGCTACATATACAGACAAACAATCACACTCGCATTCACAGCTACGGACAATTTAGAGTAACCAATTAACCTCAGTATATTTTTGGACTGTGGGAGGAAGCCGGAGTACCCGGAGAAAACCCACACATGCACAGGGAGAACATGCAAACTCCATGCAGAAAGATTCCAGGCCCAGGCCGGGATTTGAACCGGGGATCTTCTTGCTGCAAGGCGAAAGTGCTAACCACTAGGCTACTGTGCAGCCCGAAATGAAACATCTTTGTAGTATTGTGAGCTGAAAGATGCATTCTGGGGGATGTCAGACTTTCATTATTGGCTTAAAAATGAGCACAATATAGTAACCTTTAAAAATATAAAAAGATAATACAAACTGGTGACTTATAGTGAACTCAGTGTAATGTGATTAAATATTGTCATGCTGTTTTGTTATGTTTAAAAGTAAAGTGCGCAAAAGGATTAAGTATAGTAAGAAAGAATGATATAGAAATCTGGCAACTTGAAAGAAAAAAGACAGTGTTTTATTGTTCATCAGTCATTCTCTCTTAGGCTTTGTGTTCATTGCAATCATTAGCAATTAGTAGCTAATATGCTAAACTCCATATCCAAACAATCCCTTTCATTCCACTGATTCATTGGCAGCTGTTGTGTTCAGCGAATTTCATTGAATAATTAATGGTTACTGTTTTTTTATCTGATGGCCGAGGGGTGAGTCGGTGAATAGACTGAATGATGATGTGATGAATTGATGCACTGACTAATGGTGAACGCTGCTGACTGAGGGGTCGGCTGTGGCTCAGGTGGTAGATGGGATGTCATCGGCCCCTCCACATGTTGAAACGTCCCAATGGCTCTGCTGCTAATACTGTATGAGTGTGTGTGTGTGTACACATGTGAATATGCAATGAAAAGTACTTTGTTGAATCGCTAAGGCTTAAAGTTGAGTGACATATAAATGGATAATAACTTTACTGTGATTGGATAAATGTGTAA